>NC_092337.1:392829500-393535000 GCF_046630445.1 Rutidosis leptorrhynchoides
CGATGAGGCGCGCCATCTATCATTCGACGAGCTTTGTAATTACAAACTGGGTATTTTTAATCACTTTCCTACACTAATAACCCTCATGAATTTATAATTATAGTCTGATTTCATGCAAATGAGGGCATTGCATGATCTCAAGTGTGGGGAAGGGTTATAAATTCTCTCGGGTTTATACTTGGCTTATTTTCTAAATATTATGAAAATTTTAAAATTTTTTAACTAAATGAATTCAAAATCATGTTTATACATATTTATGAACGATAAAACTAGGTGTTAATGCCGAAATTATTGTTACCTCGGAAAGGACATAAATTGAGAAACAACTAAAACGCTTGAATTTATTTATTAAGATATAAAAAGACGCATGAAAAAAGCCAAGTGTGGGGAGAATGTACCAAGTTATTCAATTAAAAACTATCTATCACATGTTTTTGTAAAGTTATTGCAGGTGCTTTTACTTTGGACTAAATTAACTGGTTTACCCGATTTACTGTAAGAAAGATGGATCTACACGATGAATCAATTCCATCACTAAAAGGAAGTAAAGTCTTCTGAAAAAGAAACGCGCTTCTTGATTTAGGTCATGAAGTTGTCATTCAGACCAGCTGTAGGTTGACAAAAAATCTAGAAAAGTCATCTCTAAAATCAGCAGGAAATCCACGGACCTCAGCATCAAACAGGGTCGCCATGTGGTCAGATTTATCCTAACCATGAGAAGGATTTATCTCGTACAATGGGGGGCACCGTGCAAATTAGCTTGATAAGACTAATGAATCAGATCCCCAGAAAGGATAATCTCTTTAAAGATTAAAAATCAGCTTTTAAGACTGATATTACTCAATCCTAGAGATTGACCTTAAAGATTGAGAATTCAAACTCATGGAATTCAATGATATCTAAACTCGAGCTTGAACGAGAAAATATTTTGATCAAAATTGCAAACCGATTTATTTTCTGAAAATCCATTTTCAATGCGTTCATTACCATTGAACGTAAAATCCTAGGAATTCACCTGGAATTCATTAGGTCACCTGAACCAAATCGGGTGTCAACCGTAAGAACGGTGGTTGCATAGCATGGTCGGAGACAGGACCTTGTGCCAGACCGAAAAATCATAGGATGATCTTTACTATCGCTCCTACCAAGGATAGTTCTAGCATCCGACACGTTAAAAGACCATAATCATCTGCATGTCACGGGACATTGCCTTAACAGTTTCTTGTTCATCGCTTTCCTTTACAACCGGAAGGTAGTTTGCCGAAAGGTAATATACGGAACAAGTAAACTGGATGTGTGCTTTCCGATACCGGGATAGCAGTGGATTACACGAACCTAAATGTTTTTAGCCAAAATATTGATCCACAAATATATTTTGCAACACCAATGGTGGATCAAATCAGAAAGCTGATCTAGGGTAAAAGCTAGATTGAATTTTCAAAAGATCAAATGTTTTCATAAAGATCCTATTTCCTAAATGATCTAAATTTTTATAGTCATGTGGGACTGTAAACCGCCTTTCAAATGTGCACTTTACTTTGGAAACCGAAAGTAAATCGGCTATTTGATTGCAAGTGTCGTTGACCTAAACCCGAGGCAACTGTGGATGACACACCCACCTTTAACCACATTGTTACTATCATTGTTCATATCGCCGTATTGAAGTCACTGATGTACAAAGTGTGAAGAATAAAGAAGTGATTCAAGTGTTTTTCAAGACTATATTGCTTGAGGACAAGCAACGCTCAAGTGTGGGGATATTGATAAGGCTAAAAAGGAACATATATTTCATAGCATTATCCCCCAAGAAAGACAAGATTTTAGTTGCAATTGTTCCATTTTCAAGTAATATTCGTTTATATTAAATAAGTGCGAAGACAAAAGGCGAAAACGACGAATTGAAGACACAAAGGTCCAAAAAGCTCAAAAGTACAACATACAATTAAAAAGGTTCAAATTATTGATGAGGAACGTCTAAAAATGACAAGAGTACAAGTTACAAAACACAAAGTACACGATATAAAATAGTACGCAAGGACGTTCGAAAATCCGGAACCGGGACATGAGTCAACTCTCAACGCTCGACGCAACGGTGTAAAAATTACGAGTCAACTATGCACAAGAATAAAATATAATATTTAAATAATTCATAATAAGAATAATATTAAATAATAAAAAGTTGTTAATTGAGCATAGTTAAGGGGTCATAAGTGAAAGTTTGAATTCAAAATTCGTCTATAAAAGAACGAATATCGATTATAGATCTATTGAAAAAATTCTCTCTTTCTATCTTTCTGTAAACATATTTATATATATTATAATTTTAATTTTAATTTTAGATAATAATAATAATGGTATGTTAGCGAATATTGTAAGGTTTTAAGTCGAAATTCTGTCCGTGCAACGCTACGCGATTAATCACCACTGTAAGCTATGTTCTTCCTTTTTAAATTAATGTCTCGTAACTAAGTTATTATTATGCTTATTTAAGCCGAAGTAATCGTGATGTTTGACTAAATATTAAGACGGGGTTATTGGATTTTGTACCATAATTAAGGTTTGGGCAAAAGACCGACACTTGTGGAAATTGGACTATTGACTATTAATAGATGGGGGGTATTGTCTAATTGAGTGACAACTCATTGGAGTCTGTCGAACATATCTTCAAATTAATTATCCTAATAATTAATAATGATTACGGTTGTCCTATTTAGTGACGTTCATATGGAATCTATTATAATCATTTAATTAATTATTCGGGTTGGGTAATTGATTATTCAAACTGATCAAGTGGGTAAATTAATATTCATATCTAATCAAAACAGGGGTAGATTACATACAGTGATAACTGGTGTAATTGTTGACAGAAGTGATAACTGCGTCACAGTTTAAATCCTTAATTAGTTGGAATATTTGACTTCGGGTATAAGGGTAATTTGACGAGGACACTCGCACTTTATATTTATGACCGATGGACTATTATGGATAAAAACCAGATAGGTATCAAATAAACCATGACAAAGGACAATTAACCCGAGTAACAATTAATTAAAATCAAAACGTTAAACATCATGATTACGGAAGTTTAAATAAGCATAATCCTTTTATTTCATATTCTATCGCAATTTTATTTATTGTTATTTTATTTATCGTCATTTATTTATTTTACGCACTTTAATTATTGTCATTTCTCTTTATGCTTAAAAATATAAAATCGACAAACCGGTCATTAAACGGTAAAACTCCCCTTTTATAATAATATTACTACTTATATAATTATATATATTTTGTATAAATATAGTTGTTAAAAATTTAGTAAGTATCACCAGCTCCCTGTGGAACGAACCGGACTTACTAAAAACTACACTACTCTACGATTAGGTACACTGCCTATAGTGTTGTAGCAAGGTTTAGGTATATCCCATCCGTAAATTAATAAAACTTGTGTCATATTTTGTAATATTTTGTATTAAAAATAATACTATTTCGTACCCTCACGCTACATCATCAAAAACACACACACTTTTAAGAGCCTTAACCTCCATAACCATTCAGCTAATATCCATGAAGATCTAGCCATAAAAACATCACTTAATCACCATAAGAAAACTCTTACAAAAACACTTCAAGAATCCTTCCAAGAACACAAGTTTACTTCCAATCTTTCATCCAATTCCATCACCCTTTTGGTTCTAGGTTCTTACTCCTCTTTTACAGCAATCTTGTCCAAGTAACTTGAGGTAGTAACTTTGTTCATAACCTTATTCGATTCATATATATATAGCTATCTTATTTTGTGGTATAAAATTTTAACAACAAGAACATAGTTTGAATGTTTTCAAACTTGTTTGCAAACTAAATAGATCCTTCTAACTTAACTTTTAAAATACTTCAATACCTGTAATATAACTTAAATATATGCTAATTTAACAAGGTATAACTTAGTTTTTCAAAGAACATCTTAAAAACTGTTTTTACGACGTCGGAGTGCAACCGGGGGCTGTTTTGGGTTGGATAATTAAAAACTATTTTGAACTTTGAATTGGAGGCTTATTTTCTGGAAAATTGATATTTACTATGAATATGTTAACACATAAAAATTTCATGATTTAACTCAAAGTATAAGTATTTTTAGAAAAATAATCATTTAAGGTTGTTTACATGATGGAAAATGATCAACTTCATAAGTTTCACTAAAGTTTGACCTATGACCTGTGATTTCGAATACAAACTAAGGTATTTACAGTTCATAGTCTTAAATAGGGACTCGATCCAAGGAAGTGGCAAGTTGAATCAACGAAAACGGAGTTGTAACGAAGAAACTATGACCAAAACGAGATCGGATATCTAAGACTAGTTTAGCTACGAAAATAATTGGAGAAAATTAAATAAATCACATCTTTTTAAAATAACATGATATTTTATATATATGTACTCATAATTTAATTTTATATGGTTCAGGATCACCCGTAAACAATACGAGAAGATTAATCATAAGATCCCATGATTGTACGCAACACGTCATTTGACAACACCGGTACTTTATGTACGCAACACGTCATTTGACAACACCGGTACCGTGGGTCAAGATTAATCTCGACCAATACATATACGATGGGGGTTTTTATTTATTTCATTGGGGGTTTATTAAACACCTAAAAATGAACCATTAAAATTGAATTACTAACATCGGACTGCTAACTACGGACTAAGGAATTATTAAAAGTATTAAAAGTATTATAAGTATATATATGTGACGTTTGTTTAAAAAGAAAAGGTATTGATATATTATATATGGATAGGTTCGTGATATCAATCGGAGACCAAGTCAAAATTACATATCTTCAAGACGAAAGTGAGTATATAGTCCCACTTTTAAACTCTAAATATTTCGGGATGAGAATACATGTATTTTATGTTTTACGTTATGGACACAAGTAACTGAAAAATATATTCTACGTTGAGTTGTACCACTGGCATACTTCCCTGTAGCTTGGTAACTAATATTTACAGCGGTATTGTAAACGCGAATCCTGTTGATAGATCTATCGGGCCTGACAACCCCAACCGGACTGGACGACCAGTATTCAACGGTTGCACAGTACTTCGTTTCGTGACTACACTTGGTACGGTGTAGTAAGATTTCATAATAAAGGGAATATGCGACGTGATTAAATGTTAAGTATGGTTACCAAGTGCTCAACCACTTAGAATATTTTTATTAAAATATTTACATATGAAATCTTGTGGTCTATATTTATACCGCTGCCGGCATTAAACCTATATCTCACCAACTTTATGTTGACGTTTTAAGCATGTCTATTCTCAGGTGATAACTAAAAGCTTCCGCTGCAACATGTTGAATTTAAGCAAGATCTTGAGTATGCATATTTGTGTCAAAAATAAAACTGCATATCCGAGGAATTGTAATGTAAAATATGCTAGAAATCGTATTGTTATCATCACATGTAAAGTTTGTAAGTCTAAGATTATCGCTAAACGATAATCATCTTTATATTGTCTAAAGCTTGTATTAATATAAGAGTTATGGTTTGTAATGTAAAATAAATGCAGTTGTTCTTTTAAAAATGTCGCATATAGAGGTCAATACCTCGCAATGAAATCATACGTTATCTAACTCGTTCTTATGGTTAAGGACGGGTTATGACAGCATTGATTATCGTGAACTAAATAAATTGACGGTTAAGAACCGATATCCTCTTCCTCGCATCGATGACCTCTTTGATCAACTACAAGGGTCTTGTGTATATTCGAAAATCGATCTCCGCTCGAGTTATCATCAATTAAGGGTTAAGGGGGAAGATGTCTCCAAAACCGCTTTCCGGACTCGTTATGGTAGTTATGAATTCCTTGTCATGCCATTTGGTCTCACTAACGCACCGGCGGTGTTCATGGATCTTATGAACCGCGTGTGCAAACCATATCTCGATAAATTCGTTATTGTGTTCATCGATGACATATTGATCTATTCTAAAAATGAAGAAGAGCACGAACAACATCTCTGACTTGTGCTTGAACTCTTGAGACAAGAACTACTTTATGCCAAATTCTCCAAGTGTGAATTTTGGTTGAAGGAAGTTCAATTTCTTGGTCATGTTGTAAGTGATCAAGGTATTAAAGTCGATCCCACGAAAATCGAAGCCATTAGTAAATGGGAGACTCCTACTACTCCTACTCACATTCGTCAATTCTTGGGTCTCGCCGGGTACTATCGTAGATTCATCGAAAACTTCTCTTTGGTTGCACGTCCTCTAACCGCATTAACTCATAAAGGAAAGAAATTCATTTGGGCGACTGAGCATGAATCCGCATTCCAAATCTTGAAAACGAAGCTAACCACCGCTCCTATCTTGTCACTTCCTGAAGGCAATGATGACTTTGCTGTATATTGCGATGCCTCGAAACATGGTTTTGGGTGCGTATTGATGCAACGAATGAAAGTCATTGCTTATGCTTCTCGACAACTCAAAATTCATGAACGAAACTACACAACACATGATCTCGAACTCGGAGCCGTTGTCTTTGCACTTAAAATGTGGAGACACTATCTTTATGGAACCAAGAGTACTATCTTCACCGATCACAAAAGCCTTCAACACATCTTCGATCAAAAGCAACTAAACATGAGACAACGAAGGTGGATTGAAACCTTAAACGATTACGATTGCGAGCTTCGTTACCATCCCGGGAAGGCAAATGTAGTAGCCGATGCCTTAAGTCGAAAAGAAAGAACGGTGCCTCTTCGTGTCCGAGCCTTAAACATCACCATCCACACAAACCTTAATAGCCAAATTCGGGTAGCCCAAGATGAGGCTCTCAGGGATGAAAACCTTTCACACGAGCTCTTGAACATTCTCGTCTCTCAATTCGAAATTAGGGAGACCGGACTCCGATATTACGCCGGAAGGATTTGGGTGCCTAGTTATGGGGACCTACGAAGCCTTATTTTAGACGAAGCCCATAAGTCACGATACTCGATTCACCCCGGTGCCAATAAGATGTACCACGACCTTAAACAGCTATATTGGTGGCCGAACATCAAAAGGGACGTAGCTACTTATGTTTCCAAGTGTTTGACATGTTCCAAAGTCAAAGCCGAACACCAAAGACCGTCCGGACTACTTCAAAAACCCGAGATCCCGCAATGGAAGTGGGAAAGGATAACGATGGATTTTATCACCAAGCTACCAAAAACGACGGGCGGTTATGATACCATTTGGGTTATTGTTGACCGTCTCACCAAATCCGCACACTTCCTTGCCATGAAAGAAACGGACAAAATGGAGAAACTTGCACAACTTTACATTAAGGAGATCGTAGCCCGACACGGTGTACCTTTATCGATTATCTCCGACCGAGATGGCCGTTTAGTTTCTAGATTTTGGCGTACTTTACAAGAAGCGTTGGGAACACGTTTAGACATGAGCACCGCATATCATCCTCAAACTGATGGACAAAGCGAACGTACAATTCAAACCTTAGAGGACATGTTACGCGCTTGCGTGGTTGATTTCGGAAAAGCTTGGGACAAGCACTTACCTCTCGCCGAGTTCTCTTACAACAATAGTTATCACGCGAGTATTAAAGCCGCACCTTTTGAAGCGCTATATGGCCGAAAATGTCGTTCACCTCTTTGTTGGGCCGAGGTAGGCGACGTGCAAATCACCGGACCCGAACTCATTCACAAAACCACCGATAAAATCGTTCAAATCCGAGATAGGCTTAGGACGGCCCGAAGTCGTCAAAAGAGCTATACCGACAAACGACGCAACGATCTTTAATTTCAAGTCGGTGACCGAGTAATGTTAAAATTCGCGCCTTGGAAAGGTGTAATCCGTTTTGGGAAACGCGGGAAGCTGAATCCAAGGTATATTGGTCCTTTCGAAATCTTGGAGCGTATTGGAACCGTTGCTTATAGTTTAGATCTTCCGCCTCAATTGAACTCCGTTCATCCTACCTTCCATGTATCTAACTTGAAAAAGTGTCTTGCCGAACCCGATATCGTCATCCCTCTCGAGGAACTTACTATTGATGACAAACTTCATTTTGTGGAGGAACCGGTAGAAATTGTGGACACCTCCGTCAAGACATTGAAACAAAGCCGAATCCCGATTGTTAAAGTCCATTGGAACGCCAAAAGGGGACCCGAGTTTACTTGGGAAAGACAAGATCAAATGCAAAGGAAGTATCCTCATCTATTCGTGAATTCGGAAACGCAAGATCTCGAGGAAGAAACAACGACTACTACGCCTACTTAAATTTCTGGACGAAATTTCTTTTAAGGAGTAGGTAATGTAACATCCCGCCTTTTTCCGGTTACTTTCCGTTTAACTATTTTAAAGTCCGTTATATATTTATAACATCTTTCGTTAATACGCGTTTTAAATTATCTCGATTAGGTAATTCACGCACCCGATTCAAACTTGAGGGACTAAAATTGACACGGGGCAAACTAGTTGACTAGGTCACCTAGTTCACCCCAATCACCACCATTCAACCATCTCCATCTCTCTCTTTCTCTCTAGCAAGAACACACACAATTTCTAAATTCATTCAATCATCATCTAAATTCGATCTAGGAGGCTTGCAACAAAATAAATTACATATTCGTGATCCTCTCTTCATCCTCTTCATTTTGGTACCAACTTCATCTCGTTTGGGTAACATTTCTAAAACTCTAGATTTCTCTAAATTCGTGTTTTTGACTTGAAATGGTGTTAGTTAGTGTCTATGGCTCATTGTGATGTCGTGTATGTAATTTGTAGGCTCGATCTTGTTATTTGGTGTAACTAGCATGAACACTTGAAATGGGTTAGTTTAACCTTTGATTTTGAATGATAAAATGTGTTTAGATGTTAATGGTTGTGTGTTCAAAGTGTTAGTTACTTCATTAACTTCGTTTTGGTGTGTTGATTGACATGAAAACCTTACATTAACATGATTATTGGTTTTGAGATTTTGGTTAGGGTTTGATAAGCTTTATATGAACTTTTGATGTATCAAATGCTATGAAATATTGTTGATAAGTGCTTTGTTGCAACGTGTGTTTGATTACCTTCGAAACGGCATATCATACATGTAAATTGGTTACCCGAATCATGAAATGCGTTTTTAGAACTTGAACCTTTGATTATGAACGTTTGATGCGGTTTTGGGTTGTTGTAGGTGTTAAATTACTTGTTGAAATGTGTTTAGTTGTCTTCCTCGTCAAATTACCATCCCAACGGTATAAAATACTTGACTTGATTGTTTGCGGATCATAAATTGTGTTTATTTGGTTTTTGGTTCGTGTACTTAGAAACTTACTGCATCAGACTGGTATACCAACCTGGACGCCGTCCAGATCCTTGGACGCCGTCCCATAATTCGAAGCTGGACGCCGTCCAGATATTTGGACGCCGTCCCAGCCTTCAAAGCTGGACGCCGTCCAGAAAATCTGGACGCCGTCCAGATACACTGGCAGGCCTCTGTCTTCGTTGGTCGTTTTACGAAAAATGTTTGCTATGCTATGGACCTCCGATTCACATGTAACTTGTTCTAACATGCTCATATATGATTAAAAACCTCAGAAAAATAGTTCGGGACCCGACCCGAACGTGTTGACTTTTTCGTTGACTTTGACCCGACCAAGTTGACTTTTAATCAAACTTAACCAAATGTTTGTGCAATCGTTCTAACATGCTTTTATACTTGTACCTTGCATGAAACATGAAAATTTGATTCACATGCTATTATGATCGAGTCTTAACGAGCCATAGGACTAATTGAACATCTTTGACCAATCGTGACTATCGTTATTGATACAACCTATTTGTTTAGGTCAAGACTAGCATTGTTCTTTGCACACGTTTACTTGTTGAAGTACTTTACTACTCGTGCACTCAAGGTGAGATCATAGTCCCACTTTTACTCTTTTTGAACTTACATTTGGGATGAGAAAACATAAACATTTCTTTTACTAAGTGAACACAAGTACAGGAAAACAAACATTCTACATACGAGTTTAGAACAAAATCCTCAATTCGATTATCATTAGTTACACTTGCCGGGTGTAAGCGAGAACTTATGTTGTATGGATCCATATGGGTTTGACAAACCCTCATTCAAACGGTTCGCTACCGTTTACGAATGAAATATATTTTCGAGAAACAGTGTATGTTCTAGCACTAAGTGATGGGGTTCAATGGAAGGAATGTTAAGCATTGATAATTGGGTGCTCGTGAAACAAACTTTTGGAATGTATTACTATTATCTCATTGTTGCAAATCTTGTGGTTCACTTGTACTTACTTACTCAAACCTATGATTTCACCAACGTTTTCGTTGACAGATTTCTATGTTTTTCTCAGGTCCTTGAACGATACATGATACATGCTTCCGCTCTTTATTTTGATACTTGCATTGGATGTCGAGTATATATGCATACATGGAGCGTCTTTTGGCTACTTTTAAAGTGTGTCGCATAAGTTTCATTTGTACTTATAACTTTGTAACGCAACTTGTGGTGGAACTATTCTTGTAAACTTTGAACAATCTTTACATTTGAAATGAATGCGACATATCTTTTGGTCAAACGTTGTTTTAAAGACTTATGACCACGTAACGGGACCTAAGTAGACGGCGCCGTCAATGACGATTTTGTCGGGTCGCTACAGACATGTAGCACAACTCACTTAAGAGTTGTATGAAGTTTGATGAACTAAAGTTACATCAAGGTCTTAGATCTAACACATACATGAACTTTAAAACTAATAATAAGTTGCAAACTTGAAAGTAAACTTATGAAATCAAGATCTTAAGTTGTAGAACATAGTTCTTAGTTAGATCTTGAAGATCCAAGACTCAAAAGTCTAGATCTAACATAAGTGTACAAAGTTATAATTAAAGAAAGCTTACTTACATGTTCTTGAACTTTTAAAGTTAACTTTTGTTCAAGATAAATGAGATCAAAGTTAACTAGTAACACTTGACCAATTTTAACCAACAAACATGAAATTTAAAGTGCATAATATGAAGTAATAAACTAAGTAAACAAGTAACTAGTTCATGGGTTGTTCATACTTTAAAGATTCAAACCAAAGTTTGATCTTTAAGAAAGTAAACTTTTAAGTTTACAAACATGATTCACAAGTATGATTTTTACAACCATGAACTTACAATCTTTAAAACTTTAAAGGTAGAACATAAACTAGTAAGTTTATGTTCTTGAGTGTTCTTGTAAATACAAGATAAAAGAAGAACAAACCAGTAAGTTTGATCCTTGATAACATGTAAGTAAATAACTACAACTAACAAGTAATCAACAATCAAACAAAGATGATGATGATGAGAGTGCTTTGGTTCGGTTTTGGAGAGTAGAAAAGGAAGAAGATTTTGTTCATGTTACTTACAAGAATGTAGAGAAAATGAGAGGAAAGTTGAGAGAATTTTGCAAGTAAAGTGTGTGTGTAAATGAGAGAATGGAACAAGTGAGTGAAGTAGTCAAAAAAAAAAACTCCCTTAATGCTTGCTAGTGCCGACTGTTTGGATGGGGAAAGGGGAAGGCAAAAATTCACTAGTTCATTTCATGTAAAGTCTTACAAAGTTGGATACTAGAGGTGTTTTTATGGGAAGTAACATGTAACAATATTCCAAGTCTTTAAACTAACTAGTTAAGTTCCAAATAATACTTACAAGAAGTAATGGGCTAAATAAGTCCATTAATATGGGTAGGGTGGGCTTCTAAGCCCATGTACAATTAAAAAGCCCAAATATGTATGTAAGTAACAAGTTAATCCAATAAAAGCCCATGTGATTAACTAATAGCCTTAGTTAATTAAAATGATTAATAATATTAATCATGAATGTAAATAATATTCTAAAAATATTATCCGTGAAAGTTTCGTGTGTCACAAAGACGTTTCGGGCATTTAAAGTCAAGTATGATCAATCATGGTAACAAGTAAATGTAATAACATACATTCGTTAAATCACAAGTATTAATAATAACAATTATTAATAAATAACGTTGGAAAATCCAGGGTCGTTACACCGCGACATATAACTTGTTCTGATTCTAACCTTCCTTTGCACTTTTTCAACACTAATAATAACTTAGAACCAAAATACCCGATATGTACTTAACGTTTCCAACCCCGGAGCACCAGTAGTAATAATCGATTAACAACATGCCTCAAAAACTCCATAAAATGCCACTCTTCAACAATAAACTCTTCAAACTCGGAAGTTCTCAATATCATCATTATAACCGCCAAATCGTATCCGAACGGACTAAAATGTGATCGATATCGCTAAGGAAAACGTGTATAAAATATGCGATATCACCCGACCGATGCTACCAAAATCAAACGAAAGCGACATACAAAAAGACAAAACCCTAAAAAAAATAATTTCATATATATGAAAGTGTTCTTTTAGGCTCACGAGCTTATTTGAGCTCGATGAAAAAAATTACATCTCCTCCTTTATTAAACGATCTTGTTAAAATTGTGTTTAACCTCATGTCAGATCGGCTTCTGACGAACATTTAACAAGTAATTCACGAATAGGTTAACTTATTTGCACACCTAGCTAGAATGAAACAAAATATAACAATGAGTCATTGTCTGACGGTATCGTGATAGCCCTTTCAATCAAGAAGTTGAGGATGCAAGTCATGTTTTAGGCATATTTCGTGAATTATTGTAAAAATTCGTAGAATGGGTGTGTAAATTTGTCTTTCCATAAAAAAACTTAGATATATTAATTAATATTTTTATTTACTCGGCATTTATATTACAGAGTATTACATGCAAAGTATATATTACGAAATAAGACCACTTACTATCTTCAGTTAAATTCGAGGGTTAACGGCCAATTAAGGGTGGCGAAGATAGGCATCATCACGTTAAGTGGCTCGCCAGTGAAAGGACCCGTTCATATACATTATAAACGATTCACAATAGTTGATTACATTGCGAGGTATTTGACCTCTATATGATACATTTTACAAACATTGCATTCGTTTTTAAAAGACAATCTTTCTTTACATCAAAAATTTACAGGCATGCATACCATTTCATAATATCCACTATCCAACTATAAATTGATTTAATAATAATCTTTGATGAACTCAATGACTCGAATGCAACGTTCTTCGAAATATGCTATGAAAGACTCCAAGTAATATCTTTAAAATGAGCAAATGCACAGCGGAAGATTTCTTTAACACCTGAGAATAAACATGCTTTAAAGTGTCAACCAAAAGGTTGGTGAGTTCATTAGTTTATCATAATCATTTATTTCCATCATTTTAATAGACCACAAGAATTTCATTTCCAGTTCTCATAAATATACGTCCCATGCATAGAGACAAAAAATAATCATTCATATGGTGAACACCTGGTAACCGACATTAACTAGATACATATAAGAATATCCCCTATCATTCCGGGATCCTCCTTCGGACATGATATAATTTCGAAGTACTAAAGCATCCGGTACTTTGGATGGGGTTTGTTAGGCCCAATAGATCTATCTTTAGAGTTCGCGTCAATTAGGGTGTCTGTTCCCTAATTCTTAGATTACCAGACTTAATAAAAAGGGGCATATTCGATTTCGATCATTCAACCATATAATGTAGTTTCAATTACTTGTGTCTATTTCGTAAAACAGTTATAAAAACAGCGCATGTATTCTCAGTCCCAAAAATGTATATAAAAAGGGAATAATGAAACTCACACATATAAATATTGCAAAACAGTTATTAAAACATTGCATGTATTCTCAGCCCAAAAATGTAATAAGTAAAAAGGGAAAATGAAACTCACCATACTGTATTTCGTAGTAAAAATACATATAACGTCATTGAACAAGTGCAAGGTTAGCCTCGGATTCACGAACCTAAATTAATTATATATATTTATGTGTTGGTCAATATTTGTCTAACAAATTAGGTCAAGTCATAGTGTACCACAATCCTAATGCTCGAAACTAATATGCAAAAGTCAACAAAAGTAAATTTGACTCAAAATAATTTCCAAAAGTTTATACATGATTAATATATAGTTTAAATATCGTCGTTTTATATTTTTAAATATTTTTAAAAGATTTATTAGAGTAAATAATATAATTTATTTATTAATAAATAAAATTTTATATTATATTTATATAATAAAATATACTTTTATATATATTAAGTAATAAAATTTATAGGGTTCATTTAATATTATAAAGTAATATGATACGTATTATTAAAGTAAGTTATTACACGTAGTAAAATATGTTTGTATCAAATATTTATTTGATAAAATAATATCTATAATGATAGTAAGTAAAAGTTGTATTATTTTGTAATAATAATAATTATTATAAAAATATCAATATTTATAATTACTAAGATGACATTATGATAAAACGATAATTCTAATTATGATAACTTTAATATTTACGATAATTTTTAATATTATCTTTAAAATAATAATTCTATTTAAAATAATAATAATAATAATATTTTATAGTAACAATGACATTTCTATTAAAATGATAATTTTTGTTAAAATGATAGTTTTAATACTAACGATAATTTTAATAATAATAGTAATGATAAAAATAGTAAGAACGATAATTTTATCTAAATAAATATCTTATAATATTTTAATTTCATCATGATACTCTTACCCATTATTTCCTAATCGTTTCGTTTAATAGCTTTTAATCGTCTTTTATATCGTGTTCATAATAATGATAATAATAGTAATCAAAATAATTAGGTGTTACAAATATTTGTTTTAATTACACTAATATTAATAATGATAGTTACTATAACATTATTAACGATAATACTAATAATTATCTTAATGATAATATAGTAATAATAATAATAACAATAACAATAACTATTTTTAAATAATGATATATATATTAATAATGATAATAATAATAATAATACCAATAATAATAATAATAATAATAATAATAATAATAGTAATAATAATAATAATAATTGGATAATAATAATAATACTAATTATAACTTTAACGATAATAACGATAGTAATAATAAAAAAATAACAATTTTTAATGATAAATCCTTTTATTGATAAAGATAATAATAATAATAATAATAATAAGATAAAACTAGAACGACGATAATAACGACGATAATAATAATCATTTTTAATAATAATACAAAAATTCGATGGACTATAACTTCAAATCCGTTCATCGAAATCATTTGATATCTAAATGAAAAGTTCTTAATTTTTCGCTAGCTTTCCAACGACATGCATATCTTATACATTAAATCAGTCGGATATATAACTAATTCAGGATTCAACATAACCTAACTAAAGGCAATATCAAAAGTATAAACATGCATAATCCTATATACTCGAGCACTAGTCAGGGATACACTATTAGTATGTAAAAGTTAAATTATGAGTACTCACGTATCAATATTGAGATTCAATATTGCAGGAAAGGTACGTAGACGCAACGGAGATGATAAACACTATATTGACCTCACGAGCATACCCATGAACCATACCAATCACCTCCATAGTTATAACCCATAATTTCCTTAATCCAATCCCACTCGAAAAATAATTTCGAAATCACTCGGACAGCACTCTGACGTAATATTTTATGTATACTAATAATATCTTGAAATAATACGGAGTAAATATATATATGTAAATCGATTGAGAGAGTTTAGAGAAAAATATTTTCAAGTTTCTATGAAATAATGAAACCTATTGAATTCTATTTATAATAGATTTTTGAATTATTAAAGTGAATTATTAAAGTATGAATTATTAAAGTGAATTATTAAAGTATGAATTATTAAAGTGAATTATTAAAGTATGAATTATTAAAGTGAATTATTAAAGTATGAATTATTAAAGTAAATTATTAAAGTATGAATTATTAAAGTGAATTATTAAAGTTAAAGTAAAGTAAAAATAAAGTAAAGATAAAGTTTAAGTATAGTAAAAGTATAAAACTATGTACGTATAATACGCGTATAAATATATATAATATTAATTTAAATCGTTATATATATTTAATAAAATAAAATATAAATATCGTTATCTTTATCATACTGGTTAAGTAATGAGTTGTCAAAAGTGGTTCTAGATATTTATAAAAGTTATATACGTTTTAATAATAAAGTTCTTTTTTAAACTGAAAACGTTTTTGTACGTTTGAAACTAAATCAAATAAATATAATAATTTTGTTTTTCAAAACCAAATATATTTTTAAGAATCATTTTGTTTAAAGGTTAAAATAATGGAAATCGTTATATCATAAAATGTTTTAAAAAAGTAGAATCATATATATTCATAATAGGTTTCAAGTTTTTAAATTACAGTTTGTTGGTGAAGCATGGGATACAGTTCAAAGGTTAAATAAACGTATGAAATCATCTTAATGAAAAATGTCGAGTTACTTAACTTGTCGATATCCAACATCTAAGTTATTTACACTTCGCGTTCTTACTTATAAATCACTTTACCATTTTCCGAATGTTGTCAAAAAGAATAGATTTCTTAAATCACAGTGGACCTCATAACATAGACCCGTAATCATATCATAATGTATCTGATAAATCAACAATTTGATATTATCTTCTAATTCCATCGATAAACATATTGAAACAAATACGATCATGTAAAGTATTATACGTTTAATACTTTATTAATATTCTCAAGTTATAATATATATATATATACATATATATACATATTTATTTATATATAACGGTTCGTGAATCGTCTGAATTTGGTCGAGGTTATAATGAATGTACGAACACAATTTAAAATTCTTGAGATTTAACTTAACAAACTTTGCTTATCGTGTCGGAATAATATAAAGATAAAGTTTAAATTTGATTGGAAATTTCCGGGTTGTCACAGTACCTACCCGTTAAAGAAATTTCGTCTCGAAATTTGAGTGGAAAGGTCGTGAATGATAATAAGTATGTTTTCATGATGCATACAGGCTGAAAATTAGAGTTTTATCATCAGCGAATAATTTGGATAAACAATCCATTTATGTGAAGAGTACGAATGAAGCTAACATAGAAGAGTGAAATGAGTAAGTGTAGATTCATCTTATCATTTGACGTAGATATGATTGATTTCCAGATTTCAAGGGATTTGAAGAAAATCTTTGTAATAAGATTTGATTCTCCGGTAACAAAAGGAATTAGGATCCGCTTTAAATGCGATCGTCCATTTTAATTGTTCTGTCGGAGATTTTCTTATAAATTCACCTCCTTCCTTTTCTTACAACTCACACCTTCTGTTAATGCATTTTATGCAAGTCCCTAGACATCTACCCACGTCCATTGCAGGTACAACAGTTTACAGGCCACCATGATCGTTCGTTATTATCCTATCCGTGTTTGTATGTGGTTACAGCAACTGCAGGAACGAGATGTGGATGTTTGACTATGTTAGACTTAGTCAGACGTCCGAGTGAAGCCTCACTCGTACGGCTGACAGGCTCATACGCACGGTTGATGCTGAGCTAAGTCACAATTATAACCTAAATGAGAAGACACGAGTGAGTGATCACCCGTACGGCTGATGAAGCCAACTCGTATGTGTGATGGATGAATCGTACGGGTGAGTCAACAGCAGGGGTATATAAAGTCTTATGTTCTTCATTTTTAGGTTAAGCCTCTCATTTGTTACACACACTCAGATCTGGTGAGTTCCTCCGATTCTCTCTCAACCCAAATCACCCAGGTGGTGAATAATAGCTCTAGGTGTTGATCTAATCACACTTGATTTAGTTGTGGTATGACTAAATTAATCACAAAAAGCTTAACCTATTCACTAGAGGGTTTGATTCACTTATTCCGTCATTGTGTGAGTTAAATCTGTTGATTTCTAAGTTCCTAGTCATGTTTCATCACCTTCTATTCTTTCCCCCTCAACTCATATTTTAAAGTATTCATCAATATGCTCCATCCAGTTCTGATTCTCGATATACTTATAACTTTCATATCGGTCATTCTTCTTTTTCATCTACCGCCGGAAGAATCTATTTACTTCTACTATACTCTTGGGTTTATAGTGTTTCTAGTTCTCCCGTGTCTTTATATTGCTATATGCATCGATATATATGGTTTATAATTTTTGGTTTGTCGTTGGGCTTTATATCTTCCCTTATATTTCAAAGTCTCTGTTTCTATCTTCTATAATCATTGTCATCCACAGTTAATGCTCTCTTTTATTTGCTGCAATTTATACCCCAATTTCTATTTCGGAGTTTTGTCCTTTCGTTTCTTCTTCTTGCGATTAAGCACCGCTTGTAATGGTCCAGAATTCACAAATATGATTTTTGGAATGAACATTGTTAATGTTCTAGGAAGGAAATTGTGATGGCACGATCTTGACTTGTCAAATTACTAGAATATCTTGGAAAAGGCCGAATCATCAAGAAATATTTTCTTGATATTTTAGAGGTTAAATAGAATACAAGAGTCGTATAACATGGCACATGATGATGTTATGATCTGTGAATCATCACGTTTCATTTAGAAACTCAGCATGAATTACTGTAATATAATCACGTTGATCAAGTGTCATTATATTATACTAACTCATGCTTCAGTTTCCAACACTACTTCAAAAACATTCATATTTTAAACTCAAAGGTTTACAGAGTATAGGAACTAAACAGTTTCCTTTTTGATGTAATACAGATAGCGCAAAGAGATAAATGATTCCAGATAAGAATAGTTATGGAAATATCTTCAGAAATATGGAGGATATTTATAATGAAAGATACGATGATGTCTTAGAATTTCTAATATCAGAGGATGATGAAGAATATTGTCTGTAAGGGTTTAGTGTCAGGAGCAAGGTATTCGTTAATGACTTCAGCAGACACTGAATCATTTGGATTCTTTGAAGGCGGGTTCAGTCTTTGTGATTTGTCCACAGCCTCCTTCAAACTTTGCTCAATCCGTTTTCCAGTTCCAAAACTTCTCTATTTCTGAGCTTTGTTAATACACTAATCTTTATCATCAAACTTTTTACTGCTAAGGTCGTTTACAGTTTTTGTTGCTTCATCAGCATTTCGAGAACTAGTTCGCGGTTCAGAGTTTTTTTTAGAAACTTCACATTCGAAGTATGTAAGCCTTGGAAATAGACGTTATGTATAACTGTTGGCGTCAACATGCTGTGAGATTTCAAAATACTGATTGCTAACTCCCAATGATTCGTATGACAATTCTCGTTACAAGAGGCAGATGAGTAAATGATGAGGTTTCGATAAATATAAAGATTCTTTCGAATGCCCAAGATCAGTGAAGTTGTTGGTAAGTTTATTGCTAATGTGGTGGAATATGAAAGGTTCTCTGGTAACGAAAGGGTAATCACATATATCAAAATTAT
Source organism: Rutidosis leptorrhynchoides (assembly GCF_046630445.1). Lineage (NCBI taxonomy): Eukaryota > Viridiplantae > Streptophyta > Magnoliopsida > Asterales > Asteraceae > Rutidosis > Rutidosis leptorrhynchoides. Next base: position 392,848,909 of record NC_092337.1, read on the forward strand.
GATAAGGCTACTCCGAATGAAAAAATCGAAGTTGTCTTGCTGGAGTTGTGATATAATTTGCTACTTTGCAAAGGAATTGCAAGGTTTTTTTTTTTTTTTTTGCTAATAAATGCCAAAAGATCTGACACAGATATGTGTTGAATTATGACTTTGGTTTCGAGAGCTTTTTAAGTACATAACTGTGGGTAATATGTGGTTGGATCATCATCTCGATTGCTCATTATTTGAAGTGTCTTCAGAGGTTTTCGAAGGGTTTGAACATAGATTGTAATCGTTTGTATACATTTGATCTTCTAACACACTTTTGAAGTCAAAGTATAGCTTTGAAAGATGTAGGAATCTAAAAGTAATGGTACCGGTTATATCTCGAATTGAATTCTGAGATTTTAAAATCAGAATACGTAATTGGGTTTGAATGAGTATGGTTGTTTTGATTTCTATGAAAGAATGTATATTATTGTGAAAGTAGGAAGTATAATTGATAATTTGCTTAATCTGATTCGAAGAATGTAACATATTAATTGTGAATTTATATATATCTCTCGGGTATTACCTACCCTTAAAAAATTTTCACGATTAATATTTTGTACATAAGAATTTTATTACAGTCTTTATGAAAATATATATGTATATATTCTCCTCAGATGTAACATAGATTTTAATGAGTTAATACTAAATTAAACTCATTCGATTTACGGTTGGAACTAGAATTGAATAATTCCTTGAAGGTTTAGAGGTTACATAAGTATTTCTTCAATAATATTGAAATTATGAATCAATACTTCGTTATTTGTTGAGATGTGATGTTGGTTTTCGTTAAATTCTTGTGAACTTCGCAAAGTATGAATGATGTTATCTGAAAAGTTTCGGTTACATCAATGATGAAGTGTAAAATCAAATATATACTTGATTTATTAGGAATTGGAATTTGTTGAATTGAGACAGAGATTGTAGTTAACGATGGTTAAGTCGCGGGTGAGGGACGTACATTATTGCATATTTGTAATATGAATTAACTGAGTAGTTAAAATTCACACACAATAGCTTAGCACGGAAATATTTATTTTTTATTTCAAAATATATATATATATATATAATTTCTTCAGAGGGAATGAGTTAATTATTCATAACTTGTTGATACAATATACACGTTATTGATTCGTAATGATGTCCACAGTGATTCTTGAACTGACAGAGTTTGTGATGTTATAGGTGTTGTTGATTCTGATGTTGACTGTACTGACGATGCTGGTGACGTTGACGGTACTGTTGATGCTGTTGGTAAAACAAGTTTAACTTGTTAATCACACACCATTTTTGTCAGGGTTTCTACTCTTCCTTCTATCATTTTGGTTCGCTTAACTGATTTATGGTTAGGGCTAGATTAGATAATCTCTAAGACTTTAGAGATTATATAATCGCCGCGGAATGTTTCTCCAATGAAGTTATGAATTAATACTTCGTCAGTTATTGTTGTTGGTACTCCTTGGTATCTATGGTGCGTATGACGTTGATGCTCGTGGGGCAGATTATGAAGTTGAGGTTTACAACGCGGTTGTGGTTGGAGGTGGTAATGGTACTGTTGGCGTTGATGATGGTGGTACTGGTTATGCTGCTGGTGCTGGTGCTGGTGTTTGTAATCTCTGCACCATATTCTCCAAAGCCACTACCCGAGCGCGAAGTTCGTTGACTTCTTCTATTATTCCAGGATGATTGTCAGTCGGAACGAGCAGATAAATAAAATCTAGAATTTGATGTAGTATATATTCGTGACGAGATACCCTAGAAATGAGAGAGAAAATGGTGTCTCGAACAGGTTCACCGGTAAGTGCTTCAGGTTCTTCGCCAAGAGGGCAATGCGGTGGATGGAAAGGATCGCCTTCTTCTTGTTTCCAATGATTAAGGAGGCTACGAACCCATCCCCAATTCATCCAGAATAGGTGATGACTGATTGGTTGATCCATTCCGGTCACACTGCTTTCGGAGCTTGAGTGAGATTCCATTTCGGAATCTGAGTGACTTGAACTGATGACAAATTCCATTTCGTACGATTGGATAAAGGATTTTCGATATAAAAATGATTTTCGGCTATCGGGTGGTATTCTATTTACATAGGATATCTATATATAGAGATCAAAAGATTTCATAGATTACGGAGGAATTTGCGGGGTATGTCAGGTAAAGTTTAAAGTAACAGATACGATAAGATATGATTTAGCAGATACACTAAGATATAAAGTTTGTCTATACACTACTCATGCAATTAATGTAGCAAGATGTGTCTAGACTAATAATGATAAGCAGGTAATTTCCTATGGATGATAAGCAGATGATTTCCGACTAGAAATGATAAGCAAAACTTTTGACATGCAGACACGGTCGAAGTCCAGACTCACTAATGCATTCTAACGACTTATCAGTTAGACACACTAATGCAGACCTGGTTCGCTAAGACCACCGCTCTGATACCAACTGAAAGGACCCGTTCATATACATTATAAACGATTCACAATAGTTGATTACATTGCGAGGTATTTGACCTCTATATGATACATTTTGCAAACATTGCATTCGTTTTTAAAAGACAATCTTTCTTTACATCAAAAATTTACAGGCATGCATACCATTTCATAATATCCACTATCCAACTATAAATTGATTTAATAATAATCTTTGATGAACTCAATGAATCGAATGCAACGTTCTTCGAAATATGCTATGAAAGACTCCAAGTAATATCTTTAAAATGAGCAAATGCACAGCGGAAGATTTCTTTAACACCTGAGAATAAACATGCTTTAAAGTGTCAACCAAAAGGTTGGTGAGTTCATTAGTTTATCATAATCATTTATTTTCATCATTTTAATAGACCACAAGAATTTCATTTCCAGTTCTCATAAATATACGTCTCATGCATAGAGACAAAAAATAATCATTCATATGGTGAACACCTGGTAACCGACATTGAAATGTCCCGTTCTTATTGATTAAAAACGTTCCATATTAATTGATTTCGTTGCGAGGTTTTGACCTCTATATGAGACGTTTTTCAAAGACTGCATTCATTTTTAAAACAAACCATAACCTTTATTTCATAAATAAAGGTTTAAAAAGCTTTACGTAGATTATCAAATAATGATAATCTAAAATATCCTGTTTACACACGACCATTACATAATGGTTTACAATACAAATATGTTACATCGAAATCAGTTTCTTGAATGCAGTTTTTACACAATATCATACAAACATGGACTCCAAATCTTGTCCTTATTTTAGTATGCAACAGCGGAAGCTCTTAGTATTCACCTGAGAATAAACATGCTTTAAACGTCAACAAAAATGTTGGTGAGTTATAGGTTTAACCTATATATATCAAATCGTAACAATAGACCACAAGATTTCATATTTCAATACACATCCCATACATAGAGATAAAAATCATTCATATGGTGAACACCTGGTAACCGACATTAACAAGATGCATATATAAGAATATCCCCATCATTCCGGGACACCCTTCGGATATGATATAAATTTCAAAGTACTAAAGCATCCGGTACTTTGGATGGGGTTTGTTAAGCCCAATAGATCTATCTTTAGGATTCGCGTCAATTAGGGTGTCTGTTCCCTAATTCTTAGATTACCAGACTTAATAAAAAGGGGCATATTCGATTTCGATAATTCAACCATAGAATGTAGTTTCACGTACTTGTGTCTATTTTGTAAATCATTTATAAAACCTGCATGTATTCTCATCCCAAAAATATTAGATTTTAAAAGTGGGACTATAACTCACTTTCACAGATTTTTACTTCGTCGGGAAATAAGACTTGGCCACTGGTTGATTCACGAACCTATAACAATATATACATATATACATATATATCAAAGTATGTTCAAAATATATTTACAACACTTTTAATATATTTTGATGTTTTAAGTTTATTAAGTCAGCTGTCCTCGTTAGTAACCTACAACTAGTTGTCCACAGTTAGATGTACAAAAATAAATCGATAAATATTATCTTGAATCAATCCACGACCCAGTGTATACGTATCTCAGTATTGATCACAACTCAAACTATATATATTTTGGAATCAACCTCAACCCTGTATAGCTAACTCCAACATTCACATATAGAGTGTCTATGGTTGTTCCGAAATATATATAGATGTGTCGACATGATAGGTCGAAACATTGTATACGTGTCTATGGTATCTCAAGATTACATAATATACAATACAAGTTGATTAAGTTATGGTTGGAATAGATTTGTTACCAATTTTCACGTAGCTAAAATGAGAAAAATTATCCAATCTTGTTTTACCCATAACTTCTTCATTTTAAATCCGTTTTGAGTGAATCAAATTGCTATGGTTTCATATTGAACCCTATTTTATGAATCTAAACAGAAAAAGTATAGGTTTATAGTCAGAAAAATAAGTTACAAGTCGTTTTTGTAAAGGTAGTCATTTCAGTCGAAAGAACGACGTCTAGATGACCATTTTAGAAAACATACTTCCACTTTGAGTATGTTCATAATAAAAATCATTTTCTCAGAATAACAACTTTTAAATCAAAGTTTATCATAGTTTTTAATTAACTAACCCAAAACAGCCCGCGGTGTTACTACGACGGCGTAAATCCGGTTTTACGGTATTTTTCGTGTTTCCAGGTTTTAAATCATTAAGTTAGCATATCATATAGATATAGAACATGTGTTTAGTTTATTTTAAAAGTCAAGTTAGAAGGATTAACTTTTGTTTGCGAACAAGTTTAGAATTAACTAAACTATGTTCTAGTGATTACAAGTTTAAACCTTCGAATAAGATAGCTTTATATGTATGAATCGAATGATGTTATGAACATCATTACTACCTTAAGTTCCTTGGATAAACCTACTATAAAAGAGAAAAATGGACCTAGCTTCAATGGATCCTTGGATGGCTCGAAGTTCTTGAAGCAGAATCATGACACGAAAACAAGTTCAAGTAAGATCATCACTTAAAATAAGATTGTTATAGTTATAGAAATTGAACCAAAGTTTGAATATGATTATTACCTTGTATTAGAATGATAACCTACTGTAAGAAACAAAGATTTCTTGAGGTTGGATGATCACCTTACAAGATTGGAAGTGAGCTAGCAAACTTGAAAGTATTCTTGATTTTATGAAAATAGAACTTTTGGAATTTATGAAGAACACTTAGAACTTGAAGATAGAACTTGAGAGAGATCAATTAGATGAAGAAAATTGAAGAATGAAAGTGTTTGTAGGTGTTTTTGGTCGTTGGTGTATGGATTAGATATAAAGGATATGTTATTTTGTTTTCATGTAAATAAGTCATGAATGATTACTCATATTTTTGTAATTTTATGAGATATTTCATGCTAGTTGCCAAATGATGGTTCCCACATGTATTAGGTGACTTACATGGGCTGCTAAGAGCTGATCATTGGAGTGTATATACCAATAGTACATACATCTAAAAGCTGTGTATTGTACGAGTACGAATACGGGTGCATACGAGTAGAATTGTTGATGAAACTGAACGAGGATGTAATTGTAAGCATTTTTGTTAAGTAGAAGTATTTTGATAAGTGTCTTGAAGTCTTTCAAAAGTGTATGAATACATATTAAAACACTACAGGTATATACATTTTAACTGAGTCGTTAAGTCATCTTTAGTCGTTACATGTAAATGTTGTTTTGAAACCTTTAGGTTAACGATCTTGTTAAATGTTGTTAACCCAATGTTTATAATATCAAAAGAGATTTTAAATTATTATATTATCATGATATTATGATGTACGAATATCTCTTAATATGATATATATACATTAAATGTCGTTACAACGATAATCGTTACATATATGTCTCGTTTCAAAATCATTAAGTTAGTAGTCTTGTTTTTACATATGTAGTTCATTGTTAATATAATTAATGATATGTTTACTTATCATAATATCATGTTAACTATATATATAACCATATATATGTCATCATATAGTTTTTACAAGTTTTAACGTTCGTGAATCACCGGTCAACTTGGGTGGTCAATTGTCTATATGAAACCTATTTCAATTAATCAAGTCTTAACAAGTTTGATTGCTTAACATGTTGGAAACATTTAATCATGTAAATATCAATCTCAATTAATATATATAAACATGGAAAAGTTCGGGTCACTACAGTACCTACCCGTTAAATAAATTTCGTCCCGAAATTTTAAGCTGTTGAAGGTGTTGACGAATCTTCTGGAAATAGATGCGGGTATTTCTTCTTCATCTGATCTTCACGCTCCCAGGTGAACTCGGGTCCTCTACGAGCATTCCATCGAACCTTAACAATTGGTATCTTGTTTTGCTTAAGTCTTTTAACCTCACGATCCATTATTTCGACGGGTTCTTCGATGAATTGGAGTTTTTCGTTGATTTGGATTTCATCTAACGGAATAGTGAGATCTTCTTTAGCAAAACATTTCTTCAAATTCTAGACGTGGAAAGTGTTATGTACAGCGACGAGTTGTTGAGGTAACTCAAGTCGGTAAGCTACTGGTCCGACACGATCAATAATCTTGAATGGTCCAATATACCTTGGATTTAATTTTCCTCGTTTACCAAATCGAACAACACCTTTCCAAGGTGCAACTTTAAGCATGACCATCTCTCCAATTTCAAATTCTATATCTTTTCTTTTAATGTCAGCGTAGCTCTTTTGTCGACCTTGGGCGGTTTTTAACCGTTGTTGAATTTGGATGATCTTCTCGGTAGTTTCTTGTATAATCTCTGGACCCGTAATCTGTCTATCCCCCACTTCACTCCAATAAATCGGAGACCTGCACTTTCTACCATAAAGTGCTTCAAACGGCGTCATCTCAATGCTTGAATGGTAGATGTTGTTGTAGGAAAATTCTGCTAATGGTAGATGTCGATCCCAACTGTTTCCGAAATCAATAACACATGCTCGTAGCATGTCTTCAAGCGTTTGTATCGTCCTTTCACTCTGTCCATCAGTTTGTGGATGATAGGCAGTACTCATGTCTAGACGAGTTCCCAATGCTTGTTGTAATGTCTGCCAGAATCTTGAAATAAATCTGTCATCCCTATCAGAGATAATAGAGATTGGTATTCCATGTCTGGAGACGACTTCCTTCAAATACAGTCGTGCTAACTTCTCCATCTTGTCATCTTCTCTTATTGGCAGGAAGTGTGCTGATTTGGTGAGACGATCAACTATTACCCAAATAGTATCAAAACCACTTGCAGTCCTTGGCAATTTAGTGATGAAATCCATGGTAATGTTTTCCCATTTCCATTCCGGGATTTCGGGTTGTTGAAGTAGACCTGATGGTTTCTGATGCTCAGCTTTGACCTTAGAACACGTCAAACATTCTCCTACGTATTTAGCAACATCGGCTTTCATACCCGGCCACCAAAAATATTTCATGAGATCCTTGTACATCTTCCCCGTTCCAGGATGTATTGAGTATCTGGTTTTATGAGCTTCTCTAAGTACCATTTCTCTCATATCTCCAAATTTTGGTACCCAAATCCTTTCAGCCCTATACCGGGTTCCGTCTTCCCGAATATTAAGATGTTTCTCCGATCCTTTGGGTATTTCATCCTTTAAATTTCCTTCTTTTAAAACTCCTTGTTGCGCCTCCTTTATTTGAGTAGTAAGGTTATTATGAATCATTATATTCATAGATTTTACTCGAATGGGTTCTCTGTCCTTCCTGCTCAAGGCATCAGCTACCACATTTGCCTTCCCCAGGTGGTAACGAATCTCGAAGTCGTAATCATTCAATAATTCAATCTACCTACGCTGCCTCATATTCAGTTGTTTCTGATTAAATATGTGTTGAAGACTTTTGTGGTCGGTATATATAATACTTTTGACCCCATATAAGTAGTGCCTCCAAGTCTTTAATGCAAAAACAACCGCGCCTAATTCCAAATCATGCGTCGTATAATTTTGTTCGTGAATCTTCAATTGTCTAGACGCATAAGCAATCACCTTCGTTCGTTGCATTAATACACAACCGAGACCTTGCTTTGATGCGTCACAATAAATCACAAAATCATCATTCCCTTCAGGCAATGACAATATAGGTGCCGTAGTTAGCTTTTTCTTCAATAACTGAAACACTTTCTCTTGTTCATCATTCCATTCAAATTTCTTCCCTTTATGCGTTAATGCAGTCAAGGGTTTTGTTATTCTGGAAAAGTCTTGGATGAACCTTTCGTAGTAACCAGCTAGTCCTAAAAACTGGCGTATGTGTTTCGGAGTTTTCGGGGTTTCCCACTTTTCAACAGTTTCTATCTTTGCCGGATCCACCTTAATACCTTCTTTATTCACTATGTGACCGAGGAATTGAACTTCTTCCAACCAAAATGCACACTTTGAAAACTTAGCGTACAATTCTTCCTTCCTCAATACTTCTAACACCTTTCTCAAATGTTCACCGTGTTCTTGGTCATTCTTTGAGTAAATAAGTATGTCATCAATGAAAACAATGACAAACTTGTCAAGGTATGGTCCACACACTCGGTTCATAAGGTCCATGAACACAGCTAGTGCATTAGTTAAACCAAACGGCATGACCATAAACTCGTAATGACCGTAACGTTGTGGCGACCCGACAAAATCATCATTAACGGCGCCGACTACTTAGGTCCCGTTGCGTGGTCATAGTCCCTATATGAGACTCGTTTGACCAAAATTATGTCGCATTCATTTGAAACGTACAAGACTTGCAAGTTTAGTTTACAAACAATTCGACAACAAGTTTAAGATTACAAAAATTGTAAAGTATAAATGAAATAACTTGCGACATAATATAAGTTGAAAATCACAGTTGCTATAAATAGCGTAAGTATGTATGCTTTAAGGTTTAATCCAAAAGTACTATCACTAGCGTATGCATGTATGCTTGACCTCAAGCAAGTAATCAAAGTGTGCGGAAGCATGTATTAAGTAGCCGAGTATGAACCTGAGAAACATATAGAAAACTGTCAACGAAAAACGTTGGTGAAATCATAGGTGTATTTGTAAACGTTGTTTTTGAACCACAAGATTTAGTATTCCCATAGTTGATTATCAAAATTGTTTACATTCCAAAAGTATTGTTCGCGAGCACCCAATTATCAAGACTTAACGTTTCCTTCCATAGAACCCCATCACAATAGTGTTAGAACATACACTGTTTCTCGAAAATATATTTCATCCGTAGACGGTAGCGAACCGTCCGTAATGAGGGTTTGTCAAACCCGTATGGCCACACAATATAAGTTCTCGCTTACACCCTGCAAGTGTAACTAATGATAATCGAATTGAGGATTTTTGTTCTAACTCGCTGTGGAATGTTTGTTTTCCTTGTACTTGTGTTCAAAGTATAAAAGCAAGTAGTACAAAATGTAACAAAGTATATGTTTCTCAGCCCACAATTTAAAAGTATAAAAAGTTGTTGAAAAGGTGGGACTATGATCTCACCTCGAGTGCACGAGTATAAAAGTACTTCACAAAGTAACGTATGCATGAAAGTTGCTTGGCCTTGACCTAAACAAGTAAGTTGTGTCAATTAACCGGTTACGATACAAGGTCGGGTGAAATGTGTTCAATTAGTCCTATGGCTCGTTACGACTCGAAAAGTATAGCATGTGAATCACGTTGTCAAGTTTCATGCAAGAATCAAGTATAAAAGAAAGACTAGAACGATTGCATAAGTGTTTAGTTAAGTTTGACTAAAAGTCAAACTTGGTCAGAGTCAAAGTCAACGGGGTCGGGTCGGGTATCCGACAATTTTTCTAAGTTATGTAATCATATATGAGCATGTTGGCCAAGTTTCATGTTAATCGGAGGTCCGTAGCATATCAAACATTTTACGTCAAATGACCAAGCAAAACAGCCCATTTTAGTGTATCAGGACGGTGTCCCAAAATCAGGACGGTGTCCCAATATGAAGAGTGGGACGGCGTCCCAAAATCAGGACGGCGTCCCAAATTGAAGAGTGGGACGGCGTCCCAAAAATCAGGACGGCGTCCCAATGGGCATTCAGGTCCTGTTTGCAGAAAAACACAAGTGCACGACCCAAACTTCAAACAATCACAATTTATGATCCGCAAACAATTAGAACATGTATTTTATATCACCGAAAAGCTCTTTCGACAAGGAACGCAACTAAGAACTTTTCATCAAGCAAAACCATCATATACAATAACCGAAATCCCGTCAAGTGATCAATAGAGGTTTATTTTCAAGTTTCAAGTTCATCAATTGCAATTTAAGTTTCGGGAATCCAATTTATACATATGATATGCCGTTTTGAAGGTAATGAAACATGTAATACAACTAAACACTTATAAATAACATTAACAAGCATTCAATGCATCAAAAGTTCGTTTTAAGAGTTGTCAAACCCTAACCAAAACCTCAAAATCACTAATCATGTTAATGTAAGGTTTTCATGTAAATCAACACACCAAAACGAAGCTATTGAAGTAACTAACACTTTGAACACACAAACATTAACATCTAAACACATTTCATCATCCAAAATCAAAGATTAAGCATACACTTTTCATTTTCAAGCTAGTTACACCAAAACATCAAGATCGAGCATACAAATCATATATTCATGTTATACACGAGCCATAGACACTAACTAACAACATATCAAGTCAAAAACATGAATTTGAGAAATCTAGAGTTTTAGAAATGTTACCCAAAATCAATGAAGTTAGTATCAAATCGTAGAGGATGATGAGAGGATCAAGAATATGTAGATTGTTTTGATGTTTGCTTGCTAAATCGAAATTAGATGATGAATCTTTTGTTTGAAGGTTGAGAGAAAAGATGGAAGTAATGAAGATGGTGGAGATGAAAATGAATGGAGGAGGATGGAGTTGACTAGTTGACCTAGTCAACTAGTTTGGCTCTTTGGCGAGTTTAGTCCCTCAAGTTTGTAGTCGGGTGCGGGAATTAACCGATCGAATATTTTTAAAACGCAAGTTAACGAGAGATGTTGTAATCGAGTAACGGGATTATCAAGAACATTAGTTAACGAAGTGTACGAATATAGGTGACGAAAGATGTTATTAAAAAAAAAAGACGGCGTTAAAATAAATTTAACGAAAAAATGCGGGATGTTACATTACCTACACCTTAAAAGAAATTTCGTCCCGAAATTTAGTTGGAAGTAGTAGTCGTTGTTTCTTCCTCGAGATCTTGCGTTGTCAGTTCTACGAATAAGTGAAGGTACTCCCTCGGGTATTTCAACGAACTTCGACAGTCGTGATTTTACGTTGGTTTAAAGTTTGGTTCCACGATTTATAGTCTCAACCAGTCCTCCTTGGTAGTGAGGTTTATCGTTGATAGTAAGTTCATCGAAGAGGATAACAAGTTCTTGTCTCGCAAGACACGCCTTTAAGTTTGATACACAGAATGTAGGATGAACGGAATTTGTTTGAGTCGGAAGTTCGAAGCGGTAAGCAACGGGCATAACACACCCCAAAATTTCAAAAGGACTAAAAACATCGCGGATATAGCTTTCTACGTTTCCGAAATGGACTACACCTTTTCAAGGTACGACTTTTAACGTCACGCGGTTTTCCACATGGAATTTAAAAAGTTTACGTCTAACAGTGGCATAGCTCCTATGGCGACTACGATCGTCTCGAGCCTTTCTGAGGTTAAAGAAGTTTCTTGGTTGTTCCATGAATTAGCTCGGGTTCGGTGGTTTGATTATCATTAACTTGGTTCTACAAAAGGAGAATGACGTTTCCGGTCACATAAGATTTCAAAAGGTCTGACGTTAAGACTTGAATGATAACCATCGGCGTAAGAGAATTTAGTAAAGGCAATGACTTTTCTCAAGAAATTTTGAAGTCGATAACACGAATTCGTTTTATGATTTCCAAGGTTTGAATCGTATGTTTGTTTAGCCCTTCGAGATGCGTTGATGTGTTGTACTCATGTTTAAACGTGGTCCCGAGGCTTTTCGAAAAGCACTCCGAAATCTAGAAGTGAAACAAGAATCTCGATCTGAAATGAGGTACATTTCTGTAAGGTATGTTTGAACGGGTACATCAGATCTCGAAAACGTTAGTTAGAACAAATTTCTCAAGAAATTTGCGTCGCGAAAGATTTATCTGTTTCCAAAAACGTTTGTCGGAGCAAGTTCTCATCGGTCTCTGAAAACGTTCGTCGGGGCTATTCACCCTCGAGGCGAGTACTAGTATAACGTGAAGAGTCTATCTCTCCATTGAAAATTTAGAATCAAAGATTTCCTTATACGGAAGTACGAGTGTAATACGAGAGAAGTTTCCACCTCGGTGTGAGCATAACAGGTATATTGTAGTTCGTTGATAAATCTGTGCGAGGACGAGATAGTATTCATGTATAACGTATGTTTGAAGTTGAAAGAATTCATCATTCATTCGGAAGCATAAATATGGTTCGACAATATTCGAAGGTGTGTCCCCGGTATGGTTGTTGTCAGTACTTTCGGAGTTTTCAGATGTCCAAACATGAAAGGATGAAGTCATGTACATGGCACATGGTGGTGATTAGGTTGATCGAGTCTAACCACCATCACGTGTCATTAGAACTTTGGCATGAATTACCGTAATATAACCACGTTGATCGAGTGTCGTTATATTACGCTAACTCATACCTCCATTCCCACATCACTCTATAGATTCAAGTTCGTGTAATCGTGAAGTTTAAAATAAACAAAGTGTAATGACGTCTCTAACGTGACTCGTATTGAATCGAAAGAATTTGTGCAACTCTAAAGAAGCGTTCCCCGAGGGAAGTGTATAAATGATTGTTCACGTCAATGCGGTTCAAGTCAAACAATAATGTCTTTAGGCGCAAAAAGAGCAACGAATCATGATAACGAGTAGTACGCAATCGTAGTGATAAGTAGTGACGGCGATACTCACCTAGAGTAGTGATGGCAGTAACAAGAAGTGGTAGATAGTAAGGTACACCAGTGTGACACCGATAGTAAGTTGAAACGGTGGCGAATAACAATCTGGGAGACAGAGTTCCCGAACAAGTGTGACTAATGAAGTCGTCGTCATCCTTACGGGTATGAATCCTGAATTTACGCGTGTTACCAGAAAGTTGCAGAATACGAGTTCGTATGATGAAAACTTGGTACCATTAAGAAGTTTGCCTAAGAATGATTCAAGTATAATGCACAAGTAGTCAAGTAAGTGCTATCTATAGCAAATGTATGTCAGAATGCAATGGCTAACTATCCGGTTGTAGTCTAGATTCACTAATGCGTCCCAACGACTCTGTCAGACACACTAATGCACATCCTAGTTCCCTACAACCAACGCTCTGATACCATCTGTGGCGACCCGACAAAATCGTCATTAACGGCGCCGACTACTTAGGTCCCGTTGCGTGGTCATAGTCCCTATATGAGACTCGTTTGACCAAAATTATGTCGCATTCATTTGAAACGTACAAGACTTGCAAGTTTAGTTTACAAACAATTCGACAACAAGTTTAAGATTACAAAAATTGTAAAGTATAAATGAAATAACTTGCGACATAATATAAGTTGAAAATCACAGTTGCTATAAATAGCGTAAGTATGTATGCTTTAAGGTTTAATCCAAAAGTGCTATCACTAGCGTATGCATGTATGCTTGACCTCAAGCAAGTAATCAAAGTGTGCGGAAGCATGTATCAAGTAGCCGAGTATGAACCTGAGAAACATATAGAAAACTGTCAACGAAAAACGTTGGTGAAATCATAGGTGTATTTGTAAACGTTGTTTTTGAACCACAAGATTTAGTATTCCCATAGTTGATTATCAAAATCGTTTGCATTCCAAAAGTATTGTTCGCGAGCACCCAATTATCAAGACTTAACGTTTCCTTCCAAAGAACCCCATCACAATAGTGTTAGAACATACACTGTTTCTCGAAAATATATTTCATCCGTAGACGGTAGCGAACCATCCGTAATGAGGGTTTGTCAAACCCGTATGGCCACACAATATAAGTTCTCGCTTACACCCTGCAAGTGTAACTAATGATAATCGAATTGAGGATTTTTGTTCTAACTCGCTGTGGAATGTTTGTTTTCCTTGTACTTGTGTTCAAAGTATAAAAGCAAGTAGTACAAAATGTAACAAAGTATATGTTTCTCAGCCCACAATTTAAAAGTATAAAAAGTTGTTGAAAAGGTGGGACTATGATCTCAACTCGAGTGCACGAGTATAAAAGTACTTCACAAAGTAACGTATGCATGAAAGTTGCTTAGCCTTGACCTAAACAAGTAAGTTGTGTCAATTAACCGGTTACGATACAAGGTCGGGTGAAATGTGTTCAATTAGTCCTATGGCTCGTTACGACTCGAAAAGTATAGCATGTGAATCACGTTGTCAAGTTTCATGCAAGAATCAAGTATAAAAGAAAGACTAGAACGATTGCATAAGTGTTTAGTTAAGTTTGACTAAAAGTCAAACTTGGTCAAAGTCAAAGTCAACGGGGTCGGGTCGGGTATCCGACAATTTTTCTAAGTTATATAATCATATATGAGCATGTTGGCCAAGTTTCATGTTAATCGGAGGTCCGTAGCATATCAAACATTTTACGTCAAATGACCAAGCAAAACAGCCCATTTTAGTGTATCAGGACGGTGTCCCAAAATCAGGACGGTGTCCCAATATGAAGAGTGGGACGGCGTCCCAAAATCAGGACGGCGTCCCAAATTGAAGAGTGGGACGGCGTCCCAAAAATCAGGACGGCGTCCCAATGGGCATTCAGGTCCTGTTTGCAGAAAAACACAAGTGCACGACCCAAACTTCAAACAATCACAATTTATGATCCGCAAACAATTAGAACATGTATTTTATATCACCGGAAATCTCTTTCGACAAGGAACGCAACTAAGCACTTTTTATCAAGCAAAAACATCATATACAATAACCGAAATCCCGTCAAGTGATCAATAGAGGTTTATTTTCAAGTTTCAAGTTCATCAATTGCAATTTAAGTTTCGGGAATCCAATTTATACATATGATATGCCGTTTTGAAGGTAATGAAACATGTAATACAACTAAACACTTATAAATAACATTAACAAGCATTCAACGCATCAAAAGTTCGTTTTAAGAGTTGTCAAACCCTAACCAAAACCTCAAAATCACTAATCATGTTAATGTAAGGTTTTCATGTCAATCAACACACCAAAACGAAGCTATTGAAGTAACTAACACTTTGAACACACAAACATTAACATCTAAACACATTTCATCATCCAAAATCAAAGATTAAGCATACACTTTTCATTTTCAAGCTAGTTACACCAAAACATCAAGATCGAGCATACAAATCATATATTCATGTTATACACGAGCCATAGACACTAACTAACAACATATCAAGTCAAAAACATGAATTTGAGAAATCTAGAGTTTTAGAAATGTTACCCAAAATCAATGAAGTTAGTATCAAATCGTAGAGGATGATGAGAGGATCAAGAATATGTAGTTTGTTTTGATGTTTGCTTGCTAAATCGAAATTAGATGATGAATCTTTTGTTTGAAGGTTGAGATAAAAGATGGAAGTAATGAAGATGGTGGAGATGAAAATGAATGGAGGAGGATGGAGTTGACTAGTTGACCTAGTCAACTAGTTTGGCTCTTTGGCGAGTTTAGTCCCTCAAGTTTGTAGTCGGGTGCGGGAATTAACCGATCGAATATTTTTAAAACGCAAGTTAACGAGAGATGTTGTAATCGAGTAACGGGATTATCAAGAACATTAGTTAACGAAGTGTACGAATATAGGTGACGAAAGATGTTATTAAAAAAAGACGGCGTTAAAATAAATTTAACGGAAAAACGCGGGATGTTACAAACGTGTTCTGAAAGCAGTCTTTGGAATATCATCTTCTTTCACCCGTATTTGATGATACCCGGAACGTAAGTCAATCTTTGAATAAACAGACGAGCCTTGTAGTTGATCAAATAAGTCGTCGATTCTCGGTAGTGGGTAGCGGTTCTTGATGGTAAGTTTGTTCAACTCTCGGTAGTCGATACACAACCTGAATGTACCATCTTTCTTCTTGACAAACAAAACAGGAGCTCCCCACGGTGATGTGCTTGGTCGAATGAAACCACGCTCTAAAAGTTCTTGTATTTGGATTTGCAGTTCTTTCATCTCGCTGGGTGCGAGTCTGTAAGGAGCACGAGCTATTGGTGCAGCTCCTGGTACAAGATCTATTTGAAATTCAACGGATCGATGTGGGGGTAATCCCGGTAATTCTTTCGGAAATACATCGGGAAATTCTTTTGCGACGGGAACATCATTGATGCTCTTTTCTTCAGTTTGTACTTTCTCGACGTGTGCTAGAACAGTATAGCAACCTTTTCTTATTAGTTTTTGTGCCTTCAAATTACTAATAAGATGTAGCTTCATGTTGCCCTTTTCTCCGTACACCATTAAGGGTTTTCCTTTTTCTCGTATAATGCGAATTGCATTTTTGTAACAAACGATCTCTGCTTTCACTTCTTTCAACTAGTCCATACCGATTATCACATCAAAACTCCCTAACTCTACTGGTATCAAGTCAATCTTAAATGTTTCGCTAACCAGTTTAATTTCTCGATTCCGACATATATTATCTGCTGAAATTAATTTACCATTTGCTAATTCGAGTAAAAATTTACTATCCAAAGGCGTCAATGGACAACTTAATTTAGCACAAAAATCTCTACTCATATAGCTTCTATCCGCACCCGAATCAAATAAAACGTAAGCAGATTTATTGTCAATAAGAAACGTACCCGTAACAAGCTCCGGGTCTTCCTGTGCCTCTGCCGCATTAATATTGAAAACTCTTCCGCGGCCTTGTCCATTCGTGTTCTCCTGGTTCGGGCAATTTCTAATAATGTGGCCCGGTTTTCCACATTTATAACAAACTACATTGGCATAACTTGCTCCGACACTACTTGCTCCGCCATTACTCGTTTCGACACCATTTGTTCCTTTCGTTCTATTAACCCCTGGTCCGTAGACCTCACACTTCGCTGCGCTATGACCATTTCTTTTACACTTGTTGCAAAATTTGGTGCAGAACCCCGAGTGATACTTTTCACACCTTTGGCATAGCTGCTTCTGATTGTTGTTGTTGTTGCGGTTATTATTGTTGTTGGGATGATTGTTGTAGTTGCTATTGTTGTTGTTGTTGTTGTTGTTGTTGTTATTGGGCCGTTTGTTGTAGTTGCGATTGATGTTGCGATTGTTGGGATAATTGTTGCGATTATTGTTGTAATTGCTGTTGTTGTTGTATTGGTGATTCTTATCACCGTTTTCCTCCCACTTTCTTTTGACTTGCTTCACATTGGCCTCTTCAGCAGTCTGTTCTTTAATTCTTTCTTCAATCTGGTTCACTAGTTTGTGAGCCATTCTACATGCCTGTTGTATGGAGGCGGGCTCGTGTGAACTTATATCTTCTTGGATTCTTTCCGGTAATCCTTTCACAAACGCGTCGATCTTCTCTTCCTCATCTTCGAATGCTCCCGGACACAATAGGCACAATTCTGTGAATCGTCTTTCGTACGTGGTAATATCAAATCCTTGGGTTCGTAACCCTCTAAGTTCTGTCTTGAGCTTATTGACCTCGGTTCTGGGACGGTACTTCTCGTTCATCAAGTGCTTGAATGCTGACCACGGTAGTGCGTACGCATCATCTTGTCCCACTTGCTCTAGATAGGTATTCCACCATGTTAATGCAGAACCTGTGAAGGTATGCGTAGCGTACTTCACTTTGTCCTCTTCAGTACACTTACTTATGGCAAACACCGATTCGACCTTCTCGGTCCACCGTTTCAATCCGATCGGTCCTTCGGTTCCATCAAATTCTAAAGGTTTGCAGGCAGTGAATTCTTTGTAGGTGCATCCTACACGATTTCCTGTACTGCCAGATCCAAGGTTATTGTTGGTATGTAGCGCAGCCTGTACTGCGGCTATGTTTGAAGCTAGAAAAGTACGGAATTCCTCTTCATTCATATTCACGGTGTGTCGAGTAGTCGGTGCCATTTCCTTCAAAATAGTCAAATGGAACAAGTTAATCATACAGAATATTTAGAGTAGTTAATAGTATTTCGTAGCATAATATGAACTCATTTATAAAAGCTTTTTCTTCATATTAGCGTTTTATAAGTTTAAATTCGGGTAGTACCTACCCGTTAAGTTCATACTTAGTAGCTAATATACAATTCAACTACTACAATTCTATATGAAAAACTGATTGTAATAATATTTCGCGTTCAAACTTTTATACAATATTTTACAAACTTACAATACCGCTTATTTTACATAAAGCATGAAATATAGCACACAATAACTTTGATACAAGATAATTTTGAAGATAATTCTAGCTAGTACACAAGTCGTTCAGCAAAGGCAATAAAGAAACGTAATTCATACGTCCAGAAACAAGTCATGCATTCTGGTTTTACTAGAACTACTTCCCATCCTTGGTCTTGTGGAACATAACCGTTATGGCCGTTGATAAGACAGCGTGTTGTAACGTCGTCAAAGGGACGAGGGTTACGTAATGACCAACAGTCTCGTAATAACCTAAAAACCTCATTTCTTACCCCAATTACCGACTCCGTCACTTGTGGGAACATTTTGTTTAATAGTTGTAGCCCGATGTTCTTGTTCTCACTTTGGTGAGAAGCGAACATTACTAACCCGTAAGCATAACATGCTTCTTTATGTTGCATGTTAGCCATTTTTTTTAAATCACGAAGTCCTATATTCGGATATACTGAGTCAAAATAATTTCTTAACCCGTTGCGTAAAATAGCATTTGGGTTCCCCGCAATATATGCGTCAAAGTAAACACATCGTAACTTATGGATTTCCCAATGTGATATCCCCCATCTTTCGAACGAAAGCCTTTTATAAACCAAGGCATTCTTGGAACGTTCTTCGAATGTCTTACAAACTGATCTCGCCTTAAATAGTTGTGCCGAGGAATTCTGACCGACTCTAGACAAGATTTCATCAATCATGTCTCCGGGTAGGTCTCTTAAAATATTGGGTTGTCTATCCATTTTGTGTTTTTATACTGTAAAATAGACAAGAGTTAGATTCATAAAAAAATACTTATTAATACAAGCAATTTTTACATATATCATAAAGCATAAGCATACTATATTACATATATTACACCACACGAATACAACTATCTTATTCCGACTCGCTCGTTTCTTCTTGTTCGGTTTTGGTTCGTTTTGCCAAGTTTCTAGGGATATATGATGTTCCCCTAATACGAGCCGTCGTTGTCCACATTGGTTTAGAAAAACCTGGTGGTTTAGAGGTTCCCGGGTCATTGTTACAACTTAAGGACTTCGGGGGTTGACGATACATATAAAGTTCATCGGGGTTGGAATTAGATTTCTCTATTTTTATGCCCTTTCCCTTATTATTTTCTTTTGCCTTTTTAAATTCAGTTGGGGTAATTTCTATAACATCATCGAAATTCTCGTCGGAATTCGATTCATCGGAGAATTGGTAATCCTCCCAATATTTTGCTTCCTTGGCGGAAACACCATTGACCATAATTAACCTTGGTCGGTTGGTTGAGGATTCTCTTTTACTTAACCGTTTTATTATTTCCCCCACCGGTTCTATTTCTTCTTCCGGTTCCGATTCTTCTTCCGGTTCCGATTCTTCTTCCGGTTCCGACTCTTCTTCCGGTTCCTCTTCGGGAACTTGTGAATCAGTCCACGAATCATTCCAATTTACATTTGACTCTTCATTATTATTAGGTGAGTCAATGGGACTTGTTCTAGAGGTAGACATCTATCACATAATATCAAACACGTTAAGAGATTAATATATCACATAATATTCATATGTTAAAAATATATAGTTTCCAACAAAAATGTTAAGCAATCATTTTTAAAGAAAACACGGTCGAAGTCCAGACTCACTAATGCATCCTAACAAACTCGATAAGACACACTAATGCAAATTTTCTGGTTCTCTAAGACCAACGCTCGGATACCAACTGAAATGTCCCGTTCTTATTGATTAAAAACGTTCCATATTAATTGATTTCGTTGCGAGGTTTTGACCTCTATATGAGACGTTTTTCAAAGACTGCATTCATTTTTAAAACAAACCATAACCTTTATTTCATAAATAAAGGTTTAAAAAGCTTTACGTAGATTATCAAATAATGATAATCTAAAATATCCTGTTTACACACGACCATTACATAATGGTTTACAATACAAATATGTTACATCGAAATCAGTTTCTTGAATGCAGTTTTTACACAATATCATACAAACATGGACTCCAAATCTTGTCCTTATTTTAGTATGCAACAGCGGAAGCTCTTAGTATTCACCTGAGAATAAACATGCTTTAAACGTCAACAAAAATGTTGGTGAGTTATAGGTTTAACCTATATATATCAAATCGTAACAATAGACCACAAGATTTCATATTTCAATACACATCCCATACATAGAGATAAAAATCATTCATATGGTGAACACCTGGTAACCGACATTAACAAGATGCATATATAAGAATATCCCCATCACTCCGGGACACCCTTCGGATATGATATAAATTTCGAAGTACTAAAGCATCCGGTACTTTGGATGGGGTTTGTTAAGCCCAATAGATCTATCTTTAGGATTCGCGTCAATTAGGGTGTCTGTTCCCTAATTCTTAGATTACCAGACTTAATAAAAAGGGGCATATTCGATTTCGATAATTCAACCATAGAATGTAGTTTCACGTACTTGTGTCTATTTTGTAAATCATTTATAAAACCTGCATGTATTCTCATCCCAAAAATATTAGATTTTAAAAGTGGGACTATAACTCACTTTCACAGATTTTTACTTCGTCGGGAAGTAAGACTTGGCCACTGGTTGATTCACGAACCTATAACAATATATACATATATATCAAAGTATGTTCAAAATATATTTACAACACTTTTAATATATTTTGATGTTTTAAGTTTATTAAGTCAGCTGTCCTCGTTAGTAACCTACAACTAGTTGTCCACAGTTAGATGTACAGAAATAAATCGATAAATATTATCTTGAATCAATCCACGACCCAGTGTATACGTATCTCAGTATTGATCACAACTCAAACTATATATATTTTGGAATCAACCTCAACCCTGTATAGCTAACTCCAACATTCACATATAGAGTGTCTATGGTTGTTCCGAAATATATATAGATGTGTCGACATGATAGGTCGAAACATTGTATACGTGTCTATGGTATCTCAATATTACATAATATACAATACAAGTTGATTAAGTTATGGTTGGAATAGATTTGTTACCAATTTTCACGTAGCTAAAATGAGAAAAATTATCCAATCTTGTTTTACCCATAACTTCTTCATTTTAAATCCGTTTTGAGTGAATCAAATTGCTATGGTTTCATATTGAACCCTATTTTATGAATCTAAACAGAAAAAGTATAGGTTTATAGTCGGAAAAATAAGTTACAAGTCGTTTTTGTAAAGGTAGTCATTTCAGTCGAAAGAACGACGTCTAGATGACCATTTTAGAAAACATACTTCCACTTTGAGTTTAACCATAATTTTTGGATATAGTTTCATGTTCATAATAAAAATCATTTTCTCAGAATAACAACTTTTAAATCAAAGTTTATCATAGTTTTTAATTAACTAACCCAAAACAGCCCGCGGTGTTACTACGACGGCGTAAATCCGGTTTTACGGTGTTTTTCGTGTTTCCAGGTTTTAAATCATTAAGTTAGCATATAATATAGATATAGAACATGTGTTTAGTTTATTTTAAAAGTCAAGTTAGAAGGATTAACTTTTGTTTGCGAACAAGTTTAGAATTAACTAAACTATGTTCTAGTGATTACAAGTTTAAACCTTCGAATAAGATAGCTTTATATGTATGAATCGAATGATGTTATGAACATCATTACTACCTTAAGTTCCTTGGATAAACCTACTGAAAAAGAGAAAAATGGATCTAGCTTCAATGGATCCTTGGATGGCTCGAAGTTCTTGAAGCAGAATCATGACACGAAAACAAGTTCATGTAAGATCATCACTTAAAATAAGATTGTTATAGTTATAGAAATTGAACCAAAGTTTGAATATGATTATTACCTTGTATTAGAATGATAACATACTGTAAGAAACAAAGATTTCTTGAGGTTGGATGATCACCTTACAAGATTGGAAGTGAGCTAGCAAACTTGAAAGTATTCTTGATTTTATGAAACTAGAACTTTTGGAATTTATGAAGAACACTTAGAACTTGAAGATAGAACTTGAGAGAGATCAATTAGATGAAGAAAATTGAAGAATGAAAGTGTTTGTAGGTGTTTTTGGTCGTTGGTGTATGGATTAGATATAAAGGATATGTTATTTTGTTTTCATGTAAATAAGTCATGAATGATTACTCATATTTTTGTAATTTTATGAGATATTTCATGCTAGTTGCCAAATTATGGTTCCCACATGTGTTAGGTGACTCACATGGGCTGCTAAGAGCTGATCATTGGAGTGTATATACCAATAGTACATACATCTAAAAGCTGTGTATTGTACGAGTACGAATACGGGTGCATACGAGTAGAATTGTTGATGAAACTGAACGAGGATGTAATTGTAAGCATTTTTGTTAAGTAGAAGTATTTTGATAAGTGTATTGAAGTCTTTCAAAAGTGTATGAATACATATTAAAATACTACAGGTATATACATTTTAACTGAGTCGTTAAGTCATCTTTAGTCGTTACATGTAAATGTTGTTTTGAAACCTTTAGGTTAACGATCTTGTTAAATGTTGTTAACCCAATGTTTATAATATCAAAAGAGATTTTAAATTATTATATTATCATGATATTATGATGTACGAATATCTCTTAATATGATATATATACATTAAATGTCGTTACAACGATAATCGTTACATATATGTCTCGTTTCAAAATCATTAAGTTAGTAGTCTTGTTTTTACATATGTAGTTCATTGTTAATATAATTAATGATATGTTTACTTATCATAATATCATGTTAACTATATATATAACCATATATATGTCATCATATAGTTTTTACAAGTTTTAACGTTCGTGAATCACCGGTCAACTTGGGTGGTCAATTGTCTATATGAAACCTATTTCAATTAATCAAGTCTTAACAAGTTTGATTGCTTAACATGTTGGAAACATTTAATCATGTAAATATCAATCTCAATTAATATATATAAACATGGAAAAGTTCGGGTCACTACATACATTAACTAGATACATATAAGAATATCCCCTATCATTCCGGGATCCTCCTTCGGACATGATATAATTTCGAAGTACTAAAGCATCCGGTACTTTGGATGGGGTTTGTTAGGCCCAATAGATCTATCTTTAGAGTTCGCGTCAATTAGGGTGTCTGTTCCCTAATTCTTAGATTACCAGACTTAATAAAAAGGGGCATATTCGATTTCGATCATTCAACCATATAATGTAGTTTCAATTACTTGTGTCTATTTCGTAAAACAGTTATAAAAACAGCGCATGTATTCTCAGTCCCAAAAATATATATAAAAAGGGAATAATGAAACTCACACATATAAATATTGCAAAACAGTTATTAAAACATTGCATGTATTCTCAGCCCAAAAATGTAATAAGTAAAAAGGGAAAATGAAACTCACCATACTGTATTTCGTAGTAAAAATACATATAACGTCATTGAACAAGTGCAAGGTTGGCCTCGGATTCACGAACCTAAATTAATTATATATATTTATGTGTTGGTCAATATTTGTCTAACAAATTAGGTCAAGTCATAGTGTACCACAATCCTAATGCTCGAGACTAATATGCAAAAGTTAACAAAAGTAAATTTGACTCAAAATAATTTCCAAAAGTTTATACATGATTAATATATAGTTTAAATATCGTCGTTTTATATTTTTAAATATTTTTAAAAGATTTATTAGAGTAAATAATATAATTTATTTATTAATAAATAAAATTTTATATTATATTTATATAATAAAATATACTTTTATATATATTAAGTAATATAATTTATAGGGTTCATTTAATATTATAAAGATAATATGATACGTATTATTAAAGTAAGTTATTACACGTAGTAAAATATGTTTGTATCAAATATTTATTTGATAAAATAATATCTATAATGATAGTAAGTAAAAGTTGTATTATTTTGTAATAATAATTATTATTATAAAAATATCAATATTTATAATTACTAAGATGACATTATGATAAAACGATAATTCTAATTATGATAACTTTAATATTTACGATAATTTTTAATATTATCTTTAAAATAATAATTCTATTTAAAATAATAATAATATTATTATTTTATAGTAACAATGACATTTCTATTAAAATGATAATTTTTGTTAAAATGATAGTTTTAATACTAACGATAATTTTAATAATAATAGTAATGATAAAAATAGTAAGAACGATAATTTTATCTAAATTAATATCTTATAATATTTTAATTTCATCATGATACTCTTACCCATTATTTCCTAATCGTTTCGTTTAATAGCTTTTAATCGTCTTTTATATCGTGTTCATAATAATGATAATAATAGTAATCAAAATAATTAGATGTTACAAATATTTGTTTTAATTACACTAATATTAATAATGATAGTTACTATAACATTATTAACGATAATACTAATAATTATCTTAATGATAATATAGTAATAATAATAATAACAATAACAATAACCATTTTTAAATAATGATATATATATTAATAATGATAATAATAATAATAATACCAATAATAATAATAATAATAATAATAATAATAATAATAATAATAATAATAATAATAATAATAATAATAATAATAATAATAATAGTAATAATAATAATAATAATTGGATAATAATAATAATACTAATTATAACTTTAACGATAATAACGATAGTAATAATAAAAAAATAACAATTTTTAATGATACATCCTTTTATTGATAAAGATAATAATAATAATAATAATAAGATAAAACTAGAACGACGATAATAACGACGATAATAATAATCATTTTTAATAATAATACAAAAATTCGATGGACTATAACTTCAAATCCGTTCATCGAAATCATTTGATATCTAAATGAAAAGTTCTTAATTTTTCGCTAGCTTTCCAACGACATGCATATCTTATACATTAAATCAGTCGCATATATAACTAATTCAGAATTCAACATAACCTAACTAAAGGCAATATCAAAAGTACAAACATGCATAATCCTATATACTCGAGCACTAGTCAGGGATACACTATTAGTATGTAAAAGTTAAATTATGAGTACTCACGTATCAATATTGAGATTCAATATTACAGGAAAGGTACGTAGACGCAACGGAGATGATAAACACTATATTGACCTCACGAGCATACCCATGAACCATACCAATCACCTCCATAGCTATAACCCATAATTTCCTTAATCCAATCCCACTCGAAAAACAATTTCGAAATCACTCGGACAGCACTCTGACGTAATATTTTATGTATACTAATAATATCTTGAAATAATACGGAGTAAATATATATATGTAAATCGATCGAGAGAGTTTAGAGAAAAATATTTTCAAGTTTCTATGAAATAATGAAACCTATTGAATTCTATTTATAATAGATTTTTGAATTATTAAAGTGAATTATTAAAGTATGAATTATTAAAGTGAATTATTAAAGTATGAATTATTAAAGTGAATTATTAAAGTATGAATTATTAAAGTGAATTATTAAAGTATGAATTATTAAAGTAAATTATTAAAGTATGAATTATTAAAGTGAATTATTAAAGTTAAAGTAAAGTAAAAATAAAGTAAAGGTAAAGTTTAAGTATAGTAAAAGTATAAAACTATGTACGTATAATACGCGTATAAATATATATAATATTAATTTAAATCGTTATATATATTTAATAAAATAAAATATAAATATCGTTATCTTTATCATACTGGTTAAGTAATGAGTTGTCAAAAGTGGTTCTAGATATTTATAAAAGTTATATACGTTTTAATAATAAAGTTCTTTTTTAAACTGAAAACGTTTTTATACGTTTGAAACTAAATCAAATAAATATAATAATTTTGTTTTCCAAAACCAAATATATTTTTAAGAATCATTTTGTTTAAAGGTTAAAATAATGGAAATCGTTATATCATAAAATGTTTTAAAAAAGTAGAATCATATATATTCATAATAGGTTTCAAGTTTTTAAATTACAGTTTGTTGGTGAAGCATGGGATAAAGTTCAAAGGTTAAATAAACGTATGAAATCATCTTAATGAAAAATGTCGAGTTACTTAACTTGTCGATATCCAACATCTAAGTTATTTACACTTCGCGTTCTTACTTATAAATCACTTTACCATTTTCCGAATGTTGTCAAAAAGAATAGATTTCTTAAATCACAGTGGACCTCATAACATAGACCCGTAATCATATCATAATGTATCTGATAAATCAACAATTTGATATTATCTTCTAATTCCATCGATAAACATATTGAAACAAATACGATCATGTAAAGTATTATACGTTTAATACTTTATTAATATTCTCAAGTTATAATATATATATATACATATATATATACATATTTATTTATATATAACGGTTCGTGAATCGTCTGAATTTGGTCGAGGTTATAATGAATGTATGAACACAATTTAAAATTCTTGAGATTTAACTTAACAAACTTTGCTTATCGTGTCGGAATAATATAAAGATAAAGTTTAAATTTGATTGAAAATTTCCGGGTTGTCACAGCCAGCCACTCGCGCAGCGGTCCAAAATGGATACACGTGGGCCGATATTTGGTTTTTGTTTTTCTAAATCCAATACTATTTTCTAGTCTTATAAATAAAAATAAAAATAAGAAGTTGTGATGTGGTCCAGCGGTTGGTGGCATGCCTCTTTTAGAGAAGGTCATGAGTTCGACCTCCGTTGGCTACATATTAAAAACACAATTTTATCTCTGCCATGAAGCATCCCCCATGGCACCTTTCCCATATCGTTTGGGGGTAGAGGGGAGGGGGGGTGTTTACTTGGTCGTGCCCTTGCATCGGTTTCAAAGTTTCCTCCCGGGCAGCGATGGGGACGGGGTTATTATCGCTGTATCGGCATAATCGAAACGGGAGATGATCGCAACGGGTGGTTTAGTCCCCCTCAGGTGATTTCAATCGCTGTTAAAAAAATAAATAAAAATAAAATAACAAAACCTAAAACGGTAACATAGTGTTGAAAGTTAAAAATTAATAACTTAAAAAAAATAATTATTACTCAACTATAAATACAATATATCATTTCATCTAATGTTACTATCGTTTCTTTCAATTTTGCTACAATTTCATCCAACTTCTTTTACAGGAAAAAACTTTCTACTTCTACTTTTGCTAAAAAAAAAATGTTTTAACGCAACAAAAATTCAAAACACCGAAAAAAAAAAAAAAAAAAAAAAGAAAAAAAAAAAAGGAGTGACACAATACTAATATTATTAGGGGCTGATTCGTACACCACTAAATTTAGCCATACACCACCAACTATGCATTACAGTATTGTACAGTACAATATTTTAATGCACCATTGGTGGTGTATGGCTAAAATCTAGTGATGTACGAATCAGCTCCCTATTATTAATATTATGTCGAGTGGTGTCCAATCAAATAATGCAAAAGGGACGTACAAATTTCACTGTATAAATCTCGTATTCATTGTTGCAAACCTCGCAAACAAATCTCCTCATTTGTCACATCATATCATTTACTGCGTTTTTCAATTTTTTTGAAATTGCACACCTTTTTACTTCCATATAAAATATCAACTCGATCAACAATATATGGATAATTCCGTTTCATTATTTCCGCTCTTTATATGGTAAAACAATCATTTTTACTTGTTACGTCATAACTCCCTCTATTATATATCGATAATGCACTATTTTATTTTAAAATTTTCTATACTAATAGTCTACTTCAATAGATAAAAAATGGTAAGGTAACTGTTAACTTTTGCATATTAGATAAAACGATTAATAAAAAATAAGAAGTAAAGCTGTAGTAAAACAGAAAATATAATATAATATTTCTTAAACTTTATCAACAATATATATCCACATCACTTATTCACTATTCAAATTGTTCATATCCACTCTTAACAAATCGGATTATATGAATGTGTGATTAATGTTAATTGCCATCCCTAAACAAATGCCGGTCCTTCTTCAAATCATAAAAATGAATGAAACTGTGAGGAATGTGAGGACTCAATTAATCACTTATTCTTTGAATGTGATTATCCAAAAAGAATTTGGAATGAGTTGAAAAAGAAACTTCTATTTAGAGGGCTTCCTAATAATCTGCAGAGCGTTGTTAACCTGCTTGCTAGTTACCCATTTAGAAATCAAATTTGGGATGTAATTAATAGACTTACGGTAGCTGCAGCTGTGTATTACATATGGCAGGAAATGAATAGCAGAATCTTCAAAGGTAGGAGAAGGAAAAATGAGGATTTGGTGAAGAACAATGAAGAAGGTATTAGATTGAAATTAACAACCCTAAAAGTAAAGAGATCGAATGCTGTGCTGAGGGCTGCAAAGAATTGGGATCTAGTGGTGAGTGGGGATCATCTGAAGATCAAAGATTGAAGGTCTATGATCAATTCTGTATCTGATTTGGTTTTTTTTGTGGTATGTTGGCTGTATCGGAGTCTGTATTTGGGTGATGGGTATGCCCTGCTCGTGTATATTTTTTTGGTGATGAATAAAATCCTCTTTTGATTAAAAAAAAATATTTCGTATTTAAAAAAAAAAAAATGAATGAAACTATGTAAATAAATTGAGTTACTATCTTCTCCACGAAAAATAGGTTTTGTATACTCCAATTAATCTTTCACATTCGTTCTTAAGGATAGTTGTTGAGTCTCCTACATAATTAAGGATTTTATTATGAAAAAATATGATTATAAACACTAGTTGTAATGTACATGCCAGCATAAGTTTATTTGTATCAGCAATGAATGTTGTGTCTGAGTGAGTTAGTGTGCTGCCTTAACTATCAGCACTAGATAGTTAAAGATTCAAGGTTTCTCCATGGCCAACATAGGATGTATGCTGAACCAGCATGAAGATCACATGAAGAACCAGCAGCAGAAGAACCAGCACAAACTGGAGCAGCACACAACACTTAGACGAATTTTGTTCCATTACAAGCATAATCGTTTCCTGTGTTATCTACGTCAAAGGGCACTATTCAACTGACATTGAAGACTAAGTTGAACAGAAAAGGACACGCGTCGGCGGCTGACAAGTGACCTTACAAGACAACAATGTAGTGCTGAAGTTTAACTCATGAGCAGTTCATGGTTAATATTTTGTCAAAGCCTAGGGACCCAACATGCCATTTATTTATTCATTCAAATAGGATGTCCAATGGAGTGTTACTGCAATTAGCTACCGAAGAGGAAAGGGAGTCACATGCTTCCTGCGATAGTTTTCGGCTGAGTACAAACATCCTCTGTATCAATGAACAATAGATCTATTACACGATTTTTAGGGCTTCTATATATAGTTGAATTCACTATTGTTTAAATTAGTGGTGTGAGTATTAAATCGATGGAGTCCAAACCTTGTATAAGCTTCATTCATTCGAAAGCTATATAGGTGTAATCTGTATCAACCGGTTATCTATTCCGTCAAAGAATAACCGTGATTCTTTGAGATAATTTCAATAAAAGAGTAACAATTTCAATAAAAGAGTAACGTTGAAAATTACTTATAGTTCCGATTTAATTTATTGTTAATTATATGCTTAAAGTGATAAATATTCTTAATTAATAAAAAATTGTATTCATTCCTCTACAAACTTTCTGTTGTTTAATCGAGACTAACAATAGTAAATGATTAGAAAACAATCATATGTTCACGTACACACAAAGTTATATATGTACATCACTTTTAGGGAATTTCTTCATATTTTTATATTTATTATTTTTTGAAAAAAAAAATACTGTAACAAAGTAACTTAGATTTTAACTAGAAAAACTAATAGGGAGTACATTTTTTACGGGAAAAAACTGAAATTATTATAATAAGATAAATCTTTCATAAAAAATAAGAGAAATCTAAACAGAGTTATAAAACGACAAGTCTCACAACTACAAAGCCGCATAGCAACCAGTGAGCTATCTAGAAAAAATAATAGTCCGTGCATGTACATATAAGATATATTAAATTAATTGATTACTTATTATTAATACAAAGAAAGCTCAAATTAAGTTTAAATACCAACATACCCAAAACCAATTACAAACACAAAGAATAAAGTTGTCCTAGTGATTTCAACTACTCGATCTTCACATGATTTTAATGGCTTCACCAATGCACCAGTATTATTACCCACACGTGTATTGCTTCTATTGCACACTTCCACTCCAAATTTAACACCATCATATGCTTGCATTGGATTCAAACACAAATCCGTATTTTCACTTAAATCCAAATTCTTTCCTAGTCTTTTCAAGAAACTTGTATCAAAAGGTACCTCTCCACTTAACAAGTTTTTGCTCAAATTCATATGATATATATGTGAAAGATTCCCGAATCCCAATGGGATGCTTCCTGTTAACTTGTTCTTTTGCAATGACAATGTGGTCAAGTTTGACAAATTAGAAAAACTCGCCGGAATTTCGCCGGAGTAACCACAGTTTGCTAGCCGGAGTTCTTGTAACTTAAGAAGCTGCCCGAGTTCAACCGGCAGTTGGGTAGACATTGGATTGTTTTCCATGATGAAATACTCTAAACCCTTTAAGTTGTGTAACCCAATTGGTAGTTTGCCTTGAAAACCATTGTTGCTTAGTGCAATAAAGACTAAAGATTTAAGTTCTTGAATGGTGGTCGGAACACTTCCGGTGAGCAGATTTGAACTCAAGTCCAGTTTTTGAAGCATACCCAGTTGTCCAATTGTGGTTGGGATTGAATTTGTGAGTGAGTTGTAGCTTAAATCAAGTCCAACAAGGTTACTAAGTTTGGAAAGTTCATTGGGTATGGCTCCGGTGAGGTGGTTATAGCTTAAGTCAAGATGGAGTAAGGTAGTCAACTTTGAGATCTCCGGTGGGATTTTGCCGGATATTTTGCTTTGTGATAGTGTCAAGATTTGAAGTGAAGGTAAATGAGTGAATAGTTGAGAAGGGATGGTACCAACAAGATTAGGGTTTGATCTAAGACTTAGTTGTTGTAAAGAAGATGGTGGTTGTTGATTATGAATAGAAAGTGTTGTTTTTGTGTTGGTGAAACATTGAAAAAAGAAGATAGATTGAAGGTAAGGAAGTTGAAAGATTTGTGAAGGGAAAGTAGCAGTTTTTTTGCAATTAGGATTTGGTGGTTGACCAAAGTCAAGCCTTGTGACATGAAGGTGAGAGTCAGTGACACTTGGTTTGCATTCAATTCCAATCCATGAAGTTGATGGTTTACATGGGTTTGGGTGGCTTATTCTCCAATTTTGGTCAGAAGAGAGTGTTTCCATGATGGTGTAGAGGATTTGTAGTTCAAGTGGGTCCATGGTGGATTGTGGTGGTGGTTGGAGGTGAGTTTGGTTGTGGTGGTTGGTGGTGGCGGTGGAGACATTATGAGGTGTGCATACTATGAGGATGAATAGGAGGATGAGAATAAGCATTATGAGAAAGAGAGAGTGTTACTTTTAGGGAATTGAGTGTCTTTTTATGGGGTTTAAATTGGTAAGTGAAAGATATATGTTTTAGTTTTAGTAACAAGAAGTTGACGTTTACTTGCTCTGAGGTATCTAACATGGGGCGTGTGTCTATAGATCCGTGAATGTTTGGTTGTATACAAAAATAGGATTATTCATTTACTCCATATTAAAATTAAAGAGTACTCCGTTTTTATTTTAAGTGTCCATTTTATCATTTTCGATCGTACATTATAAATGTCTACTTTCTTGTTTAATCAATCTAGAAAAGCGGAAAGTGAGCAAAGATAAAACTTAACTAGTGAAAACTGTAGTTAGTAAGATATCGTAAGACTGTGATCAGTCTTGCGATATAAAATTGTAGTTAGTGACTTAACCAGTGAAAATTGTAGTTAGTGAGATATCGTAAGACTATGTGGTGAGCCTTACGATATACTCCCTCCGTCCCAGATTAATTGTCCCCAGACAAAAAACACACAGTTTTAGGAAATCCCACTAACTTTATTTCTCCACCAATGAAATATCTTCTCTCTCCATATCCACCAATGAAATATCTCCTTTCCTTTCTATTTATGGAAGTAGACAATTAATTTGGGACATCCCAAAATGGAATACTGGACAATAATTTAGGGACGGAAAACTTAACAAGTGATAATTGTAGTTGGTGAGGTAGGAACGAGTTGTTTGGTGTTGAATCATTTGTATCGTAATATTTAATATTATATCTCAGCCGTTTAGAAAAAAAAGGGGTATACAATCAGGGGCGGAACTTTATTAGGGCAGCAGGGGGCCCTTGCCCCTCCAAAATTTCAGTAACTAATGGTTTTTGTAACCCTTTGAGTTACGGACGTTTGGGCTTTTGAATAAATTAAATCGGAGAGTTACGGACGTTTGGGCTTTTGAATAAACTAAATCGGAGTCCGTATAAAAAAGACATGACAAAAATGGTGAAGGCGTACAAATTTTATTTTCATCAACCATATACTTCATTCTTTCATATCTCTCGGCATTTTTAGCTTGAAATCACTTTTAAAACTAAACTTTAAGAAGTTAACTTAGATTAGGTACAATTAGAATCAATATTGTCACCTAAATGTGACAAAAGATGCTAACTTTGGTGGAAAATATGCAATTTTGTCAACCAAAGTTAGCATCTTTTCTTGCTACACATTAGACAAAAGTTGGTCCGTCCAACCGCAACCCACTATATGCAATTGGGAGTCTATCTCACAACTGTATATAATTTGAAGAAAAAACTATTTAGTTTTGTGTGATATAATGCTGAAACCTAGCGATCGACGACTCTCATGCGAACCCTTTACCTCAGAACGAACAAGTGTTACAAGGAGGTAAGCCATATATATTCTTTATTGTTCTTCATAATTCAATCATTGTTTTCAATTTAAATAGAAAGTAAACAAAGCAAATTATCTAAAAGAAGGGGGAAGAAAATGGTTGATATATTGTTGGAAAAAGGACAATATATTATACAATGGATCCTAATTTACGCCACCCTGTTTTCAGTTTTACGGTACATAAACTATGAATAAAAATAGGTGAACTTGGTTAAAAAAAAGTGGACATGTGTCACGAGAGTTTCATGTGATATGTGCAGTTGTAGATTAGAGAAACCACCTGTGACTTCACCATCTTCATGCAAAACGCGAGATCAGCAAACACTAATTAAACATGCGCAGGAAATTGCTAGCGTATGCCATCGGCTTCACATCAGGGTGTGGCTGAATGTGTCACAATATAATATAATTATATAATTTTAGGAAGAAAAAATTTTTGACAAATTTATGGTCGATAATAGAGATAATTAATGAATGCAAGTATACTGAAATACCAAGGCATTAAGGACTAACCACGGCTGAAAACGTGACGATCTTGGGCTCCAAGGTAGGAGCTTCGAAACGAATGAAAGCACCCTTGTTCCCCATCTGCAACAACAACAGAGAACTTCATAAAACCGCAAAGAGAGAGAGAGAGAGAGAGAGAGAGAGAGAGAGAGAGAGAGAGAGAGAGAGAGAGAGAGAGAGAGAGAGAGAGAGAGAATGGAAAGGTCGTATGGTTGAACATAGATAGATCATAATGAAACTATTTAGGTTAGTTGATTAGTGACTAATATTTTGATCCATTTAGTAGGTAATGATGCAGATTTGATCATTAGTTGATCCAATATAAATCCAATATAAATCCAACAGAATCGAGCAGCCAAACCATCTGATAGTTTGGGATATATCTGGATTGACTGGTCAAACTTGTTTCATATTCTATAGTTTTTCCCGCATATAATACGCAAATTACAAACACGTGTATATGCACATGACGTCAACAAAATCAATCAAGAAATGTATACTTATAGACAAATTAAATTAGTTACCTGATCACAATAGTTTGGAGCAGAAAATACAGTGATAAGCTTTCCGTCATGCTCAATTTCATAGCCTTCATCTTTAACCTCATGAGACCGCACAACTAAATCTGAAAAATGAACGATAAAGTCAGTAAGAAAGTTCGCCAAATATTTTTTTTTTTTTCAACTAAACAAGTCTAAAGTCCCTTCATTTATATAACTGCTACAATATTTTTTAAAGGAGTATTGATACTAATATATTACCTAGATTGTTATCCTTCAAAAACCTTTTTGTTATATCTGCACCAAAAGAGAGACCTACACCACGCTTGCTTGGTCCTCTACCAGGATTGGGTTGCGGGTCGCTCCATAATATCTCACACATTAACCCTGAAATTAAAGCATTGCAATTTCAACACAATAACCGAATAAAACCTGAAAAAAGGTTTTGATAATGTAATCCATACCTTCCTCTGGGGGTTCACAAAACCGGTCGATTGCTCTGATATCAGAGAGTTTGACCCCATCTTGACTAAAAAGTCCACCATGAACAACGAATATCTTCTCGTTTATAACATGAGCTAACGGTAAATAGCAGAAAACTTCTGCAAAAAGCTCCACAAACTTATCACTCAACTTTGATCTGACCTCACCCTCAAACCCGTAAATCTTGTTCATGCTTTTACTCTCATGGTTTCCACGCGCAAGATGTATAGCTACAATTATTCAACAAATGAAGACAATAGACAATATAAGATTATGAACTTGAGAAAAAAAAACACACACACACACAAAAAACAAAAACAAAAGACATAATGGAAGATATGTTTTTACCTGATGGAGACATACACTTGAACGCAAACAATGTGAGAATAACTTCAACAGAAAAGGACCCCCGATCAACAAAGTCACCATTAAACAAATAAGGATTTTCTTCAGATGGGAGACCATTGAGCTCAAAGATATTTAATAGATCGAAGAACTGCATCCATAAAAGATCAATAATTATAAAAGAAAGAACAAAAATCAAGAAATGAACTGAAAGATCCATGCTTTTTGTTACCTGGCCATGCACATCACCGCAAACTGTGAAGTGTTTTCCATTGGGAACGGTTATGTCAACCAGAGAAGGTAAGGCCATTAAGATCTCTCGGGTTTGTAGAACAATCTGGAACGCATATCTACAAAACAAAAATATGATTAATTACTAATATTATAAAACAAAACGAGAATATCAAAAAGCACATACCGTTTATGTAAAGACTTCTGGTTCTTGAAGTCATCCATCATCTTCTTCACAAACTCTAGCGTTATCACATCTCCTTCGATTCTTGCACCAGCATATTGTGGCTCAACATCTACAACTCACAACAAGAAGATAATTAGAAAGCCAAATATTATTTTTATTTTTTAAATGCTAACACATCATTTAAAAGATATAAGCATATAAAGTACATTCAGCTGAAGCACCAAAACACACAGTAATAAACATACACATAAGTAAATTTTGTCACAATTCCTACCTCAAACAATATACTATTTTCACAATTCCTACTCAAATTGATGTATGATTGTATTGTATTATTCTTACTAATTTCAAACCTATGTTCAGTATTTCACTCTTGGTTAAGTAACCATCAGAAAAGCCGGCCCACCAACCAGTCTTCTTGACAACCAAAAACATTGCCAGCGCTGCAGAAGCCAACACGGTGGCTACAATGGGCCCCACCACCAGCATCAGTATAGCCACAAATGCTACTGCCACTGCTGCAGCAGTAGTATATGATGAGCCTGTGCCCGTCCCTATAATGATAAAATAGGGAGAGCACTATTAAAAATGCATAAGCATTAACTTCTGACACAAGGAAACTAATTTAAGGAATTACATACGATGTTACAAACCAAACATGACCAGCTGCCCTATTTGACAACATTCTACATAAATCGAGCCTTCTATGAGTCGTGTTAGATAAAAAGTTATTTAATACAGGTTCCTCTAAGCTTAATCCAAACAAGAATAAAAACTTGTTCCTTTTGGGAAACAGAAAACGACAGGTAGCAAGAGATGAAAGTTGAGAAATTTTGATACAATATACAAATAATACTTACAATCTTACCATTTATTTTAACAACGTACAAGGTGTAATAACATTTATACAGAAAGATGATCGATTATCAAGCCAGAACCATGAATAGAACAACTACTTTTACGGTTTACCTAACAACAAGAGTTCAAGTGGACCTATTTTTGTAACAAGTAAATCCTATTAACGTTTCTTCAACTATCAGTCATAGAAAGAGCAAATGTGAATGATAAACATTCAACACATAAAGATATATAACAAACATACAAAAAAGAATGGGATGATTAATTTTACCCATAATCACTCTGTTTGGTCGAATGTTTTTAGCATCGATACTGTTTGTTCTTTTTGTTATTAATGGTTGTTAAGTCTTAACTCTTCCAACATGTTTCGACATAATAAAAGTCCTTAGCGCCATTAGACTTCCGTATATGGTTAAACTGATAATCAACTTAGTGATTTCGCCGTTCCTTAACTTTGGGTTATTTTAATGTAAGGGAATAAATGTTACAAATGGTAATCCAGTAGCACTTTGATTAGATTACATAAAGATTGTAGCATTTGAAAAAATGTATTCAATGTGGGTTGGACATGTTGAATCTAGGGGCAAATCTGATTATGTTTATCTTGAATTGATGCCTCAATCTATGATAATCAAATAATCAAATTGTTTGTGGTTTAGTCATGTTAAATCTAAGAGGTAAAATATAAATGTTCCTGTTATTGTATTGTCATTAAATTGTTTTGAATTATATTCAACTCTTTACTTAATCGGATTGGACTTATTATACATTTAATAATAAATTTCAACATTACAAGTGTAAATATAGAAGAAAATTATAAACATAAACACAAACAAAAATAAATGTTAACATAATTGTCTAGAAACATAAACCTAATCTTTCAATTATTCAAATAGTACAGAATCCTAATTTTATATCACATAATAATGTTGGCCAACATGGACCTTGACCAATTTTGACCGACAAAATCTGACTTTGATCAACCAAATCCGATTTGACCATTGACCAATTTATTAGACGAACTTTGGAAAATCTAACCTGCTTCCAAAACTAATTAATCGGGTATTAATCCTGATCTTTTGAACCATGGGTGTCACTTAAATAAAACACACGACCTCTAAGGTAAGTGGTAAGCTGCTACATCAAAAGCAACGTTCGATAGACATTATAAACAAACCGCCATCTTGTATTTATATTGGAATGAAGCAGATGCTAGTAAAAATTATAAAAACTGAAAATCACTAACAACTTTCAACATACAATTAAAATAAGAAGAATGATACCTATAGTTTGGAAGTCAATAGACTCAGCTACAGAGTGTTTTTCAGAAGCAGACACGGAAATCGCTTCTTCGAACTTGAGCTTCATAACAGCTTTTTCACATTCCTTTAATTTCTTTGAAGCATCTGGATCATTCGGAGATAATCGCTTTACCTAGTTTCATATATATAGGTGCATAGAAAAAGCAATGTACGTTATTTTTTAATTGAGTGTACTTCCTGCTTATTATAAATAAGTACAATATACTTAGCATACATATGTAACATCGAAACATCATAATAGGTAGTGTATGTCTTTAACCACCAAATTACATGTGATAAAAAAATACTGGTTTACTGCTTACAATTATTCTTTAAGTTCATCTAGTAACAAAAACCAACATAACAATGTCTGATGTAACATATTAAACATTGATTAGTAACAGTTATCATGAATACTTAACTACTCAGCTTAACTGTTCCTTTGTAGTTCATTCAGCATAATGATAAAATATTATAGGAAAAATACCAAACGATATAGAGCAGCTAATAAAGACTTATATGTTGCTATCATAAACACACGCCAAAGGCAGACTTATTGACCATTGTTTTAACCCATATCAATTTTTAAAATTGTTAACTGACATTGCAAGATTATAGCTTTATGGTGTTTAATATGCCAGTATAATACATGCTTACGAGTTTGCAAGTATGATCCGTATGAACCTCTTATTTGTTACATGCTAAAGAACAAATTAGTTGTAAACGCAGGTCAAATTTGTGACACTGGGTCAAGAATGTGAAGAGCAAAAGCATTGAGTCTTTATTGGTAAAACAATTGATTTAAAGTTTTCAGTTATACAAAGTAATGAACAACTTTATATGATAAATAATAGCTAAAACCCTAAACCTAATCCTAATACAAATCTAACATGAAAATCCCTATGAACAGACAATGTTTCCTAATACAATACAATAAAGTAGGAATGCATGTCCTGATAAGCATAAGCCAAAACCTTATTAGAGAAGTATAAATACTAATCCCAAAATATAATATAAATCGACTAATTAAACACCTTGTTCATCTTAAACAAATCAAATAATTCAAAAGGTTAAACAAACCTGTTGAAAATCCTTAAGTGCTTCTTTAAACTTCCCCATAGCAAGGTACGCAGCACCACGCCGATAATAACCCTAAAATTAACGACAAAAAAGTTTAGATTCATAATTCATTACACACAAAACCCTAAAATTACTAACAATTTACACACCTTTGAATACTTAGGATCAATCTCAACAGCTTTAGATGCATCCTGAATAGCGCTACCATATTCCTCCAATTTAGTATGTGAAAAGGCTCGATTCGCCCAATAAACAGCATTTTCACCGTTTATTTCAATTGCTTTTGTATACAAATCAATCGCTTGAGAAAACTTATTCGCTGCAAATACATATATACACATATACATATAAGTACACACATGACATGTAGGTTTAAATAAAGTTGAAATTAGGTGATTGGATGAGTTACAGTACCTTTAAAAGCATCATTCGCTTGTTGTTTGATTGATTCAGCCAATGAAACGTCTGATTTTTGTTCAGTGGTAGACATAGAGGGCATAATAAGAAGATTGTGATAGATTGATTGACTGATTGATTGTTTGTGCTATTACTTACAGAAAACTGTATGTCTAGTATTACGATTAGTTTTACTATTAATATTTAATATTTAATATTTAATATTTAATATTTAATATTTAAAATTAATATTAAATTAAATATTATATACTAATGTCTCATGTGTTCACCTTTTGTTTGGTATACTTTTGCAGAAAACTTAACCTAGATGATGGTTCCGGCGCCCCTTTCATACTCATCACTGATTCATGAATATGTTTCAGTTAAAGCCCTTGTAGTATAACATATTTTCATATAATACCTTCTACTTTAAATAAATTCTTATATTTCATAATTTTATAATTCTATTCTATTCTATTAATTTGATAGTTTTTTCACCATAAATTCACTATAGTTGTGCATTACTTGTGTATATGATACAAGTAGTTAATTCATAGCTATAGTGAATAGTGAATTTAACAAAATTTATGATGGAAATATCATCAATTTTACTTAATGAAACATTACATTTTGAAAGTGAAAATCATTTTCTTGATATATTATTGCTCTATAACATAAAGATTATAGCCCGTCACATTTGCCGCTTCTCTTTCAAACCGTCCAAACCTAGTGTTTGCCCATTCTAACAAGCATGCGACTCCAATCAATATTGGAACTAATCAGTGGTACTTAGAACTTTTCGGGGATGAAAATAATAACACATATGATTGTAATTTTAAAGGGTAATAACATAATTTTTTTTTTTTACTAAATATAAGAAATATTACACGTCAGGTGCATATACTCAAATTTTAGGGATACTGGAAAAAATGTATGGGGATGCGAAGAATATTTGACAGCACTTTCGAACCATCACACAGATTCCAACCCAACTACCCATGATATGGTAAGAACGGAATGGAAGGAAAAAAAAGTATTTCATGCGCAAACGTGAAAGCTCTATCAATAGAACTAGCTTCATTTTATTTAGAGAGAGCACCCCCTCTATAGTCTATCTCCCGCCACTATCTCCAGTGTCTTCACGAACGGTGGTTTTGATTTTATTTTTTTTGTATCTTTCTCCTTTTCAATTAGTTGAAAATAATATGAGTTCTCAAACACATCAAACTAACACTAAAAAAATACATGTTATCACTCCTAAACAATTGCAATCCTCAAAATTGGATCTGTTCTTACCCTTTTCTCTCTTTCAAATTTCTAAATGAATTTTGTTTAAGCGATAGTAGAGGGACATCATTATATAATGCGGTAATTTGGTGACTTCTTTCGTATATATTTGTCTTCGAATATCAATTAGCGTTGTAGTTTGTCTTCTCTAGTATTATCACTTCCATCTTCAGTTAAAGTATGATTGTCCGCATCCTACTTTCTCATACTCTGGTATGGCTAGGTTGTGTAGGGTTAGTGTATTTGAATATCTAATTGATTTGTGAAAATTTTCTAAAAGGAGATGGCTTTCGGCTAGATTGGGTAGTGTTAGTGTATTTGGATTCATGATCTATTTGTTTCAAGGGTCTATGTATTTTATTTGCATATCAATTGATTAGTGTTTTGCTTTGTGTTTTGGAATGGTGCTTTTGAAGTTTTCCATATGAGAAGCTTGTGCTATATTGCAGTTGTACCATATGCTATAACTGTTGTAATGGTGCTGTAAGAATCAATTCATGTTTTGTAACATCTTGAAACTCAGATTCTTAAATGCATAAAAAAAATGGATACTATACAATTTATCTAAACAAATTGTTCAAACACTAGGACATTTATAAAACTAGATCAACAAAATAAAAACACTAAGAAAAATAGGTAAACTAGAACTGTAGATAAACAAATGTACGGTTAGCTTCTACACTTTACAGTCAACAGGTAAACAACTAAACCAATCTTTG
Organism: Rutidosis leptorrhynchoides; assembly: GCF_046630445.1. NCBI lineage: Eukaryota > Viridiplantae > Streptophyta > Magnoliopsida > Asterales > Asteraceae > Rutidosis > Rutidosis leptorrhynchoides. The sequence continues at coordinate 392,889,953 of NC_092337.1, forward strand.
TGTCCAATTGAACAGTTGGGTCTTCGGTTTTTAATAGGTCTTCGAAAATTCAGTTTCTGCGATTGTTGCGAATTGGTCTTCTTAACAGTTGAAGAGTGAATACCAAGGTTTACATCTTTAAAAACGTGACGAGCAACTGCAAGTGATCGTATGTGTTTTTTAGTTCCAGGTGATGTTTGATTAACTTCAGCTTTCTTGAAAATGCGTTGTAAAGTTTTAGGTGACGGTCGATTAAATTCAACTGTCTCGATACCTCCGTTTATCATCCACAACTCTTCAGGAGTCAACAGACCTGCAAAATTTAACAATTGAACAAAGAGAATCTATTATATTGCAATATTTAGAGGAAGACCATAGCAAGTTTACAAGATGCATATCTATATCTATCTATATCAATATGTATAATAAAACTCTGTTAAAAAAACAAAGATTGGCAATTACCTGCACTAGTGAAGAATGTACTATCCCATTCGCAATCTAAGCTTTCGCGCAATATAATCGGTTTTCTTGGCTCATTTGATTCGGGTTGAAGACGCGAGTCTGCGTCTCCAAACATCTGATTATCTACAAACAACAATAGCATTTTGTTTCTTTTCAGATTCAGATATCAAATGGTAATAACATTTTGATATAATGAGGATGAAATCATAACATGTACGAACAAAGAAAACACAGTTTAAGTTTCATTTCATCGAGTGTAGTTCTTTGTTTTTATAAACTGTCAGATTGAAATTTAACTAATATGTTTGTACAAATTAAGATGTATGAAAACAGCCCAACCGCATACAACTAAAACTGGAGTCAACTAATTGAATAGGATCGTCCGGACAAAACTTGTATCTTGAACTTAGCAAGTCATGCACAAAACAAAACTAAGCTTAAAAAGCAGTAATAGTGAATCAAAGACATGAAAACAGAATGAAACCTACTTATATATGATCAGATAAAAATTAACAGATAATGCAAATCTTTATAGTATTACTTACCGGACATATTTTCTGAGAACGGGGTTGGCGAGCAAGGAGTAGTCGTATGCCCAGCATTTGGAGGATGTAAAGATTGACCAGACTTGGTGCAAATCCACTGACCTTTGACTTCAGTCACATTGTTAGTCACATTGTTGTCAGGTTTAATGGCGTCCAAGTGTCTATTTACGCCATTGACCTTATCTTCCGTATTACACATCCTCTCATTTTGGGTCTTGTTTAACGAGCATCGATCACTTTCGTCTAGCTTTTTATTTACGTCGATCATGTGATGTTCAGGTGATGTTTGGTTGAATTCAGCTTTCTCGATGCCTTCATTTATCATGCACAACTCTTCAGGAGTCAACAGACCTGCATATATATATTGCAATGTAACAGAATCATATTAGTATTTTGCAAAATTTAGAGGAAGACCATAGCAAATATACAAGAAATTTTTATATATTAATCAAAAATAAACCTGTCTTCAACAATTACCCGCAATAGTGAAGAAGGACCTATCCCAATCTAAGCTTTTGTCTAATAAACTCAGTTTTCTTGGCTCAACTGATTCTGGTTGAAGATGTGAGTCTGCATCTTCAAACAACTTGATATTAAGACCCGCGTTCACATTATCAGATCTTGCTGAAAAATAAGTTCCAAAACAAAATATCAATAATCCTACAACGATCGGACCTCAAAGCAGTATTTTTTGTGTATTATTCATTTCTAATCTCAAACCTACCTACTTGCACAACATGAACAGACCTCAAATTTGTACCTTGAACTTAAAAAGTCGTGCATAAAACAAAATTAAGCTTATAAACAGTAATAGTGAATAAAAGACATAAAAAAAAAAAGTTACCGGACATCTTTTCAGCAAACGGGGTTGGTGAGCAATGAATAGTAGTATGCCGAGCATTTGTAGGATTTAAAGATTGACCTTTGACCTCACTCACATTGTTGTCGGGTTTAACGGCTTCCAACTGTCTGTTTACGCCATTGACTTTTCTAACTTTCGAGCAATTCTCGGTGAAAATAGGAGAGATATTGAATGACATCAGCAGCTTCTCATCGAAGAATCCAATCCGTTGGGATGGCATTCGAAGACTTGACATCGTTGAAGAACTTCTGGCATGTTGACTAGTCAACTTTGGTGTCTGAAAAGATTTTGTCGATACGGCATTGTGAAAATGACTAGCAGAAGATGTGCTAGAAGAACATGGAGATGACAATGGAGAAAGGACTGAGGAAGGAGATGATGATGTCACTTTTGTCTTTCTGGTAACAATTTTCTTTTTAATAGACTTGGATGAAGTATTAGAAGATGATTCATATGAGTGATGTGATTGAGAGGTTGTCGATTTTGTTTTAACGGGAGTAATTTTCCTTTTAAAGGACTCGAATGAGGCACTTGAAGATGATTGAAGCTTTGATCGGTTTAATTTAACGTTCTGGCTGTTTGAAGCTCTAACTGATTTCACATTAGAAACTCGATTAGCCCGTTCATCTTTACGAGTTCCAGAAGATAGTTGTTCAGCATCATCATTTTTAAAGCCTTTATTTATCAAGCACAATTCTTCAACATTCAACAGACCTGCATATAAGTGAAAAAACCAAATTTTTATATTTTATTTAATATTAGCACTCTATAATACATTTACAAGAGTTTTGGTTTGCAAGAAATATTGCCACAATCTCAAACATTTTTTAAATTCAGAACCCTACAATCCTGCTTAAAAAATTTCTGATAACAAATACCTGTATTATGGATTTAGTACAATTGTTTATGTTATATAATTTATATATATATATATATATATATATATATATATATATATATATATATATATATATATATATATATATATATATATATATATATATATATATATATATATATATATGTATACCTCATTCGAAGAACGAACAAGAAAAGGCTTACGCTAATTTTTTATAGATTTCCCTTCATTTAGGCGGGAAGCTACCGCTTCTAGAATGGTTGCTGCCAACCGGGAACCTTACTTCGACAGATCAAACTAGCTAGGAACAACGGACAATCACGGCAAAGGCTAGGAAGCAGATGGGAATACCATAAGAGAGAGCCCTCTGTCCCACGCATTTAACCGGCTCGCGTGGTCTACCGCAGGCAGGCCAGCCGGGCCGTGAGCACGGTGGGGACGGGGCATCTCTATCCTTTTTTGGGGGAAGAGAGAGGGAAGAAGCTGCAATATATATATATATATATATATATATATATATATATATATATATATATATATATATATATATATATAAAAATAAAAAATAAAATGTGTTTTCACTAGTCATAACGTATAAGGTGTAAACTTTTCAACTATCCTAACATCAGAATAAAAGCAAACTACAAAAATCATAATTTTGTAACAAACATTAATAATACCTGGATTAGTGAAGAAGGCACAATCCCAATCAAAGCTTTTACGAAAACTTTCATCCTTAAAAATACAATTAGGCGGCTCATTCACATTATCAAATGTAACTGCAAAACATGTTCCATAAAAAAACATTAAAAATTCAAATTATTCACTAAAAGTTTAAAACCAACTGAATGATACAATAAAAAAAAAAAAAAAAAAAAAAAAAAAAGATAATATGCACCTGAAAGTCGAAGATCATCGACAAAATCACGTAACGGAAGCGCAATTAAGTTATCATCTTCCTCTGAAAGATCAATAAGTTTTAAGTTATCAAATGCAATACAATACTTCTCGCACATTGTTGCCCTAATTTGCAGAATCGCTAATACACTAACAAAATAAAATAAAATGTAAAAGTAAAAAAAAAATAATACAAAGATACGTGTATATATATACAGCTTTGGTATCTTGATAATATATGGAAAAACTCAATCAATATATTTCTATATACAGTTTCCATATATTACTGATATTGATATGAATTAATCAAAAGATTCTAATCAACTAATTTAGGAATGATTTTTATAAATCAATCAAAAGCTAAATAATTAATCGTAATAATTATAATTATAATTTTTAATAATACTCCGTATTACGCTAGACTAAAAATTATGAAACAAATGAAATCATTTGCATTCATCTGTATAATCTAAATTTTAATATTACCTTTTAACAGTTTGCAAGAGAGAGACCTGCACAGAGCAACGAAAAAAGTATACTTATGTAAAGAATTTATTAAATTCGAGGTTTCAGTAGCACGTGATGCACGTGATTTAACGAATCGGTACTAATAATACATGTATCAGAGTTTGAATTTGGCCTGTATCTATATGACACGTCACCTGGAGATCTGGTTCTGGCATATTTCCGGTAATTTTCCGGCGAATTCTCCGGAGCAGTATCTAAACGGAAAGAAGGTCCAAACAAACGCTTCTGATAGTGATTATTATTGCTCATTTACCCCCAGAGTATAAGATATTGCATAAGTGCCCCCCTTCAATTATTTTTATGTTTTTTTTTTTTTTCAAAATTTCCAGAACTATATAACTAAGGCAATTTATCGAAAGATAAAAAAGACCAACAAAGAATATAATCAAACAAGAGAAATGCTAGAAACTAGAAAACCGACCTCTAAGAAAACGAACGATCTACCGTATCTATAATGGAGCCAAGCCTAAATTAAACTACACACTATGATCAGAACAAAAAGAGGGATTTACACCTACCGAAAACAACTAAGAAACCTAAATGCTAAAAAAAATGAACCTGAAGTTGGACCTAATGTTAAATGGTCATTTTCCCTTATGTGTTATTTATTAGTCATTTTATCATTATATGTTTATAATGTTTATAATTATTTGATTGACTAGTTGAATGCGTTTTGTGACAAGGGTCACAAAACATATGTGGATATTTAATTTTGGTCTCACTAGGACCGCTTAATAAGGTGTGTTATGTTAATGATAACTGGTAAATATTCGTGTGAAATGCGGGGTGGGGTTTTCTCACTTTGAAGAAACCCTAATATCTATATTATACTTTGTATGTTATCTTGTTTCTATTATAGAAACTTCATACACACACAACCTCCATTTGCTCTCAATCCACAAACATAAATATGTGATTTCAAGTTATCGATTTCGTGGTTGATTCCTTGTTATTCCAGTGATCAAAACAATGTATTTATCTATGGATTTGGTTCGATTTTGCTATTTATATTTGGGATTTATAAGTGAGTAGAGATTATGTTTGATTCTTGAGATTAAGTGTTTGTTTTGATCGATAGTTAATTGATATAGCTCCTATATAAGTTATATGATATTTTTGAACCATTCGATTGACCAAAAATAAGTTAGAATCGAAGTTGAGTGTTAAAAACCCGATAACAGCCAGTTGTTGATGTTCTTCAGCATCTACTCGAGTTAGATGCTCACTCGGACGAGTGAGGTGCTCACTCTTATGAGTGAGGTGCTCACTCGCTCAAGTGAAGTCTCAGCTCACAAGAGTGACAATCTGAGGTCGCTCTTACGAGTGACATGCTCACTCTTATGAGTGACAAGTGAGAAGCCCATAAAAGTGAGATTTTCAGCACGCGCGAAAAGCGCTTATCGCTTGATTTAATGTTGGTACGATCATGTGGCGACTCTTGCGCATGCAACACCAAGTATAACATATTGTTCTAATTAAATGGGGTCTCATTAACCGTGTCGGGTCCCTCACGCATACCACATGTCGCACACGCGAATAACTTGGTTTTATGAATAGGTCAGGTGCAGTCTTGACCTATGTGATATGTTTGAATGTTTTAAACTATTTTAGCGATCATGATTTAGAAAAGTGTACTAACTCGAAATATTATATTCTCGGGTAATAAAGGAACAGAAAATGCTCAATAATATAAGACCTCCGAGTTCTTGTCTTGTGTTATCATGTGAGTGGGACTATCTTCATGGATATTAGTATAAAGTCACATGTGGTGTTACCGATGCTATGATTGCATGATTATACTGTGTTATATGTTTTTGAATGTGTTTTTGTGGTTATATGTGCACAAGTGGTCACCTTCGACCGGGTAGGTGAAAGAGGTCAACTTTTGACCGCGTACGTTGAGTTTAATTGCTACTATCTGAATAGTATAGTTGGAACGACGCATGAGTTGTGTCAGGGATTGTTATGCTAGAGAGTCGGTAGAAGGAATTAGCGGTAAAATCTAGCCCAATCGGCTAGTGGTTGTAGGCGCGGCCAGGCCGTCGCTCATCTTGTTATACTATATGTATGTTATATGATTTTGTTAGAAGCTGGGCTTGTGACTGTATAATAATATTCGTCCGGGTATCCTATTCACTTAGCGTTGTGATAATCCCCCACATTTATTTCCATGCGGGTTATGAAGCGACCCGTCCTAATCCATTTGGATGAAGTCCATACCGATTATAAACGATTCACAACAGTTGATTACATCGCGAGGTATTTGACCTCTATATGATACATTTTACAAACATTGCATTCGTTTTTAAAAGACAAACTTCCTTTACATTGAAAGTTGACAGGCATGCATGCTATCTCATAATATATCCAAACTATAAACGACTTAATAATATTCTTGATGAACTCAACGACTCGAATGCAACGTCTTTTGAAATATGTCATGAATGACTCCAAGCAATATCTCTAAAATGAGCAAATGCACAGCTGAAGATTTCTTTAATACTTGAGAATAAACATGCTTTAAAGTGTCAACCAAAAGGTTGGTGAGTTCATTAGTTTAACATAAATAATCATTTCCATCATTTTAATAGACTACAAGATTTTCATTTCCATTTCTCATAAATATACGTCCCATGCATAGAGACAAAAATAATCATTCATATGGTGAACACCTGGTAACCGACATTAACAAGATGCATATAAGAATATCCCATATCATTCCGGGAAATCCTTCGGACATGATAAAAACAAAATCGAAGTACTAAAGCATCCGGTACTTTGGATGAGGTTTGTTAGGCCGAATAGATTTATAAAACATTTTATAAAATTATTCTACATTGAGGTGTAACAAAAATATTTAAAGATACAACTCAGATTATAATTCGTAATTCGTAATCCATGCTAAACAGCATATAATAATCCATGCTAAACAGCATATAATAATCAATAGTTCTATTCCACAATCTGAGGTGTAACCAAAAATATTTGTTGATACAACTCAACATAGAATTTATTTTTTGACATAACTATTTTGTAAATCAAAAAGTTCATTTATTTATCCCAAAAACATTTAAAGAGTTTTAAAAATGGGATCAAATGAAACTCACGCAAAATCAGTTTTAGTATTTGTATTCATTTCATAAAACAGTTATAAAACAGCGCATGTATTCTCAGCCCAAAAATGTAAATTGCAAAGCAATTAAAAAGGGAGTAATGAAACTCACCTAATGTATTTTGTAGTAAAAATACATATGACAACATTTAACAAGTGTAGGGTTGGTCTCGGATTCACGAACCTATATCATTTATATATTCATTAATATATATATATATATATATATATATATATATATATAATAGTAATGGAATAAATATTTTTATTATATTTTAATTTATATATTATGTATAGTTGATTTGTGTATATATTCAAATTGATTTATTATTTGTATAGTTATATTAATATGTCCATATTTATATACGTAATTATTTAGTGTTACATTTAAAATCGATAGTTTGTCATTTGTAAGTATTTATATAAATAATCTTAATAAATTTGATATATATGGTTATATGTAGTTTTATTAATATTATAGTATATGTAAAGAGTATATTTATGTATAAAATATTTATCTATTTGAAAAGATAGTTTTTGATAAAAATAGTGATTTACTAATAATAATAATAACTTTATTAATAATAATGATAATAACTGTAGTTTTTAAATGAAACGAAAAGTTTGATAATAATAGTAACGAAAATAATACTTTTGATAAAAAAAATACATAATACTTAATGTTCATAATAATAATAACAACAATCTTTTTATTATTAATGTTAGCATTTATAATGATACTACATAATGATATTACTAGTAAGGATAATAATGTTAGTAATAACAATAATAAAAATCCTAATTGTAATTGTAACTATAATACTTATATTAATATTTACAATAATAATAATAATAATACTTCTAACATTTTAGGAGTAACAACAATTATCATAATAATAATAACAACAACAACTAATAATAATAATAATAATAATAATAATAATAATAATAATAATAATAATAATAATAATAATAATAATAATAATAATAATAATAATAATAATAATAAATATAAAAATCACTACATCTCAAAATGAGCTGAAAAATAAAAAGATGCCCACCAGCGGGACTCGAACCCGCAACCTCTCGAATACCCATTAACTCCTACGACCACCCAACTGTTTCCATTTTTCTGTAATTATAAGGAACCCAATATTATTTAACCCAGTTTCAATTTGTTTCCCTTTTCTTCATCATCTTCAAAATCCAGTGTAAACAATTCGAACCCAAACAGCTCAGTCACTTTCATTGTAGATTATATTTACGAAACCGAATAGCAAGAGTCTGATTAGACGAATTAAAACAAACGAGAGGTATCAAAATATTCAAAAAAAAAAAAAACTGACTTTAAAACCATACTATGAACTCGAAATCAAATCTAAAAATTAAGAATGTTTCAGACTGTAATTATAACACGAAAACGGTTTTGAATCGTTTATTCAATCTTTCTGACTCATCAATTGATCATAAAACATACAAACGAAGTTGAATTTACTCAAGAACAATACTTTTGACTTTTAAAATTAAAGTTTGACTCTCAAAATTAGAGTTCGTTCTGAGGAATTAAAGGATTAAACTTTGCAGAAATCTTTGGTAAAGAAATCCTAACAATATAGCATTTATGAATTTTAGAATGAGATACGAAATCGTGATTTGGCTAAAATACATAGAAAGATAGAACAGTCGAGCTGTATAAAAAAAATATTTACAGATGCAAGAAATCACGGCTAATGTAATTTGATGTTGTTGATGGAATTCGAATAACTTGTCTAATATCTTCGAGCAATTGATTGTTACATATATACCGATTTTAGTCGCCATTTAATCAGTGAAGGAAATAAAATAAATAAGAAAAATTAAAAGGTAGATAAAGACGTCTAACTATATCAGATAAAAATAAAATTGGAATCAGATTTCTTTTGGACTTTGGTGATTATTGTCAACCATAGTACAGAGGAAAAGAAGAAAAATTTCAAAGGTGATAAAGATATGAAACAAATTTGTTTCTTTCATTTGGTTTTGTACATATATATAATTAATATTAAAAAGTAATAAATATATTAATAATAATATTACAAATATTATTGAAAAATAGTAAAATGAAAATACTAATAATAATAAATACCGAAAAAAATGATATAAATAATTGTATGATAATATTACTAATAACTATAATGATAAAGATAAATATAATCACATTAACACTAATAATATTTATAAAAATGACTAAAATCATAATATTGTAAAAAATGATGATAACAATAATTTTTGTAATAATACTAATATTATAACAATTTAAATGTATAAACGTTCATATTTATATATCATATATAGTAATACTAATAATACTGACATTAATATTAATATTAATAATCATGAAGTAATAATAATATTAGTATAGCAACCATATTTATTAATTTGTATTATTTATTATTAACTATGTAATATTTAATAATTATATTATTATATAACCTTTATTGAATGTTTAATATACATTTTATATATTACAATATATATATATATATATATATATATATATATATATATATATATATATATATACATAATCATTAATCATTCATAAAAATCATATTCATATATATGTCTATTTTATTAACAATTTAATTATCCTATATATTACTTTACATTTTCAGTTCAAATGATTAAATTGTATTTTATTAATTACCATTATCACATACTCTTTTATTTATATTTATATATGTATACGTATTTATTAACAATAATTTGTTCGTGAATCGTCGGTAATGGTCGAAGGTTAAGATGGATACATGGACAAAGTTCAAAATTTTAAGACTTAACATTACAGACTTTGCTTATCGTGTCGAAATCATATAAAGATTAAGTTTAAATTTGGTCAGAAATTTCCGGGTCGTCACAGTACCTACCCGTTAAAGAAATTTCGTCCCGAAATTTGAGTGAGATCGTCATGGCTAACAGTAAAAATGTTTTCCTGGCGAATATGAGTGATAAATAGAGTTTTATCATTACCGAGTAAAATAGATTATACGATTCGGTTACTTGAAGCGTATGAGTGAAGATATCGCAAAAGATTGAAATATGAAAAGTAAAGATTCGTCTTAATTTTTGACAGAGTCAGGATTGAATTCCGAAATTCAAGGGATTTAGAAGAAATCTTCGAAATCTAAAAGATTTGATTTGTGACGACCCGGAAATTTTCGACTAAATTTAAACTTTATCTTTATATTATTCTGACACGATAAGCAATGTTTGATAAGTTAAATCTCAAGGATTTTAAACTATGTTTATACATTCATTTAAACCTCGACCAAATTCCAATGATTCACGAACCATTAAATGAACATATATGAATATGTATGTATATGTGTATATGTTATAAATTGAAAATGTCAACAAAGTATTTAAACGTATAATGCTTTATATGAACGTATTTGTTTCAATATGATTATCGACAAAATTAAAAAAATATATATATTAAATGATTGAATTATCAGAAACTTTGAATTATGATTACAAGTCTCTGTTGAGAGGTCCACTATGATTTGAGAAAATCTATTCCTCTTAACGATATTCGGAATAATTTGTAAAGCTATTTATAAATAAAAATAAAAAGTGTCATTTACGAAAGTTAGACAAAAGCTAGTGGAGAATTGGTTCCCATAATATTCTATTAATCTATTTTCAAACGTACAAAAATGTTTTCAGTTTAAAAAGAACTTTATTATTAAAACGTATATAACTTTTATAAATATCTAGAATCACTTTTGACAACTCATTACTTAACCAGTATAATAAATATAACGATATTTATATTTTATTTCATTAAATATATATAACGATTTAAATTAATATTATATATATTTATACGCGTATTATACGTACATAGTTTTATACTTTTACTATACTTTAACTTTACCTTTACTTTACTTTTACTTTACTTTAACTTTAATAATTCACTTTAATAATTCATACTTTAATAATTCACTTTAATAATTCATACTTTAATAATTCACTTTAATAATTCATACTTTAATAATTCACTTTAATAATTCATACTTTAATAATTCACTTTAATAATTCAAAAATCTATTATAAATAGAATTCAATAGGTTTCATTATTTCATAGAAACTTGTAAATATATTTCTCTAAATTCTCTCAATCGAATTATATATATATATTTACTTAGTATTATTTCAAGATATTATTAGTATACATAAAATATTACGACGGAGTGATGTCCGAGTGATTTCAAAATAGTTTTTTTTGAATGAGTCGAAGCTAAGGAAATTATGGGTTATTGCTATGGAGGTGATGGGTATGGTTCATGGGTATGCTCGTAAGGTCAATCTAGTGTTTATCATCTCCGTTGCGTCTACGTACTTTTCTGCAATATTGAATCTCAATATTGATACGTGAGCACTCATAACTTAACTTTTATATATCAATAGTGTATCCCTGACTAGTGCTCGAGTATATAGGATTATGCATGCTTGTACATTCGATATTGTCCTTAGATAGGTTTGTTGAATCCTGAATTAGATACATATGCTACTGAGATAGGGTATATGATATGCATGTCATTGGAAAGCTAGCGAAAAATTAAGAACTTTTTATTTAGATATCGAATGGTTTTGATGAACGGATTAGAAGTTATAGTCAACTGAATTTTAGTATTATTGTTAAAATGATTATTATTACTATCGTCGTTATTATTTTAATAGAAATATCATTGTTATTATAAAATATCATTATTACTATTATGTTAGTATTATCATTTTATCATAATAACATTTTTAGTAAATATAAATATTGTTATTTTTTTTATAGAATAATAATAATTATTATTACAAAATAATACAACTTTTACTTATTATTATTATGATCAATATTATTTTATCAAATAAATAGGGAATGCAAAGATATTTTTCACCACGCGTAATATCATTACATTAATAATACTTACCACTATAGTTTTACGATATTAAGTTAACTTTATAAATTTTACTACTTAAGATATATAAAAGTATATTTTATCATATACAAACGTTAATATAAATTTTTATTAATAAATGACTTTTATTATTATAAAATCTAATAAATATATTTAAATATATAAAACGACTATAGTTAAGTTATATAATAAACACGTATAAATTTTAGAAGTCATTTTGGGTCAAGTTGACTTTTGTTGACTTTTGTATATTAGTCTCGAGCATTAGGATTGTGGTACACTATGACTTGACCAAAAATTGTTAGACAAATATTGACCAACATATAAATATATATAATTAATATAGGTTCGTGAATCCGAGGCCAACCTTGCACTTGTTAAATGACGTTATATGTATTTTTACTACGAAATACAGTATGGTGAGTTTCATTACTCCCTTTTTATATATATTTTTGGGCTGAGAATACATGCGCTGTTTTATAAATATTTTACGAAATAGGCACAAGTACTAAAACTAATTCTATGTGGGTTTAAACCAGAAATATACCCTTAGCTTGGTAACATTAAACTACTTGTCTATGTACGGTAGGCGCGAATCCTAAAGATAGATCTATTGGGCCTGACAAACCCCATCCTGACTATGGGATGCTTTAGTACTTCGAGGTTATTTTAAACACACCTGATCTGGTGTACTTCAGAGGATAAAACATGAACGTTAAGGCTTGTTACCGGGTGCCTACAGCTTATAGAATACTTTTATACACTTGCGAGTGTACATATATTTATAAACGGAAATCTTGTGGTCTATTAATATATTGAAATGATTGTTATGATAAACCTATGAACTCACCAACCTTTTGGTTGACACTTTAAAGCATGTTTATTCTCAGGTATTAAAGAAATCTTCCGCTGTGCATTAGCTCATTTTAAGGATATTACTTGGAGTCATTCATGGCATATTTTGAAAGACGTTGCATTCGAGTCATTGAGTTCATCAAGATTATTATTATGTCAATTATAGTTGGATGTATTATGAAATGGTGTGCATGCCATCAACTTTCGTTGTAAAGAAAGTTTGTTTTTTTAAAAACGAATGCAATGTTTGTAAAATGTATCATATAGATGTCAAATACCTCGCGATGTAATCAACTATTGTGAATCATTTGTAATGTATATGAACGGGTCCTTTCAGTTGGTATCAGAGTGGTGGTCTTAGAGAACCAGGTCTTGCATTAGTGTGTCTAACTGATAGTTGTTAAGATGCATTAGTGAGTCTGGACTTCGACCGTGTCTGCATGTTAAAAAGTTTGCTTATCAATTCTAGTCGGAAATCATCTACTTATCATCCTTAGGAAATTACCTGCTTATCATCTTAAGTCTAGACGCGTTTTCCTGCATTTATTGCATAATAGTGTATAGACGGATTCTTATCTTAGCACATCTATTACTGTGAACTTTGACTGTCATCTTTTCAAAGATTCTCCGTAATTTACGGAATTTTGGTATTATATATACATATGCAAATTATGTAATTGAAGAATACCAAATCTAAATTCTACAATCTATTTCATACCAAAAATTCTATCCCTGATCCTACGAGATGGATCCCTCAACCAGTTCGAATTCCTCAGATTCCGACAGCTATTCCGATATGGATATCTACCTGAGCTCCGAAAGTAGCATCACCGGAATGGATCAACCAATTTCCCATCATCTATTTTGGATGAATTGGGGATGGGTCCATAGTCAACTCAGCCATTGAAGACAAGAAGAAGGTGATCCCTTCCATTCACCACATTGCCCTCTTGGCGATGAACCTGAAGTACTTACCGACGAACCTGTTCGAGTCACCATTTTCTCACTCATTGCTAGAGTATCTCGTCATGATTATATACTATTCCATATTGCAAATCTTATTCATCCGCTCTTTCCAACCGCCAATCATCCCGGGGTACTAGCAGAAATTAACGAACTTCGCGCCCGAGTAGTGGCTTTGGAACACATGGTGCACGGATTACAAACACCATCAGCAGCACCAGCAGCATAACCAATACCGCCAGTAATATCCACATCGCAAGCCTCAATACCACAAGCTTCAGCAGCATCACCAGTAGTTACCGGCAGTATCATCAGCATCAACAATATCGTCAGCACCACCATCACCGTCAGTACTGTCAGCATCATCAGCACTAGCAGCACCTATAACATCACAAATTCCGTCAGTTCAAGAATCGCCGTGGACGTCATCATTGATCAACAACGAGTATTTTGTATCAACGAGTTATGAAGTATTAACTCATCCTTCTGAAGAAATTATATATATATATTTTATATATATGAATGCTGAAACTATAAAAATCTTTCGTACTAAGCTATTGAATATGAATTGAAAAAGGGTAGATACTACTCAGTTAAATTCATATTACTAATATGCTATGATGTACATCCTTCGTTAACAACCTAACCATCGTAACTACAATCTTTGATTCAATTAAATGAATTCGGTTTCATAATAAACCAAGTGTATCATTCAATAACATGTTTGATTTTACACTTTCATCTTCAATGTACTCGAAACTTACTGGAAAACAACATTCGTATCTTGTGAAGTTAGCAAGAGTTCTATGAGCATCAGCATAATTCACTAAGGAAATATCTATAAGAATAAATATTGAAGTATTGATTACATTAGCGAAATACTCCGCGAAGATTATGTAATCTCTAATGTTTTAGAGATTATTCTTTACTAATCCAAGCCGAAAATCAAATGAGCTTAATATGATATTAACTCATTAAATCTGTATTACATCTGAAGAAAATATACATACATATATTTTCATAAAGACTGTAATGAAAAATTCTTGTTCAAAATATTATTTGTGACATTTTTTTAACGAGAAGGTAATACCCGAGAGATATATAAATGCACAATTAATATATTACATTCTTCTATTCTAATTCAGTAAATCATCAACTATACTCCCTATTTTCATAACAGTATACCGTCTTTTATAAGAAATCAAAACAACCATACTCATTCAAATTCAATCACCTATTCTGATTTTTGAAATCTCAGAATGTAACTCGAGATATAAGCAAAACCATCACTCTTAGATCCTTACATTTTTTTTTCAAAGCTATACTTTGGCTTTAAAACTGTGATAGAACATCACTTTTAATTGTAACACTCAAAAGGATACGAGAATCAATCGAGATTTATGATGAATTTATCCTTTGGATATTGACAATGACAAGCTGCATTTAAAACGCTTCAAAATTTTGGAAGACACTTCAAATAAGGAACAATCGAGATGATGATCCAATCACACATTACCCGAAGTCTTGTACCTGAAAAACTCTCGAACCCAAAGTCATAGTTTAACACGTATCCGCGTTGAATTCTTTAGCATTTATTAGCAAAAACAACCTTACGATTCTTTTCAAAGTATCCAGTTTTGTCACAGCTCCAACAAGTCAATTTCGACTTTTCAGTAAAACTAATTTTATTATAACTTCGATAGATACGCTGCCCTTTCACCGTCGTTACTGTGGAACCTTTCATATCTCACCACATTAGCAGTAAACTTATCAACAACTTCAATAACCTTCGACTTAAACCTCTCCGAAAAGTCACTATACTTATTCATTGAAACTCCATCTCTTACTCATCCGCATCTTGCAACAAGAATTGCCATACCAATTACTGAAAATCAGCAATCAGTATTTTGAAATCTCGCAGCATTTCTATTTCAATAGTTATATATACATATAACGTCTATCTCCTAAACTTACACACTTCGAATGTGAAGTTTCTAAAAAACATCTCAAACTGTGAATTAGTTCTCGAAATGCTAATGAAGCAGCAGAGACTGTAAACGACTTTAACAGTCAAAAGTTTGATGACAAAGAATAATGTGTTGGTAAAGCCCAAAAAAAGAGAAGAGTTGGTACTGAACAATGGATTGAGCAGACCGTGAAGGAGACCAAGGACAAATACAAGGACCAAAGTCTGTATTTAAAGAATCTTGATTATTCTGTTTCTGACGAAGTCATTAATGAATACCTTGCTCCTGACTCTAAACCTTTGCGGACCTTATACTTCATCATCATCTTATCTTAAATATTATAAGATATCTTCGTATCTCTCATTATACATATTCTCCATATTTCTGGAGATATTTTCACAAATATTCTTATCTGAGATCATTTATCTCTCCATAATATCTGCAACATAAAAGAAACTGTGTTGGTTTCTAAATTCTGAAAAAAAATTCAAATATGAATGTTTTGAAGTAGTATTGGGAACTGAAGCATGAGTTAGTATAATATAATGACACTTGATCAACGTGATTATATTACAGTAATTCATGCTGAGTTTCTAATGGAACGTGATGATTAACAGAACATACCGTCATCATGTGCCATTTACACGACTCTTACATTCTACCAAATCTCTAAACATATTAAGAACATATCTTCTTGATAGTTCTATCTTTCCGGATATTCTGGTAATTTGCCAAATCAAGATCGTACCATTACGATTTCCTTCTTATAACATTAACTATGTTCATTCTGAAATTCATATCTGCGAATACTGGACCATTACAAACGTTGCTTAATCGCAAGAAGAAGAAACGAAAGGACAAAACTCCAAAATAGAAATTGGAGTATAAATCGCAGCAAATAGAATGGAGCATTAACTGTGGATGTCAATGATTATAAAAGACAAAAGCAGGGGCTTTTAAATATAAGGGAAGATATAAAACCCAACAACCACCCAAAAATTATAAACCATATATATCGATGCATATAGCAATATAAAGACAAGGAAGAACTAAAAACACTATAAAACCGAGAGTATAGTAGAAGTAAATAGATTCTTCCGGAGGCAGATAAAAAAGAAGAACGACAGATATGAAAGTGAGGAGTATATCGAGAATCAGTACTGGATGAAGCATATTGACAAATACTTTAAAATATGAGTTGAGGGAGAAAGAATAGAAGGTGTGAGTTGTAAGGAAACGAAGGATGTGGATTTATAGTGAAATACCAGACAGAGAAATCAAGATGGATTATCGTATTAATTCGAAGAGAATCATAATCTCCTTAATCACCGAAGCATCAAATCCAACATAGATTACAAAGATTTTCTTTAAATTCGGAGATCAATTGTGATGATGTCAAAAGATATGACGAATCACTATAATCTTATTTCCTTCATTTACGATAACTTCCCTCATACGATTCGAGTAATCGAATTATTTTATCCACACTTCTTAGACATGATAAAACTTCATAATCGTCATAATAACATTCTCATTGTTAGCCATAATGACCTCTATCAAATTTCGGGGACGAAATTTCTTTAACGGGTAGGTACTGTGACGACCCGAAAATTTTCGACTAAATTTAAACTTTATCTTTATATTATTCTGACACGATAAGCAATGTTTGATAAGTTAAATCTCAAGGATTTTAAACTATGTTTATACATTCATTTAAACCTCGACCAAATTCCAATGATTCACGAACCATTAAATGAACATATATGAATATGTATGTATATGTGTATATGTTATAAATTGAAAATGTCAACAAAGTATTTAAACGTATAATGCTTTATATGAACGTATTTGTTTCAATATGATTATCGACAAAATTAAAAAAATATATATATTAAATGATTGAATTATCAGAAACTTTGAATTATGATTACAAGTCTCTGTTGAGAGGTCCACTATGATTTGAGAAAATCTATTCCTCTTAACGATATTCGGAATAATTTGTAAAGCTATTTATAAATAAAAATAAAAAGTGTCATTTACGAAAGTTAGACAAAAGCTAGTGGAGAATTGGTTCCCATAATATTCTAGTAATCTATTTTCAAACGTACAAAAATGTTTTCAGTTTAAAAAGAACTTTATTATTAAAACGTATATAACTTTTATAAATATCTAGAATCACTTTTGACAACTCATTACTTAACCAGTATAATAAATATAACGATATTTATATTTTATTTCATTAAATATATATAACGATTTAAATTAATATTATATATATTTATACGCGTATTATACGTACATAGTTTTATACTTTTACTATACTTTAACTTTACCTTTACTTTACTTTTACTTTACTTTAACTTTAATAATTCACTTTAATAATTCATACTTTAATAATTCACTTTAATAATTCATACTTTAATAATTCACTTTAATAATTCATACTTTAATAATTCACTTTAATAATTCATACTTTAATAATTCACTTTAATAATTCAAAAATCTATTATAAATAGAATTCAATAGGTTTCATTATTTCATAGAAACTTGTAAATATATTTCTCTAAATTCTCTCAATCGAATTACATATATATATTTACTTAGTATTATTTCAAGATATTATTAGTATACATAAAATATTACGACGGAGTGATGTCCGAGTGATTTCAAAATAGTTTTTTTTGAATGAGTCGAAGCTAAGGAAATTATGGGTTATTGCTATGGAGGTGATGGGTATGGTTCATGGGTATGCTCGTAAGGTCAATCTAGTGTTTATCATCTCCGTTGCGTCTACGTACTTTTCTGCAATATTGAATCTCAATATTGATATGTGAACACTCATAACTTAACTTTTATATATCAATAGTGTATCCCTGACTAGTGCTCGAGTATATAGGATTATGCATGCTTGTACATTCGATATTGTCCTTAGATAGGTTTGTTGAATCCTGAATTAGATACATATGCTACTGAGATAGGGTATATGATATGCATGTCATTGGAAAGCTAGCGAAAAATTAAGAACTTTTTATTTAGATATCGAATGGTTTTGATGAACGGATTAGAAGTTATAGTCAACTGAATTTTAGTATTATTGTTAAAATGATTATTATTACTATCGTCGTTATTATTTTAATAGAAATATCATTGTTATTATAAAATATCATTATTACTATTATGTTAGTATTATCATTTTATCATAATAACATTTTTAGTAAATATAAATATTGTTATTTTTTTTATAGAATAATAATAATTATTATTACAAAATAATACAACTTTTACTTATTATTATTATGATCAATATTATTTTATCAAATAAATAGGGAATGCAAAGATATTTTTCACCACGCGTAATATCATTACATTAATAATACTTACCACTATAGTTTTACGATATTAAGTTAACTTTATAAATTTTACTACTTAAGATATATAAAAGTATATTTTATCATATATAAACGTTAATATAAATTTTTATTAATAAATGACTTTTATTATTATAAAATCTAATAAATATATTTAAATATATAAAACGACTATAGTTAAGTTATATAATAAACACGTATAAATTTTAGAAGTCATTTTGGGTCAAGTTGACTTTTGTTGACTTTTGTATATTAGTCTCGAGCATTAGGATTGTGGTACACTATGACTTGACCAAAAATTGTTAGACAAATATTGACTAACATATAAATATATATAATTAATATAGGTTCGTGAATCCGAGGCCAACCTTGCACTTGTTAAATGACGTTATATGTATTTTTACTACGAAATACAGTATGGTGAGTTTCATTACTCCCTTTTTATATATATTTTTGGGCTGAGAATACATGCGCTGTTTTATAAATATTTTACGAAATAGGCACAAGTACTAAAACTAATTCTATGTGAGTTTAAACCAGAAATATACCCTTAGCTTGGTAACATTAAACTACTTGTCTATGTACGGTAGGCGCGAATCCTAAAGATAGATCTATTGGGCCTGACAAACCCCATCCTGACTATGGGATGCTTTAGTACTTCGAGGTTATTTTAAACACACCTGATCTGGTGTACTTCAGAGGGTAAAACATGAACGTTAAGGCTTGTTACCGGGTGCCTACAGCTTATAGAATACTTTTATACACTTGCGAGTGTACATATATTTATAAACGGAAATCTTGTGGTCTATTAATATATTGAAATGATTGTTATGATAAACCTATGAACTCACCAACCTTTTGGTTGACACTTTAAAGCATGTTTATTCTCAGGTATTAAAGAAATCTTCCGCTGTGCATTAGCTCATTTTAAGGATATTACTTGGAGTCATTCATGGCATATTTTGAAAGACGTTGCATTCGAGTCATTGAGTTCATCAAGATTATTATTATGTCAATTATAGTTGGATGTATTATGAAATGGTGTGCATGCCATCAACTTTCGTTGTAAAGAAAGTTTGTTTTTTTAAAAACGAATGCAATGTTTGTAAAATGTATCATATAGATGTCAAATACCTCGTGATGTAATCAACTATTGTGAATCATTTGTAATGTATATGAACGGGTCCTTTCATGATTCCTCGACGAATAAGGAAATTAAGATCTCTATAATTAAATACGATGATCTGCCTCGATTACTCTGTCTGATATTTCCATTATAAATTAAGCTCTTCCGTTCCATTATTTTCACCATTCTTATACTTTCTTTCTTAGTTCATACATCCAAAAGATTGTGAAAATGCTTAATCCCGTTCAAATCCTTGATATTTTTCCTAATTATCATTTTTGACATCCTTCTCTTCAATCTTCCATCAGTAAAATCTATTTACTTCTACTATTACCTTGGGGTGATACTATTCTTAATTCTACCGTGTCTTTATATTGCTATTCGTATTAATATCCACGGTTTGTAACATCTGTATTGTTATTGGGCTTTATATTTTCTCTTATATTCTGGAGCTCTTTGCCTTTTTATTATCTTCTCGATCTCTAGTAAAGCGAGTAATGGTCCAGAATTTGTAAGTATGGAGTTTTTGAATGAACTTATTGTTCTAAACAAGAAAGAACGTAATGGCACGATTTGATTTGTCAAATTACCAAAATCACTTAGAATAGAACTATCAAGAATATACTTTCTTGATATGTTCAGAAGTTAAGTAAAATGAAAGAGTTATGTAACATGGCACGTGATAACGTTATGGTCTGTGAATCATCATGTCCCATTAGAAACTCAGCATAACTTACTGTGATATAATCACGTTGATCAAGTGTCATTATATTATACTAACTCATGCATCAGTTCCCAACATTATTTCAATAACATTCATAGTTTAAGCTCGAAAATTTACAGAATATAGAAACTAACAGTTTCTATATGATGTAACACTGATAGCACGAAGAGATTAATGATTTCAGATAAGAATAGTTATGAGAATATCTTCAGAAATATGGAGGATATTTATAATGAAAGATACGATGATATCTTGGAATTCTAATATCGAAGGATGGTGAAGAAAATTTGTCCGCAAGAGTTTGGAGTCAGAAGCAAGGTATTCGCTAAAGATTTAATCAGAAACAGAATCATCAGGATTCTTAATGTACAAGTTTAGTCCTTGTGATTTGTTCAGAGACTCCTTCGTAGTTTGCTCAATCGGTTTTTTTTTCAGTTTCAAACTTTTTCTGAGCTTTGCCAACATACAATTCTTTATTATCAACTTTAGGCTGTTGAGGTCGTTTACAGTTTTTGTTGCTTCATTCAACTTTTCAAAATTCAGAGTATTAATTCGCAGACCGGGTGCTTTTCAGAATTTCAGAATGGAAGATCATAGTTCTAAGGGATAAATGTTATATGGATACATATATCTGTTGTTGTGGAAACGTTGCGAGACTCACAATACAGATTTGCTGGTTTCCGATGATTGATATGGTAATTCTTATTACAAGATGCAGATGAGTACATGATGAGACTTCAATAGATAAATATAGTGATTTGTCGAAGAAATTTAAACCAAGGAGTGACTAGGTTGCTGGTACATCTGCTGGTAATATGGTGGAATATAAAAGGTTTCCTGGTAACAATAAAAGAGCACGCATATATATCATGGTTATAATAAGGTTGTTTCGAACGAAAAATCGAAGTTGACTTGCTGGAGCTGTGACAAAATTGGCTAATTTGAAAAAGAATTGTAATATTATTTTCGGTAATAACAATGCCAAAGGAGCTAGTACATATACGTGTTAAACGTTTACTCAGGTTCCGAGTGTTTTCAGGTGCATAACATATGCATCAATCTCTTCTTCCGTAGATGAAGTATGGTTGGTTCATCCTCTCGATTGAGGTGTTTTCAAGAATCATGAAAGGTTTGAACGCAGATTGTAATTGTCAAGATACAAATGAGGTTTAAGATGAAATCAAGTGGCAAACTTGAAGGATTGTTTAGTTTCATATGTTATAATTAATATTTTAATTCATTTTAATTGTCCAATGTTGGCAGTTCACAGTCGATAGTCCACAGTTAACAGTCCAATAATTCATATATAGTTTAATATATAATAATCGAATTAATTAATATGTATCGTGACCCGTGTACATGTCTCAGACTCGATCACAACTCAAACTATATATATTATTGTAGAATCAACCTGAACTCTGTATAGCTAACTCCAGCATTACTGCATATAGAGTGTCTATGGTTATTTCAAATAATATATATAGATGCGTCGATATGATATGTCAAAACCTTGTATACGTGTCCCGATATTTAATGTGCGTAAAAATAAATAACAGAAATTAAATGACGATAAATAAAGTGTGTAAAGTAAATAACAGAAATTAAATGACGATAAATAAAATTGCGAGAATGTAAATTGCGATAAATAAAATATAATCAGTTAGCTAGGAACAATTAGCTAGGAACAGTTAGCGTGGATTCTTAACAAAATTTCTCATAGTTAATTTGTTTGTTTCTAACAAATTTTATTTTATCAAATGTTTTCTTCATTATGCCACTTGTTGGATTCTGATAGGTCAAAATCCAAATATGAAATTGAATGAAAATGATTATGGTGAACGGATACGTATATCTGTGGATGTAAGTAGGATAGTAAACGACTATTGAATCAGATTCGAAGAATGTACAGTGTAACTTATTAATGTGAAATCTAAATATTTTTAGGGTATTACCTACCCGTTAAAATATTTTCACCATTAACAGTTTGTACAAAAGAATTTTTAATTACAATCTTTATGAAATATATATACATATACATTTTCTTTAGGCGTAATCTTGGATTTAATGAGTTAATATGATATTAAACTCATTAGATTTACCGTTAGAACAAGAATATATAATCTCTAAAACATTAGAGATTACATAATCGCCATGAAGAACGAAGATAATTGATGTAGAACGATACGTAAAACGATGATTATACTCGAGGTACAGAATGAGATGTTGAGGCATGGATTGTTAATGGTACGGGTGCTGTTACTGATGGTACTGTTGGTGCCGGTGATGTTGCCGAAGCTGATATGTTTTGCACCATATTTTCCAAGGCTACAACTCGGGCGCGAAGCCCGTTGACTTCTTCCATTATTCCGGAATGATTGTCGGTCGGAACGAGCGGCTGAATAAGGTTTAGAATTGTGGATAGAATATAATCGTGACGAGCTACCGTGGAAATGAGGCTGAAAATGGTGTTTCGGATAGGTTCGTCGGTAAGTGCTTCAGGTTCTTCATCAAGAGGGAAATTCGGTGGGTGGAAAGGATTACCTTATTCTTGTCTCCAATGATTAAGTAGATCACGAACCCATCAGATAAATTGGGGATGGATGATTGGTTGATTCATTCTAGTGACACTGCTTCTGGAGCTTAGGTGAATATCCGTGTCGGAATAACTATCAGAATCTGAGGAATTCGAACTGGTTGAGGGATCCATACCGTACGATCAAATGAAGGATTTTCGATAAGAAATAGGTTATAGGATGTAGATTAGTACTCTGCAATACATAATTTACATATGCATATATAATACTAAAATCCCATAAATTACGGAGGAATCTACGAAAGCTGTCAGGCAAAGTCTACAGTAACAGATATGCTAAGATACGAATTTGTCTATACACTATCTATGCAATAAAGGCAGTAGGACGTGTCTAGACTTAGGAATGATAAGCAGGTAATTTCCTAAGGATGATAAGTAGATGATTTTCGACACGAAATGATAAGCAAAACTTTTTACATGCAGACACGGTCGAAGTCCAGACCCACTAATGCATCTAAACAACTATCAGTTAGACACACTAATGCAAGACCTGGTTCGCTAAGACCACCGCTCTGATACCAACTGAAGCGACCCGTCCTAATCCATCTGGACGAAGTCCATACCGATTATAAACGATTCACAACAGTTGATTACATCGCGAGGTATTTGACCTCTATATGATACATTTTACAAACATTGCATTCGTTTTTAAAAGACAAACTTCCTTTACATTGAAAGTTGACAGGCATGCATGCTATCTCATAATATATCCAAACTATAAACGACTTAATAATATTCTTGATGAACTCAACGACTCGAATGCAACGTCTTTTGAAATATGTCATGAATGACTCCAAGTAATATCTCTAAAATGAGCAAATGCACAGCGGAAGATTTCTTTAATACCTGAGAATAAACATGCTTTAAAGTGTCAACCAAAAGGTTGGTGAGTTCATTAGTTTAACATAAATAATCATTTCCATCATTTTAATAGACCACAAGATTTTCATTTCCATTTCTCATAAATATACGTCCCATGCATAGAGACAAAAATAATCATTCATATGGTGAAAACCTGGTAACCGACATTAACAAGATGCATATAAGAATATCCCCTATCATTTCGGGAAATCCTTCGGACATGATAAAAACAAAATCGAAGTACTAAAGCATCCGGTACTTTGGATGGGGTTTGTTAGGCCCAATAGATTTATAAAACATTTTATAAAATTATTCTACATTGAGGTGTAACAAAAATATTTAAAGATACAACTCAGATTATAATTCGTAATTCGTAATCCATGCTAAACAGCATATAATAATCCATGCTAAACAGCATATAATAATCAATAGTTCTATTCCACAATCTGTTGTGTAATTAAAAATATTTGTTGATACAACTCAACATAGAATTTATTTTTTGACATAACTATTTTGTAAATCAAAAAGTTCATTTATTTATCCCAAAAATATTTAAAGAGTTTTAAAAATGGGATCAAATGAAACTCACGCAAAATCAGTTTTAGTATTTGTATTCATTTCATAAAACAGTTATAAAACAGCGTATGTATTCTCAGCCCAAAAATGTAAATTGCAAAGCAATTAAAAAGGGAGTAATGAAACTCACCTAATGTATTTTGTAGTAAAAATACATATGACAACATTTAACAAGTGTAGGGTTGGTCTCGGATTCACGAACCTATATCATTTATATATTCATTAATATATATATATATATATATATATATATATATATATATATATATATATATATATATATATATGACACCCCAGATTTTTTTTTATTTACAGCGGAAGACCTGTTTCTCAAATAATTAATGTAAAATCCATTTGAATATAATATACACGTTAACATTTAAAAGTCCGGGTGTCATGTTAATCATTAAAACATCTTTTAATATAAAGGACACGACATCAGAGTTTCCGGCTTTGTCAAACATATCTTCTAGCATCCCATCTTCACCCTGATAACTAGCATACAACAAATCCATAACCTGCAGGGAAGATGTGAGGGATTAGCACGAAGCTAAGTGAGTGCAACTAACTACAGACAATAGTATACAGGAACCGTTATACTACTCATGTCACATAGTCTAACACATAACCATCACCCAAGTGTCATCTACAGAGACTCTGGCGGCTCGGCCAAACCATTAACCACCAGTTGATCGGGCTGGGTCTTACCAGAAGTTCCTCCACCACCGTATGTATATATATAATCCACACATGACGGACGCGTCATTCACATATATATACACCACAACTGTCCAGGCCACCACATGAGGAGCCCAACCCGCAGGTTGATCTCTCCTACCGAGGCCACCACACAATAGGGACGCACTGGGCTCCAGCAGACAAGCATCAACCAACATGCAGTCATCACAAGGTACTAACTAACTGTATCAGTAAGTATAACTAACAAGCATGGCAGTCATAATATAACATGCTACTCTATACTATATTCCACAGTTAGTCCCACTCACCGATACCGGCATCACTCGGTAGTCTAATGTCACCGAGTCTTCTCGTCTTCTGTATCACCTGAAAACAATACTCACAAGTTAGCAAATCATATTCCAAATGCTAACAATATTATAATCACAATATATATACATATATTCATGCACACATATTCCATCAATATACAAACAGGCAGCACAACGGCTAACACTCAATACTTAGGTAAAAATATACTGCTCTGGACACTCAGTCGGTCGACTGACACTGACAGTCGGTCGGCTGTCTACACAATCGGTCGACTGACCTTCTCAGTCGATCGACTCATCGGGTATAACATCAATCGGCCGAAGGTAAATCTCAGTCGATCGGTTGACTCGACAATCGGTCGGTTCAACACTCAGTCGGTCGACTGTCGAACGACAGTCGGCCGACTGTGTTCATCTTCTTTAGAAACTGAACACAGGTTACGGACTTTAAGCTAAATTCACCAAAACTCGAGCTAGAGCTCGTTTTCGACACCAAAACTTACCACAATTCGATTACTACATGTTATAGGCTATAAACCCACAAAGTTTTGACCATAACAACATCAAATCCATGGATTTTGACACAAAATCAAGCTTTTTACAAAACTTACACAAAACCATGAATTTAACCATGAATTGAACACAAAAACACATGTTTCTTACCTTTTTAGAATCAGTAGACAACAAAGAACACGATTCCAAGATCAATTTGAGCTCAAGAACAAGTTTTGATGATTAGGGTTTCAAAGGAGAAAGAATTAGGTACGGGGTATTATTTGGGAAGGATCTGGAAAGTGAGAAGAACACAGCTCACTAGTCATCTAAAGTGGGTTAAAATCCCACACTGTGCAACGCATGGGTATTTATCAGTTATCTGATATCTTTCGTACATCATTTGGCAACCCAAACGAAGTCCAAATTAAATAAACAAACCTGTTCTGTGACCCTTGTCACAAACTGGTCCTATCCGCATCATTAAATAATAATAAATATAAAATTAAAATAAAAGCATATAATAACACCACACAACCAGAGGGCAAAATAGTAATCTAACAGCTAGGCCCGCTTCGAGGGTGTTACAAATCTACCCCCCTTAAAGAGATTTCGTCCTCGGAATCTGATAAGTCATAGCCAACACAGGTTACAGGTAACAAATACTACCACAATTGGTCGCCGATAACTACACCAAAACACGTCTAAGGATCACAAATATTAGTAAGATTCATTAATTTTCTCATCTGTCAACCTATAAGCAAAATTGTCAATTTGAAAACTCACCGTCACTAAGTCAATACCAATATTTTCTGTTACGACCAACTCTAATGACGCAACACAACATTCAGATAATATAAGACTACCCAAAAGTATAATATATACCCATCATCAACTTAAATTATTTCCACAAAATGGTTCACAACGATTTTATGCTTACATGTCATATTCTCGAATCATATATAACTATCCATCATTTAGTCCTCCAATTTACATCAAACTGTCTGATTTCCTGGGTTTTCCGCGAAAAGTTTCACGTCAAACTGTCACTACGCCCCACTTTCTGAAGATACCAACAGTTATACACTATCAACTTCATCGAATCGGACTGATCCATCAAATTTCAAGATTACCCATAAAGTAAATTCAACAAATCTCCTATTCAGTTTAATCTAAGTCCTCTGTCTGTTGTCAACGTGTCACATGAAGACACAACCTAGTAAAGCCCTCAACTCTACATCACCAAATCAACAATGGTTATGGGTATTACAAACCACCCCAACGGGCTACAACGTAACCTAAGTCAAAACATGTCCTACGATCATATGCCTTACAAAGCTCCGTCCATTCTCGTAGGTCAAAAACTAACTTATCGATCTAAGGCCAAACACGCCACCTGCTAGTCTACTATCCAAGAGTTAAGACCCGTTATATGCCAATCTATCAAACTTACTTACTTACACTACACGTTATCCGCATCGTTCCTCACATTCTGTTCTAGAAGACAGTCTTTACCACGAGCTAAAGAAAAATCAATGCTGACAACCTACCGCTATCTAATAACTGTACAAGTCTAATTTCATCTGAATTCCAAATTTGATCTATCATTAATCTTACAAAATGCCACAAAAATTCCATCTCATGTCTAGATTTACACACTAACGCTCGAATCACTACTAATGACCCACTACCCGTAATCTGTCAATCATGATTTGAGGTTATCCCCGAGTCACCTTCATCGAATTTCCTAGATCAACTTACTCTAAAACATGAAATAATGGCTATCATTTACCTTTGAATACACAACTTAGCAAATTTTATCACTACAACATAGCCAAATCAACTCGAATTACACTAAATTACCCAAACTCTGTAATTTAATATCCGTTTAATTTCGATATTTAAGAATTTCGTCCAAATTCGCTTATCTGGGTCAATATTCTCCCAATTATTCAACGTCTAAAATTGTGATTCCGGTCAACTCAATCATAGTAGAAAAGATTACCAACCAAATTTTAAATCAATTCAATCATTACATCACCAATCTGGAGTAAAGAATAATCGTTCACACATTCTAAAACTAATTATTCAAGTATTAATTTTCCTCAAATAACATCAATACACATGCCCAACACTGCTACAGTTTCATCCACAAGATCATCAATTGGCTAAAGTGCTACCAGAACCCATAATTAAATACCTAGTTCAAATTCGATATTTAAGGGTTTCATCATAAATCACTTATCTAGGTCGATGCTTACCCAAAATTCATCACTTAAAGCATGACTTTATTCATATCATCATTAGAAGAAATACTTACAATTGCAATATAAAACCAACATTAATCACTTGAACATGGATTTCAAGTCAACAATATCCACTACCATAAACAATTAGCATCCATCTATCGATTAAGTCCGTCAAATGATATCAATACACGCGTTTGACACTACTAAAACTATCTCTACATCGGCTTTATTCTGCTTCGAACTTCATCAAAGCTCATAACCAAAGCTTATTCGATCATCAATAACCTAGGTCCAAATATTGTTCAACTAACATTTCTATGTCGGAAAAGTCTGCTCTCGGTCAACAGTTCATCGAAAATCACATTCATCGTCAAACAACACTCGATCTAACACTCGCTACATCTCTTCTGACTCTCAAAACTACTGTATGATTTACTACAATGTATTTTCGTTGGCCAGACGTAATACATCATTCTAAATCACACTTTCATTTCGAGTATCTCGGAACAAGATCTTAATCGAGTTCATCAACACAATCACGGTCTATTTTCTCAAGTCACTGGTAGTTATAAATCTCCATTATACCCCAATCAAATAGATTTTACAATCTAAGACCATTAAAACCGAAAGAAGTCTTGTAAGTAAATACCTAGCTTAGTTCTAGCTCGATCTTAATTCTACTAAGTCCTCTTTAGCAACCACATTTGAAAAGCCGATCCTACATTCAATAAACTATGTCTACTTACTTCTTCTTATTTGCATATACTATTATCGTTCGTCCTCGACCTTACATTCAAATCTTCAAAAGATAAAATATCCCCAAAAGTCACTATCGAACTATCATATCAATGATTCAATCTTAACAGTAATATGATCGCTGTTCTAATCACGTCTCCTGACCTAGTCAAGATTCATCACAATTCAGCTTGAACTGAATTCCTATTCCGATTAAAGTCTTCTCCACTTCCAAGAAAGTCACTAAACGAACGTCTCCTATACTGACATCTAATGAATCACCTCAATTCACAAAAGTCAACTTCTCAGGACAAATCTACGAGTCCTACATAGCTAGTCAAATCCTGTAACTGTACAACCCAGCTAGTAATAATACTCACATAATAACAACATAAATTTCCTATCTTCAGTCAAGACTACTTGGAAAAACTCCTTTCAAACATACTTCTTACAAGTCACCACCCACTCACATGAGTCTAAGGTAGGAAAAGCGACTCCTCAAGGTATTACTACGATCACAAACATCTGAACCAAAAGTCTACATCATACATGACACGCAAACCACATACAGACGACAGTAGCAAACAAGGTCTGGGTCCTCTTATTAGATGACAAGAAAACTACTACTCGATCCCAATACTTACGGGCCACTACATGTGTCCCGTCGATCCATGGAAAGGAATTTTTATTTCACCCTAGTCAAACACAACTAGTCCCGTCACATAACAATATCATGGGGTCCGTCATTTACTAGTTCAGTCACGGTCGACAAGCATGAAATCTACACTTCACATAGATACACAATAGGTTTCGGGACCTTCACCAATCATCATGGGGTCACTACCCTAATCAATCTTTATGGGTCACTACACGTGTCTCAACAGTCAATGGTAAAAATAAGACTTCATATATGTCTTGGGGAATACTACAAATTATTTACCTCAATTCTTCCAGTCTAGGCCAACAGTAGTCTCACGTATAGTATAACAGACCATATAACAACAATTCATAACAGCATTACACAAAATTTCAAAGGTCTTGTCTATAAAGTCTCACAGAACATAGCAGTCAACCTAAGGGAATAAAATCCCGATAGTGGCAAGGGCAGTTCCAGACACAATCGTCATAAGTAGATCCATCAACTATCATCTGGTTCTATCTTACAGGAATAATTACTCAATCGCAACTAGAATCTCTAATCATCACAGATTATTATTATAACGACCACACACTTTGACAAAGGCATGAACACAATCTACAGGTTCAATAATAATAATAATAATAGTTACAGTAATGTAATAAAAATGTACCTTTATGAATAAGAAGACATCTTCTGTATCTATCAACACCTCGATCGCACCCGCATCCTTAACCCTCATCAACTCTGCAACTGAATCCTCATCATTGGAGCCACATCAACTAATACTCGTTGAATCCTTCATCCAAATCGGCATCAAGCGCATCCACCGAAGTTCTGTCAGCACCGAGGGTCAACAGGGCACCAGTAGGGTGGAATCGATCTTCATACCTGCCTTATCACAATATCTCACACACAAAAGCTTAGTAGATAACCTGTTAGTTTCCACCAACTAACTCGTTAATATCTACTTCACTCACTTAACCCACCCGCAAGATATGTTTGACTCGACACACGGTTTGGGAACATGTCACTTCCTTGCACATGCTGCCAAACCTACGCTCTGATACCAATTTATGACACCCCAGATTTTTTTTTATTTTATTTACAGCGGAAGACCTGTTTCTCAAATAATTAATGTAAAATCCATTTGAATATAATATACACATTAACATTTAAAAGTCCGGGTGTCATGTTAATCATTAAAACATCTTTTAATATAAAGGACACGACATCAGAGTTTTCGGCTTTGTCAAACATATCTTCTAGCATCCCATCTTCACCCTGATAACTAGCATACAACAAATTCATAACATGCAGGGAAGAT
This sequence comes from Rutidosis leptorrhynchoides, assembly GCF_046630445.1. Taxonomy (NCBI): domain Eukaryota; kingdom Viridiplantae; phylum Streptophyta; class Magnoliopsida; order Asterales; family Asteraceae; genus Rutidosis; species Rutidosis leptorrhynchoides. Next base: position 392,921,632 of record NC_092337.1, read on the forward strand.
GTGAGGGATTAGCACGAAGCTAAGTGAGTGCAACTAACTACAGACAATAGTATACAGGAACCGTTATACTACTCATGTCACATAGTCTAACACATAACCATCACCCAAGTGCCGTCTACAGAGACTCTGACGGCTCGGCCAAACCATTAACCACCAGTTGATCGGGCTGGGGCTTACCAGAAGTTCCTCCACCACCGTATGTATATATATAATCCACACGCGACGGATATGTCATTCACATATATATACACCACGGCTGTCCAGGCCACCACATGAGGAGCCCAACCCGCAGGTTGATCTCTCCTACCGAGGCCACCACACAATAGGGACGCACTGGGCTCCAGCAGACAAGCATCAACCAACATGCAGTCATCACAAGGTACTAACTAACTGTATCAGTAAGTATAACTAACAAGCATGGCAGTCATAATATAACATGCTACTCTATACTATATTCCACAGTTAGTCCCACTCACCGATACCGGCATCACTCGATAGTCTAATGTCACCGAGTCTTCTCCTCTTCTGTATCACCTGAAAACAATACTCACAAGTTAGCAAATCATATTCCAAATGCTAACAATATTATAATCACAATATATATACATATATTCATGCACACATATTCCATCAATATACAAACAGGCAGCACAACGGCTAACACTCAACATTTAGGTAAAAATATACTGCCCTGGACACTCAGTCGGTCGACTGACACTGACAGTCGGTCGGCTGTCTACACAATCGGTCGACTGACCTTCTCAGTCGATCGACTCATCTGGTATAACATCAATCGGCCGAAGGTAAATCTCAGTCGGTCGGTTGACTCGACAATCGGTCGGTTCAACACTCAGTCGGTCGATTGTCGAACGACAGTCGGCCGACTGTGTTCATCTTCTTTAGAAACTGAACACAGGTTACGGACTTCAAGCTAAATTCACCAAAACTCGAGCTAGAGCTCGTTTTCGACACCAAAACTTACCACAATTCGATTACTACATGTTATAGGCTATAAACCCACAAAGTTTTGACCATAACAACATCAAATTCATGGATTTTGACACAAAATCAAGCTTTTTACAAAACTTACACAAAACCATGAATTTAACCATGAATTGAACACAAAAACACATGTTTCTTACCTTTTTAGAATCAGTAGACAACAAAGAACACGATTCCAAGATCAATTTGAGCTCAAGAACAAGTTTTGATGATTAGGGTTTCAAAGGAGAAAGAATTAGGTACGGGGTATTATTTGGGAAGGATCTGGAAAGTGAGAAGAACACAGCTCACTAGTCATCTAAAGTGGGTTAAAATCCCACACTGTGCAACGCACGGGTATTTATCAGTTATCTGATATCTTTTGTACATCATTTGGCACCCCAAACGAAGTCCAAATTAAATAAACAAACCTGTTCTGTGACCCTTGTAACAAACTGGTCATATCCACATCATTAAATAATAATAAATATAAAATTAAAATAAAAGTATATAATAACACCACACAACCAGAGGGCAAAATAGTAATCTAACAGCTAGGCCCGCTTCGAGGGTGTTACAATATATATAATAGTAATCGAATAAATATTTTTATTATATTTTAATTTATATATTATGTATAGTTGATTTGTGTATATATTCAAATTGATTTATTATTTGTATAGTTATATTAATATGTCCATATTTATATACGTAATTATTTAGTGTTACATTTAAAATCGATAGTTTGTCATTTGTAAGTATTTATATAAATAATCTTAATAAATTTGATATATATGGTTATATGTAGTTTTATTAATATTATAGTATATGTAAAGATTATATTTATGTATAAAATATTTATCTATTTGAAAAGATAGTTTTTGATAAAAATAGTGATTTACTAATAATAATAATAACTTTATTAATAATAATGATAATAACTGTAGTTTTTAAATGAAATGAAAAGTTTGATAATAATAGTAACGAAAATAATACTTTTGATAAAAAAAAATACATACTACTTAATGTTCATAATAATAATAACAACAACCTTTTTATTATTAATGTTAGTATTTATAATGATACTACATAATGATATTACTAGTAAGGATAATAATGTTAGTAATAACAATAATAAAAATCCTAATTGTAATTGTAACTATAATACTTATATTAATATTTACAATAATAATAACTCTTAATGTGATTAATAATAATAATTGATAATACTAAAAACGAACATATATTTCATAGCATTATCCCTCAAGAAAGACAAGCTTTTAGTTGCAATTGTCCTATTTACAAGTGATATTCGTTTAAAAAATAAAAGGTGAAGACAAAAGGCAGATTCGACGAATTGAAGACGCAAACGACCAAAAATTTAAAAAGTACAAAGTACAATCAAAGAAGTTCAAAATATTGATAAGAAACGTCTAAAAATGACAAGTGTACAAGCCGTGAAATGCAAAGTACAAGATATTAAATTGTACAAAAGGACGCTCGAAAATCCGGAACCGGGACCAAAGTCAACTTTCAATGTACGACGCAACAGACCAAAAATTACAAGTCAACTATGCTCAAGAATATAATATAATATATAATTAATTATATATATTATTATATATTATATATTTACGCAGCCCACGTTTTGGATCAATATGTGAGCTGTAATCCAGACCTCCGCACTCGCGGAGTTCTGATGTATAAAACAACCGCACTCGCGGAGACCTACAGGAAAACGTGGGCATATAAAAGGCAACGAATTCTGCATAACGAAAAACACATCTTTTTCTTTCTTCATTCTCTCAATGTGTATATACATATATATATATATACATATATATATATATATATATATATATATATATATATATATATATATATATATATATATATATATATATATTATAATTTTAATTTTAATTTTAATTTTAATAATAATAAGGGTATGTTAGCGAATGTTGTAAGGGTGTAAGTCAAAATTCTGTCCGTGTAACGCTACGCTATTATTAATCATTGTAAGTTATGTTCAAACTTTTTAAATTAATGTCTCGTAGCTAAGTTATTATTATGCTTATTTAAGCCAAAGTAATCATGATGTTGGGCTAAAATATTAAAATTGGGTAATTGGGCTTTGTACTATAATTGGGGTTTGGACAAAAGAACGACACTTGTGGAAATTAGACTATGGGCTATTAATGGGCTTTATATTTGTTTAATTAAATGAGGGTTTGTTAATTTAATATAAAGACTTACAATTGGACGTACCTATAAATAACCATATACACTCGATCGGACACGATGGGCGGGATATTTATAAGTACTAATAATCGTTCATTTAACCGGATACGGGAATGGATTAATAGTCAATGGACTTATTAAAACAAGGGTGAATTATGTACAAGGACACTTGGCGTAATTGTTAACAAAGTATTAAAACCTTGGGTTACACGCAGTCGATATCCTGGTGTAATTATTAAACAAAGTATTAAGATCTTGTTACAGTTTAAGTCCCCAATTAGTTGGAATATTTGACTTCGGATATAAGGATAATTTGACGAGGACACTCGCACTTTATATTTATGACTGATGGACTGTTATGGACAAAAACCAGACGGACATATTGAATAGTCCAGGACAAAGGACAATTAACCCATGGTAATAAACTAAAATCAACACGTCAAACATCATGATTACGGAAGTTTAAATAAGCATAATTTATTTATTTCATATTTAATTGCACTTTTAATTATCACAATTTTATTTATTGTCATTTTATTTATCGCACTTTAATTTATCGTACTTTAATTATTGTTATTTACTTTAGGCTTTAAATTAAGTCTTTTATATATTCAATATTTTACATTAGGTTTTAACTGCGACTAAAGTTTTAAAATCGACAAACCGGTCATTAAACGGTAAAATCCCCCTTTTATAATAATAATACTACTTATATATATATATATATTTATACATATATAGTTTTAAAAAAAATATAGCGTTAAACTTGGCGAGTTCCCTGTGGACGAACCGGACTTACTAAAAACTACACTACTGTATGATTAGGTACACTGCCTATAAGTGTTGTAGCAAGGTTTAAGTATATCCACTCTATAAATAAATAAATAACTTGTGTAAAATTGTATCGTATTTAATAGTATTTTGTAGTAAAAATATAACTATTTTGTATACACCTCGCATAACATCAAGTATTTTTGGCGCCGCTGCCGGGGAAAGTTAAACGCCGAAAGCGCAACGCTATATAAAAAAAAAGATTTTTATTAAGTTTTAGTTTATTTTTGTAAAAATACGTTTTAAATATTAAAAATACAAAAATATAAAAAAAATATCTATATATTTTTAAGAATTTGTTTAAAATATATAAAATTATAAAGTATTTCTATTTCTATTTTTCAAATTATAAGTTTTTATTTATTTTATATAAATATTTTATAAAACAGAAAATTAAAATAAAAAGTAAAAAAAATTAAATAAAACAAACTGAACCTGCAAAATTGAACCATTCTCGTTTGAACCTGCAACATCCGCACTCACGGAATTTTTCTGGCATGTGGCACCGCACTCGCGGAGCCGTCTGACAGGTCAAACCCTCAGCCAGCATTAATTACGGATTTAGGGTTAAATTTTTATTATTATTATTATTAAAACTAATTAGGTTTTATTATTTAATTAGTTTTTAGTTTTAAGTTTTAATTAATTTTGTAATTTAAGTTTTATCTAGTTTTATTAACTATTAAATTAATACTTTTATAAAATAAATAATATAAAAATAATATTTTTATAAAAATTAGTAATTTTATCATCTTTTTATAAATTGTATATTTTAATCGTTTAAATTATAATTTGTATATTTATCGTTCGTATTTAGTTTTAAGTCATAGTTTTTGCCATAGTTATTTTTATTTCTAGATTTTTAGGCTTTACCGTAAAATCCCTTAAGTGCTTTTTCTTTAGACTAAGATTTAGGTGCTTTAGAATTTTGCGACGCCATTTTAAGATTTTAGTACTTTTTAAGTTATTACCGTTTTGGATTTAGAATTCCTTTTAAGCTTTAATATTTTTAGACGCAACTTTTAATTCTTAGTTTTTAGACTTTTAAGTTTCGACGCGCTACGTTCTTTTTATTATTTTTCGACCTTTTATTTTTCGATGTTTTTCGACGCGCTCTTTTTCTTTCTTATTTCACGACGCTCTAGTTTTTAGGACATAGAATTTTCTATTTCTTCTCTAAAATTTCTTTAAACGAAAAAATTATTTTAAGTGGTTAAATTGATAGACATTCTAAATTTTCTGGTTCGTAGTAATAGTTGGATTTGTTAGTGGCGAGTTGTGGGCTTCCGATTTAAAGGGTCCTGGCTACCTGCTGCATCTATTGGCTATTCGAAACGTGGGCAAAATCAGAAAAGTCTATTAATTTGATAACTTATATAATTTTTATTTTTATAACTAATAGGATATTCAGTGAATGCACCGAGCAAAACGTTCACCACCTTTTATACGTTCACCACCTGTAACTCGATCAAGACATCTAGCCAATATTGTCGCCGTTGATTTTTCTTTAGAATCGTCATCTGGTCGACCAAGTACTCCAATTCAAATTTCCGATAATCCATTTTTTGAATATATATATATATATATATATATATATATATATATATATATATATATATATATATATATATATATATATATATATATATATATATATATATATATATATATATATATATATACCGACCTCACAATTGAGAATCCGGAGGATATTCAGGGACAATTCAGAGATCCTGAACCATTAATCTTTCCTCCGGAACCACCAATCATTCAAACGGAGATTGTCGAGGAACAACCCATTAAATCAGAATCTTCTAGTGATTCAGATTCAACAAATTCAATAATGGAGAATCTGGAACCTCTAAGTATGGAAGACCGAATGAGAGCTAAACGTACTGGCCAAGGTCACGCAATTACTCAACCTGACATTAATGCGCCAGATTATGAAATCAAAGGACAAATTCTACATATGGTAACAAATCAATGCCAATTTAGTGGTGCGCCGACGGAAGATCCAAATGAACATCTTCGAACCTTTAATAGGATCTGTACTCTATTTAAAATAAGAGAAGTGGAGGATGAACAAATCTATCTCATGTTATTTCCCTGGACTTTAAAGGGAGAAGCCAAAGATTGGTTAGAATCGTTACCTGAAGGGGCGATTGATACATGGGACGTTTTAGTTGAAAAATTTCTTAAACAATTCTTTCCGGCATCTAAAGCCGTAAGACTTCAAGGAGAAATTGTTACGTTCACACAAAAGCCAAACGAAACTCTATATGAAGCGTGGACAAGATTTGGAAAGTTATTGAGAGGAGGTCCGCAACATGGCTTGGACACTTGTCAAATAGTACAAATATTCTACCAAGGATGCGACATCACTACAAGAAAAGACATAGATATAGCAGCTGGTGGTTCCATTATGAAGAAAACCGCAACTGACGTTTACAAAATTATTGATAACACTGCTTCCCACTCACATGAGTGGCACCAAGAAAAAGATATCATTAGATCATCTAAAGCAGCTAGAGCTGATTCTAGCCATGACTTTGATTCTATTTCCGCAAAGATAGATGCTGTTGAGAGACGAATGGAAAAGATGACTAAAGATATTCAGTCAATAAGAATTAGTTGTGAGCAGTATGGAGGACCACATTTGACAAAAGATTGTCTCAGTATTGAACCAACAATGGAACAAAGAGAGAATGTTTCATACATGAACCAAAGGCCTGGAAATAATTATCAGAATAATTATCAACCGCCAAGACCAATCTACAATCAAAACCAGAATTATAACCGAAATGTTCCATACAACAACCAACAAGGTCCTAGCAATCAACAAGTATCCAATAATACTTACAATCAGCAAAGACCTATTTTTCAAAATAAACCACCACAAATCGATGATAAAAAGCCAAATTTAGAAGATATGATGTCGAAGCTAGTTGAATCTCAAACTCAATTTTTCACATCTCAGAAACAAACCAATGAACAAAATGCTCAAGCATTTAGAAATCAACAAGCTTCTATTCAAAATTTGGAACAAGAAGTAAGCAACCTAGCAAGGTTAATAGGTGAAAGAAAACCGGGAAGTCTACCTAGTGATACAAATGCTAACCTCCGGAATGAAACAGCTAAAGCCATTACCACAAGAAGTGGTATTACACTTAAACCACCTGAAATGCCTGTAATTTTTGATGAAGCTATTCCTACTCCACAAGAACCACAATCTGAGCAAGATAAGGAAAAAGAACCGGTAGTTGAAAAGGTTAATGAAGATAACACAGTTAAGGCTAAACCTTATGTTAAACCATACCAACCACCACTTCCTTACCCGAGTAAAATGAGAAAAGAGAGACTTGAAGCCGAGCAATCCAAATTCTTGGATATGTTTAAACAAATAAATGTAAATCTTCCTTTCATTGATGTGATTTCAGGAATGCCTAGATATGCTAAATTCTTGAAAGATCTAATCACAAATAGAAAGAAAATGGAAGAACTCTCGGCTGTTACTATGAATGCTAATTGTTCTGCAGTGCTATTGAATAAGATACCAGAAAAATTATCAGATCCAGGAAGTTTCACAATTCCATGTTTTCTGTGTAGTCTTAGTTCAATAGAAGCATTGGCAGATTTAGGTGCTAGTATAAATCTAATGCCGTATTCACTATACGCTAAACTAGACCTTGGAGAATTAAAACCAACACGAATAAGCATACAACTAGCCGATCGATCAGTAAAATATCCTAGAGGGATAATGGAGAACATGCTAGTTAAAGTTGGTACTTTAGTATTTCCAGTAGATTTTTTTATTCTGGATATGGAAGAAGATTCTCGAGTTCCTCTAATATTAGGAAGACCATTCTTAAACATGGCTAAAGCAATAATAGACGTGTTTGGTAAGAAACTGACCCTAAGTATAGAGGACGAGAGTGTTACCTTTTCTGTTGATAGAGCCATGCAACAACCGCAATCTGCAGATGATACATGTTATTATATTCAAACTATAGATTCACATGTAGAATTGTTAGAAGAATTTCCAGAATTACAAGGAACAGGAGAATGTTCTTTAGGAGAAGGAACTGAACCAATTGATGAAACTAAAATGTTAGCTACACTTGTGGCTAATGGATATGAACCAACAACAGAAGAAATTCAAATGCTAAAAGAAGAAGACAGATATCGATATAAATCATCGATAGAAGAACCACCGACATTAGAGTTAAAGCCACTTCCAAACCATTTGGAATATGTTTATTTACATGGTGAATCTGAATTACCTGTAATAATATCGTCTTCTCTTACGGAAAATGAAAAATCTTAACTCATTTCTGTGCTAAAAGCTCATAAACCAGCTATTGCATGAAAAATTCATGATATTAAAGGAATAAGTCCTTCGTATTGCGCACATAAAATCCTTATGGAATAAGGTCATAAAACATATGTGCAACGCCAACGAAGACTAAATTCTAATATGCAAGATGTTGTTAAGAAAGAAATTATTAAACTGCTAGAGGCAGGTTTAATTTATCCAATCTCTGATAGTCCATGGGAAAGCCCAGTTCAATGCGTACCTAAGAAGGGTGGCATGACTGTCATCACAAATGAGAAAAATGAGCTTATTCCTACTAGGACTGTAACAGGATGGCGTGTTTGTATTGATTATAGAAAATTAAATGACGCCACCAGAAAAGATCACTTTCCCTTACCTTTCATTGATCAAATGTTGGAAAGATTAGCCGGAAACAGTTACTATTGTTTTCTTGTTGGTTTTTCCGGATATTTTCAAATTCCAATAGCACCCGAAGATCAAGAGAAAACCACATTCACGTGCCCTTATGGTACTTTTGCTTACAAACGCATGCCATTTGGACTTTGCAACGCCCCTGCAACCTTTCAAAGGTGCATGATGGCGATTTTTCACGACATGATAGAAGAATGCATGGAAGTTTTCATGGATGACTTTTCAGTCTTCGGTGATACATTTGAAACATGTCTAGTTTATCATGAACGAATGCTTATTAGATGCGAACAATCAAATCTAGTTCTTAATTGGGAGAAATGTCATTTCATGGTTAAAGAAGGCATCGTTCTTGGATATAAAATTTCAAAGGAAGGAATTGAAGTGGATAGAGCTAAAGTAGATGTAATTGCTAAACTTCCACATCCCACCAATGTTAGAGGAGTTAGGAGTTTTCTAGGGCATGCCGATTTTTACCGACGTTTCATAAAAGATTTTTCTAAAATTGCCACTCCTATGAATAAATTCCTAGAAAAGGATGCTCCATTCATCTTTTCAGATGAATGCATCAAATCTTTTAATATTCTTAAAGAAAAACTCACTAATGCGTCGATCATGATAACTCCAAATTGGAATCTACCATTTGAACTTATGTACGATGCAAGTGATTTTGCAATGGGAGCCGTTTTAGGATAAAGGATTGAAAAACGATTTCAACCTATATATTATGCTAGTAAGACGTTACAAGGAGCACAAACGAACTATACAACTACTAAAAAAGAACTCCTTGCTATTGTCTTTGCTTTTGACAAATTTCGTTCATATCTCGTTCTAGCTAAAAAGTGGTCTATACCGACCATTCTGCTCTTAGATACCTATTTTTGAAACAAGATGCCAAACCAAGATTAATCCGTTGGATCTTACTCTTACAAGAGTTCGATATTGAAATCCGAGATAAAAAGGGAGCAGAAAATCTCGCCGCTGATCATCTTTCTCGTCTTGAAAATCCCGAATTAGAAGTTCTGAATGAATCGGCTATACAAGACAACTTTCCTAATGAATATTTATTGAAGATAGATTATAATGAAATTTCATGGTTTGGAGACTATGTAAACTATTTAGTATGTGGATTCCTTGAAAAATGATTGTCGTACCAAAAACGAAAGAAATTCTTTAGTGATATAAAACACTATTTCGGGAAGATCCACATTTATTTAAAAGTTGTCCCGATGGAATAATACGCTGATGTGTATTTGGGGATGAAGCAAGTTAAATCTTAAACCATTGTCACACAGGACCAACAGAAGGGCATTATGGGCGTCAACTCACAGCAAGAAAAGTTTACGATGCCGGATTCTATTGGTCTACAATTTTCAAAGACGCACACATTCTTTGCAAATCCTGTGATGCTTGTCAAAGGGCCGGAAAAATAAGTCAACGTGATGAAATGCCACAAAATGTCATTCAAGTATGTGAAGTATTTGACATTTGGGGTATTGACTTTATAGGTCCATTTCCAAAATCTCATAATAATCTCTACATTCTCGTTGCCATTGATTATGTATCTAAATGGGCGGAAGCACAAGCTCTCCAAACTAACGATGCACGAGTTGTAGTCAACTTTTTAAAACATCTTTTTGCAAGGTTTGGAACACCGAAAGCTTTAATAAGTGATCGGGGTACTCATTTTTGTAATAATCAACTTGAGAAAGTTCTCAAAAGATATGGAGTAACTCATAAAATCTCAACCGCTTATCATCCACAAACAAGTGGACAAGTTGAAAATACCAACCGAGCTTTAAAACGTATTCTAGAGAAAACCGTAGGATCAAATCCGAAGGAATGGTCCATGAAATTGGAGGATGCACTCTGGGCTTTTAGAACAGCCTACAAAACTCCAATTGGAACCACACCTTTTAGACTCGTTTATGGAAAAACATGTCATCTTCCAGTAGAAATTGAACACAAAGCATTTTGGGCTTTGAAGACATGTAATCTTGATTTACATGAAGCTGGACGTCTATGGTTAAGTCAATTAAACGAATTAGAAGAATTAAGACATGAAGCATATGAAAATTCGTTAATCTATAAGGAAAGAACGAAGAAATGGCATGATAAAAGAATCAGAAGTTCAAAAGAATTTAAAGAAGGAGACAGAGTTCTTCTTTTTAATTCACGATTCAAGCTATTTCCTGGAAAATTGAAATCAAGATGGTCTGGACCATTCATAGTCAAAAGATTTTTTTCGTACGGAACAGTGGAGTTAATAAATTCAAATGGGGTTGAATTTAAAGTTAATGGTCACAGAGTTAAACATTACATAGATAATCCAATGGAAGTTGAAGATGAAGTTAATCACAATTTCGACACCATACCTAACTAAGTGTGGGAAGGTTCGAATCTTTTAAGGTAATACGTATTCCTGTTAGAGTTAGATATTCTGTTTTCGTGTAGTTCTCGAGAATGGAATCCGAATGGTCTTTCCCTAGCAGACCCTAAAGAACTAGTCTTCTTCCCCCATTCTGAATTTTTATTTTTTTTAGGTTTTACGAGATGAAGAATTCCTTTGATCTGAACCATGGTCTAATGCTACACGCTATGATTACTAAACGTAATAATGACACACTTTCGAGTGAACTGGTATCATTTATAAGAGAAAAAATGGATGGAGTAAGAAAAGAACTCAGAAAAGATCATCATAAGATACATTTTGGTAAAGGAAAATCAAAATTCGCAACAAAAAGAAGAGCACGACACCTTGAAAGATGTTATAAATGTGGAAAATGGTCACACGAAGGTAAATGTTCAAACATATTCAAACACCGAATTTGTTACTCTATGCAGAGAAAGACCGTTTATATGTTTAGAAGAAAAGATATTGAAGATTCGAGGTTATGCTTACGTAGCTATGGAAAACCAAATCACACGACTCTCCTATGAGTCGGCTAAAGTAGGTCTCTGAGAATTCTTTCTCACAGGTAAGTATGTACAGTTTTTATTTTTATTGCTTTTAACCTTTTGATAATAAACGCTGAATCGTTCGCTATAAAGTATTAAATTGGTATTCAATAAAATTAGGTATGCGTAATCGAAATTATTGATATCATACAAAAATTTATTACATCACTGCGAAATTTACCGTTTATTCTTAAGGTATAAATATCTTTAATCAATCAACCCAAAATATTTCAGAAATTCGTCAGGAGTAAAACTAGGTCGTTGAACCAAAATTACTTTACCGAAAAGAGGGGCGTATATTTTTGACAATATTTGATTGATTAAAGTGGGATAAAAGACCAAAAAGATTTTTAATTTTAATTTTTAAATTGTTTTTAAAAATTAATATATAAATATTAAATTAATATTGTAAACTTTTTAAAATTAATATATTTTAGTTTGTAAATATTTGAAAAATTAATATTTCTAATACAATTTAAAATTAGTGTGAATTTTTAATTTTAATAAAATGAATTTTTAGTTTTATGCATTTTAAAATTTAAGTTTGGTGTGAATTTAAAAACAAAAATTTACCTTATTTCACTAAGTTAAAAATATGATTTTTAAAATTCGTCGTGAGTTGAAAACTAGGTCGTTGAACCAAAATTGCTTTACCCAAGGGCGGGACGAGAAATTTTATTATCATTATTTTTAATCTTATTGAATTAAAGTATGCCAAAAACATTAAAAAAAAAAGAGATAAATCCGCACTCGCGGAGTTTGGATTGGGCCCAGCTCCACACTCGCAGAGTTTAAAAATCCAAAAAAAAAAATAAAACTGGTCGAACAGACCAGTTTGCACACACCCACACCCAAATACTGCGAAGAACACACACAAACACCTCCCAAATTCACAATTTTTCACCATAAATCATCAAATTTTTTGCTAAAATCACAATGAGGAGATTATTTACAAGGAGTTACTCAAGGAAAACGGTAATTTATACATCTAAAAACTCTTTAATCCGGATTTTTAATGTTCTTGAGCAAATTTATACCTAATTTGATTTTGATGATTTTTAGTATAATTGTGCTTAAATTGGTTGTATATTATGCTTGTATAACCTAGATTGATGCTATTTAACATGATTAGAAGCCAAAACTTCAAATTTTGAGTAATCTAGGGTTTGTGTTCTTTAGCAAAATTGGGCCTTTTTGATATAAACGGGTTATGGCTGAATTTTGTTGTTAGTTTATGTTAAATTGAGTTGTGTAACATGTTTAGGTTGCTAAATGATCAAAACTTTGTTCCTAAACACAATTTATGAAGATTAAAGTGGACTTTTTGAGTCAAAAATACATGAACTTGATCTAATTGATATGAATGCCATGTGGAACCTGTTTAATTGCTATAATGATTATTTTTGACATGTTTTAGAAGTTAAATGCTTTGGAATGTTGTATACATTTTCATATAAGTTTATTTATAAAAATATAGAATTGTTAGTATTATGAAAATGTGTATAAAGTTTAATATAGTTTAAACATGTCATTGTAATTGTTTTGATTTATGATTTTGCTAACACTAATGCATATTGGGATGCACAAAAATTGTGTTTGATGTGTTTTGCAGACTGAAAGGGGTGAATCTTCATCCCAGGCTCGTAATGCTCCTCCTCCTGAGAATGCGGAACAACAGGAAGTTAATGACTTTTATCGACAAAATGTACCTCATCCAGTCGCTTCATATTCAAATATTCATGAGGTAGATTTACATCCAAATTTGAGATTCGATAGATTTTGGATAGACTATCCAAAATATCAGAGGAACTTGCATACCCTTCAGTCTAATGTTGTTGAGGTGCCTAGGATAATAGAATAGGACCCGTTAGAATCAGTTGGATTAGCCGAACTAATCAGAGAATTACTTACACAAAGGTATGGTAATTCTACTTTTAATGATTGGGTACGTTTATTCAACATATATAGGCCTGTATATAGAGAATTGTGTGTGGAGTTGTTATGTAGTATAGAAATAAATGATTGGGTATCTACTTTAACCGATCGAAGTTTTCTTAGATTTTTATTAGGAGGTGAGATGCGCCATATGTCCCTACTAGATATGGCTCAGGCTTTACGTATATATACGCCTGAGGAGTTAGCATCTGCTGATTGTCAAAGGTTGATAGTTGAGGGTAGGATGGTTGATGAGAATTTTGATATGAATGGTGTATGGAGTAGAATGACTAGCCATAACCGATTCAAAGGGGGATTTTACTCTTATCTTGATATTGATAGAGCTGAATTAAGAGTAATCCACAGGTTTTTAGCCAACTCGATTACACAGCGAGGTAGAAACAAAGAGAAGGTAAATGAACAAGATTTATTCTACCACATGTGTATTCGAGACCCACAGAGCGCTGTAAGTATACCTTATTGTGTGGGTTATTATCTATCGACTATGATTAGGAGTATGCGGCCTAATAGCATAATAGGAGGTGGTATCTTTGTTACATTAATTGCTGAACATCTCGGTGTGGATAGAAGTCGGGGGGGATTATTAATGGCAGAACCAGAACCCCGTGATAGGATAGATTTACGCGTGTATCATGGTGCTAAGGTTTTAAAGAAACGAAACAACGCTGTAGCACAATATGATGGCAGGCATCCACAGGTCGAGAGAGATCAATAGCAAGGTAATGCGGGAGGGGGTAATCAGATGACAGAAATGCAACTTTTTATGGCTCATCATGAGTATGAAATGGCTAGACAACAAGCATTTCAAGATTGGCAGTATCATCAAAACCAAATCATAAGTCATCGTGCACACATAAATGCAAACTACATTGCTACTCCAATGCCCGTATTTCCTCCCTGGACAATAGAGACCCGACCACCGTACCCTACATATGACCCAGCTCAAGCATTCTACAACATATACGGCTATGAATGGGATCCCTATTGGCACCATCCTCATCAACCCTGATTTTCTTTATGCTTATTTTTATTTATTTGGTAACTTGTAATTTTATACTTTTAATATTTCTTTTGATACTTTAATAGTTTTTATAATTTTCTAACTTTTCTTATTAGATTTTTAATAATTTTTGAATGTGGGGTGATATACCCAACTTCAAAAATATGTGTATATATGTTTGTAGTTTATCTCATGTACAAAACAGGGTAAAACAGCTCATTTTCAAAGACTGGCATTAAGTTCAGCAAAAGCTACTAATTTTGACGACAAAACGAAAAACAAATGTGATGTAACAACAAGACGGAATGAACAAATGATGTGCACCATTTATCATTCAACAAACAAACGCCAATATTTTGGGAAACTTTGGTAAAATTTAATCATTTTTCTACGCTAATCACCCTCAATAATTTAAATTGTTACTGATTTCTTGCAAATGAGGGCATTGCAAGATCTTAAGTCGGATTTTTAAATTTTTTTGACTTAAATACTTGGTTACCATTAAAAATACTAGTAATGCAGTAGTTGTATTAGAATTTAGTACTCTATGATAATAAAGAACAGCCCTAGTCTTATATACTGACTACCCAATTCTAGTAAAAATTTTCAAAATTTTCAAATAAATGAATTCAAAATCATGTTTATACATATTTATGAATGATAAAACTAGGTGTTAACACCGAAATTATTGTTACTTCGGAAAGGACATAAATTGAGAAACAAACCAAAATGTTAGAATTCATTTAAAATGGAATAGAGGACAATAAAAAGGCAAAGAAAGGAAAATAAAAGCCAAGTGTGGGAAAAATTTACCAAGTTCTTTAAAACATATATCACATATTTTGTACAAAGGTACTTTTGTTTTGGACAAAATTAACCATTTTACCCAGAAAATTGTAATATATTTGAAAGAAAGATGGATCTACACGATAAATCAATTCCATCATTAAAAGGAAGTAAAGTCTTCCGAAAAAGACACGCGCTTCTTGATTTAGGTCAGTAAGTTGTCGTCCAGACCAGTTGTAGAGTCTACGAAAAACCTTGAAAAGTTTTCTCGAAAATCAGCTGGAAATCCACGGACCTCAGCATCAAACATGGTCGCCAAGTGGTCAGACTTATCCTAACCATGAGAGGATCTGTCTCGTAAAATGGGGAGGGCGCCGTGCAAATTAGCTTGATAAGACTAATGAATCAGATCCCCAGAAGGGATAATCTCCTTAAAGATCAAAAATCAGCTTTTAAGACTGATATTACTCAATCCTAGAGATTGACCTTAAAGATTGAGAATTCAAACTCATGGAATTCGATGATATCTAAACTCGAGCTTGAACGAGAAAATATTTTGATCAAAATTACAAACCGATTTGTTTTCTGAAAACCCATTTTTAATGCGTTCATTACCATTGAACGTAAAATCCTAGGAATTCACCTGAAATTCATTAGGTCACCTGAACCAAATCGGGTGTCAACCGTAAGAACGGTGGTTGCATAGCATGGTCAAAGACAGGACCTTGTGCCAGACCAAAAAACTATAGGGAGATCTTTACTATTGCTCCTACAAAGGATAGTAATTGCATCCGACACGATATAGACCATAATCAAAAGCATGTCACGGGACATTGCCTTAACAGTTGCTTGTTCAACACTTTCCTTTACAACCGGACGGTAGTTTACCAAAAGGTAATATACGGAGCAAGTATACTGGACGTGTTGCTTTCCTAATACAAGGTTAGCAATTGGGTGACACAAAACCGCAAGTTTTGAGCTAAAATTTTCAAATCTGAAACCCACAAAACCCACAAAAACAATTTGCAAACACCGGTGAAGGGTTATTCCGGAAAACTTATCTAGGGTAAAAGCTAGATTGAATTTTCAAAAAATCAAATGTTTTCATAAAGATCCAATTTCCTAAAGGATCTAAATTTTCATAGTCATGTGGGACTGTAAACCACATCGTTACTATCATTGTTCATACCGCCGTATTGAAATCACTGATGTACAAAGTATGAAGAATAAAGAAGTGATTCAAGTATGTTTTTATTCAAAGTACTATATTGCTTGAGGACAAGCAACGCTCAAGTGTGGAAATATTTGATAATGCTAAAAACGAACATATATTTCATAGCATTATCCCTCAAGAAAGACAAGCTTTTAGTTGCAATTGTCCTATTTACAAGTGATATTCGTTTAAATAATAAAAGGTGAAGATAAAAGGCAGATTCGACGAATTGAAGACGCAAACGACCAAAAAGTTAAAAAGTACAAAGTACAATCAAAGAGGTTCAAAATATTGATAAGAAACGCCTAAAAATGACAAGAGTACAAGCCGTGAAATGCAAAGTACAAGATATTAAATTGTACAAAAGGACGTTCGAAAATCCGAAACCGGGACCAAAGTCAACTTTCAACGTATGACGCAACGGACCAAAAATTACAAGTCAACTATGCTCAAGAATATAATATAATATATAATTAATTATATATATTATTATATATTATATATTTATGCAGCCCACGTTTTGGATCAATATGTGAGCTGTAATCCAGACCTCCGCACTCGCGGAG
This sequence comes from Rutidosis leptorrhynchoides, assembly GCF_046630445.1. Taxonomy (NCBI): domain Eukaryota; kingdom Viridiplantae; phylum Streptophyta; class Magnoliopsida; order Asterales; family Asteraceae; genus Rutidosis; species Rutidosis leptorrhynchoides. The sequence goes on from NC_092337.1 coordinate 392,938,905, forward strand.
TTCTGATGTATAAAACAACCGCACTCGCGGAGATCTACAGGAAAACGTGGGCCTATAAAAGGCAACGAATTCTGTACAACGAAAAACACATCTTTTTCTTTCTTCATTCTCTCAACGTATATATATATATATATATATATATATATATATATATATATATATATATATATATATATATATATATATATATATATATATATATATATATATATATATATATATATATATATATTATAATTTTAATTTTAATAATAATAAGGGTATGTTAGCGAATGTTATAAGGGTGTAAGTCGAAATTCTGTCCGTGTAACGCTACGCTATTATTAATCATTGTAAGTTATGTTCAACCTTTTTAAATTAATGTCTCGTAGCTAAGTTATTATTATGCTTATTTAAGCCAAAGTAATCATGATGTTGGGCTAAAATATTAAAATCGGGTAATTGGGCTTTGTACTATAATTGAGATTTGGACAAAAGAACGACACTTGTGAAAATTAGACTATGGGCTATTAATGGGCTTTATATTTGTTTAATTAAATGATAGTTTGTTAATTTAATATAAAGACTTACAATTGGACGTACCTATAAATAACCATATACACTCGATCAGACACGATGGGCGGGATATTTATAAGTACTAATAATCGTTCATTTAACCGGACACGGGAATGGATTAATAGTTAATGGACTTATTAAAACAAGGGTGAATTATGTACAAGGACACTTGGCGTAATTGTTAACAAAGTATTAAAACCTTGGGTTACACGCAGTCGATATCCTGGTGTAATTATTAAACAAAGTATTAAGACCTTGTTACAGTTTAAGTCCCCAATTAGTTGGAATATTTGACTTCGGATATAAGGATAATTTGACGAGGACACTCGCACTTTATATTTATGACTGGTGGACTATTATGGACAAAAACTAGACGGACATATTGAATAATTCAGGACAAAGGACAATTAACCCATGGTAATAAACTAAAATCAACACGTCAAACATCATGATTACGGAAGTTTAAATAAGCATAATTTATTTATTTCATATTTAATTGCACTTTTAATTATCGCAATTTTATTTATTGTCATTTTATTTATCGCACTTTAATTTATCACACTTTAATTATTGTTATTTACTTTACGCTTTAAATTAAGTCTTTTATATATTCAATATTTTACATTAGGTTTTAACTGCGACTAAAGTTTTAAAATCGACAAACCGGTCATTAAACGGTAAAATCCCCCTTTTATAATAATAATGCTACTTTTATATATATATATATATATATATATATATATATATATAGTTTTTAAAAAAATATAGCGTTAAACTTGGCGAGTTCCCTGTGAACGAACCGGACTTACTAAAAACTACACTACTGTACGATTAGGTACACTGCCTATAAGTGTTGTAGCAAGGTTTAGGTATACCCACTCTATAAATAAATAAATAACTTGTGTAAAATTGTATCGTATTTAATAGTATTTTGTAGTAAAAATATAACTATTTTGTACACACATCGCATAACATCAATAATACTTCTAACATTTTAGGAGTAACAACAATTATCATAATAATAATAACAACAACAACTAATAATAATAATAATAATAATAATAATAATAATAATAATAATAATAATAATAATAATAATAATAATAATAATAATAATAATAAAAAATATAAATATAAAAATCACTACCTCTCAAAATGAGCTGAAAAATAAAAAGATGCCCACCAGCGGGACTCGAACCCGCAACCTCTCGAATACCCATTAACTCCCACAACCACCCAACTGTTTCCATTTTTTTGTAATTATAAGGAACCCAATATTATTTAACCCAGTTTCAATTTGTTTCCCTTTTCTTCATCATCTTCAAAATCTAGTGTAAACAATTTGAACCAAAACAGCTCAGTCACTTTCATTGTAGATTATATTTACGAAACCGAATAGCAAGAGTCTGATTAGACAAATTAAAACAAACGAGAGGTATCAAAATATTAAAAAAAAAAACTGACTTTAAAACCATACTATGAACTCGAAATCAAATCTAAAAATTAAGAATGTTTCAGACTGTAATTATAACACGAAAACAATTTTGAATCGTTTATCCAATCTTTCTGACTCATCAATTGATCATAAAACATACAAACGAAGTTGAATTTACTCAAGAACAATACTTTTGACTTTTAAAATTAAAGTTTGACTCTAAAAATTAGAGTTCGTTCTGAGGAATTAAAGGATTAAACTTTGCATAAATCTTTGGTAAAGAAATCCTAACAATATAGCATTTATGAATTTTAGAATGAGATACAAAATCGTGATTTGGCCAAAATTCATAGAAAGATAGAACAGTCGAGTTGTATAAAAAAATATTTACAGATGCAAGAAATCACGGCTGCTGTAATTTGATGTTGTTGATGGAATTCGAATAACTTATCTAATATCTTCGAGAAATTGATTGTTACATATATACCGATTTTAGTCGCCATTTAATCAGTGAAGGAAATAAAATAAATAAGAAAAATTAAAAGGTAGATAAAGACCTCTAACTATATCAGATACAAATAAAATTGGAATCAGATTTCTTTTGGACTTTGGTGATTATTGTCGACCATAGTATAGAGGAAAAGAAGAAAAATTTCAAAGGTGATAAAGATATGAAACAAATTTGTTTCTTTCATTTGGTTTTGTACATATATATAATTAATATTAAAAAGTAATAAATATATTAATAATAATATTACAAATATTATTGAAAAATAGTAAAATGAAAATACTAATAATAATAAATACTGAAAAAATGATATAAATAATTGTATGATAATATTACTAATAACTATAATGATAAAGATAAATATAATCACATTAACACTAATAATATTTATAAAAATGACTAAAATCATAATATTGTAAAAAAAAAATGATGATAACAATAATTTTTGTAATAATACTAATATTATAACAATTTAAATGTATAAACATTCATATTTATATATCATATATAGTAATACTAATAATACTGACATTAATATTAATATTAATAATCATGAAGTAATAATAATAATAATATTAGTATAGCAACCATATTTATTAATTTGTATTATTTATTATTAACTATGTAATATTTAATAATTATATTATTATATAACCTTTATTGAATGTTTAATATACATTTTATATATTACAATATATATATATATATATATATATATATATATATATATATAATCATTAATCATTCATAAAAATCATATTCATATATATGTCTATTTTATTAACAATTTAATTATCCTATATATTACTTTACATTTTCAGTTCAAATGATTAAATTGTATTTTATTAATTCCCATTATCACATACTCTTTTATTTATATTTATATTTATATATATACATATTTATTAACAATAATTTGTTCGTGAATCGTCGGTAATGGTCGAAGGTTAAGATGGATACATGGACAAAGTTCAAAATTTTAAGACTTAACATTACAGACTTTGCTTATCGTGTCGAAATCATATAAAGATTAAGTTTAAATTTGGTCGGAAATTTCCGGGTCGTCACAGGTTACATGTTTTTTTGACACTATAGTGGAACTCTAATGTCTGTAATTATAATATTTTGATACATGTTTTTTAAAGTAACACTGGTGGTGTTTAATATCTATTATATTGTGTCTAAATATAATATGTTTTTTAATATTTTTGATGTGACTAAAAAGAAGTACGGTGTTACAAGTTGGTATCGGGACATAGTTTGGCGGCATGTACATTAGATGTCGTGTTCCCAAACTTTGACTTAAGTAGTGTCAAACATACTAGTGAAGGATGGGATAAGTAAATGTAGGTTTTATTATGTGTTAGTTGATAAGTATTAACCGATACATTCAAAGCTTTGGTGAAATGATGTGAGAAGATAAGTATGGTTGATCAAGGTCGATACGTGAATGCCCCCTCGACCCCTGGACCCAGAATAATAAGAGCACCATCAGAGGAGCATGGTGACAATGATGATCAATGATACCATATTCTGTAGGATGAAAGTCAACTAAAAGATGCGCGAGGGATAGAGTGGTAGAGTTAAAAATGGATCAACCTACAATCACTCCATATGTGAATGTTGAACCTCCGCATACGGGGTTTTCCGACACCACAGTTTTTGTCAGTGCTACCGGGAACACTTCTCAAACTTCGTTCTAAATTCCGCCCCAATTTCAAATGCCACCACAATTACATATGCCCCTCAATACAAGTTTTAATATTATAACCAAACGATGAACCCATTCAAACTACATGGTTTTAGCAATCATGAATAGAGACTAATAACAGGTGTTCGTATAAACAGTTTCTAGACTGTAACCCCCTTAGTATTCTGAAAGTGTTAAACTTACTATGACATTGAACTGGTTGCGGGAAATTGATTGGGCATTGGATGCATGCCAATGTGAACCAGAGTTGAGGTGTATGCTAGCCGAATATTGAAGGGTCAAGTTATGGTATGATTGGATTCCGTTACTGTCCACATACCTAAATAACATATTAGTCAAATCACGTGGGAACATTTTTACAATAAAATTTGTGAACAATACTATACTTCATATTAGATCAATCGGATAAAAAAGGAGTTCATGGAATTGAAAATGATCGAGCAATCTTCTATTGATGAGGTAGTAGAACAATACAATTGTAAGTTAAGATTCGTTCAACAATGGGTCCCTTGTGAATAATCTGGGATCCATAACTTCTTGGAGATTTTGTTGTAAGAGTATAGAACCATGGCGAGAGTTGCGAGTACCTTAACGTAAGCCATCGTGATGGCTAAGATTGCAAAGGGGGATATTAAAGCTGCGAATAATAGAAAGAATAATGTGAACTGCAACAAAATAAACGACTAATCGGTCCAGTTTTCATCCAAAAAAGTCGTCATATAATTAAAAGAAGTGATCCGCTCAAAGTGGGTCAGTATCAAATTATAAAGCGTGGTGTGGTTTGTTTAAGAACAATGTGTGTTGGGACTGTCATAGGGAAGGACACAGATCCGCCCAGTGTCTGTCCGCAAAGAAATATTATTCTAGGGAAAGGTCAGGGATTTCGGAAGTGTCAGCTGGAGGATCGTCTACTTCTACTAGTGAGCAGAAGAGAAAGAATCCTCCCACACCTGAAGCAAGAACTTTCAACATGATCGTAAATTTTGCTATTGCTACTGACGCCGTGATAACCGATATGTTTTTGATAAACTCTGTGTAAGTTCGTGTATTTGATTCGGGAGTGAACCGCTCCTTTATGTCTGTTACTCACTGTGCTAATTTGAAATTGTCTGTCAATTTGATACCCGAGCCTTTAAGAGTGGAAGTGGTCGATGGTAAGACGGTTTCAGTTACAACATCTATGTCTAGAGGAACCATTGATATAGATGGATATTTATTCCATGTGACTTGCCTAGTGATGCATACCTAATTTCGATGTAGTATTAGGCATGGACTGGTTGAGTAACCATAACATTAGTATTAAATGTCGTAAGAAAGTTATTTCTTTCCATTTGACCGATGGGAGGCGCGTTGTGACTTGTGGTGAATGCAGTAGGTTTAAATATCCTTTAATATAAATGATGAAAGCTAAGAAATCACTAGTCAAAGGGTGTGAATCCATCATAGCCTATGTGGTTGATGCAAAGAAAAAAGAAGAAAATTGTGTCTGATATCTAGTGACTAGTGGTTAGTGGCGGTACTTAAGGTATCCCAAAGGTGGTGTCCGCTCACCCTGGATTTTACGGAACAAAAATTTTTACATTAAAAAAAAATATATTACTAAAAAATAAGGTTTTTTTAGTGTTCGTCCATGCTGACTATGAAAGAATTAATGAAAATTTACACTCGCCCCACTTGTATTCGAGTTCAAGTTCCGCCGCTGCTAATGGTGCCTGAATCTCTAGATTGTGTTTGATTTTGCTAGTATAATTTGGTTTTATAAGTGATTAGTATTTATGTTTGATTCTTAAGATTAAGTGTTTACTATGGTGGATTGTTAATTGCTATAGCTTCTATGTATGTTATATGATGTCTTTGAACAATTGAATTGACCAAAAACAAGTTAGAATCGAAGTTGGGTGTTAAAAACCTGAAAACAAGAAGTTACCATTCTCCAGCAGCCACACGAGTGAGATGATTACTCACACAAGTGAGGTGTTCACTCTTACCAGTGACTACTCACTCACACGAGTGTGGTCGCATCTCACAAGAGCGAGGTTATGAGGTCACTTTTACGAATGATTGCTTACTCTTACGAGTGGCATGGTCACTCTTATGAATAACAAGAGTGAGATCTCAACCCACAAAAGTGAGATTTCCAGCACGCGCGTGTATTTTTCCATATATATGAAAAATAATAATAATAATATAATAATAATAATAATAATAATAATAATAATAATAATAATAATAATAATATAATAATAATAATAATAATAATATATCTGTTAAATAGATAGTTTTCAAAATTTTCAACCGTTTACTCATTTTCCCAACGTCAGACACCCAACCTTGAACCCCGACGGTGAAGGAACACGGCGATTTAACGTCAGCACAGAGTTGCTGACTTGCTGACGCCAATTTCCTCGGCGTCGGATTTGTTTGATGGTGAAAAAAACGCCACGACTATGAGTGCTTTACACTACAATAATAATAATAATAATAATAATAATAATAATAATAATAATAATAATAATAACAAGAAAAAGTGCCCGCGTGATGCGGCGGGGCATTTCGAATTGAATATTCATATTTAACATAGCGTTATGTATTTACATAATTAAAAACGTGTTACCACGGGTGTATTTGGAAGCACGTGGTTAGTACCTAATATACATAATGGTCTGCGCGTTTTTGACGACAGTAAGATTGCCTAAAAAAGGGTCAGAACCGTCGATATGATATAGTTAGTTTTAGTTGTTTATTGTACGTGTATGTATATGTAAGAAAGTTAGCCCGAAATATTTAACATTTTTTAAAATACGTCCGTTTCGCATATAGTTAGTTGTGTTGTGTTTGTAAAATTATTTCAAGTTGAACGGTGATGTGACGACCCAGAAATTTCTGACCAAATTTAAACTTGATCTTTATATAATTTCGACACGATAAGCAAAGTCTGTAATGTTGAGTCTCGAAAATTTTGAAACTATATCCATGTAATCAATTACCCTTTGATTGTGCTCGACGATTCACGAACAATTAATTGTAAATAGATATGTGTATATGTATATATAAATAATAATTCGAAATATAATTTGAAGTATTATATGTTGTTGTTATTAAAATTTAATAAAATAAAAAAATAGGATATTATAATAATTATTATTTAAAATATATCTCTATATATAAATAAAGTATATTAAAAATAAATATTAAATGATTGGAATACTCGTTTGATGTTTCGATTGATATTAAGCGAGTTAAATTCAAACTTATGTAATTTTAAAATAAACGGTAATACGAAAATGAGTTCTATAAATTTTAGGCTTATTAAAAATGTATTTAGGAACTATTTGTTAAGTTTTAACACTTTTTATATTTTACCCAGAATTGAGAGGGACAATTGATGTAATTTTTATTTAACAAATTAAGGATCGAATTATATACCATAATGACCAAAATAAATAAATATAGTTAATCTAAAAATTTGAGATTTTTCCGAAGACTTTTATTCGCCACTGATTAACAATGGAGCACGAAATTCAGCCCATGATAGAATATTAAATCAATAATGAAGTCGGCTAATATTCTAACACGTTTATATATATTTATATTTATATGATATATTCCTTTTCCTACTTTGTTAAATTTCTATCCGTGAAGTTAAATGACACAATATTCAACGGATTACTGTGCTTCACTTTTGTTTGTTTTCTTACAATCTTTTCTTACAAATTGAATCTATCTCTATATTATATAAATTCATATATATACATGCACCAAGTACCAATCATCTATGTCTCTGTTTTCAATTGGGTTTACAACCGAGAACACTGCCAAAGCCTCAACTTCTTCTTCGATCAACCATCACAACCCTTCTCCTCCTTCCACCATGATTACTATAACTACTACACGATTAAATCCAAAACCCACATAAAATCATAATTGATCACAATCATCACCCACTTTTCCCTCTTTGAATCTGTCGACCAAACAGCCCAACCACCATCATAAATCACTTGGCACCACCATCACCTTCGGCTTTATGTTTTGTTTCCTGTGTAAGTTCGAAAACCAATCACCACCATGTTCGATGATTGATAACTAAACCGTTTGTATTTGAAATCACCGAAAATTTAACTCGAAGATACATAGTAAGTTGCATTTTTATCCAACTAGTATCTTTCTTTATCCATATGTTTTACTCGCATTATGATTTTGATCATATCAACGCAGTTTGTCTCATAAACAAAAACATGAATGATGATGAATAATTGATAATGAATCGAAGCTGTTACTTACTGAGTTGTTCTCCTGGTTTCTTTTAATATTTGACATATATGCAATAACTCAAAACCACCACAATCGAACCACTCTCCAAACCATTAAAGCCGTTTCTGCTTTCTGTTCGGTTACAACAAGAGCTACTACTACTACAGCTCGTATTCCTGTTTCTACTTTTGACTAACATCACAACCCAACACCCACGACTGCATTTATTGTATATGTTTCAGTCATAGACAACCTTCAATCACCACTCCACAACCGCCACCAAGAAAACCACCAACACTTTTATTTTCCTACTGTAGCACCGTAAACCATCACCCAAAACCACCATCATCATCATTAACGTTGCTGTATACTACTGCTGTTACTCTTTATCTGTTTCTAATTCGAGCCAAACAAAACACATCACTTTATTCCTTTTGCTGTTTGATGATGATGATACATGTTAAACGTATTAGTGATGAATATGAAGATGATGGAGTAGTCGTTAATGGCTGCTGCAACTTGCCTCCTCCTGTTATATTTTATTTATTAAAACGAACCCCATTCTTATTTCATGATCAACCTAATTCACTAAATAAAACCCATAAACCACCCGTCCAGTTACTATCCAAATTACAACCGAAACCCTTGTGGAAGGCTATGTATTCCTTGTTGTTATTGATGCAGTTGAGAACAACACCATCGAACAACCCTAAATCATAATCTAACGGCTACTGTTGCACATATCTCTTGTCTTCTGCTATAAACCGAAACCCTACACACCCTTATTTGATGATCAATACAAACCCATACATTAAAAGATCGACTATTACTGCTGCTACTCGTTTCCTTTACTTCTATTGATGGCCGAATAACTAATTGAAAAGGATGAAAGAGCTGTAACGATCAATGATGAATAATGATTAGGAAAGCACGATACAATTTTATATATGCTCAAGTTGTCTTTGTCGATCGGTTAAAAGGAAGAGGGAAAAGAGAAACAAACCCCACTTGCTATATAATTGGATATACACCGTATTTAATATTGTTGTAGCAAACACCTTTCCATTAGCTTCTTTTTCTTTTGCATCGTGGGAATTTTTTTTTCTTTTGCATCGTGGGACTTTCAATTCCCTTTTACTTGGGCTGAATATCGCAAACATAATTGTTGGGCCATGTTGTTTATGCTTGATGGGCTGTTAATTTGTTTTGGGCCGAGAGATGTGACATTATTTGGTTGGGCCGTATCACTTTCTAATTTTATAAATGGACTAGTGAATACGATTGAGCTTAGGGTATGTTGGGCTTGGGAACTGCTGGTGGGCCGAAAGAAATGCAGGCCAGGCGAGTGATGATATAAAAATCGTGTATGATAAGGATAGGAATAATAATGGTACATGAAACAAGAGATGAATGTGGTTATAATCATGAAGATTCATGATGATGGATCATAATGATGGTTAGGATAAGAAAATGATAGTGGTGATAATAAGAACGATAAAGAGGTTTAGTGTTTGATAACCATGATTATGATGATGGTAGAAGAAAATAGAAACAGAAGTTCGGGTTATACATATATTGGTTGTGAGATAAAACAGATAAACATAAATGAAAGATTGATTAAGGATGTTATCGAGTTAGCAGGACGTCGTGAGTTCAAACCCGGACTTGGGCATTATTTTTAAGGGCTACTACTACTACTACTACTGCTACTACTGCTGCTACTGCTGCTGCTGCTACTGCTGCTGCTGCTGCTCCTGCTCCTGCTCCTGCTCCTGCTGCTGCTCCTGCTCCTGCTGCTCCTCCTGCTGCTACTGCTGCTGCTGCTGCTGCTACTACTACTACTACTATTACTACTGTCATTAAAATAAGTATTGGTATTATTATTAACATTATTATCATAATTATTATAATATAATCTTTACAAACTAAAAGACATATATATAAAAATATATTTTTTTACATCTATATTAATATTAGGTACTATTTTGTTCTAATAAAATGTTATTATAATTATGTTACAAATAATATATAAATAATTTTTTAGTTAAATCATATATATAAATATTAATTCTAATACATTTTAAGCATTTATATATAATAACATATATTATATCCTAATTAAAATACTTTATTAGAAATCTGTTATATATAGATATTAATTATTAATTTATTTACCAAAATAACATATAAATTATGAATATAAGAAGTATATAATATTAATATAAACTTGTTAATTGTTATTATGTGTTTTAATATATATATAACTGGTATAGGTTCGTGAATCCGAGGTAACCTTGCATTGTTCAGTTCCGTCGTATGCATATTTTTACTACAAAATATCGCATAGTGAGTTCATTTGATTCCCTTTTACTCTTTACATTTTTGGGACTGAGAATACATGCGCTGTTTTTACAACTGCTTTATTAAATGCTTTTGAAATATATTTTGAACTGCGAATACATGAAATGCTTTTATAAATGTTTGACGAGATAGACACAAGCAAAACATTCCTCGAATGAATTATTATGCAGACAGAAGTTCTGCGAATTATTATTGAATTATGTGGACATGATAATTGCCACCGTTGAATTATGTGGACATGATAATTGCCACCGTTGAATTATGTGGACATGATAATTGCCACCAATTGATGTGAATGTTATGTATCGAGAGAATGATTTTTATACACAGGTTATGTGTATTAGTTTTTGTGCACGAGATATGTGTACGGTTACTAAGATTTATGAAAAATGGATTGCGTACACGAGAAAGGTGTACTGTATTTAAAAGATATCGCATGTACATTACAGGTGGGTATAGGATTCGGGCCCATTTGTACCATGCAGCATTTAAATCTTGTGGTCTATCAAAATGATGAATATTATTGTTTTAAGATAAATCTATGAACTCACCAACCTTTTGGTTGACACTTGAAAGCATGTTTATTCTCAGGTATGAAAGAAACCTTCCGCTGTGCATTTGCTCATATTAGAGATATTACTTAGAGTCATTCATGACATATTTCAAAAGACGTTGCATTCGAGTCGTCGAGTTCATCAAGATTATTATTAAGTCAATTATAGTTGGATATATTATGAAATGGTATGCATGCCGTCAACTTTCGATGTAATGAAAGTTTGTCTTTTAAAAACGAATTCAATGTTTGTAAAATGTATCATATAGAGGTCAAGTACCTCACGATGTAACCAAATGTAATGTATTCGTCCAGAAGGATTAGGACGGGTCCTTTCAGGTGATGTCGAATAAATTTAACGTATAGCAAGCGAGAAGATATGTCCCGTTAAAATGTTTGGGTGAAGTTTATTTAAATTTTTTTATTCAAATTATAAATTTACATTTTACCCTTGTTTTGGGGGTTATAAGTATATATATACATTCTAATTAGTATATAGGATTAATAATAATAGTTACAAGTATATAGGATTAATAATAGTTACAATAATAATAATAATAATTAAATATATCAGTTAAACATATACTCCGTAGTTTTTAAAATTTTCAATTGTTTACTCGCTTTTTCAACGTCATACACCCGACACTGAACCATGGTGGTGAAGGAAAACGACGTTTTAACGTCAACACGGAGTCGCTAACCTTGAATTTTCAGCGTCGAATTTGTTTAACGACAAATAAAACTCCACGACTCCAGGTGCTCTACAACAACACATGAGTAGAGAAAGTTCTCGTTCTATGGATAAAAATATTGTTTCCGAATTGACCTCCAGGCAATAAGTAAGTAAAAAAAAGTATGAGACGATATGAAATTGGTAGAATCAAATTTTCATTGATTTTACTCTTGTCTGAAATTCTATTGAGACTCTAACGAACTGTTAAATCGTCGATAAATTGATGTTTGCTGTTGACTAGATTAATAGAGTTAAATTCATGTACTCTACACTACACTAAATAATTGCAAAAAATAATGAAGGTCAGATCGATACACGCGGCAAGGTGAAACTAATTGGAAATGATAGCATTTTTAAACGTGCAAATAAACAAGTGAAAAAAGAGATGTCCACGATTGTGGCTTCTATCCACACATTAGTTAGTTTGCTATTACGGAGTATTATCTTATTTATTTAATTAACTATTTATTTTAATTTTATTAATTTAAATTAAATTAATATATAATGTAAATAATATACAGTAGATAATTGAATTTCCCACGGTACGCATAATATGTATATGTATTTATCAGATTAAATGAAGAAAACGATTGAGACTTTAGTTGATTGATATTTGATTGATATGGATATAACATTATCAATGGAAATGATATTTATAATATCAATTCTAATATTTGAAAAACCGATCAACGAAAATATACTGATCGTAAGCCGATGAATGGAAATATGGAATGTCACGATCGATTTTACCTTTTTGGTTTTATACACTATATTAGTGTGTATATATGTATATATATAGTATCCACTCTCACCTAAGCAATTCAGCGTATCATTATTATATATGCCGGTCTAGGAAACAACAAACCAGTATGTCACACGGTTCATATGGAAAAACATATTCTATTTTATTTATTTTAGAAATATGAATACAAACATAGGAGATAATTCATATTAAAACATGAGATTCTTCCTTTTATTTTATTTTTATTATCTTAGATCACTCGGTCATAGAGAAAGCGATACCATTTAGTGATGGGTCTCGCTATGGGCCATAGAGAAGGCTCCACGGAGAAAGCACCATAGATACCACTCTCGATCACCATTCGAGCGCCTTTTTTTTTTTATCTTCAATTTAAACATGTCAAACAAATCAAATATACGACTCTCAGTATCTTTTTTTATTTTCCGAACGACAGAAATTCTATAAAAACTAGTGAGAAGCTAGGAAGAAAATTACAAAAAAAAAAAAAAAAAAAAAGACGTTTTTTGCAACACAAAGTCCAATTAAATATATAATTTTTTTCAGAAAGGCAAATAATTTTATAAAAATGAAAAACTAGCCAGAAGCTAGCAAATAAAATGACGAAAAAAAATACACAACCCTCACAAACCAACACCAAAACACCATGACACCACTACAATATGACCCGGAATAATAAATAAAAAAACAACCGTAGATTTTTTTGAACAACCCTAAATAACCAGTTAAATATAATTTAATTTAAATCTAAAAAATAACCAATAAAAAGCATCTACAACAATACCCTTATTATCTAAAACATGCGACTTCCGAAACTTCAAATCTTTGAAGATGATATTGTTGCGAAATCGCCAAATGTTCTAAAGAGATATAATTGAAAAATAAAAAAACTCTCAATAAAATTATTAATCTCAATAGAGCTCATTTCAATTATCACTAAATAATGGTGATGAACATGAATCGTGAACCGACAATCGATTCTTTATGAACATAAATATATGTTAGGGTTCAATTTTGAAATAATCGTGATCATTAATATGAGGAATATCCATAATGAAATATACTATACTCATAACTTTTTGTGCTTCACCTTTGTTTCTTAACAAAATCTTGATTCTAAATATACAATTCTATATTTCTATTTATATTATCTACAAAACTTATATTATGCTGCGACGCGGTTGAATTAGTACGGTTAGGCTAACACAAATCACAAACAGGGGCGGACCAAAGAAGGGGCAAGGTAGTGCGCCCACCCCGAGTGAATTTATAATTTTTAATACAAATCTTTTCGGTTTTTCGATTTTACACCCGGTGGAATCTTCTTTTTTTTTGTCCCAAACCCTTCATATTTTGCCCCAAAACTTCCATATTTTGCCCCAAAATCTTCGTATTTTGCTTAAAAACATCCAAATTTTGCTCAAAAACTATATATTTTGCCCAAAAAACCTCCATATTTTGTCAACGTTTTAGAAAAAAATTCGCCTCCGGTGAAAAATTTCTCTGGGTCCGCCACTGATCACAAATATCGGTTAATCCAAATATATTAACCACATCCGCGCTTATATATTCGGTTTGGTTGATTTATGCAGTTGGTTCGATTAAGGTTTAGTGGTTTATTCATTTATGGTTTGGTTAATTTAGTTTTCCTTCAACATTAATTAATAATTACGAGTTATTATTTATTGTAGGTAATTTTTTGTTATGAATGATATTCCGATTTCTACAAAGTTCTTAAATATACATAACAAAATAATTTACATTTGAAAATCTAATTATATATTTCAAGTATAGAAAGGACTGCCTTAAAAACTTGTAAAATTATTTGTAACGGTTGGGAACCCACGACGTGCGTGGTTATGTGGCACCAAACCCACACCCAAAAAATGAGGTAACAATGTGCGGGTTGGGATGTAAGTGGGTAACTCGCGGCCAAATTTACGGTTGTGGATTTAGAATGAAATTTTTTTGATTGGTTGATTATTTTAATAATTAATTTTATTCCATTTTTACTCATTATAGCAGTTGTAGATTTTAGGTTCTATGGTCGTCGGTGTCACTTGTTAAAATGCTCAAAAAAATTGGCACTATCTAATGGTGTTACACAAAACAAATTACACTATCTAGTAGTATCATTAGTTAAAAGCTTAAAAAAATTCTCACTGCATCACGTATTTAACTGGTAGGTCGTGCTACCACCCGGTATATACTAGATCCGGCTCTACACTCTAGTATATTTTACCACATCATCACAACACTCCTCACTCATACCATAACCATAACCCTAACCCGCACCATTAACTTACCCATACCACCTATACAAATGATCTAAGTCTTCAATGTACCTTAATTCATTAAAATAAGTTTTTCTATTTCCATTCCATTTTGCAGGAGAATTTATAATTTAAAATACTTTAAAATTATGACTTTCAGCGTCGTTAACTTTTTTGACGTTAAAATAACATGGGAGATGGTGGTGGAGGGGAGAAAAGGATGGGAATAAGAACATGACAAAAATACCCTTTTTTTTTTTTGTTGACAAAAAACGAAAACTTTATAACAATTCTCGTCTCGGAAAGAGACAAGAAAGCAACGATACAACACAATCCACGAACTAGGTTCGAAGATAGAAAACAAGACATAACAATAAAATCGTGCTAACGCGAACTACCCACGGGCCTTGCCACGAACCTAGCAAACACCCTAACGTACATACATAAGAAACAAATCAATTACACAACCACCCACTAAAACACTACAAAAAACACAAACAATCAAACACCGATGTTGTCGACGCCACCATCGTCGTTAGCCTTGAAAGTAAAAGTCGACTCGATTTCAATCCCTTTACCGATGGAGTTTCCTGCCGCAAGAGAGTTCAAACCACCATTCCTAAATTGGTTGAAAAAACCCCCTTCTCTTTCCACGCGTCCCGAACCCGAACCTATGTAAGCCCACTTACAAGTCCCGTCAAATTGAGTGTCTTTAGAATTCTTTTGAGCCGCAAGCCCCTCCTCATCGTCATCACTACAATCTTGCAAACAAAACGCTCTATCCTTCATGTTTTTTTCTCTTAACCTTACCTTTCAACTTAGCCCCACCTTTAAGACCGACCTTCATCGCCCCGTCACGCCGAAATTTGCTAGAATGAACATGCCAACCCCTACAAAAACCTTTGCAATTCGTATTCGCACAAATACAAAATACCTTTGTGTGTATGACATGTGAGTTTTTAATGAGATTTTTAAAACGACCGAGAATAAAATTATGTTATCAGTGAAAATTATGATCGTATATATTTAAAAACAATTAGGCTCATATGTGAAATTTTGAGCATATCAATTCCGATAAACGGGAGGTTTTATCCATAACTTTTTCGCGATTAGTTGATAAGCAACCCGGGTCAAACCTTGGAGTTTTCTACCTAGCGTGTGTGGGTCGCAAATGAGAGTATTCGATGCGATAATTTTCCGTTAAAAAAAAATAAATTAAGAGTTAATAATTAAGTCGTTTGTTCGACAACGCGTTTTCCTTCCTTTTCCAGAGGGTTGAAGTTCGTTCCGGCAACCATAGCCTTCCCTCACTATCGTTCTCGTGGTGGGATTGACTATGGTGGTTTAATGCCTATTAGTGTTTTTTCGTACAAAATTTCGTCGATGGTATTGTCGGTGATACCTGTCGTGGTAGCGGTTGGTGGTTTCACCGTCCGTTGGCGGTGGCCACCAACTGCCATAGCTATAGATGGCTTCCATTTCGCCTCATATGTTTGTTTTATGTGTTGTGGTCGCTAGTGGTCCACCACCATGTTGGTAGTGACCACCAGTGGTGTCTGTTTGTGGTGATGCAGATTTGTGCCTTTGTCGGTGGCTCGGGAGGTCCACAACTTTGTTGGTGGTGGCGATCCGCGGATGAGGGTGGGGAAGGTGCTGCCCAACATGCTCTTTCGTGGGATCTTTTGTGCTTTTGTCGTGGGTGTGTTGCAGATTCATTCTCTTTTGGAGGCGTCCTAGGGTTTGGATCAGACGATGATATCCCACTTGGAGATCTGGTTTTAGATCTGGGAGTGGTTCCGATTTTTTGAGGTTTAGGTTCATTTTGAGGCGGCTTGTGAAGTCTCGTGCTTGCTGGTATTGATCTGTTGCGGCGAAGGTCAACGTGTTTTGTGTAAAGACCCGTCCTAATTCATAAGAACGAATACAATAACATATGATTACATCGCGAGGTATTTGACCTCTATATGATACATTTCACAAACATTGCATTCGTTTTTAAAAGACAAACTTTCTTTACATCGACAATTGACAAGCATGCCTACCATTTCATAATATCCACTATCCAACGATAAATTGACTTAATAATAATCTTTGATGAACTCAATGACTCGAATACAACGTTCTTCGAAATATGCCAAGAATGACTTCAAGTAATATCCTTAAAATGAACAAATGCACAGCGGAAGATTTCTTTCATACCTGAGAATAAACATGCTTTGAAGTGTCAACCAAAAGGTTGGTGAGTTCATTAGTTTATCATAATCATTCATTTCCATCATTTTAATAGACCACAAGAATTTCATTTCCATTGCTCATAAATATACGTCCCATGCATAGAGACAAAAATCATTCATATGAATTGAACACCTGATAACCGACATTAACAAGATGCATATAAGAATATCCCCATCATTCCGGGACATCCATCGGACATGATATAAAAACTCGAAGTACTAAAGCATCCGGTACTTTGGATGGGGTTTGTTAGGCCCAATAGATCTATCTTTAGGATTCACGTCAATTAGTAGATCGGTTTACTAATTCTTAGGCTACCAAGCAAAAGGGGCATATTCGGCTTCGATCATTCAACCATATAATGTAGTTTCGATTACTTATGTCTATTTCGTAAAACATTTATAAAAATTTCGCATGTACTCTCAGCCCAAAAATATAAAGGGTAAAAAGGCAAATGAAACTCACCATACTGTATTTCGTAGTAAAAATACATATAACGTCATTGAACAAGTGCAAGGTTGGCCTCGGATTCACGAACCTAAATTAAGTATGTATATATATTTATATGTTGGTCAATATTTGCCTAACAAATTAGGTTATGTCTGTGACGACCCGGAAATTTCCGACCAAATTTAAACTTAATCTTTATATGATTTAATGTTTCCGACACGATAAGCAAAGTCTGTATAGTCATGTCTCGAAAATTTTGAACTGTTTCATATATTCAATTGACCATTGACTGCTTCAGACGATTCACGAACAATTAATTGTAAATAGATATGTGTGCATATATATATATATATATATATATATATATATATATATATATATATATATATATATATATATATATATATATATATATATATATATATATATATATATATATATATATATAGGTATAGATATATATAAATAAAGTATATTAATTATATAGTTCGTTATTTCGAATCTAATTAGTAAACGACGGTAACGCTCAATTGCCATTTGATGAATATTAAACAAGCTGAATACAATCTTATGAGACTTTTAAGAATAAGTGGAAGTTCATGAATAAATTAGGTACCATATAATTAAAATTTGTATTTTAATTTATAATTTCTAATTTGACTTTCAAACACAATTGATTTACAATTTTGCAAATTGTTTAAGTTTATTAATCATTAAACTTTCCTTATTTGATATAATATATATATATATATATATATATATATATATATATATATATATATATATATATATATATATATATATATATATATATATATATATATATAAATAAAAATAAATATAAAAATATGTAAAAGATAGTGTCGGTAGTAAGAGGACAATCAAGTTCACGAGTGTTTTTATACTATCATTATAATATTCAATTATTATGTAAACATTGTATTTATATGTCTATATGAATTAGAACTCAACACAAAAATCAAACATCCATCTCTGTTTTAAACCACTCTCCATCTCCACCAAGAAACTCCATCACAATTAACCATCATCATCTTCCACCATGACCACCTTTCGAGTCACAATACCACCATCTAACCATCACCTTTGATCCTTACGAGCTTCTACTTGATTTGTTGTTCGAACCTCATCCAAACCAAAACCGAGTTGGGTGTTCTTACTACTCGAACCATTGTTATTGCTCAACAAGGAACCCACCTTGTGTTTCCACTTCGGGCTCTTCAATCACCAACACAACATCACAAACATCAACCATCAAAACCCATTACAAAACCCATCATCAATCAACCGAGAATACCACCCTTGGAATCACCATCGACTACTCACTATTTCGGTTTCATTTGTTGATCAAACATAGACACCCATTACATCCAATCCTCACCATTCTTGCAACTGTAAACCGTCACAATCCTAAACCCACGATATCATCACAAGATTACTACTATCTGATTCACTTTTAACTTGACAAACCAAAACCATGAACAACCTTCACCATTAATTTTGATCTCAAACCAAACCGCCACCTCACAAATATCGAAAATCATGTTTCTACTTGCTTACTGTTTCTTTGATCAAATAAACAACCACCACCATCAACTAAACCATCACAAACAACCCCATATGATCACTATTTTCGCCTAAAACTTATACTACAGTTAAATACAGTCGAGCACCAACAAAATCATTTAATCTAATCGCTGCTGTAACCTGTTTACTTCCTTCATCGTGAGGATCACCCTACATCACCACCCTTTCAAACTCCATAACCACCACCATAACCGACGACTGCAATATCTTCATTTTTTTTTCTCTTCTCTTCTCCTCATCCTATCCTCTTGATCGTTTCTGCAGCACTTCTACTGCTCGAGGTATTCTGTTTCAAATTATATTATATTAATAAGGTAATGATGATAGAATCACGATGATGATGTAGATAGGTCACCTGCTTTCTTGTTTCTGTTTTGAAAATGTTACTGGCCGACAAAAAAATAAAATAAAAATAAAAATATATAAAGGGGACCTGGAACTGTTGCTGTATCGGTTTAGAATATATACCGATCTATTTCAAGTTGTTGTTGGACCTAGGGTTATATTTTTCTGTTGGGCCTAGGCTTAGATTTATAATTGGGCCGCCTTTGTGTATAGTGTTGGGTTATCCAATGGGCTGTTGTTGGGTCATGTTAAAAACCATCTTGCTCGACTGATTATTTTTGCTGCTGCTATTATTTTACGTTGATTGAAGTTACGAATTGAAGATGGAATATTAAGAAGACGATGATGAGTTGAAGATGTTACGTGGTGTATAAGAAGTGATAATAATGAACCAATAATAATAATATGAATCATGATATATTGGTGATGATCGAAGTAATGGTGATGTTACGATAAAGATGGCATGAGAATGGTGATGAACTAAAACTCTTTTGATAGCTGCTGCACTAAATACGCATCTGTTTTAATTATTTAAGAGGAAGAAGGAGGTGACAGTAGGAATAGGTTACATAAATTTAAGATATTAACTCAAACAGAAAAGAAGTATTGGAGGAATGGTTTGGAGTGTGGGTGTTGAACAGGAGGTCATGGGTTCAAAACCAGGGGAGTCCATATATATATTTTTTTTCTTCTTCAATAAAAGATGCCTTAAGAGTTTTGGGTCTATTAGCTGTTGGTCCAATTAAACATTGGGCCGAGATATATTTTGGTTGGGCTTCGGATTTTATGTTGGACCAATTAAATAAGTGGGCCGTAAATGAATTAAATGGATGGGATTTTGCTGTTGGCCCAATACAAAATATGAGCTATATAGATTATGTTAGGAATAAAAATCAGAGAAAGTTGATACAATTAGATGGTTTGGAGTGTTGGGTATAACCTAGAGGTCTTGAGTTCGAGCCTTGTCTGATGTTATTTTTTTTGGAAAAGCTTTGAAGGTAGAATTTTATTCCTATTATTATTATTTTTATTATTATTAATATTATTACTATTAGTATTATAATAATTACTATTATTGACTAATATAAGTAGTAACTATCATTTTATTCCTGTTATTATGATTATAAGTTCCAAGTATTAATATTATTATTATGATCATTATTATTAAAAGTATTATTTTTATTATTTATTATTTCTATTAGTGTTATTATTGAAATTAACATTTTATTTAAACTATTATTTGTATTATTAAAAGTATCACTTTTGTAATTATTAGAATCATCATAATTTTTATCATAATTAGTTTTATTTTATCATCATTAATATTAATATTATTAATATATCAAAATAAAGATTTGCTATATAAAAATATAATTATGACACAAAACCTAATGATATTAATACTTTAGTATTAAATGTTAATGTTAATTATTTATACAAAAAAAAATAAATATATCCAAATTAAGTTATTAATAAAACACATGATATAAAATAACAATTAAAGTCACTAATAATATATATATCTGTTCGATTACCATTATACGTGTTAATATACATATTGAATATAGGTTCGTGAATCCGAGGCCAACCCTACGCTTGTTCAATGTCGTCATATGTATTTTTACTACAAAATACATTAGGTGAGTTTCATTAATCCCTTTTTAAATGCTTTTGCAATATATATTTTTGGGACTGAGAATACATGCGCTGCTTTTATAAATGCTTTACGAAATAGACACAAGTAATCGAAACTACATTCTATGGTTGGATTATCTAATCGAATATGCCCTTTTTATTAAAGTCTGGTAATCTAAGAATTAGGGAACAGACACCCTAATTGACGTGAATCCTAAAGATAGATCTATCGGGCCCAACAAGCCCCATCCAAAGTGCCGGATGCTTTAGTACTTCGAAATTTATATCATGTCCGAAGGAGGATCCCGGAATGATGGGGATATTCTTATATGCATATTGTTAACGTCGGTTACCAGGTGTTCAATCCATATGAATGATATTTTTGTCTCTATGCATGGGACGTTTATTTATGAGAATTTAGAATATGAAAACTTGTGGTCTATTAAAATATTGAAATGATTATTTATGTTAAACTAATGAACTCACCAACCTTTTGGTTGACACTTGAAAGCATGTTTATTCTCAGGTACGAAAGAAATCTTCCGCTGTGCATTTGCTCATTTTAAAGATATTACTTGGAGTCATTCATGGCATATTTCAAAAGACGTTGCATTCGATTCGTTGAGTTCATCAAGATTATTATTAAGTCAATTATAGTTAGATATATTATGAAATGATATGCATGCCGTCAAATTTCGATGAAATGAAAGATTGTCTTTTCAAAAACGAATGCAATGTTTGTAAAATGTATCATATAGAGGTCAAGTACCTCGCGATGTAATCAACTGATGTGAATCGTTTATAATCGATATGGACTTCGTCCGGATGGATTAGGACGGGTCTTCACAGTTGGTATCAGAGCGGTGGTCTTAGCGAACCATATCTGCATTAGTGTGTCTAACTGATAAGTCGTTAGGATGCATTAGTGAGTCTGGACTTCGACCGTGTCTGCATGTCAAAAGTTTTGCTTATCATTTTGTGTCAAAAATTACCTGCTTATCATTCTTAGAGAATCACTTGCTTATCATTCTTAGTCTAGACACATTTTACTGCATTGACTGCATGAATAGTGTATAGATAAAATTCATATCTTAGCGTATCTGCTACTTCATATCTTAGCGTATCTGTTACTGTAACTTTGCCTGACAACTTCCGTAGATTCCTCCGTAACTTATGGGATTTTAGTATTATATATGCATATGTAAATTATGTATTGTAGGGTACTAATCTACATCCTATAATCTATTTCTTATCGAAAATCCTTCATCTGATCGTACGAGATGAATACTGCAACCAGTTCGAGTCCCTCAGATTCCAATAGCTATTCCGATAGTTATTCCGACAGCTATTCCGACATAGATGTTCATCTAAGCTCCGAAAACAGCGTCATCGGCATGAATCAACCAATCAGCCATTATCAATTCATCTGATGGGTTCGTAGTCGACTTAATAAATGGAAACGCACAGAAGGCAATCCCTTCCATCAACCAAATTCACCTCTTGACAATGAACCTGAAGCGTTTACCGGCGAACCTGTTCGAGACACCATTTTCAGTCTCATTTCCAGGATACCTCGACAAGATTATATTCTATCTACAATTCTGAACCTTATTCATCCGCTCATTCCGACCGATAATCATCCTGGAGTAATAAGTCAACGAACTTCGTGCTCGAATAATCAATTCGGAAAATATGGTGCAAAATGTACCAGCTTCAGCAACATCACCGGCACTAACAGTACAATCAATAACAGCACCAGTACCATCAACAATCCATGCTTCAATATCATCATATGTACTTTGAGTATGATCTTCGTTCTACCTCATTTATCTTCATTCGACATGGCGAATATGTAATCTCTAAAGTTTTAGAGATTATTTATTCTAGTTCCAACCGAAAAGCAAATTAGTTTAATATCATATTAACTTATTAAATCCATGAATACATCTGAAGAAAATATATATGTACATATGTTTTCATAAAGATTGTAATTAAAAATTCTCTTGTACAAACTGTTAATGGTGAAAATATTTTAACGGGTAGGTAATACCCGAGGACTATTTAAATTTCACATTAATAAGTTACATTGTACGTTCTTCGAAGCTGATTTAACAGTCATTTACGATCCTACTTACATCCATCGATATACGTATCCGTTCACCACAGAATAACCATTTTTATTCAATTTCATATTTGGATTTTAATCTATCAGAATCCAACAAGTAGCATAATGAAGAAATAATGGACACAATAAAAATTGATTAGAAACAGACTAATTAACAATATGAATTTTTGTTAAGAAACCACGCTAACAAAATCCTAGCTAACTGTTCCTAGCTAACTGATTACATTATATTTATCGCAATTTAATTATCGCAATTTTATTTATCGTCATTTAATTTCTGTTATTTACTTTACGCGCTTTATTTATCGTCATTTATTTTCTGTTATTTATTTTACGCACTTTAAATATCGGGACACGTATACAAGGTTTTGACATATCATATCGACGCATCTATATATATTATTTGGAATCACCATAGACACTCTATATGCAGTAATGATCGAGTTCTCTATACGGGGTTGAGGTTGATTCTATAATAATATATATACTTTGAGTTGTGATCGAGTCTGAGACGTATACGGGTCACGACACGTATTAATTAATTCGAATATAATATATTAAACTATATATGAATTATTGGACTATTATTAGTGGACTATCGACTGTGGACTAATAACATTGGACAATTAAAATGAATTAAAATATTGATTATAACATATGAAACTAAATAATTCTTCAAGTTTGCCGCTAGATTTCATCTTAAACCTCGTTTAAATCTTGACAATTACAATCTGCGTTCAAACCTTTCATGATTCTTGAAAACTCCTCAATCGAAAGGATGAACCAACCGCACTTTATTTACGGAAGGAAAGATTTATGCATATAGTTATGCACCTGAAAACCCTCGGAACATGAGTAAACGTTTAACACGTGTCTGTGTTAGCTCCTTTGGCATTGTTATTACCGAAAATAACATTGCAAATCTTTGTCAAATTAGCCAATTTTATCACAGCTTCAACAAATCAACTTCAATTTCCATTCGAATTAGCCTTATTATAACCTTGATATATAAGTTTGCCTGTCGTCATCGTTACCGGAGAACCGTTTATATTTCACCACAGTAGCAGTAAAATTACCATCAACTTCAATGAATTTGGACTTTCCAAAAAATCATTATATTCATTGAAACCCCATCTTGTATTCATCTATACCCTGTAACAATAATTGCCATATCAATTACCGGGAAGCAGCAATCAGTATTTTGAATCTCGTAGCATTTCTACATCAATAGTTATATGTATACATATAACAATTATCTCCTAGAATTACGACCTTCAATTCTAAAATTTTTGAAAAGGCACCCAGTCTGCGAATCAATACTCTGAATGTTGAAAAAGCTGAATGAAGCAGCAGAAACCATAGACAACCGTAAACAACCTTAATCATCGAAAGTTTGATGATAAAGAATAGTATATTGGAAAAGCTCAGAAAAGTTGGAACTGGAAAACGGATTGAGCTAACCACGAAGGAGACCAAGGACAAATACAAGGACCATACCACATATTCAAAGAACCCAAGTAATTCTGGATCCGATGAAACCTTCAACGAATATCTTACTCCGTATCCATGTTAAAATCTTGCAGAAAATCTTTCTTCATCAACCATCGAACTTAGAAATTCCAAAATATCATCATAAATATCTTCGATATTTCTGAAGATATTTTTATAAATATTCTCGTCCGAAATTATATACCTCTTTGTGCTTTCGGAGTATCATTATATTGGAAACATTCAATAGAAAATTTAGTACCGAAAAGCAGATTATGCGAAACTATGAAGAAAGCCGTGGTCAAATCACAAAGAATAAGTTTGACTTCAAAGAATTCAAATGATTCAATGCCTACTAAAGTCTTTAGCGAATATCTTGCTCTTTACTCTAAACCCTTGCGGACAATAGTTTCTATCATCCTCTGATCTTAGATATTCCGAGATATTATCGTATCTTTTGTTATAAATATCCTCGATATTTCTGAATATATTTTCATAACTAATCTTATCTGAAGTTATTAATCTCTTCGTGCTATCAGTATTACATCATATAGAAACTGTTAGTTTCTATATTCTGTAAACTTTCGAACTTAAAATATGAATGATATTGAAGTAATGTTGGGAACTGAAGCATGAGTTAGTATAATATAATGACACTTGATCAACGTGATTATATTACAGTAAGTCATGCTGAGTTCCTAATGGGACATGATGATTCACAGATCATAACGTCATCATGTGCCATGTTACATAGCTCTTTCATTCTGCTTAACATCTAAACATATCAAGAAAGTATATTCTTGATAGTTCTATTCTCAGTAATTCTGGTAATTTGACAAATCAAGATCGTGCCATTACAATTTCCTTCTTAGAACATTCACGATGTTCATTCTGAAATTCATATCTATGAATACTGGATCTTTGTTCGCTTGACTTAAAGTAGGGAAGAGAAAACAAAATCATGAAACTTCAAAATATCAATGGGGGTATAAATCACAGTAAATTGGAGAGAGTAGTAACTGTGGATGATAATGATTACAGAAAGATAGAAGCAGAGGCATCGAAATATAAGAGAAAATATAAAGCCCAATAACAACACAGAAGTTACAAACCGTAGATATTAATACGAATAGCAATATAAAGACATGGTATAATTAAGAATAGTATCACCCCAAGGTAATAGTAGAAGTAATCAGATTCTTCTGGTGGAAGATTGAAAAGAAGGATGACAGAAAAGATAATTAGAAAAATATCAAGGATTAGAACCGGATTGAGCATTTTCACAATCTTTTGGATGTATGAACTAAGAAAGAAAGTATAAGAATGGTGAGAATAATGGAACGGAAAAGTTTAATTTATAATAGGAATATCAGGCAGAGTAATCAAGGCAGATCACCGTATTTAATTATAGAGATCTTAATTTCTTTATTCGCCGAAGAATCAAATCTTTTAGATTTCGAAGATTTTCTTTGAAATCCCTTGAATCCCGGAATTCAACCAGGATTAGTGAAGAGCTATGATGAAACTTGTCTATCTCATTTCACTATTAAGTGATAGCTTCACTCGTACTCTTCGAATAATTGAATTATTTTATCCATATTACTCAATAATGATAAAAATCTATTTATCAACTCATATTCATCATGAAAACATTTTTATTGTTAGCCATGACCACCTTACTCAAATTTCGGGACGAAATTTCTTTAACGGGTAGGTACTGTGACGACCCGGAAATTTCCGAACAAATTTAAACTTAATCTTTATATGATTTAATGTTTCCGACACGATAAGCAAAGTCTGTATAGTCATGTATTTAAAATTTTGAACTGTTTCATATATTCAATTGACCATTGACTGCTTCAGACAATTCACGAACAATTAATTGTAAATAGATATGTGTGCATATATATATATATATATATATATATATATATATATATATATATATATATATATATATATATATATATATATATATTAATATGTATAGATATATATAAATAAAGTATATTAATTATATAGTTCGTTATTTCGAATCTAATTAGTAAACGACGGTAACGCTCAATTGCCATTTGATGAATATTAAACAAGCTGAATACAATCTTATGAGACTTTTAAGAATAAGTGGAAGTTCATGAATAAATTAGGTACCATATAATTAAAATTTGTATTTTAATTTATAATTTCTAATTTGACTTTCAAACACAATTGATTTACAATTTTGCAAATTGTTTAAGTTTATTAATCATTAAACTTTCCTTATTTGATATAATATATATATATATATATATATATATATATATATATATATATATATATATATATATATATATATATATATATATATAAATAAAAATAAATATAAAAATATGTAAAAGATAGTGTCGGTAGTAAGAGGACAATCAAGTTCACGAGTGTTTTTATACTATCATTATAATATTCAATTATTATGTAAACATTGTATTTATATGTCTATATGAATTAGAACTCAACACAAAAATCAAACATCCATCTCTGTTTTAAACCACTCTCCATCTCCACCAAGAAACTCCATCACAATTAACCATCATCATCTTCCACCATGACCACCTTTCGAGTCACAATACCACCATCTAACCATCACCTTTGATCCTTACGAGCTTCTACTTGATTTGTTGTTCGAACCTCATCCAAACCAAAACCCAGTTGGGTGTTCTTACTACTCGAACCATTGTTATTGCTAGTCATGTCTCGAAAATTTTGAACTGTTTCATATATTCAATTGACCATTGACTGCTTCAGACGATTCACGAACAATTAATTGTAAATAGATATGTGTGCATATATATATATATGTATATATATATATATATATATATATATATATATATAAATAAAGTATATTAATTATATAGTTCGTTATTTCTAATCTAATTAGTAAACGACGGTAACTCTCAATTGCCATTTGATGAATATTAAACAAGCTGAATACAATCTTATGAGACTTTTAAGAATAAGTGGAAGTTCATGAATAAATTAGGTACCATATAATTAAAATTTGTATTTTAATTTATAATTTCTAATTTGACTTTCAAACACAATTGATTTACAATTTTGCAAATTGTTTAAGTTTATTAATCATTAAACTTTCCTTATTTGATATAATATATATATATATATATATATATATATATATATATATATATATATATATATATATATATATATATATATATATATATATATATATATATATATATATATATATATATAAATAAATATAAAAATATGTAAAAGATAGTGTCGGTAGTAAGAGGACAATCAAGTTCACGAGTGTTTTTATACTATCATTATAATATTCAATTATTATGTAAACATTGTATTTATATGTCTATATGAATTAGAACTCAACACAAAAATCAAACATCCATCTCTGTTTTAAACCACTCTCCATCTCCACCAAGAAACTCCATCACAATTAACCATCATCATCTTCCACCATGACCACCTTTCGAGTCATAATACCACCATCTAACCATCACCTTTGATCCTTACGAGCTTCTACTTGATTTGTTGTTCGAACCTCATCCAAACCAAAACCCAGTTGGGTGTTCTTACTACTCGAACCATTGTTATTGCTCAACAAGGAACCCACCTTGTGTTTCCACTTCGGGCTCTTCAATCACCAACACAACATCACAAACATCAACCATCAAAACCCATTACAAAACCCATCATCAATCAACCGAGAATACCACACTTGGAATCACCATCGACTACTCACTGTTTCGGTTTCATTTGTTGATCAAACATAGACACCCATTACATCTGATCCTCACCATTCTTGCAACTGTAAACCGTCACAATCCTAAACCCACGATATCATCACAAGATTACTACTATCTGATTCACTTTTAACTTGACAAACCAAAACCGTGAACAACCTTCACCATTACTTTTGATCTCAAACCAAACCGCCACCTCACAAATATCGAAAATCATGTTTCTACTTGCTTACTATTTCTTTGATCAAATAAACAACCACCACCATCAACTAAACCGCCACAAACAACCCCATATGATCACTATTTTCGCCTAAAACTTATACTACAGTTAAAACAGTCGAGCACCAACAAAATCATTTAATCTAATCGCTGCTGTAACCTGTTTACTTCCTTCATCGTGAGGATCACCCTACATCACCACCCTTTCAAACTCCATAACCACCACCATAACTGACGACTGCAATATCTTCATTTTTTTTTTCTCTTCTCTTCTCCTCATCCTATCATCTTGATCGTTTCTGCAGCACTTCTACTGCTCGAGGTATTATGTTTCAAATTATATTATATTAACAAGGTAATGATGATAGAATCACGATGATGATGTAGATAGGTCACCTGCTTTCTTGTTTCTGTTTTGAAAATGTTACTGGCCGGCAAAAAAATAAAATAAAAATAAAAATATATAAAGGGGACCTGGAACTGTTGCTGTATCGGTTTAGAATATATACCGATCTATTTCAAGTTGTTGTTGGACCTAGGGTTATATTTTTCTGTTGGGCCTAGGCTTAGATTTATAATTGGGCCGTCTTTGTGTATAGTGTTGGGTTATCCAATGGGCTGTTGTTGGGTCATGTTAAAAACCATCTTGATCGACTGATTATTTTTGCTGCTGCTATTATTTTACATTGATTGAAGTTACGAATTGAAGATGGAATATTAAGAAGACGATGATGAGTTGAATATGTTACGTGGTGTATAAGAAGTGATAATAATGAACCGATAATAATAATATGAATCATGATATATTGGTGATGATCGAAGTAATGGTGATGTTACGATAAAGATGGCATGAGAATGGTGATGAACTAAAACTCTTTTGATAGCTGCTGCACTAAATACGCATATGTTTTAATTATTTAAGAGGAAGAAGGAGGTGACAGTAGGAATAGGTTAGATAAATTTAAGATATTAACTCAAACAGAAAAGAAGTATTGGAGGAATGGTTTGGAGTGTGGGTGTTGAACAGGAGGTTATGGGTTCAAAACTAGGGGAGTCCATATATATATTTTTTTCTTCTTCAATAAAAGATGCCTTAAGAGTTTTGGGTCTATTAGCTGTTGGTCCAATTAAACATTGGGCCGAGATATATTTTGGTTGGTCTTCGGATTTTATGTTGGACCAATTAAATAAGTGGGCCGTAAATGAATTAAATGGATGGGATTTTGCTATTGGCCCAATACAAAATATGAGCTATATAGATTATGTTAGGAATAAAAATCAGAGAAAGTTGATACAATTAGATGGTTTGGAGTGTTGGGTATAACCTAGAGGTCTTGAGTTCGAGTCTTGTCTGATGCATTTTTTTTTTGGAAAAGCTTTGAAGGTAGAATTTTATTCCTATTATTATTATTTTTATTATTATTAATATTATTACTATTAGTATTATAATAATTACTATTATTGACTAATATAAGTAGTAACTATCATTTTATTCCTGTTATTATATTTATAAGTTCCAAGTATTAATATTATTATTATGATCATTATTATTAAAAGTATTATTTTTATTATTTATTATTTCTATTAGTGTTATTATTGAAATTAACATTTTATTTAAACTATCATTTGTATTATTAAAAATATCACTTTTGTAATTATTAGAATCTTCATAATTTTTATCATAATTAGTTTTATTTTATCATCATTAATATTAATATTATTAATATATCAAAATAAAGATTTGCTATATAAAAATATAATTATGACACAAAACCTAATGATATTAATACTTTAGTATTAAATGTTAATGTTAATTATTTATACAAAAAAAATAAATATATCCAAATTAAGTTATTAATAAAACACATGATATAAAATAACAATTAAAGTCACTAATAATATATATATCTGTTCGATTACCATTATACGTGTTAATATACATATTGAATATAGGTTCGTGAATCCGAGGCCAACTCTACGCTTGTTCAATGTCGTCATATGTATTTTTACTACAAAATACATTAGGTGAGTTTCATTAATCCCTTTTTAAATGCTTTTGCAATATATATTTTTGGGACTGAGAATACATGCGCTGCTTTTATAAATGCTTTACGAAATAGACACAAGTAATCGAAACTACATTCTATGGTTGGATTATCTAATCGAATATGCCCTTTTTATTAAAGTCTGGTAATCTAAGAATTAGGGAACAGACACCCTAATTGACGCGAATCCTAAAGATAGATCTATCGGGCCCAACAAGCCCCATCCAAAGTGCCGGATGCTTTAGTACTTCGAAATTTATATCATGTCCGAAGGAGGATCCCGGAATGATGGGGATATTCTTATATGCATATTGTTAACGTCGGTTACCAGGTGTTCAATCCATATGAATGATATTTTTGTCGCTATGCATGGGACGTTTATTTATGAGAATTTGGAATATGAAAACTTGTGGTCTATTAAAATATTGAAATGATTATTTATGTTAAACTAATGAACTCACCAACCTTTTGGTTGACACTTGAAAGCATGTTTATTCTCAGGTACGAAAGAAATCTTCCGCTGTGCATTTGCTCATTTTAAAGATATTACTTGGAGTCATTCATGGCATATTTCAAAAGACGTTGCATTCGAGTCGTTGAGTTCATCAAGATTATTATTAAGTCAATTATAGTTAGATATATTATGAAATGATATGCATGCCGTCAAATTTCGATGAAATGAAAGATTGTCTTTTCAAAAACGAATGCAATGTTTGTAAAATGTATCATATAGAGGTCAAGTACCTCGCGATGTAATCAACTGATGTGAATCGTTTATAATCGATATGGACTTCATTCGGATGGA
This sequence comes from Rutidosis leptorrhynchoides, assembly GCF_046630445.1. Lineage (NCBI taxonomy): Eukaryota > Viridiplantae > Streptophyta > Magnoliopsida > Asterales > Asteraceae > Rutidosis > Rutidosis leptorrhynchoides. The sequence goes on from NC_092337.1 coordinate 392,970,761, forward strand.
TTAGGACGGGTCTTCACAATGTCATAGTGTACCACAATCCTAATGCTCGAGACTAATATGCAAAAGTCAACAAAAGTCAATTTGACTCAAAAATGATTTCCAAAATTTATACATGATTATTATATTATTTAAATATCGTCGTTTTATATTTTTAAATATTTTTAAAAGATTTTATTATAGTAAATAATATAATTCATTTGTTAATAAATAACATTTTATATAGAAATATACCTTTATATATCTTAAGTAATAAAATTTATAAAGTTCATTTAATATCATAAAATATTATGATAGGTTTTATTAAGGTAATTATATTATTTGTGTTACATATTTATTTGATGTAATAACATTGATAATAATAATAAGTAAAAGTTGTATTATTTTGTAATAATAATTATTATTATTTTATTAATATTAATTTTTATATTTACTAAAAATGATATTATGATAAAACGATAATTCTAATTCATAATAATAATAAAATTTTGATTAACAATGATATTCCTCTTAAAAATAATAATTTTTGTAAAAATGATATTTTTAATATTAATAATACTTTTAATAATAATAGTGATAAAAGTAATGAAAAACGATAATTTTATCTAAATCAATGTCTTACAATATTTTAAATTTCATCATGATACCTATACTCATTATTTTTTAATCGATTTGTTAGTAGCTTTTAAATCGTCTTTTATATCGCGTTCACTTTAATGATAATAATAGTAATCATAATAATTAAGTGTAACTATTATTAGTTTTAATCATAATAATACTAATACTAATAAATATTATGATAAGGATAATACTAATAACTATTTTAATGATAATAATAATAATACTAATTATAACTTTAACGATAATAACGATAGTAATAATAATAAAAGTAACAATTTTTAATGATAGTACTTTTTATTGATAATAATAATAATAATAATAATAATAATAATAATAATAATAATAATAATAATAATAATAATAATAATAATAATTTGATAAAAACTAGAACGATGATAATAATAATCATTTTTAATAATAATACAAAAATTCAATTGACTATAACTTCTAATCCGTTCATCGAAATTATTTGATATCTAAAGGAAAAGTTCTTAATTTTTCGCTAGCTTTCCAAGGACATGCATATCTTATACCTTATCTCAACCGTATGTGTAACTAGTTCAGGATTCAACATATCCTATCTAAGGGAAGTATCATAAGTACAAGCATGCATAATCCTAAATTCTCGAGCACTAGTCAGGGATACACTATTAATATATAAAAATTTATTTACGAGTACTCACGTATCAATATTGAGATTCAATATTGCAGGAAAGGTATTTAGATGCAACGGAGATGCTAACCACTAAATTGACCTCACGAGCATACCCATGAACCATACCCGTCATCTCCATAGCTATAACCCATAATTTCCTCAGCCCTTTCCTACTCGCAAACCCGTTTTGAAAATTACCCGAACAGCACTCTGTCGTAGTATTTTATGTATAAATACTATAATACTACTCCTAACTATAATATTAATCTTTAATAATAATAATAATAATAATAATAATAATAATAATAATAATAATAATAATAATAATAATAATAATATATAAATATAGAGAGAGTAGAGATTGAGAATGAAGAGGATTCAGGCACCAGATTAATCGAGCTTTATACATAATTTGGACAACCACACCCCATGCGATCGCATGGGGTTTGTGGTAGTAATTCATGCGATCGTATGAAGTCAATTGACAGCTGGTATCCATCGAATTCCTTGCCGACACTCCCATTTTACATATTACATATGATACATAAGTTTATATATTATTTAATATATAATATATTTAATATTTAGAATTAATTAAATATTATATTATATTTACGTGCGTAGTAAAAATGTAATTTTTGTTCAAATGACTCGTACGTTGTCACTCGACTCATGTACCACTTTTGGTTTTTCGAACGCACTTTCTTACGTTTAGAAAACTAGCCTTTTACGTTACGCGGCGTGTACCCTTATTAATAATTTGACTTACTCATCAATAAATTATCTTATAAAAAATGTAACTTATAAAATTGAGCGTTGTGGTCATTTGCTTCTATAAATTAGTGACTCGTTGTTTGTCAAAATATTTTATTTTAAATCAGAACGTTTTATGACTAAGTTAAAATATATATATATATATATATATATATATATATATATATATATATATATATATATATATATATATATATATATATATATTTAAAATTGTAAATTTGTACAATATATATATGTTTGAAATATTTATCTAATGATATAATATTTAGTCTTTCATAACCAATTACATTTCAAGTTCGTTTTATGTAATTTACTTGTTTTAAATAATAGTAGTTATTTTACCAAATAGTGTTTTTAATATGAAAACTAAAGAGTTGATTTATCGAGAGACACGAGTTAATCAAGTAAAGTACACTTTTGAATTTTAAACGGAAATGATTGCTAACTTTTGACTAACTCTCGTAAATGACACTTTTGTAAATCATTCTTACCAAATATTCCGGATACCGTTAAAAAGGAAAGGTTTTCTAAATCAAATTGGACCTCTTAACAGAGATTCGCAATCATAATTCAATGTAACTGTTAAATCAATCATTTGATAACATCTTCTAATTCTATCGATAAAATATTTTGAAATAAATACGTTCATGTATCGTATTATACATCTAATACTTTGTTAACGTTTTCAAGTTATAATATATACAGATATAGATATATAATCATATCTGTTCATATAATGGTTCGTGAATCATTGGAATTTGGTCGAGGTTAAATGAATGTATGAATATTGTTTAAAATCCTTGAGATTTAATTTAACAAACTTTGCTTATCGTGTCGGAATAATATAAAGATAAAGTTTAAATTTGGTCGGAAATTCCCGGGTCGTCATAGTACCTACCCGTTAAAGAAATTTTGTCCCGAAATTTGATCGTGGTCGTCATGGCTAACCATAAAAATGTTTTCATGACAAATATGGGTCGATAACTAGAGTTTTATCTTTATTGAGTAATATGGATAAAACAATTTGATTACGCGAAGAGTATAAGTGAAGCTATCGCAAAAGAGTGAAATGAGAAAGGTAAAGTTTCGTCATATCCTTTGACGTAGACAGGTTGATTTCCGAAGTTCAAGAGATATGGAGAAGATCTTAGTAATAAGATTTGATTAAGGAAATTTAGGATCTACTTTAAATGCGATCATCCATTTTGATTGCTCTGTCGGATATTTTACTATAAATCCACTCCCTTCGTTTCCTTACAACTCACACCTTCTCTTCTTTCTCCCTCAGCTCATACTTTAAAGTATTTGTCAATATGCTCCATCCAGTTCTGATTCTTGATATACTCCTTACCTTCATATCTGTCATTCTTCTTTTTCATCTGCTGCCGGAAGAATCTATTTACTTTTACTATACCCTTGAGTTTATAGTGTTTTTAGTTCTCCCAAATCTTTATATTGCTATTTGCATCGATATATATGGTTTGTAATTTCTACATTGTTGTTGGGTTTTATATCTTCCCTTATACTTCGATGTCCCTGCTTCTGTCTTCTATAATCATTGTCATCCCCAGTTAATGCTTTCTTTTATTTGCTGCGATTTATACCCCAATTTCTGTTTCGGAGCTTTGTCCTTTCGTTTCTTCTTCTTGCGAGTAAGTACCACTTATAATGGTCCATAATTCGCAGATATGAATTTCGAAATGAACATTGTTAATGTTCTAAGAAGGAAATTGTAATGGCACGATCTTGACTTGTCAAATTACTAGAATACCTCAGAAAAGACCGAATCATCAAGAAATATTTTCTTGATATTTTAGAGGTTAAAGAGAATATAAGAGTCGTGTAACATGACACATGATGACGTTATGATTTGTGAATCATCACATTCCATTTAGAAACTCAGCATGAATTACTGTTATATAGTCACGTTGATCAAGTGTCATTATATTATACTAATTCATGCTTCAGCTCCTAACACTACTTCAAAAGTATTCCTATTTTAAACTCGAATGTTTCAGAATTTTAGAAAAAAAAATAGTTTCTTTTATGATGTAATACAGATAATGCGAAGAGGCAAATGATTTCAGATAAGAATAATTATGGAAATATCTTCAAAAATATGGAGGATATTTATAATGAAAGATACGATGATATCTTAGAATTTCTAATATCAGAGGATGATGTAGAATATTGTCTGTAGGGGTTTAGTGTCAGGAGTAAGGTATTCGTTAATGACTTCAGTAGACACTGAATCATTTGGATTCTTTGAAGGCAGGTTCAGTCTTTGTGATTTGTCCACAGCCTCCTTCATACTTTTCTCAATCCGTTTTCCAGTTTCAAAACTTCTATTTTTCTGAGCTTTGCCAATACACTAATCTTTATCATCAAACTTTTTACTGCTAAGGTCGTTTACAGTTTTTGTTGCTTCATCAGCATTTCGAGAACTAGTTCGCGGTTCAGAGTGTTTTTCAGAAACTTCACATTCGAAGTATGTAAGCCTTGGAGATAGACGTTATATGTATAACTGTTGGCGTCAACATGCTGCGAGATTTCAAAATACTGATTGTTAATTCCCAATGATTTGTATGGCAATTCTCGTTACAAGAGGCAGATGAGTAAATGATGGGGTTTTGATAAATATAATGACTTTTCGGAAAATCTCATATCATTACGGTTGCTGATAAGTTTACTGCTAATGTGGCGAGATATGAAAGGTTCCCCGGTAACAATGGCGAAAGGGCAACATATATATCAAGATTATGATAAGGCTACTCCGAATGAAAAATCGAAGTTGTCTTGCTGGAGCTGTGATAGAATTTGCTACTTTGAAAAGGAATTGCAAAGTTATTTTTGCTAATAAATGCCAAAGGATCTGACACATATATGTGTTGAATTATGACTTTGGTTTCGAGAGCTTTTTAAGTACATAACTGTGGGTAATATGTGGTTGAATCATCATCCCGATTGCTCATTATTTGAAGTGTCTTCAGAAATTTTCGAAGGGTTTGAACACAGATTGTAATCGTTAATATACATTTGATGTTCTAACACAGTTTTGAAGTCAAAGTATATCTTTGAAAGATGTAGGAATCTAAAAGTGATGGTACCGGTTATATCTCGAATTGAATTCTGAGGTTTCAAAATCAGAATATGTAATTGGGTTTGAATGAGTATGGTTGTTTTGATTTCTATAAAGGAATGTATATTATTGTGAAAGTAGGAAGTATAGTTGATAATTTACTTAATCTAATTCGAAGAATGTAACATATTAATTGTGAATATATATATCTCTCGGGTATTACCTACCCGTTAAAAAATTTCACAATTAATATTTTGTACATAAGAATTTTATTACAGTCTTTATGAAAATATATATGTATATATTCTCCTCAGATGTAACATAGATTTTAATGAGTTAATACTAAATTAAACTCATTCGATTTACGGTTGGAACTAGAATTGAATAATCCCTTGAAGGCTTTAGAGATTACATAAGTATTTCTTCAATAATATTGAAATTATGAATTAATACTTCGTTATTTGTTGAGGTGTGATGTTGGTTTTCGTTAAATTCTTGTGAACTTCGCAAAGTACGAATGATGTTATCTGAAAAGTTTCGGCTACATCGATGATGAAAGTGTAAAATCAAATATATACTTGATTTATTAGGAATTGGAATTTGTTGAATTGAGATAGAGATTGTAGTTAACGATGGTTAAGTTGCGGGCGAAGGACGTACATTATTGCATATTTGTAATATGAATTAACCGAGTAGTTAAGATTCACACACAATAGCTTAGCACGGAAAGATTTATTTTTATTTCAAAATATATATATATATATATATATATATATATATATATATATATATATATATATATATATATATAAAATATACATATAATTTCTTTAGAGGGAATGAGTTAATTCTTCATAACTCGTTGATACAATATACGCGTTATTGATTCGTAATGATGTCCACAGTGATTTTTGAACTGACGGAGTTTGTGATGTTATAGGTGTTGTTGATTCTGATGTTGATTGTACTGACGATGCTGGTGACACTGACGGTACTGTTGATGCTGTTGGTAAAACAAGTTTAGCTTGTTAATCACACACCATTTTTGTCAGGGTTTCTACTCTTCCTTCTATCATTTTGGTTCGCTTAACTGATTTATGGTTAGGGCTAGATTAGATAATCTCTAAGACTTTAGAGATTACATAATCGCCGCGGAATGTTTCTCCAATGAAGTTATGAATTAATACTTCGTCTGTTATTATTGTTGGTACTCCTTGGTATCTATGGTGCGTATGACGTTGATACTCGTGGGACAGATTGTGAAGTTGAGGTTTACGATGCGGTTGTGGTTGGAGGTGGTAATGGTACTGTTGGCGTTGATGATGGTGGTACTGGTTATGCTGCTGGTGCTGCTGCTGGTGTTTGTAATCTCTGCACCATATTCTCCAAAGCCACTACCCGAGAGCGAAGCTCGTTGACTTCTTCTATTACACTGGGGTGATTGTCTGTTCGAACGAGCGGATAAATAAAATCTAAAATTTGATGTAATATATAATCATGACGAGATACTCTGGAAATGAGAGAGAAAATGGTGTTTCGAACAGGTTCTCCGGTAAGTGCTTCAGGTTCTTCGTCAAGAGGGCAATGTGGTGGATGGAAAGGATCGCCTTCTTCTTATCTCCAATGATTGAGGAGGCTACGAACCCATCCCCAATTCATCCAGAATAGGTGATGACTGATTGGTTGATCCATTTAGGTCACATTGCTTTCAGAGCTTGAGTGAGATTCCATTTCGGAATCCGAGTGACTTGAACTGATGACAAATTCCATTTCTTACGATTGGATAAAGGATTTTTCGATATAAAATGATTTTCCGGCTATCGGATAGTATTCTATTTACATAGGATATCTATATATATAGATCAAAAGATTTCGTAGATTACGGAGGAATTTACGGGATATGTCAGGCAAAGTTTAAAGTAACAGATACGATAAGATATGATTTAGCAGATACGCTAAGATATGAATTTTGTCTATACACTACTCATGCAATTAATGTAGCAAAACGTGTCTAGACTAATAATGATAAGTAGGTAATTTCCTAAGGTTGATAAGCAGATGATTTTCGACTAGAAATGATAAGCAAAACTTTTGACATGCAGACACGGTCGAAGTCCAGACTCACTAATGAATCCTAACGACTTATCAGTTAAACACACTAATGCAGACCTGGTTCGCTAAGACCACCACTCTGATACTACATGTAAAGACCCGTCCTAATCCATAAGAACGAATACAATAACATATGATTACATCGCGAGGTATTTGACCTCTATATGATACATTTCACAAACATTGTATTCGTTTTTAAAAGATAAACTTTCTTTACATCGACAATTGACAAGCATGCCTACCATTTCATAATATCCACTATCCAACGATAAATTGACTTAATAATAATCTTTGATGAACCCAATGACTCGAATACAACGTTCTTCGAAATATGCCAAGAATGACTTCAAGTAATATCCTTAAAATGAACAAATGCACTGCGGAAGATTTCTTTCATACCTGAGAATAAACATGCTTTAAAGTGTCAACCAAAAGGTTGGTGAGTTTATTAGTTTATCATAATCATTCATTTCCATCATTTTAATAGACCACAAGAATTTCATTTCCATTGCTCATAAATATACGTCCCATATATAGAGACAAAAATCATTCATATGGATTGAACACCTGGTAACCGACATTAATAAGATGCATATAAGAATATCCCCATCATTCCGGGACATCCATCGGACATGATATAAAAACTCGAAGTACTAAAGCATCCGGTACTTTGGATGGGGTTTGTTAGGCCCAATAGATCTATCTTTAGGATTCGCGTCAATTAGTAGATCGGTTTACTAATTCTTATGCTACCAAGCAAAACGGGCATATTCGGTTTCGATCATTCAACCATACAATGTAGTTTCGATTACTTGTGTCTATTTCGTAAAACATTTATAAAAATTTCGCATGTATTCTCAGCCCAAAAATATAAAGGGTAAAAAGGCAAATGAAACTCACCATACTGTATTTCGTAGTAAAAATACATATAACATCATTGAACAAGTGCAAGGTTGGCCTCAGATTCACGAACCTAATTTAAGTATATATATTTATATGTTGGTCAATATTTGTCTAACAAATTAGGTTATGTCATAGTGTACCACAATCCTAATGCTCGAGACTAATATGCAAAAGTCAACAAAAGTCAATTTGACTCAAAAATGATTTCCAAAATTTATACATGATTATTATATAATTTAAATATCGTCGTTTTATATTTTTAAATATTTTTAAAAGATTTTATTAGAGTAAATAATAAAATTCATTTGTTAATAAATAACATTTTATATTTTATATAGAAATATACCTTTATATATCTTAAGTAATAAAATTTATAAAGTTCATTTAATATCATAAAATATTATGATAGGTTTTATTAAGGTAATTATATTATTTGTGTTACATATTTATATGATGTAATAACATTGATAATAATAATAAGTAAAAGTTGTATTATTTTGTAATAATGATTATTATTATTTTATTAATATTAATTTTTATATTTACTAAAAATGATATTATGATAAAACGATAATTATAATTCATAATAATAATAAAAATTTTTATTAACAATGATATTCCTCTTAAAAATAATAATTTTTTTAAAAATGATATTTTTAATATTAATAATACTTTTAATAATAATAGTGATAAAAGTAATGAAAAATGATAATTTTATCTAAATCAATGTCTTACAATATTTTAAATTTCATCATGATAATAAATACTCATTATTTTCTAATCGATTTGTTAGTAGCTTTTAAATCGTCTTTTATATCGCGTTCACTTTAATGATAATAATAGTAATAATAATAATTAAGTGTTACTACTATTAGTTTTAATCATAATAATACTAATAATAATAAATATTATGATAAGGATAATAATAATAACTATTTTAATGATAATAATAATAATACTAATTATAACTTTAACGATAATAATGATAGTAATAATAATAAAAGTAACAATTTTTAATGATAGTACTTTTTATTGATAATAATAATAATAATAATAATAATAATAATAATAATAATAATAATAATAATAATAATAATAATAATAATAATAATAATTTGATAAAAACTAGAACGACGATAATAACGACGATAATAATAATCATTTTTAATAATAATACAAAAATTCAATTGACTATAACTTCTAATCCGTTCATCGAAATTATTTGATATCTAAAGGACAAGTTCTTAATTTTTTGCTAGCTTTCCAAGGACATGCATATCTTATACATTATCTCAACCGCATGTGTAACTAGTTCAGGATTCAACATGTCCTATCTAAGGGCAATATCAAAAGTACAAGCACGCATAATCCTAAATACTCGAGCACTAGTCAGGGATACACTATTAAGATATAGAAATTTATTTACGAGTACTCACGTATCAATATTGAGATTCAAAATTGCAGGAAAGGTACGTAGATGCAACGGAGATGCTAACCACTAAATTGACCTCACGAGCATACCCATGAACCATACCCGTCATCTCCATAGCTATAACCCATAATTTCCTTAGCCCTTTCCTACTCGCAAACCCGTTTTGAAAATTACCCGAACAGCACTCTGTCGTAGTATTTTATGTATAAATACTATAATAATACTCCTAACTATAATATTAATCTTTAATAATAATAATGATAATGCTAAAAACGAACATATATTTCATAGCATTATTCCTCAAGAAAGACAAGCTTTTAGTTGCAATTGTTCTATTTACAAGTGATATTCGTTTAAATAATAAAAGGTGAAGACAAAAGACAGATTCGACGAATTGAAGACGCAAATGACCAAAAAGCTCAAAAGTACAAAAGACAATAAAAAAGGTTCCAATTATTGATAAGAAACGTCTCGAAATTACAAGAGTACAAGATTCAAAACGCAAAGTACAAGATATTAAATTGTACGCAAGGACGTTCGAAAATCCGGAACCGGGACCAGAGTCAACTCTTAACGCTCGACGCAACGGACTAAAAATTACAAGTTAACTATGTATATAAATATAATATAATATATAATTAATTATATTAATTATATATATATATTATATTTATAAATAAAAAACCGTCGGCAGAGAAAGACTCCAAGGACTGAGCTGTAAATTCATTCTCCGCGACTCGCGGAGTTTTGAGAGGTTTTCACCGCGAGTCGTGGAGCCCCAAAATTCAACTTTTCCTATAAAAGCAACCGAATTCTGATCGCAATTCATAATCTTTTTTTTCTTCTTATCATACGTAAACGATATATATATATATATATATATATATATATATATATATATATATATATATATATATATATATATAATTTATATTTTAATTTTAATTTTAATTCTAATAATAAGGGTATGTTAGCGAATGTTGTAAGGGTGTAAGTCGAAATTCTGTCCGTGTAACGCTACGCTATTTTTAATCATTGTAAGTTATGTTCAACCTTTTTATATTAATGTCTCGTAGCTAAGTTATTATTATGCTTATTTAAAACGAAGTAATCATGATGTTGGGCTAATTACTAAAATTGGGTAATTGGGCTTTGTACCATAATTGGGGTTTGGACAAAAGAACGACACTTGTGGAAATTAGACTATGGGCTATTAATGGGCTTTATATTTGTTTAACTAAATGATAGTTTGTTAATGTTAATATAAAGATTTACAATTGGGCGTCCCTATAAATTACCATATACACTCGATCGGACACGATGGGCGGGGTATTTATATGTACGAATAATCGTTCATTTAACCGGACACGGGAATGGATTAATAGCCACTAGAATAATTAAAACAGGGGTGAAATTACATTCAAGGGTAATTGGTGTAATTGTTAACAAAGTAGTAAAACCTTGGTTTACACGCAGTCGATAACCTGGTGTATTCATTAAACAAAGTATTAAAACCTTGTTACAATTCGAATCCCCAATTAGTTGGAATATTTAACTTCGGGTATAATAATAATTTGACGAGGACACTCGCACTTTATATTTATGACTGATGGACTGTTATGGACAAAAACCAGACGGACAAATTAAATAATCCAGGACAAAGGACAATTAACCCATGGGCATAAAACTAAAATCAACACGTCAAACATCATGATTACGGAAGTTTAAATAAGCATAATTCTTTTATTTCATATTTAATTTCCTTTATTTTATATTTAATTGCACTTCTAATTATCGCACTTTTATTTATTGTTATTTAATCGCACTTTTAATTATCGTACTTTTTAATTATCGCAAGTTTATTTTATCGCACTTTTATTATTCGCAATTTCATTATCGTTATTTACTTTACGCTTTAATTTAAGTCTTGTATTTATTTTATATTTTACATTAGGTTTTAACTGCGACTAAAGTTTTAAAATCGACAAACCGGTCATTAAACGGTAAAAACCCCCCTTTATAATAATAATATTACTTATATATATGTTTGTATTTTTATAAAAGTAAACTAATATAGCGTTAAGCTTTGTTTAAAGATTTCCCTGTGGAACGAACCGGACTTACTAAAAACTACACTACTTTACGATTAGGTACACTGCCTATAAGTGTTGTAGCAAGGTTTAAGTATATCCATTCTATAAATAAATAAATATCTTGTGTAAAATTGTATCGTATTTAATAGTTTTTCCTAGTAAAACATAAACTATTTCGTATACACCTCGCATAACATCAAATAATAATAATAATAATAATAATAATAATAATAATAATAATAATAATAATAATAATAATAATAAAAATAATAATAATAATAATAATAATAATAATAATAATAATAATAATAATAATAATAATAATAATAATAATAATAATAATAATAATTGAGCTTTATACATAATTTGGACACCAGACTAATTGAGAGTTATACATAAAGAGAGTAGAGATTGAGAAAGAAGAGGATTCGGGCACCAGACTAATTGAGCTTTATACATAATTTGGACAACCACACCCCATGCGATGGCATGGGGTTTGTGGTAGTAATTCATGCGATCACATGAAGTCAATTGACAGCTGGTATCCATCGAATTCCTTGCCGACACTCCCATTTTACATATTACATATGATACATAAGTTTATATATTATTTAATATATAATATATTTAATCTTTAGAATTAATTAAATATTATATTATATTTACGTGCGTAGTAAAAATGTAATTTTTATTCAAACGACTCGTACGTTGTCACTCGACTCATGTACCACTTTCGGTTTTTTTAACGCACTTTCGTACATTTAGAAAACTAGCCTTTTACGTTACGCGACGTGTACCCTTATTAATAATTTGAATTACTTATCAATAAATTATCTTATAAAAAATGTAACTTATAAAATTGAGCGTTGTGGTCATTTGCTTCTATAAATCAGTGACTCGTTGTTTGTCAAAATATTTTGTTTTAAATCAGGACGTTTTATGACTAAGTTAAATATATATATATATATATATATATATATATATATATATATATATATATATATATATATATATATATATATATATATATATATATATATATTTATTTATTTAAAATTGTAATTTTGTACGATATATATATGTTTGAAATATTTATCTAATGATATAATATTTAGTCTTTCAAAACCAATTACATTTGAAGTTCGTTTTATGTAATTTACTTGTTTTAAATAATAGTAGTTATTTTACCAAATAGTGTTTTTAATATGAAAACAAAAAAGAGTTGATTTATCGAGAGACACGAGTTAATCAAGTAAAGTACACTTTTATATTTTAAACGAAAATGATTGCTAACTTTTGACTAACTCTCGTAAATGACACTTTTGTAAATCATTCTTACCAAATATTCCGGATACCGTTAAAAAGGAAAGGTTTTCTAAATCAAATTGGTCCTCTTAACAGAGATTCGCAATCATAATTCAATGTAACTATTAAATCAATCATTTGATAACATCTTCTAATTCCATCGATAAAATATTTTGAAATAAATACGTTCATGTATCGTATTATACATCTAATACTTTGTTAACGTTTTCAAGTTATAATATATACACATATAGATATATAATCATATCTGTTCATATAATGGTTCGCGAATCATTGGAATTTGGTCGAGGTTAAATGAATGTATGAACATAGTTTAAAATCCTTGAGATTTAATTTAGCAAACTTTGCTTATCGTGTCGGAATAATATAAAGATAAAGTTTAAATTTGGTCGGAAATTCCTGGGTCGTCACATTTCGACTGTTAACGGGATTTTTACTGCTTCTGTTACGATTGTTATTTAGGGTTTCCCCAGTTAACATTTTTAGCATGCTTTTACATTCCTAGTCTTTTATGTCCTACTGTGACGATCGCTCCAAATCCATATGGACGAACACGTCATTCATCGATTTCATTGCCAGGAATTTGACCTCTATATGATACGTTTTTTAAATATTGCATTCTTTTGAAAAGGCACACCATAAATGAATATTTAAATCAAAGGTTTTCGACATCTGATGATTTCTACATATAGACAATCACCGTAATATAATAGTTTACAATAGTACTTTCGTTGACAATGCAGTCAAAATAAGATACATGGTGATGATTTGGTGAATGCAACGTTTCCTTGAAAAATATGCCATGTAAGACTCCATGCACATAGCTTGTATAACATATAAGTAAACAGCGGAAGACTTCTAGGGAACCTGAGAATAAACATGATAACAAGTGTCAACACAAAGGTTGGTGAGTTCATAAATTTAATGTTTTGCATAATCTGAACATAAAGGTGTATCACAAGATTTCAGTTGTTTCATCCAGAAACGTTTATCAAAATATTCTACAAGATTGAGCACCCTGGTAACTAAGCTTTAACGTTATAATAAGTACCCATGTTTTAACATACATGCAACCAACATGTACAATACACGCAAACCAACATGTACTAAACTCAAATAGCATACGTCTGTTTAATAGTTCAGGCTAGGGTTTCTAAACCTGGAATAGACGGGGATGTCAAGCCCTATGGATCCATATATAACTACTCGTACCCACCAGTTCTTATAACCGGCAGTTACTAGTTACCAAAGCTAAGGGATTTTCGGTTCAAACTCGGTGTAGAATTTAGTATGTACTTGTATCCATTGCGTTTAAAATAAAGTGCATGTATTCTCAGCCCAAAAATATATATTGCAAAAGCAATTAAAAAGGGAGCAAATGAAACTCACCTTAGCAGCACATAAAGTCGTTCACCGAAATGTGATCAAAACTTGGAATACCAAATAACTGTAGATCTCAACCTAGAGAACATATGTTGGTCAATAATTGTCTATAAAGCTAGGTCAGGTCATAGTGTATCACAATCCTAATGCTCGAGATCGACATACAAAAGTTATCAAAAGTCATTTCAAAAAGTCAATCTGACTCAATACAATAGTTGAATGATCATGGCAATCGAAACATTTTAACATTTCACATAGTTTTCTAATTTTTGTAAAATTAAACTATAGTTTTTATAAGGCTTTAAAATATGATAAAACAATCAATTTTGACAATTGTTCAACAAAACGAGACGTGCCTTATATAAGAATTCATTTACTCCGCTGGTAATATTTAAAAATTCAATTTATCAATCTTATAAACAAGTTGTTTAATTATTAATTGCAGATTTAAAAGCAATTTTAATTAACGTCAATCATAATTCAGTTGATCATATCTTTTAATTCGTTCATCGAAATCATACGATATATAAATGAAAAGTTATTGATTTTTCGCCAGATTTTCAAAAACATGCATATCATATACCTTTTATTAGTAATATATGTATTTAATTCGTGATTCATCATAAACTGTTTAACGACAAAATTTAGCATACTAGCATGCATAAACATATATTCTTGAGCACTAGACATGTATACACTATTAATATATAAAAGATAAGATATGAATGCTCACGTATCAATATTGTGATTCAATATTGCAGGAAAGTACGTAGACACAACGGAGATGATAAACACTAGGTTAGACTTGCGAATAATACCCATGAACATTACCCATAATCTCCATAGCTATAACCCATAGTTTCCTTAGCTTAAACCCGTTTGAAAACTTGTTTTGAAAGTGACATGCTCATGACCTCGTCGTAGTATTTTATGTATAATACGAATTAATAATACTCCGGACTATAAGATTAATAATAATATTAATCTTAATAATAATAATAATAATAATAATAATAATAATAATAATAATATAAATATAATTATATATAGAGAGAGCAGAGATATTGAAAGAGTGTAAAACATTCGGCAAAAACTGGAGCATTTATAGGACTTTTGCTGAATCCATGTGCCATGCGATCGCATGGCATGGTAAAGGGATTCCCATGCGATCGCATGGGGTCCTTTTCCAGCTCACATGATTTTTGTTATTTTCCTCGTCGACATAATATTAAATTAATATAATATATAATTTAAATTAATTAAGTATATATTATATTATATTCTCGTGCCTAGTTAACTTGTAATTTTGGTTTCGATGTCTTGTACGTTTACGTTCGACTTATGTCCCGCTTCTGGTTTCTTGAATGCATTTTTGTACGCTTAGAAAACTAGTACTTTTCGTTACGCGACGTGTACCTTTATCAAAAATTAAACTTAATCATTGATAAACTATGTCACTCGAAGTGTAGCTTTAATCAATTAAGTGTTTTGGTTATTTGCTTCTATAAATCATCGTCTCGTAGTATATACATATATATATATACATTTTCATTTTGAAATAGTGTTTTACTGTAGCAAAGTTACTGTAGCAAAGTTTTTTTACTGTAGCAAATAGTGATTTTCGAAAACACTGTAGCTTTTCGGGTACTGTAGCAATTCGAAAATACTGTAGCAAATTAGTGTTTTACTGGTTCATCTTAAACGTTTTAGTTAACTTATCTAAATATCAATCGAATTAAATAATCGAATGTTACTATCGTTTACTAAATAACTTGAAATCATATATATATATATATATATATATATATATATATATATATATATATATATGCACATTAAGTTATATATATATTCTTCGTAAATCTTCGAGAACAGTCAAAGAATAATTGATTACATGAATATAGTTCCAAAACTTGAGACTCAACATTACAGACTTTACTTATCGTGTCGAAAACATTAAATCATTTAAAGATAAAGTTTAAATTTGGTCAGAAATTTCCGGGTCATCACAGTACCTACCCGTTAAAGAAATTTCGTCCCGAAATTTGAGTGAGATCGTCATGGCTAACAATAAAAATATTTTCATGACGAATATGAGTTGATAATTAGAGTTTTATCACCGTTGAATAATATGGATAAAACAATCCAATTACTCGAAGCGTATGAGAGAAATTATCGTAAAAGAGTGAAATGAAGGAATAGAGATTCGTCTTAATTTTTGACGTAGTAACGATTGATTTTCGAAATTTAAGGAATAGAAAATCTTCATATTCTAAATAAGATTTGATTCTTCGGGAATTAAGGAGATTAAGATCTTCTTTAATTAAATGCGTAATCTGCCTCGATTGCTATGTCTGATATTTCACTATAAATTGACCTCTTCTTTTTCATTTATTTTCACCACTCCTATAAGCTTCTTCCTTATTTCATACTTCCAAATAGATTGTGAAAGTGCTTAATCCAGTTCTGATTCTTGATATTTTTTTGGCTATCCTATCCTTCATTCTTCTTTTTCATCTGCCACCAGAGGAGGTTATTTTCTTCTACTATTACCTTGGGGTTATAGTGTTTTTCATTCTCCCGTGTCTTTATATTGCTATACGCATTGATATACACGGTTTGTAATTTCGGGGTTTTTATCGGGCTTTTTATTCTCCATTATATTTCGGAGCTTCATGATTTTGTTTTCTCTTCCCGACCTTAAGTCAAGTGGATAATGGTCCAGAATTCGTAGTTATGCATTTCGGAATGAACATAGTCAATGTTCTAAGAAAGAAATTGTAATGGCACGATCTTGATTTGTCAAATTACCAGAATATCCGAAAAAGACCGAGTCATCAAGAAAAATATTTTCTTGATATATTTAGAGGTTAAATAGAATGAAAGAGTTATGTAACATGGTTCATGATGAGGGTATGATCCATGAATCTTTATCACGTTCCATTAGAAACTCAGCATGACTTACTGTAATATAATCACGTCGATCAAGTGTCATTATATTATACTAACTCATGCTTCAATTCCCAACACTACTTTAAAAACATCCATTTTTCGAAATTTTCAGGATTTAGAAACTAAAATAGTTTCTTTTATGATGTAATACAGATAGCGCAAAGAGATAAATGATTTCAGATAAGAATAGTTGTGAAAATATCTTCAGGAATATCGAAGATATTTATAATGAAAGATACGATGATATCTTAGAATTTCTAATATTGAAGGATGATGAAGAAGAGTTGTTCGTAAAGGTTTAGAGTCAGGAGCAAGGTATTCGTTAATGACTTCAGCAGACACTGAATCATTTGGATTCTTTGAAGGCAGGTTTAGTCTTTGTGATTTGTCCACAGCCTCCTTCATGGTATGCTCAATCCGTTTTCCAGTTCCAAACCTTCTCTTTTTCTGAGCTTTGCCAACACACTATTCTTTATCATCAAACTTTTGGCTGTTAAGGTCGTTTACAGTTTTTGCTGCTTCATCAGGTTTTTTCCAAAATTCGGAGAACTAGTTTCGCAGTTTGGGGTGTTTTTCAGAAACTTCACATTCGAAGTATGTAAGTCTATAAGATAGACATTATATATATATATATATATATATATATATATATATATATATATATATATATATATATATGTAACTGTTGGCGTAGAATTGCTGCGAAGTTCAAAATACTGATTGCTAATTCTCGGTAGTCGGTATGGCAATTACCGTTACAAGATGTGGATGGGTACATGATAGGGTTTCAATGAACAATTATAATGGTTTTTCGGAGAGACTTAAGTCACAGATTAATGAATTTGCTGGTACGTTTACTGTTAATGTGGTGGAACATGAAAGGTTCCCCAGTAACAAAAACGTATATGTCAAGCTTACAATAAGGCTAATCTGAAAAGTCGAAGTTGACTGGTTGGAAGTGTGATAAAACTGGATACTTTGAAAAGGTATTGCAAGATTATTTTCGGTAATAACAATGCTAAAGGATCTTGCACAGTTTTGAAGTTAAAGTATAGCTTTTAAAGATGTAGAGATCTAAGAATGATGTCACTTCTTAAAACTTGACTTGGATTCCATTCTGTCAGAATATATAATTGAATTTGTATGAAAACGATTGTATATCGTTGTGAGTATAGTTAATAATTTTTGAATCAAAGTTGAAGAATGTACAGTGTAACATATTAATTGTGAACTTATATACTTCCCGAGTATTACCTATCCATTAAAGATTTCACAAGTAATATTTTGTACAAAAGAATTTTCATTACAATCTTTATGAAAATATATGTATGTATATTTTCTTCAGATGTAATACAGATTTAATGAGTTAATATCATATTAAGCTCATTTGATTTTTGGCTTGAATTAGAAATGAAAAATCTCTAAAACATTAGAGATCATATAATCTTCGCGAAATATTTCACTAATGAAATCAATACTTCATTATTTATTCTTATTGATATTCCTTGGTGAAGGATGTTGTTGCTCGTGGAATTTTTTGTGAACCTTACAAGGCACAGATGATGTTTTCTGGAAAGTTTCAAGTACATCGAAAATGAAATTGTAAAATCAATCATGTATTTGAATAATACACTTGATTTATTATGAAATGGAATCTATTAAGTCGAAGCAGAGATTATAGTTAACGATTGTTAAGTCATTAACGAAGGATGTATAGCATATTAGTAACATGAACTAACTAAGTAGTACCTACTAGTTATGATTCACATGTAATAGCTTAGTACAAAAAGATTTATTTTGATTTCAAATTTCACATATATATATATATATATATATATATATATATATATATATATATATATATATATATATATATATATATATATATATATATATATATAAATATACATATAATTTCTTCAGGAAAAATGAGTTAATACTTCATAACTCGTTGATACAATATATGCGTTGTTGATTTGTGATGATGTTGGTGATTATGGAACTGGTGGAAATCGTGATGTTATAGGTGCTGCTAGTGCTGACGATGCTGATAGTACTGACGTGCTGGTGATGCTGATGGTACTATTGATGCTGCTTGTATAACAAGTCTAGCTTGTAAATCGCGCACTATTCCTGTCAGGGTTTTACTTTATTATTTCTATCTGCCCACTACTAATTTACTATATATAATCTCTAAAACTTTTAGAAACTACATATTCTCTGCAGAATATTTTTTCGATGAAGTTATGAATCAATACTTCATCGTTTGTTGTTGTTGATATTCCTTGGTATCTATAGGGCGTATGACGTTGATGCTCGTGGGACAGATTGTGAAGTTGAGGTTTGCGGTGCGGTTGTTGGTGGTAATGGTACTGTTGGTGTTGTTGTTGGTGGTACTGTTGATGCCGGTGATGCTGCTGGTGCTTGTAACCTTTGCACCATATTCTCCAAAGCCACTACCCGAGCGCGAAGCTCGTTGACTTCTTCTATTACACCGGGATGATTGTTGGTTCGGACGATCGGATGAATAAGATTCAGAATTTGAGATAGTATATTATCGTGACGAGATACTCTGGAAATGAGAGAAAAAATGGTGTCTCGAACAGGTTCGCCGGTAAGTGCTTCAGGTTCTTCGCCAAGAGGGAATGTGGTGGATGGAAGGGATCACCTTCTTCTTATCTCCAATGATTAAGTAGGCTACGAACCCATCCCCAATTCATCCAGAATAGGTGATGGCTGATTGCTTGATCCATTCCGGTTACACTGTCTTCGAAATTCAGGTGAATATCCATATCGGAATAGCTGTCAGAGTTTAAGGAATTTGAACTAGATACGGGATCCATCTTGTATAATTAGGGAGATAATTTTTGATATGAATTAGATTATAGAATTTAGTTTGGTATTCTTCAATACATAATTTACATATGTATATATATTACCAAATTCCATAAATCACGGAGAAATTTTCGGAAGATGTCAGGAAAAATTTACAGTAACAGATATGCTAAGATATGAATTTTTGTCTATACACTATTTATGCAATAAATGCAAAAAAACATGTCTAGACTTAAGAATGATAAGCATGTAATTTCCGACAAGAAATGATAAGCAAAACTTTTAACATGCAGACACGGTCGAAGTCCAAACTTACTAATGCATCTTAACAAGTATCAGTTAGACACACTCATGCAAGACCTGGTTCGCTAGGACCAACGCTCTGATACCAACTGTGACGATCGCTCCAAATCCATATGGACGAACACGTCATTCATCAATTTCATTGCCAGGTATTTGACCTCTATATGATACGTTTTTTAAATATTGCATTCTTTTGAAAATGTACACCATAAATGAATATTTAAATCAAAGGTTTTCGACATTTGATGATTTCTACATATAGACAATCACCGTAATATAATAGTTTACAATAGTACTTCCGTTGACAATGCAGTCAAAATAAGATACATATTGATGATTTGGTGAATGCAACGTTTCCTTGAAAAATATGCCATGTAAGACTCCATGCACATAGCTTGTCTAACATATAAGCAAACAGGGGAAGACTTCTAGGGAACCTGAGAATAAACATAACAAGTGTCAACACAAAGGTTGGTGAGTTCATAGATTTAATGTTTTGCATAATCTGTACATAAAGGTGGATCACAAGATTTCAGTTGTTTCATCCAGAAACGTTTATCAAAATATTCTACAAGATTGAGCACCCTGGTAACTAAGCTTTAACGTTATAATAAGTACCCCTGTTTTAACATACATGCAACCAACATGTACAATACACGCAAACTAACATGTACTAAACTCAAATAGCATACGTCTGTTTAATAGTTCAGGCTAGGATTTCTAAACCTAGAACAGACGGGGATGTCAAGCCCTATGGATCCATATATAACTACTCGCGCCCACCAGTTCTTATAACCGGCAGTTACTAGTTACCAAAGCTAAGGGATTTTCGGTTCAAACTCGGTGTAGAATTTAGTATGTACTTGTATCCATTGCGTTTAAAATAAAGTGCATGTATTCTCAGCCCAAAAATATATATTGCAAAAGCAATTAAAAAGGGAGCAAATGAAACTCACCTTAGCAGCACATAAAATCGTTCACCGAAATGTGACCAAAACTTGGAATACCAAATAATCGTAGATCTCAACCTAGAAAACATATGTTGGTCAATAATTGTCTATCAAGCTAGGTCAGGTCATAGTGTATCACAATCCTAATGCTCGAGATCGACATACAAAATTTATCAAAAGTCATTTCAAAAAGTCAATCTGACTCAATACAATAGTTGAATGATCATGGCAATCGAAACATTTTGACATTTCACATAGTTTTCTAATTTTTGTAAAATTAAACTATATCTTTTATAAGGCTTTAAAATATGATAAAACAATCAATTTTGACAATTGTTCAACAAAACGAGACGTGCCTTATATAAGAATTCATTTACTCCGCTGGTAATATTTAAAAATTCAATTTATCAATCTTATAACAAGTTGTTTAAATATTAATTGCAGATTCAAAAGCAATTTCAATTAACGCCAATCATAATTCTGTTGATCATATCTTTTAATTCGTTCATCGAAATCATACGATATCTAAATGAAAAGTTATTGATTTTTCACCAGCTTTCCAAAAACATGCATATCATACACCTTTTATTAGTAATATATGTATTTAATTCGTGATTCATCATAAACTATTTAACGATGAAATTTAGCATACTAGCATGCATAAACATATATACTCGAGCACTAGACATGTATACACTATTAATATATAAAAGATAAGATATGAATGCTCACGTATCAATATTGTGATTCAATATTGCAGGAAAGTACGTAGACGCAACGGAGATGATAAACACTAGGTTAGACTTGCGAATAATACCCATGAACATTACCCATAATCTCCATAGCTATAACCCATAGTTTCCTTAGCTTAAACCCGTTTGAAAACTTGTTTTGAAAGTGACATGCTCATGACCTCGTCGTAGTATTTTATGTATAATACTAATTAATAATACTCTGGACTATAAGATTAATAATAATATTAATCTTAATAATAATAATAATAATAATAATAATAATAATAATAATAATAATAATAATAATAATAATAATAATAATAATAATAATAATATATAGAGAGAGCAGAGATATTGAAAGAGTGTAAAACATTCGGCAAAAACTGGAGTATTTATAGGACTTTTGCTGAATCCATGTGCCATGCAATCGCATGGCTTGGTAGAGGGATTCCCATGCGATCGCATGGGGTCCTTTTCCAGCTCACATGATTTTTGTTATTTTCCTCGTCGACATAATATTAAATTAATATAATATATATAATTTAAATTAATTAATTATATATTATATTATATTCTCGTGCCTAGTTAACTTGTAATCTTGGTTCCGATGTCTTGTACGTTTACGTTTAACTTATGTCCCGCTTCCGGTTTCTCGAATGCATTTTCGTACAGTTAGAAAACTAGTACTTTTCTTTAAGCGACGTGTACCTTTATCAAAAATTAAACTTAATCATTGATAAACTATGTCACTCGAAGTGTAGCTTTAATCAATTAAGTGTTTTGGTTATTTGCTTCTATAAATCATCGTCTTGTAGTATATACATATACATATATACATTTTCATTTTGAAATAGTGTTTTACTGTAGCAAATAGTGATTTTCGAAAACACTGTAGCTTTTCGGGTACTGTAGCAATTCGAAAATACTGTAGCAAATTAGTGTTTTACTGGTTCATCTTAAACGTTTTAGTTAACTTATCTAAATATCAATCGAATCAATAATCGAATGTTACTATCGTTTACTAAATAACTTGAAATATATATATATATATATATATATATATATATATATATATATATATATATATATATATATATATATATGTGTGTGTGTGTGTGTGTGTGTGTGTGTGTGTGTGTGTGTGTGTGCACATTAAGTTATATGTATTGTTCGTGAATCTTCGAGAACAGTCAAAGAATAATTGATTACATGAATATAGTTCCAAAACTTGAGACTCAATATTACAGACTTTGCTTATCGTGTCGAAAACATTAAATCATTTAAAGATAAAGTTTAAATTTGGTCAGAAATTTCCGGGTCATCACACCTACCCTTATAGTAGGTCCGCTGATGTAGATTTGCAGTTTAGTCGCTTGTTTGGATTACCTTTGTAACGATTTCACTTATTGATATTCGGATTCGTTTTTATGTTATTACATTTTTTTTTAAACCCAATAAACGTGATTTTAAAATAAAGTATGGTCATTTAAGAGTCACACACCACCTTTTACAAGTCCAATTTTTTAAAGAGTTCGGGGTTTGAATCGCATCATTTTGGATTTATGACTAGATGTTACGATCCCACATCGCCCAAGTATGAGATTGGGCTATGGTTTATAAATCAAGGTGTTCCCTCTTCCTTCAAGCTAGCATTTGGGAGTGAGTTATACACTTGGGCTTATGGCTAGTCCGAGCTCACCTCCGGTTCGTCCCAAGGTGAGAATCCGGGTCTTCTCCAGTTCGTCCCAGGAAGACCATGACACTGGATTCGTAAATTTCAATTTGTAACTCATAAAAGTCGACTAGTAACTCATAATAATTTTACGATCATGGTTTTTTAAGGCTATTGTAACGACCCGACTTTTTCGACTTTTAATTATATTTATTACTTTCACGTAACTGCGTTTCAGTGCGTACTGAGTTAGATTAATTGCTGGGATCATTAATTATGCTAATTACTTTCATTAATGCCTTACAACTTAACATAATCCTTGAATACATTTACGAATGTTAGTGCCACTTATTGTTTAAAACGAGCTATGTACTTAGTGCACGTTAAACTTTTGTCATAATTGGAATATTATGACTACGTAAACATAATTGTTATATATTTATGACAATTACTTGGCTCTATGATTCCTTAATTATGCTTAGTGTTTACTAATGTTTACTAGTTAGTTTTAATGGACTTAAGCCCTTAATGGACCTAGCTTATTAAAGGCCCAACCTACTTAATTTAATGGGCTCACTTAATGGACTAATTAGTGGACTAGTTAGCCCATGAAATATAAGACAAAACCCATTAGTAAATAAGACAAGTATTAAGCATGCTTGGTACTAATACTTACACATTTTAACCTTACACCCCATGCCACCCAACATGTACCCACACCACCATGTACTACCACCCATGCCAAGCAAATGGTCCCCTCCCCTTGCTCCCTTGACAGTCGGCCACCAACACCACCTCACCACCACTTTATTTTTTTTAAACTTCACTTCATTCTCTCATTTCATTTCACAAAAATACACTCTTTTTCTCTCAAGTTTCTCTCTAACTTTTCTTGAAGAACTTGAAGGTTTAAACTCTTTTTCTTTCTTCTTTTTTCTCCTAAAACCATAATCAGCATCATCTTTTTATTATTCTTGGATTTTGGTTCTTCTAACTTAAATCCTTATGTTATCTTACATTCTTTAATTACTTATATGATAAAGAAGCAAGAACAAAGATCAAATCTTTGTAGCTTTTGGTTCTACATGAAACTTGTGATAATTAAAGGATCAAATACTTTAAGATCCTCTTTAAGTTCAAGTATTGGAACTTTAAAGTTCATTTTATGAAGATTCAAGCTTGTAACTTGACATCTCATTATATAAAGGATCCAACCTTGAACTTGTTTAGTTTTAACTTTAAATTTATCATTTATGTTTGAGAAATTCGATTTATGTAAGCTCCTTAGTCAAAGATTTACTTGTTAACTTTGATCTCATAAATCTTGTAACTAAAGTCTAACTTTGAAGGTTCAAGAACAAGAAAGTTTAAGCTTCCTTGCTTATATCTTTCACTCATTTAAAGTTGATCTAAGTTAAGTAACTTATGGTCATCTAGCTTGTCAAAACAAGAATTCATTAACTTGTGTTCACCTTACTTTACAAGATCTAAGTTTTGTAACTTATGGTTGTGTAAAAGTTGAAAGTCTAAGTATTATGACTTAGGGTTTCACCAAGAACATGAGATCTAGACCTTCTAGTCTAAGGTCTTTTATACTTAGCTAAGATCTAAGTTCTATAGCTTAAAGTCTTGCTTATTTAGTTGGATTTAAAGTTTATAGCTTAATAGGACTTGTATTTGTGTTGGAACTAAGAAATTGATGTAACTTTGGTTCATCACCTTGCTCAAACTCTCTCAAGAGTTATATTTTATTTCTTAGTCCTAACTTTGTGTGTTTATAGCTTAATAGGACTTGTATTTGTATTTTATTTCATCACCTCTATATGATACATTTTACAAACATTGCATTCGTTTTTAAAAGACAAACTTTCATTACATCAAAAGTTGACGACATGCATACCATTTCCTAATATATCCAACTATGAATGACTTGATAATAATCTTGATGAACTCAATGACTCGAATGCAACGTCTTTTTGACAAATGTCATGAATGACTCCAAGTAATATCTCTAAAATGAGCAAATGCACAGCGGAAGATTTCTTTCATACCTGAAAATAAACATGCTTTCAAGTGTCAACCAAAAGGTTGGTGAGTTCATAAGTTTATCGTAAACAATAAAATTCATCATTTTGATAGACCACAAGATTTAAATGCTGCATGGTACAAATGGGCCCGAATCCTATACCCATCTGTAATGTACATGCGATATCTTTTAAATACAGTACACCTTTCTCGTGTACGAAATCATCTTTCATAAATCTTAGTAACCGTACACATATCTTGTGCACAAAAATAACGTACACATAACCTGTGTATAAAATCATTCTCTCGATACATAACATTCACTTTTCATGTCTTTCATAGCTTGGCTTGGTAACCGACCTTAACATATAATGCGCATAAATAATATCCCCAAAACAGAACATCTCGTCTGTATAATAATCATATAAACTTCGAAGTACTAAACACCACACCCACTAGCCCTTCCGTCTAGTGAACATTCTGGGTGGGGGTGTTAAAACCGGTAGCTACCTTTAGGATTTGCGTCAATTAGGCGTGCACTAATTCTCAAAATTAGTGATGTTCCCTAATTCTTAGGTTACCAAGCAATAATAAGCAGGGGAAAATATTCATATCAATTGTGGCAATTATCACGTCCACATAATTCAATGGCGGCAATTATCACGTCCACATAATTCATTCGAGGAATATTTTGCTTGTGTCTATCTCGTCAAACATTTATAAAAGCATTTCATGTATTCGCAGTTCAAAATGTATTTCAAAAGCATTTAATAAAATAGTTGTAAAAGTAGCGCATGTATTCTCAGTCCCAAAAATATAAAGAGTAAAAGGGAGCAAATGAACTCACCTAATGTATTTTGTAGTAAAAATATATATGACTATATTGAACAAGTGTAGGGTTTGGCCTCAGATTCACGAACCTATATCATTTATATATATATTAGCACATATAATAGTAATCAAATAGTTATATATTATATCTTAGATTATATATCTTATATATTTAATTTGTATTACTATATATATATATATATATATATATATATATATATATATATATATATATATATATATATATATATATATATGATTAATATTATATTAAAAAAATCAATAATTTTGTTATATGTAAATCTTTAATTAGATAATTTTAATATATATAATTATATGTAATATTATGATAGTTGTAATAAATATACACTTATATAGAAAATATTCATTTGTAATAATAATATTGATAATATGAAAATAATAATAACAATGATAATAATTATAATAATAATAATAATAATAATAATAATAATAATAATAATAATAATAATAATAATAATAATAATAATCTAAATGATAATTTTAGTAATCTTGATAACTTTAAATAAAAAAAATGATAATTCTTAATATTAATGATACTTTCAATAAAATGATAATGATAATAATAACTAATACTTAATATCAAATATTAATAATAATAATAATAATAATAATAATAATAATAATAATAATAATAATAATAATAATAATAATAATAATAATAATAATAATACTACCTCATAAGAAAAAGCTCCAAAAAGAATTAACTGTACTTGCCCGAAATCGAACCCGCGACCTCTCGTTCACCCACCAACACCTTAACCACCTAAGCTATTTCAGTTTTTCTGTTTTAATTAGCAACCGAAATCTATTTAACCTATATTCATCCTGTTTCCATTTTCTTCTTCCTCTTTTATTATAACTCATCATGACAGCCCAATTAAGCATATACCAAACGACCCATTGTCACAAGTAATTTGGCCCAACAACAGAAAAATAAAAGGAATTGAATCCGTCTGGTACTGTTGATCAAAACCGATTAAAACAAAGGAAAACAATGATTCTTGTGGATTAGGAGAGTAGGTTAAAAGCTTCGAATAGAAAAACAGCCAATGGGGTCATGATTCAATCATTATCTTATTCACAATCATAATCCTCATCATTTTCATTATGATACTTCGTATATCATTGTCTTCCTACATCAACATCTTATAAACCGTCATCATCATTAATCCCATGGCCCATAATAACGTGTATGAATTTGTTAAATCAGAGGGGGCCGGTTGCTTTACTAACTAAAGAAAAGGTTCCTCAAAAGTCATCTTAGTCGACAAGCATAAAGGAAAATAGGAACATGTGGCCAAAATAAACTCTCCTTTATCATTTAATAATCAACTGGACTTATAGTATTGAAAACTTTCGGCCATATAAGATCATAAAGAAGCTTTAATATATTCAATCTATAACTTAAACTATGAATATATATATATGACCCGTTTTGTCACGGTAAACTTTGCTCACCCTTCAGCCGTAAATCACGAAGATAGTATATCAGTGGGAAAGATTGGTTCGCTTTTAAGGCTTGACAGAAAAATAACACAGCCGCTGTGATGGAAAAGAAGCAGAAACAGAACAATGGCGAGCAGTAGCAATAAGGGTTTGGTGGGTTTTTGTTGGATGTTCATTGGTGTTGATCAAGATGACCAAAGGTGGTATTGTGGTGATTTGCTGTTGGAGTTTACGGTCGTGGTTTGGTTATGGTGATAAAAAAAATTTGAAACAGTACACGATTAGATGGTTTGTGGTTTTGGTTTTGATTTCTTGTCACACAACAATTTATAAGCAGAAGTAAACACAAGGATTCTAGTGGTATTAAAAGACGAGTAGAAGGAAAATTGATGGTGTTTATAAATGGTGACCTGTGGGTGGATGAAGGTGATAGCTCGTCTGTCCCAAAACAGAAAACAGTAGAATCGAATAGGAAAATAGCAACACTGCAGCAACTGTAGCAGTTTGGCAGCAACATGATGGTGTTTTATCTCGAACAGCAATCATTAAAATGGTGCAGCAGGTAGTGGGTTTGTAAAGAAAAAGAAAAGAGAAAGAATTAGATGTAGTTTGAGTGGGTTTCATGGTGATCGAAGTGGTTTACATATAAGATGTAGAGAGAGAGAGAGGTAAGTGAATGATTATCCAAGAATTTCAGAGAGGATTGATTTGCTTTGTTCCAACTGAAGTCGACAGGAAGAATAATTGCTCATGAAGAAGTTAAAAAAAAAAAAAGTCAGATTTTTCATTCTCATCAAATCGTACTATAAATCTGGATGCTTAACGTTTTGCAGAGATAGAAAACAAGAGTTGTTATAGTATGATTATGATGTAAAACAGATTCTAATTATTTGTATCCAATTCTAATTTGTATTAATAATTAAGTACGTATAAAAATATTAATACTAGCAAATTAATAATAATATTAATAATACTCTAAATACAAATAATAATAATAATAATAATAATAAAGTTAATAATAAAAGTAATTAATGTAAGTCATAATAATAAGAATTTTCATGAAATTGATAATAATAATAATAATAATAATAATAATAATAATAATAATAATAATATAAATGATGATTATAATAATAATGCTACTAATATTTATTTTTTTATAGTATTTATAATATTAATATGTATTTATAATGATATTACTTATAAAACCGATTATAATAATTTTATTCATGATAATGATACTATTTGTATTATTTATGATAATAATGATAATTATAATATAATATTCATAATACTAATTAAAATTTATAATAATAATAATATTATTAATACTAATCTTGTTAAAGATAATAATGATAATACATAATCATTTATAGTAACTAAAATTGTAATCTTACTACTATTTACGATATGAATATTGATAATAACAATACTAATGATACTAATAATAATAGTAGTTATATAACAAATTAAATGCATTAAATTTATATTTATATTTATATATATGTATATACATATTTATTTACAAACAATTGTTCGTGAATCGTTGGAAATAGTCAGAGGTCAAATATACACATGAACACAGTTCAATGTTTTTGAGACTTCACAGTACAGACTTTGCTTATCGTGTCGATTATAGCTTAAGATGAAGTTTAAATTTGGTCGGAAATTTCCAGGTCGTCACACTGGGCTTCTGGAAAAGTTGATTTCCAGATATTTCGGTTCGAGTAGATGACTTTTTGGTTAAGACTCGTCTTAATCCGATTTACGGTTTGGGATTTGTAGCCTTCCGAAAGTCACTACGCCTTTGTAACGTTTTGCTGAAAATTCTGACCTACTCGCACTTAAACCGTCGCCAGGGTCAAACGAAGATAAGTTAGGTTCTGAAAAGTGGTCAGAAGTTAGAGGACTCATACATGGAGCCTTGTCCACTGGTTTCACGTCATTTCAATTTGTATAGAGGTCGTAGCAGCTAAACGAAGTCAGCCTTTGTTTCGATCTCTATTCTTGATTGAAAACTTACTTTACTTTTTACGTATGATGTTGATGATGATGACACTTAAGACTTAACTTACGTACATTTAAACCCTTTCGGACGATTTATTGACTTAGTAACTTTTGACTTAGGTTGAGGACCTTTCAGACCGACTTACTTGCTTACTTATCTCGTATTGACTTTTACCGCACTTTCACTGTGAGTTATAGCTCCCTTTTTACTTTAACTATTTTTGGGACTGAGAATACATGCGCTTTTTATGTTTTACTTACTAGGCACGAGTACTTAAATTTTATATATGTGTGGGTGATATAACGGCATAAAATTTCCCCTTAGCTCAGTAACGTTTAGTCATTGGTTTTTGAACCAGTGAACGCGAATCTTAGATATGGATCCATAGGGTTTGACATCCCCACTCGGGCTAGTCGCGCTAGCATTTAACGGGTGTTTAATACTTCGTAAACTTACGCACTCGCCAAGTGTACTTCTAGTGGGTGATATATACGCTAAGTTAGTTACCAAGTGCCCACGGTTAAGCATAAACTTTTCATACTGTTTTGAATACGAAATCTCGTGGCCTACATTACATTATTGTTACAATCAAGCTATAGCTCACCAACATTCGTGTTGACTTTTTAAGCATGTTATTTCTCAGGTGTTTAGACGTATGTTGCTTCCGCTGTATTAGACTCTCGGTGTTAGACTTTCGATGCATTGCTTAGAGATGTCTCAATTACGAAAACTTTTACTTTGCATTCATAATTTATGCTATATTTGAACAGTGGCTTTGTAATGAACTTCGTGTCACGTACTTATATTAATGCTTTTTATTCGTAGAAGCACGCTATCTTCTGTAAAACGTTATCTTTCCATGAATGCAAACTTGTTTTAAAACAGCGTATAGTGTTGTAACCTTGTAATGGACCTGTTGTTGATGATCCATACACGTTAATTTTGTACGGGGTATCACATTTGGTATCAGAGCATTGGTTGTAGGGAATTAGGTTGTATTAATGAGTCTTAACTGAGCCGAGTAGGATTCACTAATAGGACTAATCTACAACTTGCTTCTTTACTTGCTTCTGCGGAACTGCTGCATGCTACTGCTTACTTTTACTGCTATGTGAACTTGCTGTATACTACTGTTTATTCTCGCTACTGCATGCTACTATTTGCTTTTGATTTTATGTTGCTTCGGTATGATATTGTTATTATTGTCATGCTATGTACTGCTGTAGACAATCTAGGCTGCTGTAGTTATTATGCCTGATTACTGCTTGCTATATGTCTTACTGATATGGGAAAAGTTATTTTTCCTTGTTCAGATGTCGGACATACCGTCCATTATCATTAATTTGGAGAATCACTCAGATTCATCTGCTACTTCGCCTACCGTTGTTACTGACTCACAGACCCGGTCACCGCTACCCTCCGATGACTCTGGCGATTCGTTCTCTGGAGATATTGGGCTCGTGCTTGACCTAATGGACATCTCAGAAGGAGACGAGGATCCCGCGGAGATTCCAGCTCCACCCAGCCCTAGACTCCCGGGGCCACAACACCATCCCGGTGGTACTGTGATCCATGGGGGAGACAGAGACGGTCCTTTTCGTAATGAGCGTGGGCATTGGGTCAGACGCACTGCTGACGGACGTGTCGTACCGATTCCACCCGTCAGATATCGACTCATGACCACCGTCCAGGCATATCCACCCGAAGACGACGACCCTGAACTACCTTCGGATGATTCAGACGGTTCGTCATCGGATGAGGATCCCGAGGAGGATTCTGAGGAGGACTCCGAGGAGGAGCCCGTGCAGCCACCCTCTACCCCGCCGAAGAAGCGGTACTGCTTCGATGGTACTGTTATTCCAGGGGTTAATGGAGGTAAGCAGTTCATGAACGCACGTGGACTGTTGGTTAGGGTAACCGCCCGTAAGCAGGTTGTGCCGTATCCTGCTGATCCATTCGTGCGTAAGGCCGCTCGTTATGCACCTTCTACTTCTGGCACTGCATCATCTGCACCACCGGCGCCACTTGCACCATCTGCACCACCTCTCCCACCAGCATCTCCTATCGTGGAAATGCATGCCCTCCGTGCTCGGGTAACTGAGCTCGAGGACCAGATGACCCACTTGATGGACATCATTTACCCATCGTCACCCTAGGACCATTGTATTAGATTTCATTATGTAATTCCATTAGTAGTTTCATGTTTTATGCATGTATTGTACGAACCGTATGAAGTTGTATGCAAATTTTATGATTAATGAACGGAATTAATGTTGTTTGATTATTGTACGACGTTTACTTTAAATTGTTGCACGTTGGTTTTTGTTCTATCTGCAACTAGTTTGCCATGCTTAGTCAACGTGTATTGTGTGGATCCCATATTGGTTACCATATACTATAATATCATGAATTATCGAATGCAGGATTTTGACTTAAGTTGAAATTTTTGTTTAGAAGGCCAATGGCAAACGGAAGAGTCTGATATCGGCTAAAAAGTCACGTTTTCACCCCAGTATTAAGGCCCAAAAACAAGAAAGATTCGAACTTTGTCGAAAAAATACCCACTTCGTCGGTTAGAATTGAAGAACAAGTAATTACGAAGACGGTGCAAAAAGAATCAAGAGAATCGGAGCTAAAACGAAGATTCTAGAGCAAAAACGGTGAAAGACAAGAAATCAAGTTACGATCCAGGGAATTCAGGCTGACCAGCAATCCAAACGGCCTGCCATACGGCCTGCCATACTGCCTTCCAGTATGGAAACGGCCTGCCATATACGAGCCACCACACGAGCCACCAAACGGCCTGCCTTGCATACGGCCTGCCAAATACGGCCTGCCAAACGGCCTGCCAGGCGTATTTGGCAATTTTCAAGTCTATTTAAAGGGTCTTTGCCATTCATTCCAACACACACTTCAATTCACTTCTTTCTCTCTCTTGTACAATATTAGTCATACTTTCAAGGCCTTCTCACCTCCAAGCGGGAAATTAAGTACCCGGAGGTGAACGCTGAAGAATGTATTAGGAGCGGTCCGGAGTCTTGAAGTACTTTTGTATTCGGAACTCGTTTAATCTACTGGTACTTCTATCCTTTTATCTTATATAATGTTTTATGATATTATTGCCATGATTAGCGAGTAGTTATCTTTAGTGTATACTATGATGTAAGCAGTTATAATGCCGAAATAATATTATGGTTTGTGTATGCTGTTGAAATGCTTTCCGATTATGCTTTAAAGTCAATCGCTTTTCCAACTAATAGAACGTAGTTATAGGCTCTGTTATTGGGAAGTCGCGAACCCCGATTCAGAGTACACTATCTGTGTCACCCCTTGGTAAGAGAAGTCTATCGGATACAACGTAAGATCGACCGAGGCACACCGGTTGTAGTAAGTCTATCAAGCTTTGGATTTCGACTGAGGACTCTTTCGTAGTGAAACATCTAACTAGACCCCTAGTACATTATCGGTCCTAGACCATGCTAGTGTAGTCACCAAGCATATAAACTTCGTACGTGCACGCTGAAGCACAGCGGTTGTTGTAAGCTGTACCTCTGCTAAGTAAGGCCATGGAACACGGTTAGTGTTGACCAGTACACTGCACCATAACGCGGTCTCAAACATTGCACCCCGCTTGAGGGATTCTTAGTTAATTAAGGAACTGTTTGTTTAGACACATAAAGGATTGGACCGTTAGGATAACCGAACGTGTTCATGGAAGTCATCTTGACTTGGCCATGGTGTTCTTTATGGTTGAACTCTTTTTAAGGGCCTAACTATCTTTTACCAATCATTAACGAAAGCATTAAAGCACATCACGTCTCTCGGATATGGTACACCATGTGTTCTATTATGCTTAAGAAAGTTTAGACCATTTTGGAATGTTAATACGTCACCCAACCGAGTCGCTCAATTGGATGACCCGTCTGAACGTGTATGCCTGTAGTCAGACTGCACGGGCGTCGGGGGTAAGGGACGTTGCTGTCTATTCAGAATCTTCAAGCTTAACGCAGTACCCAGTGACATGTCTTATGACAGGGACGTTTAGGACCAGTGTAATGAATACAGGGCATCTGCCTATTCATGAGCTAGCATTCCATAATCTCGGCAGAATAACTGATGAAGTCATAGTATGCACTTACTTTAACCTTATCTGAATTACAAATTTTATCGCATTTACTTTATCTATCTTATAAATTAGAAAATCCCAAAATAAATATTCACTACTCCCTAACTATCTTAGGTTACAATATAGGTTCGATGTTACTGATATCTCTAAAATACGACTCTAGGTCATACTTCCCTTACTTACAAGGAGTAGTAAGATTTAGGCCCCACTAAATATAAATTTAAAATGAGTATCCTCTCCCACGAGTGGCTGATCCTGGCGAGCCGCGGCCTAACGACACCGCGCAAATAAAAACCGTCCGTTTTGGCCATATCTGGAGAATACCTGAGTTTTTGGAGCCGCTGCCGGGGAACTGGTATCAAGAAATACTGTTTTCAATCAAACTCCTTCACAAGCATTTAGTGGTGTCTAAGAAAGACAATTATACACGGACTTGGTTATTAGATTTTCCGAACAGTCGCCAATTATATTGGGACCAAAAGGATCCTGCCTCTTCGTAGTCGGCCTGGCCACTTGGTTTGTTGAATAGTTTGTGCGAAGCTTTGTTACCGAAATACCAGGGAATTAGTAGCCAGAACCAGAAACATATTCCACCATAGGATAATTAGTTAATTAATTAGATTACTTCAGATTACTTTAGTTTACCTTAGATTAGATTAGATTAGATTACCTTAGATTGCCTTAGATTAAATTAGATTACCTTAGAATTAGATTAGATTAGTTTGGCTTATTATAATTTTAGCTTATTTGCGAAAAATTAAAAACAAAAAGGCATACCTAGTGTATGACCCAAACCCAATCTAGACCAGGGCCGTTGTTATTCGTACCTGATCCAGACGCAATAATCTCTATAGCACGAAAGGAAGCACGAATCAGAAACCAAATGGCGTTACGCGTTACTTTAGCAGAAAAAACGAAACCCTCGATTGAAGGTCGAGGAGGACCAATCAGATTTCCAGAGATTCAAGGACACTCGTTCGAGTTAAAACATCAAATCATCCAGCTCATTCAGAATAGCTGTCAATTTTATGGATTACCGAATGACGATCCTAATTCTCACCTTGATAAATTCATATCTCTTTCGAACTCCTACAAACAGCCAGGGATAGGACACGATATAGTCCGGCTATACTTGTTCCCTTATTCTCTCACTCATCATGCTCAAACTTGGTTTGAAGGACTGGAATAAGATTCCATCACGTCATGGACGGAGATGGCGACTAAATTCCTAACCAAATATATCCCTCCTTCTAAACAAACCAAACTGAAGAATGACATCATTAACTTCAACCAAAGTTATGATGAATCTCTTTACACTGCATGGGAGCATTTCAAAACCCTGCTGAAGAAATGCCCTAATCACCAACTAGAACGGTCAGCCCAAATCTGTACCTTCTACAGTAGTCTTACGGTAAATCATAGGACAACGATCGATGCAGCAGCTCAAGGGAATCTGATGAATCAAACCGCCGATGAAGCATGGGAATTGCTCGAGAACATGACGATGCATCATCATGACTGGAACAGTGGTGAAACAACTTCATCATCTGCCCCACTCTCTGCACTTAACAATCAGACGGAGGCCATCAAATCCCTCACGGATAAGATGGTATCTCTTGCAAAGCAACTCAGAGAATTGAAGACGCAACCGCAGCAGGTTAACCAAGCTCAGGCTTGTGTTAATTGTACCAACCCGCAACCCACTGAAGACTATCAAGTTGAGTACGAAAACCCTAACGGTTCAGTCTGTTACGTTCAATACCCAGCTCGTCCACCAAATCCCGGATTCAATCAACCACCAAGGGTTAATCAATTTCAGCGAAGCAATCAACATTTCCGCTATCGCTATCCACCTTACCCAGCCCAAAAATCTCAATTGACCTATGATCAACCACTTCCAATCACTGGTTCCCTAGTTGAGGAGAATTCCCCTACCACCCAGATTACAAAAGCAGCTAACCCCACTCTCGGAGCTGATGATCAGTTAACTCAATTCATCCAAGGACAACAACAGTTAAATCAGAGAACTGCAGCCAGGCAAGATCAGACGGAGATACTAATGAGAAATCAATTGGCTCTGCTCAAAAGTTTGGAAAAGCAGCTCTGACAGTTATCACAACGCCTTGAAACCCGACCGCAGGGAAGATTGCCAAGTAATACTATCCAGAATCCCCACATAGAAGAAGCAAAGCAAATGGATTCCGTAATCCCAGAGGAAGAACCACGGAGAAGGTCAGCTAGGCTCAAGAACAAATCAACATATACTCAGAAGCTGACCCCTGAAACTCCAGTTCGCGTACCTTATCCTGGAAGGCTACAAGAAGAACCATCCAAGCTTGATTCATTCAAACTTGATGGCAGATTCCTAGACACCATGTCCAAAGTTCCCAACCAGAAGAGATACATCCGAAGGCTTCTGTCTACAAAGGAGAGGATACCAGACTCTAACAAAATTCCACTGAGTGAAGAATGCTCTGCATTACTCAGAAACTCTCTACCACCTAAGCTAGGAGATACGGGTCGATTCGTTTTCCCGTGTTCAATCTACCAATCTGGAACCATTCATGCGCTAGCAGATTTAGGAGCAAGTATCAACCTAATCCCCTACTCTCTCTACAAGAGAATAGAGTTAGGAGACTTGTCACCAACCAAAATGACAATCCAACTTGCCGATCATACAATTCGATATCCTAAGGGCATAATTGAGAACGTCTTGGTGAAAGTCGAAAAATTCTTGTATCCTACGGATTTCGTAGTAATGGATATTAAGGAAGACCTACACACCCCAGTAGTGTTAGGGAGACCTTTCATGAATACGGCTAGGACTGTCATTGATGTGTACAATCAAACCATGATCTTACGATCACATGGGGAGAGCATTACCTTCAAAATTGACCGACCAACCGATCTTTCTGGACAGGCAGAGATGTTTGCTATTTTCACCAGACGGATCACTTCCGATGATGAGTCATTACCACCAGCCGACAATTTCGAGATGGGTGTCGAATCACAGTCTGTAGACAACCCAGAAAAGGAAGAAGAGGATCCCAGCGAAGAAATAGAGGAAGAGGAGGAATCTGAAGAGGAAGAGGAAATGAAAGACGTAAAAGAAACTGCGACAACACCCGTTCCAAGCACTGAGCGTCATGAAGAAATAATGAGGCTTGAAACGGCAGATCACAGTTTAATCATTCGCTTCAAGAAAAAGAAAGACAAGGCTGAGGTTAAGGATATAGAAATTGATCCTGTAAGTATCAAAGTGGAGAATCAGAATACTGAGGAAATCCGTTCATCAGACACATCCTCAGAAGAGCAAGATACCGATGATGACGAGGAAGAGCATCATGAAGACATTCTGACTAACTCACACTCTCCAACCGAAGTAGATCAAGGGGAGTCGGACTCTTCTTCAGATCGAATTCCGGTTATATCCACACATGCAGACATAATTACCTTCATTAATGATACCGATGAATTTGAAGACATTCTCGAAGCCATCCGAAAGTCAACCATTGATTTTTTACTACGCTTAACAGAACGAATCATGGCTATCAGAGAAGAACACCACCTCTATCTCCGAAGAGAAGACAATGATGTTGAAATCCTAGAAGAACACATTCAAGACTTTATCAATTCTCTTCACGATCATATCTATCACGAAGAAAGGCAACGAGAGCGTAATTCAGTGGTTCGCACTATTCTCGAAACAAGATTCTGTCGAGATCAGAAGATTATTTACTCTAAGGTTTATAATGCCTTAGCCAGATCTGCACTTCCGTTCTCACGAAATGAACGAGCACTACTGACTCTCATCTGGAAGCATATTGATCTTTCCACCGGCCGCCCAACTTATCACTCTGATTTGCAAATGATCGAGGATATTCACAGTCTTTTCGCTCTTCTGGATAGAGATAATTTCGAAAGCACACCAGAGTGGCTAGTAATTTACATAACCATTGATCACCACGCCGATCTGATTATCAAAGAGCTACGAGACGTTGTTATGGAAGAAGCAAGTAGAAATAATCCGTTCTCTCATCTTGAACCAGACCGAGTCAACATTGCCACCTACGTTACTAAGTAGATAACACGTATCTTCCAAGTATCCACGGATCCTAGTTTCACATTTAAAGCTGGATGTAGGGAGATATACTCAAAGCCGGTGAAATTAATGCTCGGATCAGGATTGCTCTTCACTTCTTTTCAGCTTCGCCTTTTAGTAAATCTGTGCAAAGCTACAGACTCTTACTGTGGAGATCACCGTTCCGAAGACTTCGAAATTCTAAAGATACAGTTTCTGACATTGTTTGAAGACCTCCGAAATGAGCATCCCATCAGAGAAATCATCAACACCAGCACTGCTTCCATGATTGACATTCATGGGTCAACCAACAGAGCTGTGGATCACATTCTCATCGGACTTCAAGACTTATCAAGAGCTGAAACTGCGCACTACTTATCGTTCAAAAGATCTTCAAGAGAAGTACCGGACTTGTTACCACTATTGGTCCGACACTTTCTCATAACTTATCCGCCAAGACTCACATTCCCTCAAGAAGACCAAGATCACAACCATCAACGAGGAATGTTTGCTTTTTGAAAAATCACTACGGTCGAGCCAACAACCTTAAATAAAAGCGCTTCTCGAGAGGCAACCCGTGCAATAAAGTAGAGTAGAAGAATAAAGGATGACAAGTGAGCCGATAAAGAAGCAAGGAAACCAGCCGCATCTGCTAGGGGTATTTCTTTCTTTTCGCTACAAGCTCAAGATTCAAACTATACCGCATCCTAGCTTATCACTAAGTGTGGGATAACACCCAATTAAAACAATAGACGAATACTCCCAAATCTTCAACTAAAACTCCTAAGTGTGGGATACACTAGGAACATTGAGGACAATGTTCTTCTAAGTGTGGGATGTTGGTATCTTTTTATGCTATATCATAATAAACCATTACGAAGATTCCAAGTCCTTAAGCCAAATTTCAAATTTTTTGCAAAAAGAAATCCTTTTCGAAAGAGTATTTTTGAAAACCTAAAACGTTTGTCAATAAAAATAAGGCTTAAGTAAGGTGAAAATCTTGTTAAATTGAAATCTCTAATAGAGCATTGCATGACTAAGGCATTATCGACCTAAATTGATTATGGTGAGGCACCCCAAATAAGACCAGCATTCATCTTTAATGCTTCACTATTTTCCGTTGAGAGTGCCGATGTCTGTGCTCAGAATCAGAACTTGCTTTAGATCTACATCTCCAAGCAGCAAAGCGTGGTTCCGTTGTAATCAAAATAGCTACCCATTTGTCAAACATAAACCTTCCACACCTCCACTACTTCTACTCCATCACCACATCCATATCACCTTTACTATTTCTCGAAAAATCCAGAAAATGAGATTCCTTCCGAAAACCCGATGTTATAAACCTCTCAAGTATCGTGGCAAAGGTCTTGAAAAAGTTTACCGGCAAAAAGTTTCTCGAGCTGAAGTCTCCAAAAAAAAAATGATGAAGTTCTGAAAAAAGGAGCAGAACTAAATAAGAGAAAAGCCGAAGAGAACTCGACCGAAAATGATTATCAAAAGAAGAAAAGTTCAAAAGTGCTTCTCAAAATACTTCAGCACTCCTATCTATCCGAATAAAAGTCTGTATAAAGACTGTATTACCCTTTTATCTCCTCCTTCAAAAACAACTTCACTACCACTCCAAAATTCCTTTCCATCATTGACAAATAACCCATAAAGCCGAGATTACTATCTTTCTCGCGTCAGCAGTAAGGATTTGAGTCTTTATCAAGCCTATGACAATGGGTGTAGCATGACTGGCTATGAGTGTATTCATTTCTTAAATCTATAGGGAACCCTAAAACACTTGAGTGATTTGAGTGACCCATGAAAGCTAGCCTATGGCATGTAACCTCCCCGCATGCTTGCAGATATAATTTCAATCCTAACATAGATGACCGCTTAGGCTATTAGAAAAGAAACGCTGAAAAGATTCTTTAAAATGAGAGTTTGCTTGAGGACAAGCAAAGTCTAAGTGTGGGATATTTGATATCGGCTAAAAAGTCACGTTTTCACCCCGGTATTAAGGCCCAAAAACAAGAAAGATTCAAACTTTGTCGGCAAAATACCCACTTCGTCGGTTAGAATTGAAGAACAAGTAATTACGACGACGGTGCAAAAAGAATCAAGAGAATCGGAGCTAAAACGAAGATTCTAGAGCGAAAACGGTGAAAGACGAGAAATCAAGTTACGATCCAGGGAATTCAGGCTGACCAGCAATCCAAACGGCCTGCCATACGGCCTGCCAGTATGGAAACGGCCTGCCATATATGAGCCACCACACGAGCCACCAAACGGCTTACCTTGCATACGGCCTGCCAAATACGGCCTGCCATACGGCCTGCCAAACGGCCTGCCATGCGTATTTGGCAATTTTCAAGTCTATTTAAAGGGTCTTTGTCATTCATTCCAACACACACTTCAATTCACTTATTTCTCTCTCTTGTACAATATTAGTCATACTTTCAAGGCCTTCTCACCTCCGAGCGGGAAATTAAGTACCCGGAGGCGAATGCTGAAGATTGTATTAAGAGCGGTCTGGAGTCTTGAAGTTGTCACTTTTGTATTCGGAACTCGTTTAATCTACTGGTACTTCTATCCTTTATCTTATATAATGTTTTATGATATTATTGCCATGATTAGCGAGTAGTTATCTTTAGTGTATGCTATGATGTAAGCAGTTATAATGCCGAAATAATATTATGGTTTGTGTATGCTGTTGAAATGCTTTCCGATTATGCTTTAAACTCAATAGCTTTT
Organism: Rutidosis leptorrhynchoides; assembly: GCF_046630445.1. Taxonomy (NCBI): domain Eukaryota; kingdom Viridiplantae; phylum Streptophyta; class Magnoliopsida; order Asterales; family Asteraceae; genus Rutidosis; species Rutidosis leptorrhynchoides. The sequence continues at coordinate 393,011,883 of NC_092337.1, forward strand.
CCAACTAATAGAACGTAGTTATAGGCTCTGTTATTGGGAAGTCGTGAACCCTGATTCAGAGTACACTATCTGTGTCTCCCCTTGGTAAGAGAAGTCTATCGGATACAATGTAAGATCGACCGAGGCACACAGGTTGTAGTAAGTCTATCAAGCTTTGGATTCCGACTGAGGACTCTTTCGTAGTGAAACATCTAACTAGACCCCTAGTACATTGTCGGTCCTAGACCATGCTAGTGTAGTCACCAAGCATATAAACTTCGTACGTGCACGCTGAAGCACAGCGGTTGTTGTAAGCTGTACCTCTGCTAAGTAAGGCCATGGAACATGGTTAGTGTTGACCAGTACACTACACCATAACGTGGTCTCAAGCATTGCACCCCGCTTGAGGGATTCTTAGTTAATTAAGGAACTGTTTATTTAGACACATAAAGGATTGGACCGTTAGGATAACGAACGTGTTCATGGAAGTCATCTTGACTTGGCCATGTTGTTCTTTATGGTTGAACTCTTTTTAAGGGCCTAACTATCTCTTACCAATCATTAACGAAAGCATTGAAGCACATCACGTCTCTCGGATATGGTACACCATGTTTTCTATTATGCTTAAGAAAGTTTAGACCATTTTGGAATGTTAATACGTCACCCAACCGAGTCACTCAATTGGATGAGCCGTCTGAACGTGTATGCCAGTCAGACTGCAAGGGCGTCGGGGGTAAGGGACGTTGCTGTCTATTCAAAATCTTCAAGCCTAATGCAGTACCCAGTGACATGTCTTATGACAGGGGCGTTTAGGACCAGTGTAATGAATACAGGGCCTCTGCCTATTCATGAGCCAGCATTTCATAATCTCGGCAGAATAACTGATGAAGTCATAGTATGCACTTACTTTAACCTTATCTGAATTACAAATTTTATCGCATTTACTTTATCTATCTTATAAATTAGAAAATCCCAAAATAAATATTCACTACTCCCTAACTATCTTAGGTTACAATATAGGTTCGATGTTACTGATATCTCTAAAATACGACTCTAGGTCATACTTCCCTTACTTATAAGGAGTAGTAAGATTTAGGCCCCGCTAAATATAAATTTAAAACAAGTATCCTCTCCCACGAGTGGCTGATCCTGGTGAGCCACGGCCTAACGACACCCGCAAATAAAAATCGTCCGTTTCGGCCATATCAGAGTCCCAAGGGAAATGCCCACAGCAGCTCAAATTGAGGAGATGATAGCTTCTCGAGTAGCCGCAACTATGGCGGATGCCAACCCCCAAGCTCCACTGACTAACCAAAACATTCATAACGGGTGTACTTATAAGGAATTTCAGAGCTGCAAGCCCCACAATTTCAGTGGTACTGAGGGGCCAGTTGGGATGACTAAATGGTTTGAAAAGTTGGAAGCTATTTTCTGCGTGAGTAACTGTTCCGAAGCGAACAAAACTAAGTACGCCTCCTGCAAGCTGTCGTACGGCGCTTTAACCTGGTGGAACACACTCGCCCAGGCTAAGGGAATTGACGAGGCTTATGCTACACCATGGGAGGAATTTAAGAGTGCTATGATCGAGGAGTACTGCCCTAGAACCAAAATTCAGAAGATGGAAGCGGAGTTTTGGGAACTAAAAGTTGTAGGGACTGATCTTGATGGCTATAACCGAAGGTACTTGGAGTTAGCTTTGATTTGCCCCACGATGGTTACTCCTGAATTTAAACGAATGGAACGGTATTTGTGGGGACTTCCCAAGACCATTCAGGGAAATGTCACCTCTTCGAAACCAGCAGATGTCCCGGAAGCTATGCGCATGGCGCACACCCTGATGAATCAAATTATCCAAAAAGAGCCAGAAAAGGTGAAATCGGAATTGGGAGCTAGTAATGGGAAACGTAAGTGGGAAGGAAACAAGGGAAAGTGTTTTGATCAAAACCCAGCTAAGAGGTACGAGAATTTCAAGGGAAACAACGACTGGAGGAACCCTAACCTTTAACACCCCGTCAAAAATCCCCTTAAGGGAATGTTAACTCTGGTCCCAGTGCTTAGCTTGACTTCTACGTAACAGCAATATTCTACACGGAAGCAATTAATACCTGAGAATAAAACACGAAAACGGATCAACAATAATGTTGAGTGAATATACAGGTTTTAGGTAAGCAATACAGCATGTTTAAGAAATAACATTTCGAAAACGTTTATTAGTGGAAGGCCACCAAGGTTTAATGTTATAGTTTGTAGACAACACCGTTTCCCATTTCAAAAGTTTGTTGACACTACCATGTCAAGTTTCAATCATTTGTAGATAATACCATATCAAGTTTCAAATATTCGTAGACAATACCATGTTAAGTTTCAATCATTTATTCGTAAACCACAGTTTTAAATAACATTGTATAGTATCTGAAAAATAGTTATCAGAAAAATAGTTTAGTTTCCTTGACCACGAGATTTTACAAGTACAACCCCAAGTTGCAAAACGTTTGCATAATCTGAGCACCTGAATACTAGCAATGACCCGAGTATAGAAACCACTATACCCGCCTTTACCTTGTAAAATATTATACAATTGTTCGAGTGTATCTAATGTTCAAAATAAATGCACCACAGATAATATTGCAGGGTGAGGTTGTCAACCTAACGGATCCGTCCATCTAAATTGTGCTTACACCGATGGTATTAAAAGTATTCAAGCTAGAGGCTTTTTGAACAAACTCAATATGCATATATAGTACTCGTGTTAATACAAAAGCATTTGATAATGTAAGTATAACAGCGTGTATTCTCATCCCTGAAAACAAGTAAAAAGTGGGACTGTAGACTCACCTTTGAATAAAGCTCGGATGACAGACAAAAACTTGTACGGTTTACAGCTAAGTAATGCAACCTAAGTATACTTATTTAGGTTGGTCAACATATGTACCTTAAATAAGGGTGGTTTCATAGTATAAGCTATCTTATTGCTCGACTCGACGCGTTTCAAAGTAAAAGTCAACAAATAGTCAACTAGATCATGCAAGTCAAACAAAGTTAACCGAAGTCAAACCGAAAGTCAAAATTGGTCAAAGTAGTCAACTAAAGTCAACATCAGTAGGTTCATGTAAAATGTTGATCAACATATCAAACCTAAGTCAAACAACACGTTTTGGACCATAAATAGTCAATTTCACAATTTCAGTTTATCGTTGTGCACAAAGTTCATGAACACGTAGCATACTTAGCACATTATCTCATTGTACAAAATTCATGCAAACATGGAAAACTCCAGATCATAAGTATACTCAAAATAGATTCCAAAAAGTCCGGCTAGGGTCTTATACGATAATTAAAAGTCAGGAATCAGAAGGGTAACATTTGGGTTTTGCCAAGTTAGTTTCTGACCGCGCACTAATTTCGTTTTGGCTATAACCGGAGCTAGGAACATGCAATTGATACAAGACCAGTGTCCATAGTTCAAGGAAAAGTCAAACTAACACATATCAAAAGTTGAGCAATTTTTGCTTAGCCAATTTGTACTATTTATTCATGCAAGTTGAATATTCAGTTTTTCAGCTCAATTCAAAAGTCACACAAAGTATGGCACTAGTGTACCCAATGCATAAAGTTTCGGAGTTTGTAATAAACTAACCATAAGTCACATATCATGTCAAAATTCATATTCCAGAAGCTTACATGCTCATTCAATAAACACAATCCACAAAGTATAAAACAGAGAGCAATTTACAGATTCGATTCTAGTTTAGCTAGTCACATTCGCACTTGATTATCCGAAGATCTAGATATAATTAGTCTATTGCAAACCATGGAATTTCATTATAAAAACGTATTTTTACTTCGACGCACTCTTTTTCTCTCTTATTTCTCGCCATTCTAGTTTTTGGGACGTCCAATTGTAAATCTTTATATTAAAATTAACAAACTATCATTTAGTTAAACAAATATAAAGCCCATTAATAGCCCATAGTCTAATTTCCACAAGTGTCGTTCTTTTGTCCAAACCCCAATTATGGTACAAAGCCTAATTACCCAATTTTAGTAATTAGCCCAACATCATGATTACTTCGGCTTAAATAAGCATAATAATAATTTAGCTACTAGACATTAAATTAAAAAGGTTGAATATAACTTACAATGATTAAAAATAGCGTAGCTTTACACGGACATAATTTCGACTTACACCCTTACAACATTCGCTAACATACCCTTATTATTAGAATTTAAAATTAAAATTAAAATTATAAATTATAAATATAAATATATTACGAGAGAGTGAGAAGAAGAAAAGATTGATTAGAAAAAGGTGTAATTAAATCGACGAATTACATGGCCTTTTATAGGCAAATGATTAATTTGAATTTTCACTTATGACCCCTTAACTATGCTCAATTAACAACTTTTTATTATTTATTATTATTCTTATTATGAATTATTTAAATATTATATTATATTCTTGTGCATAGTTGACTTGTACTTTCAGCTCCGTTGCGTCGAGCGTTGAAAGTTGGTTCATGTCTCGGTTCCGGATTTTCGAACGTCCTTGCGTACTATTTTATATCGTGTACTTTGCGTTTTGCGTCTTGTACTCTTGTAATTTTGAGACGTTTCTCAACAATAAATTGAACCACTTGGATTGTACTTTGTACTTTTGAGCTTTTTGGACCTTTGCGTCTTTAATTCGTCGAATCTGCCTTTTGTCTTCACCTTTTATTATTTAAACGAATATCACTTGTAAATAGAACAATTGCAACTAAAATCTTGTCTTTCTCGAGGAATAATGCTATAAAATATGTGTTCATTTTTAGCATTATCATCTATGATATCTACATGAAAGGTGAAGTACTTTTTGTGTACATTTCAAATATGCAAATCTTTAAACACATAAGTCAACACATTTTATCATACAAGGCTGTTTTCATGCAAGTGCTGTATAAATCTACTTTTACACTAATTCAAGCATAACTCGAGTTATACGTAAGCAAACGACATGATATCCTAGTGTAACTTGAGTGTTTTTAAATTATCTTTACAGTGGTATAATTTTCACAAGCCAATTTGTGGTCTAACAAACCCAGATTTCTGATTACACACAAAAACACAACGTTAATTTCAATTGGCCATAACTTGATCATCCGGAAACGAAATCAAGCGAATCCAAAGCCTAAAATCAATAGTTTTTCATGAACATTCTAATTACATCATAATATTTAACATTTAGCAAAGTCAATTTTTCTGTACACACCAAAATAAATTCGGTTTTAAACCCTAACGCATCAAACAATCAAATTAACTACACCAATAAACAATAACGCGTATAGACTTGAGCAATTGACAACATACACTATCAAACTCCATCAAAATCAGAATTTTAAATATTAGGGTTCATATAATTTTACCTTGGATCATAAAATTGTTTATACCAATGTGTTGCTAGCGTTGTGAATTGCAATTCTTGTGTTGAAGACTTAATCTAAAATTTAGAAATCGATGGTGTTTGTGTGGGATTGATGAACGACGAAGGAGAGGCAGGAGGAGGAAATCAGTCGATGCTTTTTTTTTGTTTAGGGTATTATGCAGTAAAATTAGGTTAAGTCTAGTATTATATAGTTAGGGCCTAACACAAATTTACATGGATTAGTCACTAGTGGCCCAAAGTGGAAAAAAAAAGGGGTGGGATGGTGTGGGTCAGCCGATTGGGCCCAATGGGAGTGTTCCCGGGCTCATGTTTTGCAAAAGCTTGTATTCGTGGCTCGTTTCAAGTGCCGTTTAGTCGTACCGAAGGCCCGGAACGCTAAACCGATCGTTAAACGCAACCAATCGCTTAATTTATTAAAAACCTAATAAATTAAATATTTTTGAAAAGTTAATAATTAATAATTTAATTATTAAAATAAACCCGAGCATTTCGTTGTTCAAAAAGCAGTTATCAAAACTGTATCGTTTTTATCATATTTCTTTATCTGAAATATTTATGCGAATTAATATCAACCCATATTAATTATTGTAACCCTCCAAGGATCGATTACGCATTTATTACACATAAACGTCAAGTAATCGCAGTTAAATAAACTAACGGAAGGTTAACGGAAGTAACGGAAAAAGCAGGGTTGTTACATTACCCACCTGTTATTAAAAATTTTGTCTCGAAATTTTGGTGATCGTCCACTAAAGTAGTTTCCTCGTGAAACAGTTGCGGGTATTTCTGTCTCATCTGGTCTTCACGCTCCCACGTGAATTCTGGTCATCTTCTCACGTTCCACCGAACTTTAACGATAGGAATTCTGCTTTGTTTCAACTGTTTGACCTCACGGCCCAAGATTTCGAACGGTTCTTCAATGAAATGAAGTTTGTCATCAATACGCAGTTCCTCTAAAGGAATAATCAAATTATCATCGGCTAGGCACTTCTTCAAGTTGGATACGTGAAAAACGTCGTGTATACCGCTGAGTGCTTGTGGCAGTTCCAACCTGTAAGCTACCGGTCCAACTCTTTCAGTTATCTCGAACAGTCCAACATACCTAGGACTCAGTTTACCTCATTTCCCAAATCGTATAACACCCTTCCAAGGTGATACTTTAAGCATGACTTTGTCACCAACTTGGAATTCTATGTCCTTCCGTCTAATGTCGACGTAACTCTTTTGACAACTCCGACCCATTCTCAATTGTTCCTGAATCTGTAGGACTTTCTCAGTTGTCTCCTGAATAATCTCAGGACCTGTCAACTGACTATCCCCTAACTCGCTCCAACATACAGGAGATCTACACTTCCTTCCATATAATGCCTTGAAAGGTGCAGCTTTAATGCTTGCATGGTAGCTGTTATTGTATGAGAACTCAGCTAGTGGTAAGTACTTATCCCATCCATTTCCAAAATCAATGACACATGCTCGCAACATGTCCTCAAAAGTCTGAATAGTTCGTTCGCTTTGCCATCTGTCTGGGGGTGATATGCTGTACTCATATCTAAACGGGTTCCCATTGCTTTCTGTAATGACTGCCAAAATCTAGAAGTGAATCTGCTGTCGTGATCAGATATAATAGATATAGGCACTCCATGCCTAGAGAAGACTTCTTTAATGTAGATTTGAGCCAACTTCTCCATTTTATCAGTTTCTCTTATCGGTAAGAAGTGTGCAGACTTAGTGAGACAATCCAAGATAACCCAAATAGTATCGTAACCTCCCACTGTTCTCGGCAGTTTCGTGATGAATTCCATGGTAATACCTTCCCACTTCCACTGGGGAATCTCTGGCTGAGTTAATAATCCTGATGGCTTCTGATGTTCAGCCTTGACTTTAGCGCAAGTCAAGCACTTTCCGACATAGGTAGCAATATCAGCCTTCAAATTTGGCCACCAATAAAACGCCTTCAAATCTTGATACATTTTATCAGATCCCGGATGAATTGAGTACCTTGACTTGTGTGCTTCCTCCAACACTCGTTCTTTCAATCCACCAAACTTTGGTACCCAAATTCAATTAGCAAAGTATCGTGTTCCATCCTCCTTGATGTCAAATTTCTTATTCATTCCTCTGAGAAATTCAATATCGACATTTTCTTGCTTCACGGCTTCTCGTTGTGCTTCACGAATTTGCGATGTGAGATTCGTACAGAAAACTATGTTAAGAGCTTTAACCCTAAGAGGTTTCTCTCACTCTTTTCTTCTCAAAGCATCCGCCACAACATTCGCCTTGCCCGGATGGTATTGAAGTTCGCAGTTATAATCGTTAAGTAGTTCCATCCAACGTCGTTGTCTCATGTTGAGCTGTTTCTGATCGAATATGTGCTGTAAACTCTTATGGTCGGTGAAGATAGTAAACTTGGTTCATACAGGTAGTGTCTCCACATTTTAAGTGCAAAGACAACAGCTCCTAATTCAAGGTCGTGCGTAGTGTAGTTCTGCTCATGAATCTTTAACTGACGCGATCCATAAGCAATAACCTTATTTCATTGCATAAGCACGCAACCCATTCCTTGACGTGAGGCATCACAATAAACAACAAAATCTTCACTTCCCTCTGGTAGACACAATACCGGTGCAGTTGTTAACTTCTCTTTCAACAACTGAAATGCAGTCTCTTACGGTTCTGACTACTCATACTTCTTTCCCTTATGAGTCAACGCAGTTAATGGTCGGGCAATCTTAGAGAATCCTTCGATGAATCTCTTGTAGTAACCAGCTAGACCCAAAGATTGCCGGATCTGAGTTGGCGTCTTTGGAGTTTTCCAATTCTTAACCGACTCAATTTTTGATGGATCAACTTGTATTCCATTGGCCCCTACAACATGGCCAAGGAATTGTACCTCTGGTAACCAGAAGTCACACTTAGAGAACTTTGCATACAACTGCTCTTTCCTAAGCATGGTCAATATTGAACGTAGATGTTGTTCGTGCTCTTCCCTGTTCTTGGAGTATACCAATATATCATCAATAAACACTATGACAAATTTATCTAGGTATGGCTTACACACACGGTTCATGAGGTCCATGAACACTGCTGGTGTGTTCGTCAAACTAAACGGCATTACTGTAAACTCATAATGTCCATAACGTGTTCTAAACGCCGTCTTCGGGACATCAGCTTCTTTGACTCTCAATTGGTGATACCCGGATCTCAAATCAATCTTCGAATAATAACTAGATCCCTGTAGTTGATCAAATAAGTCATCAATCCTCGATAGCAGATACCGATCCTTGATTGTCAACTTGTTCAATTCTCTGTAGTCGATACACAATCTCATCGACCCAACCTTCTTCTTAAGAAACAAGACTGGAGCTCCAACTCGGAAATTCATGGCTATGTGACCCACCTCCTAGTACCGGTCACAAATTAGGGCATTACAACTCTGATGTTCTTCACCACGGGAAGCTCTTGTAGTTTTAAAGGTGAAGTCCGTATATTGTACGCGTAACGGGTGCAGCTGCTGGCACCAAATCAATCCGAAATTCGACTTCACGGTGGGGTGGACGTGTAACCTTAGGGCAATCCCTAATAGTTGGGAAATATTCGGGTCTCTTAAATGTCGGCTCATATTTACTCACACGTTCCAGATTTGCGAGACATTCTCATCTCTTGTACTTCTGGACCTTCGAGTAATTAGTGTAACATGACGGTGTACTGATCTCTTCTCCATACACTATTATCATCGGTGAAAGAAATTTGAATAGTCTTCTGGTTGTAGCTGCCTCGGTTGTATCATCAGATAACCAGTTTGTTTCAACCACGAGGTTAAAACTTCCTAGTTTAATAGTTCTATAGAGTACACGTTGCCTAAAGAAGGTACAGGGTTATAAACGTTGCGACCAAACTTCTCTAGTGTAAGGCTTCTCTCAGCACTGGTGTTGACAGCATATATAAACATTATGGTTGATGAGTGAGAACGTGATGAGTTCCATTGGAAAATGAAAATGAACAAGGTGTATGGCAACTCAAACAAAATCTGATATTTATCAAAATGGGTTGGTACAAACTCCCAGGTGTGTGTGTCTCGAGGGAAACAGATGAAGTGTGGTTCGCGTCGATGTGTTCAAAGTTGGTTGGTAATGTTTGTGGGTATAATGAAAATGATTGCCGCTTAAGAAAAGTACATTGGAACAGAATGAGGAAGGATACGGTAACAAGTAGTACTTATTAATAGCAATGAGTGGTGGTGTTAGCGATAAGTAGCGATAGGTTGTGATGAGCAGTGACGAGAGTAGTGACGGGTAAGTTATTAGTTTGCATACTCGCATCATAAGTATATACGCATGTATATTAATGCATCCAATAAGGCATAATAGTTATCAGTCGGTAGGCTCGTGTTTGGGAAATAAAATCGTGAACGGCGGGTGGCTGAATGATAGGTAAGTTGGAAGTCGAGTAGATAACATCTACTATGTATTGTGAAGGCTGTTACCAGGAACTCCTCCTCTAAAGACGTATAAAAAATGAGTTGTGATGTACAGTAGCGAGCAGTAAAACGTGGAGGTGTGAGTAGTGACGAGTAGTACTTAGTAGTGGTAAGTAGTAATGAGTAGTAGTAAGTGACAAGGGGTAGCAGTAAGTAGTATTTAGCAATGACAAGTTAATGTTTAAATCTGTGACCATTAACTTTAAATTCAATCCCATTTGAATTTATCAATTCTATCGTTCCGTATGGGAAAACTCTTTTGACTATGAATGGTCCAGACCATCTTGATTTCAATTTTCCAGGAAATAGCTTGAATCGTGAATTGAAAAGAAGAACTCTGTCTCCTTCTTTAAATTCTTTTGAACTTCTGATTTTTTTATCATGCCATTTCTTCGTTCTTTCCTTATAGATTAACGAATTTTCGTATGCTTCATGTCTTAATTCTTCTAATTCGTTTAGTTGACTTAATTGTAGACGTCCGGCTTCATGTAAATCAAGATTACATGTTTTCAAAGCCCAAAATGCTTTGTGTTCAATTTCTACTGGAAGATGACATGCTTTTCCATAAACAAGTCTAAAAGGTGTGGTTCCAATTGGAGTTTTGTAGGCTGTTCTAAAAGCCCAGAGTGCATCCTCCAATTTAATGGACCATTCCTTCGGATTTGATCCTACGGTTTTCTCTAGAATACGTTTTAAAGCTCGGTTGGTATTTTCAACTTGTCCACTTGTTTGTGGATGATATGCGGTGGAGATTTTATGAGTTACTCCATATCTTTTAAGAACTTTCTCAAGTTGATTATTACAGAAATGAGTACCCCGATCACTTATTAAAGCTTTCGGTGTTCCAAACCTTGCAAAAAGACGTTTTAAAAAGTTGACTACAACTCGTGCATCGTTAGTTGGGAGAGCTTGTGCTTCCGCCCATTTAGATACATAATCAATGGCTACGAGTATATATAGATTATTATGAGATTTTGGAAATGGACCCATAAAGTCAATACCCCAAATGTCAAATACTTCACATACTTGGATGACATTTTGTGGCATTTCATCACGTTGACTTATTTTTCTGGCCCTTTGACATGCATCACAGGATTTGCAAAGAAGGTGTGCGTCTTTGTAAATTGTAGGCCAATAGAATCCAGCTTCATAAACTTTTCTTGCTGTTAGTTGAGGCCCATAATGCCCTCCTGTTGGTCCTGTGTGACAATGGTTTAATATTTTACTAGCTTCATCTCCAAATACACATCGGCGTATTATTCCATCGGGACAACTTTTAAACAAATGTGGATCTTCCCAGAAATAGTGTTTTATATCACTGAAGAATTTCTTTCGTCTTTGGTACGATAATCCTTTTTCAAGGAATCCACAAACTAAGTAGTTTGCATAGTCTGCAAACCATGGGATTTCTTTATAATCTATCTTCAATAGATATTCATCAGGAAAGTTGTCTTGTATGGCCGATTCATTTAGAACTTCTAATTCAGGATTTTCAAGACGAGAAAGATGATCAGCGGCGAGATTTTCTGCTCCTCTTTTATCTCGGATTTCAATATCAAACTCTTGTAAGAGTAAGATCCAACGGATTAATCTTGGTTTAGCATCTTGTTTTGAAAATAGGTATCTAAGAGCAGAATGGTCGGTATAGACCACCGTTTTTGCTAGAACGAGATATGATCGAAATTTGTCAAAAGCAAAGACAATAGCAAGGAGTTCTTTTTCAGTAGTTGTATAGTTCGTTTGTGCTCCTTGTAATGTCTTACTAGCATAATATATAGGTTGAAATCGTTTTTCAATCCTTTGTCCTAAAACGGCTCCCATTGCAAAATCACTTGCATCGCACATTAGTTCAAATGGTAGATTCCAATTTGGTGTTATCATGATTGGTGCATTAGTGAGTTTCTCTTTAAGAATATTAAAAGATTTGATACACTCATCTGAAAAGATGAATGGCGCATCCTTTTCTAGGAGTTTATTCATAGGAGTTGCAATTTTAGAAAAATCTTTTATGAAACGTCGGTAAAAACCGGCATGCCCTAGAAAACTCCTAACTCCTCTAACATTTGTGGGATGTGGAAGTTTAGCAATTACATCTACTTTAGCTCTATCCACTTCAATTCCTTCTTTTGAAATTTTATGTCCAAGAACGATGCCTTCTTTAACCATGAAATGGCATTTCTCCCAATTAAGTACTAGATTTGATTTTTCGCATCTAATTAACATTCGTTCCAGATTAACTAGACATGATTTAAATGTATCACCGAAGACTGAAAAGTCATCCATGAATACTTCCATGCATTCTTCTATCATGTCGTGAAAAATCGCCATCATACACCTTTGAAAGGTTGCAGGGGCGTTACAAAGTCCAAATGGCATGCGTTTGTAAGCAAAAGTACCATAAGGGCACGTGAATGTGGTTTTCTCTTGGTCCTCGGGTGCTATTGGAATTTGAAAATATCCGGAAAATCCATCTAGAAAACAATAGTAACTATTTCCGGCTAATCTTTCCAACATTTGATCTATGAAAGGTAAGGGAAAGTGATCTTTTCTGGTGGCGTCATTTAATTTTCTATAATCAATACATACACGCCATCCTGTTACAGTCCTAGTAGGAATAAGCTCATTTTTCTCATTTGTAATGACAGTCATGCCACCCTTCTTAGGCACGCATTGAACTGGGCTTACCCATGGACTATCAGAGATTGGATAAATTAAACCTGCATCTAGCAGTTTAATAATCTCTTTCTTAACTACATCTTGCATATTAGGATTTAGTCTTCGTTGGCGTTGCACATACGTTTTATGATCTTCTTCCATAAGGATTTTATGTGTGCAATACGAAGGACTTATTCCTTTAATATCATGAATCTTCCATGCAATGGCTGGTTTATGAGCTTTCAACACAGAAATGAGTTGTGATTTCTCATTTTCAGTAAGAGAAGATGATATTATTACAGGTAATTCAGATTCACCATGTAAATAAGCGTATTCCAAATGGTTTGGAAGTGGCTTTAACTCTAATTTCGGAGGTTCTTCTATCGATGATTTATATCGATATCTGTCTTCTTCTTTTAGCATTTGAATTTCTTCTGTTGTTGGTTCATATCCATTAGCTATAAGTGTAGCTAACATTTCAGCTTCATCAATTGGTTCATTACCTTCTCCTAAAGAACATTCTCCTGTTCCTTGTAATTCTGGAAATTCTTCTAATAATTCTGCATGTGCATCTATAGTTTGAATATAATAACATGTATCATCTGCAGATTGTGGTTGTTGCATTGCTCTATCAACTGAAAAGGTAACACTCTCATCCTCTATACTTAGGGTCAGTTTCTTACCGAACACGTCTATCATTGCTTTAGCCGTGTTTAAGAATGGTCTTCCTAATATGAGAGGAACTTGAGAATCTTCTTCCATGTCCAAAACAACAAAATCTACTGGAAATACTAAAGTACCAACTTTAACTAGCATGTTCTCCATTATCCCTCTAGGATATTTTATTGATCTATCGGCTAGTTGTATGCTTATTCTGGTTGGTTTCAATTCTCCAAGGTCTAGTTTAGCGTATAGTGAATACGGCATTAGATTTATACTAGCACCTAAGTCTGCCAATGCTTCTATTGAACTAAGACTACCCAGAAAACATGGAATTGTGAAACTTCCTGGATCAGATAGTTTTTCTGGTATCTTATTCAACAGCACTGCTGAACAATTAGCATTCATAGAGTTCTTCCATTTTCTTTCTATTTGAGATTAGATCTTTCAAGAATTTAGCATATCTAGGCATTCCTGAAATCACATCAATGAAAGGAAGATTTACATTTATCTGTTTAAACATATCCAAAAATTTGGATTGCTCGGCTTCAAGTTTCTCTTTCTTCATTTTACTCGGGTAAGGAAGTGGTGGTTGGTATGGTTTAACATAAGGTTTATCCTTAACTGTGTTATCTTCATTAACTTTTTCAACTACTGGTTCTTTTTCCTTATCTTGATCAGGTTGTGGTTCTTGTGGAGTAGGAATAGTTTCATCAGAAGTTACAGGTATTTCAGGTGGTTTAAGTGTTGTACCACTTCTTGTGGTAATGGCTTTAGCTGTTTCATTCCGGGGGTTAGTGTTTGTATCACTAGGTAGACTTCCCGGTTTTCTTTCACCTATTAACCTTGCTAGGTTACTTACTTCTTGTTCCAGATTTTGAATAGAAGCTTGTTGATTTCTAAATGCTTGAGCATTTTGTTCATTAGTTTGTTTTTGAGATGTGAAAAACTGTGTTTGAGTTTCAACTAGCTTCGTCATCATATCTTCTAAATTCGGCTTTTTATCATCGGTTTGTTGTGGTGGTTTGTTTTGAAAATTCGGTCTTTGCTGGTTGTAAGTATTATTGGATACTTGTTGATTGCTAGGACCTTGTTGGTTGTTGTATGGAATATTTCGGTTATAATTCTGGTTTTGATTGTAAATCGGTCTTGGCGGTTGATAATTACTCTGATAATTATTTCCAGGCCTTTGGTTTATGTATGAAATATTCTCTCTTTGTTCCATTGTTAATTCAATACTGAGACAATCTTTTGTCAAATGTGGTCCTCCACACTGCTCACAACTAATTCGTATTGAGTGAATATCTTTAGTCATCTTTTCCATTCGTCTCTCCACAGCATCTATCTTTGCGGAAATGGAATCTAAGTCATGGCTAGAATCGGCTCTAGCTGCTTTAGATGATCTAATGATATCTTTTTCTTGGTGCCACTCATGTGAGTGGGAAGCAGTGTTATCAATAATTTTGTAAGCATCAGTTTCGGTTTTCTTCATAATAGAACCACCAGCTGCTATATCTATGTCTTTCCTTGTAGTGATGTCGCATCCTTGGTAGAATATTTGTACTATTTGACAGGTGTCTAAACCATGTTGCGGACATCCTCTTAACAACTTTCCATATCTAGTCCACGCCTCATATAGAGTTTCATTTGGTTTCTGTGTGAACGTAACAATTTCTGCTTGAAGTCTTACGGCTTTAGATGCAGGAAAGAATTGTTTAAGAAATTTGTCAACTAAAACATCCCATGTATCAATCGCCCCTTCAGGTAACGATTCCAACCAATCTTTGGCTTCTCCCTTTAAAGTCCAGGGAAATAACATGAGATATATCTGTTCATCCTCTACTTCTCGTATTTTAAATAGTGTGCAGATTCTATTAAAGGTACGTAGATGTTCATTTGGATCTTCCTTCGGCGCACCACTAAATTGGCATTGATTAGTCACCATGTGTAGAATTTGTCCTTTGATTTCATAATCTGGCGCATTAATCTCAGGATGAGTAATTGCGTGACCTTGGCCAGTGCGTTTAGCTCTCATTTGGTCTTCCATACTTAGAGGTTCCAGATTCTCCATAATTGAATTTGTTGAATCGGTATCACTAGATGATTCTGATTTAATGGTTCGTTCCTCAACAATCTCTGTTTGAATGATTGGTGGTTCCGGAGGAAAGTTTAGTGGTTCAGGATCTACGAACCGTTCCTGAATATTCTCCGGATTCTCAATTGTGAGGTCGGGTTCAAAAAATGGATTATCGGAAATTTGAACTGAAGTACTTGGTCTACTGGATGACGATTCTAAAGAAAAATTAACGGCGGTTATATTTGCTAAATGTCTTGATCTAGTTACAGGTGGTGAACGTACAAAAGGTGGTGAACGTCTTGTTCGGTGCATTCACTGAATATCCTATTAGTTTTAAAAAGGAAAGAAAAATTATAATAAGTTATCCAATCAATAGACTTTTCTGATTTTGCCCACGTTTCGAATAGCCAAAAGATGCAGCAGAGGGGCAGGATTCGTTTGGTCTCAATATAATTGAGGACTGTTTGGCTCCAATAACCCGGTCCACGTACAAATCCAACTATTACTACGAACCAGAAAATTTTGATGTCTATTAATTTAACCACTTAAAATAAATTTTCGTAATTTTAAGAAATTTAGATAAGAAGTAGAATAAAAATCTATGTCCTAAAACTAGAATAGCGAGAAATAAGAAAGAAAAAAAACCAATCGAAAAAGGTCGAAAAAGAAAAATGGTTGAAAAATAAAAGGTGACGGAAAAATAAAAGAAACTTATAAAACTTAAAAATACTTGACTAACCTAACCTTATTACTACAACTAACTTAAAATTATAATCGCAAATTGAAATTACTAATTGGAATGATAATTGATACATAGTAAAAGGTCGTCTAAAAATATTAAAGCTTACAAGAAAAACTAAATCCCAAATGGAAATAACTTAAAAAGAAACTAAAACTTAAAAAGGCGTCGCAAAATTCTAAAGCACCTAAATCTTAGTCTAAAGAAAAAGCACTTAAGGAATTCTACGGCAAAGCCTAAAAATCTAGGAGTAAAAATAACTATAGCAAAAACTAAGTTTAAAATTAAATATGAGCTAAACATACAAAAGTTATGCTACAACGATTAAAAAGGGACAAAATATAAAAATATACAAAAAGTTGTAAAAAGTACAATTTTTATAAAAATATTATTTTTATATTATTTATTTAATAAAACTACTAATTTTACAATTTAAATAAACTAATTAAACTAAAAATACAAATTAATAATAAAAACTAAATTAATATATATTATATATAACCCTAATTAGGGTTTTAATATTATAATTATTATTATTATCCGTAATTAATGCAGGCAGGCTGCAGTCTGGCGTGTCAGATGGGCTCATGCGATCGCATGAGTCCTCAGTTGCCCAGCCATGCGATCGCATGGGCTAGGGTTTCGGGCCAAAAGCTGGGCTGCTACAGTGTTCGGGCCGAATTAATATATATTTATTTTTTTTTTTCTGTTTTAATAAAATTATGTAATATATTTATATAAATTAAATAAAACTTATATTTTTATAAAATAAAGATAAAGAAACTTTTATATAACTTACAAACTCTTAAAAAAATATTTATATTTTTGTTTTTATTTTTATATTTTCGAATATTTAAAACGTATTTCTACAAAACGTACTAAAAATAAAAATCTTTTTTTTTTTTGTGTGTGTGGCGTTTCGCTTCGGCGTTTCCCCGGCAGCGGCGCCAAAAATACTTGATGTTTTGCGAGGTGTATACGAAATAGTTTATATTTTACTAGGAAAAACTATTAAATACGATACAATTTTACACAAGATATTTATTTATTTATAGAATGGATATACTTAAACCTTGCTACAACACTTATAGGCAGTGTACCTAATCGTAAAGTAGTGTAGTTTTTAGTAAGTCCGGTTCGTTCCACAGGGAAATCTTTAAACAAAGCTCAACGCTATATTAGTTTACTTTTATAAAAATACAAATATATATAAGTAATATTATTATTATAAAAAGGGGGTTTTTACCGTTTAATGACCGGTTTGTCGATTTTAAAACTTTAGTCGCAGTTAAAACCTAATGTAAAATATTAAATAAATAAAAGACTTAAATTAAAGCGTAATGTAAATAACAATAATGAAATTGCGAATAATAAAAGTGCGATAAAATAAACTTGCGATAATTAAAGAGTACGATAATTAAAAGTGCGATAAAATAAATTAACAATAAAAATGCGATAATTAGAAGTGCAATTAAATATAAAATAAAGGAAATTAAATATGAAATAAAAGAATTATGCTTATTTAAACTTCCGTAATCATGATGTTCGACGTGTTGATTTTAGTTTTATGCCCATGGGTTAATTGTCCTTTGTCCTGGATTATTTAATCTGTCCGTCTGGTTTTTGTCCATAACAGTCCATCAGTCATAAATATAAAGTGCGAGTGTCCTCGTCAAATTATTATTATACCCGAAGTTAAATATTCCAACTAATTGGGGATTCGAATTGTAACAAGGTTTTAATACTTTGTTTAATGAATACACCAGGTTATCGACTGCGTGTAAACCAAGGTTTTACTACTTTGTTAACAATTACACCAATTACCCTTGAATGTAATTTCACCCCTGTTTTAATTATTCTAGTGGCTATTAATCCATTCCCGTGTCCGGTTAAATGAACGATTATTCGTACATATAAATACCCCGCCCATCGTGTCCGATTGAGTGTATATGGTAATTTATAGGGACGCCCAATTGTAAATCTTTATATTAAAATTAACAAACTTTCATTTAGTTAAACAAATATAAAGCCCATTAATAGCCCATAGTCTAATTTCCACAAGTGTCGTTCTTTTGTCCAAACCCCAATTATGGTACAAAGCTCAATTACCCAATTTTAGTAATTAGCCCAACATCATGATTACTTCGTTTTAAATAAGCATAATAATAACTTAGCTACGAGACATTAATGTAAAAAGGTTGAACATAACTTACGATGATTAAAAATAGCGTAGCGTTACACGGACAGAATTTCGACTTACACCCTTACAATATTCGCTAACATACCCTTATTATTAGAATTATAATTATAATTAAAATATAAATTATAAATATATATATTACGTATATATGAGAGAAGAGAGATGGATGGATATATTTTTGGTTCACCAAAGCTCGATTTTATAGGAGATGTGGCCTGACTTTTCATGCCATGCGATCGCATGGACTTTCTTCTTCCTGGCCATGCGATCGCATGGCCAGCTGGGAGAGCTCACATGTTGCTTGTTTCCTTGTGCCGACGTTTTATAAATAATATAATATATTAAATAATTATAAGAATTATTTAAATATTATATTATATTTATGTGCATAGTTGACTTGTAATTTTTAGTCCGTTGCATCGAGCATTGAGAGTTGACTCCGTTCCCGGTTCCGGATTTTCGAACGTCCTCGCGTACAATTTTATATTTTGTACTTTGCGTTTTGAATCTTGTACTCTTGTAATTTCGAGACGTTTCTTATCAATAATTGGAACCTCTTTGATTGTCTTTTGTACTTTTGAGCTTTTTGGTCGTTTGCGTCTTCAATTCGTCGAATCTGTCTTTTGTCTTCACCTTTTATTATTTAAACGAATATCACTTGTAAATAGAACAATTGCAACTAAAAGCTTGTCTTTTTTGAGGAATAATGCTATGAAATATATGTTCGTTTTTAGCATTATCACAAGTAGTGAGAAGTAGTGATCAGTCATGACTAGCAGTGAGAGGCGACGTTGAGTAGTAATTAGCAGCGATAAACAGTACTGAGTAGTGGTATAAGATGACGAGTGTGTTCAAGTAGTGTCTTTGTAGTGATATGTAGTGATCGGTGGTGACAGACAGTGTCGAGCAGTGATGAGTTGGGTCAAGATTTACGAGTTACTTACAAGTTATATTAACAATTAATTTACACATGGTAAGTTTCTTCTCACATTTTAGATTACACGGTTTGTTTTCTAAACATTGTTTATCCAAGTAACCTACTTGACTCGGCCCCCAATTCCTTATCTTGTGATGTCGGAACTTCTATATGAGTCACCGTAATGTAATCCCGGTCATTACATTAAGCTATCTCACATTTCCATTCGACATCACTCCATAATTTCAAGATGGCGTAGTCAACTTAATTTAGTTAAATCTCGCATCGCGTGTACGTATGTGATTCGTAGTGTAGTGTCTAGTTCGAGTTCATATCATCTGGATATAAGGTGTATATGTACTTGATGTAATGTGTAGCCCTACATGTAGTATTGTGAAGCAAACAGTGCAAGTATGGCGTGTAAAAGTCATCCAAGACACACAACTATAGACTAGACTTCACTAATGCACCCTACGGTTAGACACACTAATGTATCCTAGTTCCCTATAGCCAAAGCTCTGATACCATCTTTAACACCCCGTCAAAAATCCCCTTAATGGAATGTTAACTCTGGTCCCAGTGCTTGGCTTAAGTTCTACATAACAGCAATATTCTACAGCGGAAGCAATTAATACCTGAGAATAAAACACGCAAAACGGATCAACAATAATGTGAGTGAATCTACATGGTTTAGGTAAGCAATACAGTATGTTTAAGAAATAACATTTTGAAAACGTTTATTAGTGGAAGGCCACCAAGGTTTAATGTTATAGTTTGTAGACAACACCGTTTCCCATTTCAAAAGTTTGTTTACACTACCATGTCAAGTTTCAATCATTTGTAGACAATACCATATCAAGTTTCAAATATTCGTAGACAATACCATGTCAAGTTTCAATCATTTGTTCGTAAACCACAGTTTTAAATAACATTGTATAGTATCTGAAAAACAGTTATCAGAAAAATAGTTTAGTTTCCTTGACCACGAGATTTTACAAGTACAACCCCAAGTTGCAAAACGTTTGCATAATCTGAGCACCTGAATACTAGCAATGACCCGAGTATAGAAACCATTATACCCGCCTTTACCTCGTAAAATGTTATACACTTGTTCGAGTGTATCTAATGTTCAAAATAAATGCACCACAGTTAATATTACAGGGTGAGGTTGTCAACCTAACAGATCCGTCCATCTAAATTGTGCTTACACCGATGGTATTAAAAGTATTCAAGCTAGAGGCTTTTTGAACAAACTCAATATGAATATATGGTACTCGTGTCAATACAAAAGCATTTGATAATGTAAGTATAACAGCGTGTATTCTCATCCCTGAAAACAAGTAAAAAGTGGGACTGTAGACTCGCCTTTGAATAAAGCTCGGATGACAGACAAAAACTTGTACGGTTTACAGCTGAGTAATGCAACCTAAGTATACGTATTTAGGTTGGTCAACATATGTACCTTAAATAAGGGTGGTTTCATAGTATAAGTTTTCTTATTGCTCGACTCGACGCGTTTCAAAGTAAAAGTCAACAAATAGTCAACTAGATCATGCAAGTCAAGCAAAGTTAATCGAAGTCAAACCGAAAGTCAAAATTGGTCAAAGTGGTCAAATAAAGTCAACATCAGTAGGTTCATGTCAAATGTTGATCAACATATCAAACCTAAGTCAAACAACACGTTTTGGACCATAAATAGTCAATTTCACAATTTCAGTTTATCGTTGTGCACAAAGTTCATGAACACGTAGCATACTTAGCACATTATTTCATAGTACAAAATTCATGCAAACATGGAAAACTCCAGATCATAAGTATACTCAAAATAGATTCCAAAAAGTCCGGCCAGGGTCTCATACGATAATTAAAAGTCAGGAATCAGAAGGGGTACATTTGGGTTTTGCCAAGTCAGTTTCTGACCGCGGACTGATTTCATTTTGGCTATAACCGGAGCTAGGAACATGAAATTGATACAAGACTAGTGGCCATAGTTCAAGGACAAGTCAAACTAACACATATCAAAAGTTGAGCAATTTTTGTTCAGCCAATTTGTACATTTTATTCATGCAAGTTGAATGTTCAGTTTTTCAGCTCAATTCAGAAGTCACACAAAGTATGACACTAGTGTGCCTAATGAATAAAGTTTCGGAGTTTGTAATAAACTAACCATAAGTCACATATCATGTCAAAATTCATATTCCATAAGCTTACATGCTCATTCAATAAACACAATCCACAGAGTATAAAACAGAGAGCAATTTACAGATTCGATTCTAGTTTAGCTAGTCACATTTGCACGCGATTATCCGAAGATCTAGATACAATTAGTCTATGATATCTACATGAAAGGTGAAGTACTTTTTGTGTACACATAAGTCAACACATTTTATCATACAAGGCTGTTTTCATGCAAGTGCTGTATAAATCCACTTTTACACTAATTTAAGCATAACTCGAATTATACGTAAGCAAACGACATGATATCCTAGTGTAACTTGAGTGTTTTTAAATTATCTTTCCAGTGGTATAAGTTTCACAAGCCAATTTTTGGTCTAACAAACCCAAATTTCTGATTACACACAAAAACACAACGTTAATTTCAATTGGCCATAACTTAATCATCCGAAAACGAAATCAAGCGAATCCAAAGCCTAAAATCAATAGTTTTTCTTGAACATTCTAATTACATCATAATATTTAACATTTAGCAAAGTCAATTTTTCTGTACACACCAAAACAAATTCGGTTTTAAACCCTAACGCATCAAACAATCAAATTAACTACACCAATAAACAATAACGCGTATAGACTTGAGCAATTGACAACATACACTATCAAACTCCATCAAAATCAGAATTTTAAATATTAGGGTTCATATAATTTTACCTTGGATCATAAAATTGTTTATACCAATGTGTTGCTAGCGTTGTGAATTGCAATTATTGTGTTGAAGACTTAATCTAAAATTTAGAAATTGATGGTGTTTGTGTGGGATTGATGAACGACGAAGGAGAGGCAGGAGGAGGAAATCAGTCGATGCTTTTTTTTTTTTTTAGGGTATTATGCAGTAAAATTAGGTTAAGTCTAGTATTATATAGTTAGGGCCTAACACAAATTTACATGGATTAGTCACTAGTGGCCCAAAGTGGAAAGAAAAGGCGTGGGATGGTGTGGGTCAGCCGATTGGGCCCAATGGGAGTGTTCCCGGGCTCATGTTTTGCAAAAGCTTGTATTCGTGGCTCGTTTCAAGTGCCGTTTAGTCGTACTGAAGGCCCGGAACGCTAAACCGATCGTTAAACGCAACCAATCGCTTAATTTATTAAAAATCCAATAAATTAAATATTTTTGAAAAGTTAATAATTAATAATTTAATTATTAAAATAAACTCGAGCGTTTCGTTGTTCAAAAAGCAATTATCAAAACTGTATCGTTTTTATCGTATTTCTTTATCTGAAATATTTATTCGAATTAATATCAACCCATATTAATTATTGTAACCCTCCAAGGATCAATTACGCATTTATTACACATAAACACATAAACGTCAAGTAATCGTCGTTAAATAAACTAACGGAAGGTTAACAGAAGTAACGAAAAAGCAGGGTTGTTACATAACCCGAACCCTAGCTCGAACCCTAACTACAAAGGTAGTCTTCCTCAGTGTAAGAGATGCTACAAGCATCATACTGGATACTGCAACGTAGTGTGTGAGAAGTGTAAAAAGACTGGACATGTCAGCAGAGATTGTAAGATCACCACCCCAGCTGTGAGGACAAACCCGAATGGACCAAGGAAGTGCTTTGAGTGCGGTCAGCAGGGTCACTTCAAGAATGAATGTCCGAACAAGAAGAAGGATGGCGGGCCAGCACGTGGAAGAGTCTTCAACATGAATGCCAGAGATGCCCGTGAAGATCCTGACTTGGTCACAGGTACATTCACAATCAATAACATATTAGCTTCTGTCTTGTTTGATACTGGTGCCGATAGGAGTTATGTATGTAGACACTTTTGCTCTAAGATAGATTGGTCATTAGTTCCTTTGGATGAGAGTATACTTGCCGAGGTGGCCAATGGAAAACTAGAGAAAGTTGACCAAATTAGCCGAGGAGGTATTATAAACTTAGCTGGAGCGGAATTTGAGATAGATTTGATACCCATTAAGTTGGGAAGCTTTGATGTGATAGTTGGCATGGACTGGTTGTCCAAAGTACAAGCAGAAGTCATCTGTGGAGAAAAGATTATTCGTATACCACGCGAAGACGGTGTGCCATTAATTGTATACGGGGAGAGATGTAGTCCAAAGTTGAACCTTATTAGTTGCTAGAAGGCACAAAAGATTATGAAAAAGGGGCGTTTTGCTGTTCTGGCGCACGTAAAGAAGTTAGAAACGGAGGAGAAAAGCGTAGATGATGTACGAATTGTGAACGAATATCCCGACGTCTTTCCAGAAGAACTGCCAGGATTACCCCCACCAAGATCAGTAAAGTTTCAGATTGATCTAGTACCAGGAGCCGCACTTGTAGCTCGTGCACCTTATCGACTTATACCTTCTGAAATGCAAGAGTTGCAGAGTCAACTACAAGAACTACTAGACCGTGGATTCATCCAACCAAGCTCTTTTCCTTGGGGCGCACCTGTTTTGTTTGTAAAGAAGAAGGACGGATCTTTCCGCATATGTATTGATTACCGCGAACTCAACAAGTTGACAATCAAGAATCGGTATCCCCTTCCCATAATTGACGATCTATTTGATCAGCTGCAAGGATCCAGCATTTACTCTAAGATCGATTTGCGGTCAGGTTATCACCAGTTGAGGGTGAAGGAGAGCGATGTACTTAAGACTGCATTCCGAACGCGTTATGGTCACTATGAGTTTCTGGTAATGCCATTCGGTTTAACCAACACACCTGTATGCAAGCCGTACCTAGACAAGTTCGTTATCGTCTTCATAGATGATATCCTAATCTATTCCAAAAGTGAAGAAGAACATAAGCAACATCTTCGACTCATGCTTTAACTTTTGAGACAAGAGCAACTCTATGCCAAATTCTCCAAGTGTGAATTTTGGTTGAAGGAAGTTCGGTTTCTTGGTCATATCGTGAGCGATCAGGGTATCAAAGTCGATCCCGCAAAGATCGAAGCCATCAGCAAGTGGGAAACCCCCACTACTCCTACTCATATCAGCCAATTTTTAGGCCTCGCCGGTTATTACCGTAGATTCATTGAAGGTTTCTCTCTGATTGCACGACCATTAACCGCATTGACTCACAAAGGGAAGAAATTCGTTTGGGCGACCGAGTAAGAGTCGGCATTCCAAACCCTGAAGCAGAAGTTAACATCCGCACCTATCTTATCACTTCCCGAAGGCAGTGACGACTTCGTTATGTATTGCGACGCCTGAAAACATGGTTTTGGTTGTGTATTGATGCAACGAACAAAGGTTATTGCTTATGCCTCTCGTCAACTGAAGATTCACGAGCGAAATTACACAACGCACTATCTCGAACTTGGTGATGTTGTCTTTGCACTAAAATTATGGAGACACTACCTCTATGGAACTAAAAGTACTATCTTCACCGACCACAAAAGCCTCCAACACATATTCGATCAGAAACAACTGAACATGAGACAACGATGGTGGATCGAAACATTGAACGATTACGATTGTGAACTACGTTATCATCCTGGCAAGGCAAATGTAGTAGCCGATGCCTTGAGCCGAAAGGAGAGAATGGTACCTCTTCGTGTCCGAGCCTTGAACATCACCATTCACACGAATCTTAATAGCCAGATCCGCGTAGCTCTTGATGAGGCTCTCAAGGAGGCAAATGTAGTAGCCGATGCCTTGAGCCGAAAGGAGAGAATGGTACCTCTTCGTGTCCGAGCCTTGAACATCACCATTCACACGAATCTTAATAGCCAGATCCGCGTAGCTTAAGATGAGGCTCTCAAGGAGGAGAATATTTCTCATGAGCACTTGAACATTCTCATCTCTCGATTCGAAGTTAAGGAGACTGGACTCCGATATTTCGCCGAAAGGATTTGGGTGCCTAGTTATGGGGATTTACGAAGCCTTATTCTAGACGAAGCCCACAAGTCAAGATATTCGATTCATCCAGGAGCCGGTAAGATGTACCATGATCTCAAGGAACAGTATTGGTGGCTTAATCTTAAGAAGGACGTTGCTACTTATGTTGGGAAGTGTTTAACTTGTTCAAAGGTTAAGGCCGAACATCAAAGGCCATCTGGGTTACTTCAGCAACCAAAAATCCGGCAATGGAAGTGGGAAGGGATAACGATGGACTTCATCACGAAACTACCAAAGACGGTGGGCAGATACGATACCATCTGGGTTATCATTGACCGTCTTACCAAATCTGCACACTTCCTAGCCATGAAGGAAACTGATACGATGGAGAAACTCGCTCATCTATACATAAAGGAAATTGTATCTCGTCATGGTGTACCCTTATCGATTATTTCAGACCGAGATGCCCATTTCGCCTCTAGATTTGGGCGTTCCTTGCAAGAAGCCTTGGGAACACATCTCGACATGAGTACCGCATATCACTCGCACACCGACGGACAATGCGAATGATTCAAACTTTAGAGGACATGTTGCGTGCTTGTGTTATTGATTTCGAAAAAGCTTGGGAGAAGCATTTACTGCTAGCCGAATTTTCTTACAACAACAGCTATCATTCGAGTATTAATGCTGCACCTTTCGAAGCGTTGTATGGCCGCAAGTGTCGTTCTCCTATTTGTTGGGCCGAAGTGGGTGAGAAGCAAATCACCGGACCCGAGCTAATCCATGAAACAACCGAGAAGATTGTTCAAATTCAAGCGAGGCTCAAGATGGCCCGCGATCGTCAAAAGATCTATGCCGACCTTAAACGTAAAGATTTCGAATTCCAAGTTGGTGACCGCGTAATGTTGAAAGTCGTACCTTGGAAAGGTGTAATCCGTTTCGGAAAGCGTGGGAAGTTAAACCCACGATATATTGGTCCTTTTGAAATCTTGGAGCGTATTGGACCCGTTGCTTACCGTTAGGATCTTCCGACACAATTGAGCTTAGTTCATCCCACTTTACACGTGTCAAACCTGAAGAAATGTCTTGCTGAACCAGAACTTGTCATCCCTCTCGATGAGCTTACGATCGATGACAAACTCCACTTCGTGGAAGAACCCGTTGAAATTATGGACCGTGAGGTCAAGACCTTGAAACGCAACAAGATTCCGATCGTCCGAGTTCGATGGAATGCAAAACGAGGGCCTGAGTTTACTTGGGAACGAGAGGATCAAATGATGCAAAAGTATCCTCACCTCTTCCCGACTCCACCATCTACCTCAGCTTAAATTTTGGGACGAAATTTTCTTTAACAGGTGTGATATCGGCTAAAAAGTCACGTTTTCACCCCGGTATTAAGGCCCAAAAACAAGAAAGATTCGAACTTTATCGGCAAAATACCCACTTCGTCAGTTAGAATTGAAGAACAAGTAATTACGAAGGCGGTGCAAAAAGAATCAAGGGAATCGGAGCTAAAACGAAGATTCTAGAGCGAAAACGGTGAAAGACAAGAAATCAAGTTATGATCCAGGGAATCAAGGCTGACCAACAGACCATACAACTTGCCATACGGCCTGCCATAAGGCCTGCCTCTATGTATACGGCTTGCCAGATACGTGCCACCAAGTGCCTTCACCATACGGCCTGCCACCCATACAGCCTGCCAAATACGCCCCACCATACGGCCTGCCAGACGTATTTTGGCATTTTCCTAGTCTATTTAATGGGTCTTTGTCATTCATTCCAACACACACTTCAATTCACTTCTTTCTCTCTCTTGTACAATATTAATCATACTCTCAAGGCCTTCGACTCTGTGCGGGAAACCTAGTACCCGGAGAAGAACGCTGAAGATTGTATTAGGAGAGGTCTGGAGTCTTGAAGTTGTCACTTTTGTATTCAGAACTCGTTTAATCTACTGGTACCTCTATCCTTTATCTTATATAAATGTTTTATTATATTGTTGCCATGATTAGCGAGTAGTTATCTTTAGTGTATGCTATGATGTAAGCAGTTATAATGCCGAAATAATATTATGGTTTGTGTATGCTGTCGAAATGCTTTCCGATTATGCTTTAAACTCAATCGCTTTTTCAACTAATAGAACGTAGTTATAGGCTCTGTTATTGGGAAGTCGCGAACCCTGATTCAGAGTACACTATCTGTGTCACCCCTTGGTAAGAGAAGTCTATCGGATACAACGTAAGATCGACTGAGGCACACCGGTTGTAGTAAGTCTATCAAGCTTTGGATTCTGACTGAGGACTCTTTAGTAGTGAAACATCTGACTAGACCCCTAGTACATTGTCGGTCCTAGACCATGCTAGTGTAGTCACCAAGCATATAAACTTCGTACATGCACGCTGAAGCACAGCGGTTGTTGTAAGCTGTACCTCTGCTAAGTAAGGCCATGGAACACGGTTAGTGTTGACCAGTACACTGCACCATAACGCGGTCTCAAGCATTGCACCCCGCTTGAGGGATTCTTAGTTAATTAAGGAACTGTTTGTTTAGACACATAAAGGATTGGACCGTTAGGATAACCGAACGTGTTCATGGAAGTCATCTTGACTTGGCCATGGTATTCTTTATGGTTGAACTCTTTTTAAGGGCCTAACTATCTTTTACCAATCATTAACGAAAGCATTGAAACACATCACGTCTCTCGGATATGGTAAACCATGTATTCTATTATGCTTAAGAAAGTTTAGACCATTTTGGAATGTTAATACGTCACCCAACCGAGTCGCTCAATTAGATGAGCCGTCTGAACGTGTATGCCTGTAGTCAGACTGCACGGGCGTCAGGGGTAAGGGACGTTGCTGTCTATTCAGAATCTTCAAGCCTAACGCAGTACCCAGTGACATGTCTTATGACAGGGGCGTTTAGGACCAGTGTAATGAATACAAGGCCTCTGCCTATTCATGAGCCAACATTCCATAATATTGGCAGAATAACTGATGAAGTCATAGTATGCACTTACTTTAACCTTATCTGAATTACAAATTTTATCGCATTTACTTTATCTATCTTATAAACTAGAAAATCCCAAAATAAATATTCACTACTCCCTAACTATCTTAGGCTAAAATATAGGTTCGATGTTACTGATATCTCAAAAAGACGACTCTAGGTCATACTTCCCTTACTTATAAGAAGTAGTAAGATTTAGGCCCCGCTAAATATAAATTTAAAACTCTACCCTCTCCCACGAGTGGCTGATCGTGGCGAGCCGCGGCCTGACGACACCGCTCAAATAAAAACCGTCTGTTTTGGCCATATCAGGAGATACCCCTAGTTTTTGGCGCCGCTGCCGGGGAACTGGTATCAGGCAATACTGCTCTCTATCAAACTTATTCACAAGCATTTAGTGGTGTCTAAGAAAGACAATTATACACGGACTTGGTTATTGGATTTTCCGAACAGTCGCCAATTATATTGGGACCAAAAGGATCCTGCCTCTCCGTAGTCGGCCCGGCCACTTGGTTTGTTGAATAGTTCGTGCGAAGCTCTGTTACCGAAATACCAGGGAATCAGTAGCCAGAACCAAAAACATATTCCACCATAGGATAGTTAGTTAATTAGATTAGATTACCTTAGATTACCTTAGATTAGATTAGATTACTTTAGTTTACTTTAGATTAAATTAGATTACCTTAGAATTAGATTAAATTAGTTTAGTTTAGCTTATTATAATTTAGCTTATTTGCGAAATATTAAAAAAAAAAAGGGGGGGGGGGGGGGGGGCATACCTAGTGTATGACCCAAACCCGATCTAGACCAGGGCCGTTGTTATTCGTACCTGATCCAGACGCAATAATCTCTAAAGCACGCAAGGAAGCAAGAATCAGAAACCAAATGGCGTTACGCGTTACTTTAGCAGAAAATACCAAACCCTCGATTGAAGGTCGAGGAGGACCAATCAGATTTCCAGAGACTCAAGGACACTCGTTCGAGTTAAAACATCACATCATCCAGCTCATCCAGAATAGCTGTCAGTTTCACGGATTACCGAATGACGATCCTAATTCTTACCTTGATAAATTCATATCTCTTTCGAACTCCTACAAACATCCAGGGATATGACAAGATATAGTCCGACTATACTTGTTCCCCTATTCTCTCACTCATCATGCTCAAATTTGGTTTGAAGGATTGGAAAAAGATTTCATCGCGTCATGGACGGAGATGGCTACTAAATTCCTAACCAAATATTTCCCTCCTTCTAAACAAACCAAACTGAAGAATGACATCATTAACTTCAAACAAAGTTACGATGAATCTCTTTACACCGCATGGGAGTGTTTCAAAACCCTGCTGAAGAAATGCCCTAATCACCAACTAGAACGGTCAGCCCAAATCTGTACCTTCTACAATGGTCTTACGGTAAATCATAGGACGACGATCGATGCAGCAGCTCAAGGGAATCTGATGAACCAAACCGCAGACGAAGCATGAGAATTGCTCGAGAACATGACAATGCATCATCATGACTGGAACAGTGGTGAAACAACTTCATCATCTTCACCACTCTCCGCACTTAATAATCAAATGGAGGCCATCAAATCCCTCACGGACAAGATGGAATCTCTTGCCAAACAACTCGGAGAATTGAAGACGCAGTCACAGCAGGTTAACCAAGCTCAGGCTTGTGTTAATTGTACCAACCCGCAGCCCACTGAAGATTATCAAGTTGAATACGAAAACCCTGACGGTTCAGTCTGTTACGTCCAATACCCAGCTCATCCACCAAATCCCGGATTCAATCAACCACCTAGGGTTAATCAATTTCAGCGAAGCAATCAACCTTTTCGCTATCGCTATCCACCTTATCCATCCCAGCAATCTCAATTGACCTACGATCAACCACTTCCACTCACTGGTCCCCCAGTTGAGGAGAATTCCCCTACCACCCAGATTACAAAAGCAGCTAACCCTACTCTCAGAGCTGGTGATCAGTTAACTCAATTCATCCAAGGACAACAACAGCTAAATCAGAGAACTGCAACCAGACAAGATCATACGGAGATACTAATGAGAAATCAATTGGCTCTGCTCAAAAGTTTGGAAACGCAGCTCGGACAGTTATCACAACGCCTTGAAACCCGACCGCAGGGAAGATTTCCAAGTAATACTATCCAAAATCCCCACATAGAAGAAGCAAAGCAAATGGATTCTGTAATCCCAGAGGAAGAACCAAGGAGAAAGTCAACTAGGCTCAAGAACAAATCGACATATACTCAGAAGCTGACCCCTGAAACTCCAGTTCGCGTACCTTATCCTGGAAGGCTACAAGAAGAACCATCCAAGCTTGATTCCTTCAAACTTGATGGAAGATTCTTGGACACCATGTCCAAAGTTCCCAACCAGAAGAGATACATCCGAAGGCTTCTTTCTACAAAGGAGAGGATACCAGACTCTAACAAAATTCCACTGAGTGAAGAATGCTCTGCATTGCTCAGAAACTCTCTACCACCAAAGCTAGGAGATACGGGCTGATTCATTTTCCCGTGTTCAATCTACCAATCTGGAACCATTCATGCGCTAGCAGATTTAGGAGAAAGTATAAACCTAATCCCCTACTCTCTCTACAAGAGATTAGAGTTAGGAGACTTGTCACCAACCAAAATGACAATCCAACTTGCCGATCACACAATTCGATATCCTAAGGGCATAGTTGAGAACGTCTTGGTGAAAGTCGAAAAATTCTTGTATCCTACGGATTTCGTAGTGATGGATATTGAGGAAGACCTACACACCCCAATAGTGTTAGGAAGACCTTTCATGAATACGGCTAGGACGGTCATTGATGTGTACAATCAAACCATGATCTTACGATCGTATGGGGAGAGCGTTACCTTCAAAATTGACCGACCAACAGATCTTTCTGGACAGGCAGAGATGTTTGCTATTTCCATTAGACGGATCACTTCTGATGATGAGTCTTCACCACCAGCCGATGATGTCCAGATGGGTGTCGAATCACAGTCTGCAGACGACCCAGAAATGGAAGAAGAGGATCCCAGCGAAGAAATAGAGGAAGAGGAAGAATCTGAGGAGGAAGAGGAAATGGAAGACGTATAAGAAACTGCGACAGTACCCGTTCCAAGAACTGAGCGTCATGAAGAAATAATGAGGCTTGAGACGGAAGATCACAGTTTAATCATTCGCTTCAAGAAAAAGACCGACAAGGCTAAGGTTAAGGATATAGAAATTGATCTTGTTAGTATCAAAGTGGAGAATCAGAATACTAAAGAAACCCTTTCATCAGAACCAGATACCGATGATGACGAGGAAGAGCATCATGAAGGCATTCTGACTAACTCAACCGAAGCAGATCAAGGGGAGCCGGACTCTTCTTCAGATCGAATTCCAGTTATAGCCACACATGCAGACATGATCACCTTCATCAATGATACCGATGAATTTGAAGACATTCTCGAAGCCATCCGAAAGTCAACCATTGACTTTTCGCTACGCTTAACAGAACGAATTATGGCTATCAGAGAAAAGCACCACCTCTATCTCCTAAGAGAAGACAATGATGTTGAAATCTTAGAAGAACGCATTCAAGACTTTATCAATTCTTTTCGCGATCATATCTATCACGAAGAAAGGCAACGAGAGCATAACTCAGTAGTTCGCACTATTCTCGAAACAAGATTCTGTCGAGATCAGAAGATCATTTACTCTAGGGTTTACAACGCCTTAGCCGGATCTGCACTTCCGTTCTCACGAAACCAATGAGCACTACTGACTCTCATCCGGAAGCATATGGATCTTTTCACCGGCCGCCCGACTTATCACACTGATTTGCAAATGATCGAGGATATTCACAGTCTTTTCGCTCTTCTGGATAGAGATAATTTCGAAAGCACACCAGACAGACTAGTGATTTACGTAACAATTGATCACCACGTTGATTTGATTATCAAAGAGTTACAAGACGCTGTTATGGAGGAAGCAAGGCGAAACAATCCGTTCTCTCATCTTGAACCAGATCGAGTCAACATTGCCACCTATGTTACGAAGCAGCTATCACGTATCTTCCACGAGTCCACGGATCCTAGTTTCACATTTAAAGCTGGATGTCGGGAGATATACTCAAAGACGGTGAAATTAATACTCGGATCAGGATTGCTGTTCACTTCTTTCCAGCTTCGTCTCTTAACTAATCTGTGCAAAGCTACAGACTCCTACTGTGGAGATCACCGTTCCGAAGACTTCAAAATTCTAAAGATACAGTTTCTAACATTATTTGAAGACCTCCGAAATGAGCATCCCATCAGAGAAATCATCAACACCAGCACTGCTTCTATGATTGACATTCATGGGTTAACCAGCAGGGTTGTGGATCATATTGTCATCAGACTTCAAGACTTATCAAGAGCCGAAACTGCGCACTACTTATCTTTAAGAAGATCTTCAAGAGAAGTACCGGATCTGTTACCACTATTGGTCCGACACTTTCTCAGGACTTATCCACCAAGACTTACATTCCCTCGAGAAGACCAAGATCACAACCATCAGCGAGGAATGTTCACTTTTTGAAGCATCACTACGGTCGAGCCAACGACCTTAAACAAAAGCGCTTCTCGGGAGGCAACCCGTGCAATAAAGTAGAGTAGAAGAATAAAGGATGACAAATGAGCCGATAAAGAAGCAAGGAAGCCAGCCGCATCTGCTAGGGGTATTTCTTTCTTTTCGCTACTAGCTCAAGATTCAAAATATGCCACATCCTAGCTTATCACTAAGTGTGGGATAACACCCAAATCAAAACACTAGACAAATACTCCCAAATCTTCAACTAAAACTCCTAAGTGTGGGATACACTAGGAACATTGAGGACAATGTTCGTCTAAGTGTGGGATGTTGGTATCTTTTTATACTGTATTATAATAAACCATTACGAAGATTCCAAGTCCTTAAGCCAAATTTCAAAATTTTTGCAAAAAGAAACCCTTTTTGAAAGAGTATTTTTGAAAACCTAAAACGTTTGTCAATAAAAATAAGGCTTAAGTAAGGTGGAATTCTTGTTAGATTGAAATCTCTAATAGAGCATTGCATGACTAAGGCATTATCGACCTAAATTGATTATGGTGAGGCACCCCAAATAAGACCAGCATTCATCTTTAATGCTTCACTATTTTCCGTTGAGAGTGCCGATGTCTGTGCTCATAATCAGAACTTGCTTTAGATCTCCAAGCAGCGAAACACGATTCAGTTGTACTCAAAATAGCTACCCATTTGTCAAACATAAACCTTCCGCACCTCCACTACTTCTACTCCACCACCACACCATATCACCTTCTCGAAAAACCCAGAAAATGAGATTCCTTCTGAAAACCCGATGTTATAAACCTCTCAAGTATCATGGTAAAGGTCTTGAAAAAGTTTACCGGCAAAAAGTTTCTCGAGATGAAGTCTCCAAAAAAAAAAAAAAAAAAGGAGCAGAACTAAATAAGAGAAATGCCGAAGAGAACTCGACCGAAAATGATTACCAAATGAAGAAAAAGTTCAAAAGTGCTTCTCAAAATACTTCAGCACTCCTATCTATCCGAATAAAAGTCTGTATAAAGACTACATTACCCGTTATCTCACCCTTCAAAAACAACTTCACTACCACTCCAAAATTCATTCTCCATCATTGACAAATGACCTATAAACCTGAGATTACTACCGTTCTTGCATTAGCAGCAAGGATTTGAGTCTTTATCAAGCCTATGAAGATGTGTGCAGCATGACTGGCTATGAGCGTACTTCATTTCTTAGATCCATAGGAAACCCTAAACACTTGAGTGATTTGAGTGACCCGTAAAAGCTAGCCTATGTCATGTAACCTCCTCGCATGCTTGCAGAGATAATTTCAAATCCTAACATAGATGACTCACCTTATCTTTTTGCTCTTATAATAAAAGCAAACCGCTTAGGCTATTAGAAAAGAAACATCGAAAAGATTCTTAAAAATGAGAGTTTGCTTGAGGACAAGCAAAGTCTAAGTGTGGGATATTTGATATCGGCTAAAAAGTCACGTTTTCACCCCGGTATTAAGGCCCAAAAACAAGAAAGATTCGAACTTTATCGGCAAAATACCCACTTCGTCGGTTAGAATTGAAGAACAAGTAATTACGAAGGTGGTGCAAAAAGAATCAAGGGAATCGGAGCTAAAACAAAGATTCTAGAGCGAAAACGGTGAAAGACAAGAAATCAAGTTACGATCCAGGGAATCAAGGCTGACCAGCAGACCATACGGCTTGCCATATGGCCTGCCCCTATGTATACGGTTTTCCAGATACGTGCCACCAAGTGCCTTCACCATACGGCCTGCCAAATACGCCCCACCATACGGCCTGCCAGGCATATTTTGGCATTTTCCTAGTCTATTTAATGGGTCTTTGTCATTCATTCCAACACACACTTCAATTCACTTCTTTCTCTCTCTTGTACAATATTAATCATACTCTCAAGGCCTTCGACTCCGTACGGGAAACCTAGTACCCGGAGAAGAACGCTGAAGATTGTATTAGGAGCGGTCTGGAGTCTTGAAGTTGTCACTTTTGTATTCAAAACTCGTTTAATCTACTGGTACCTCTATCCTTTATCTTATATAAATGTTTTATTATATTATTGCCATGATTAAAGAGTAGTTATCTTTAGTGTATGCTATGATGTAAGCAGTTATAATGCCGAAATAATATTATGGTTTGTGTATGTTGTCGAAATTCTTTCCGATTATGCTTTAAACTCAATCGCTTTTCCAACTAATAGAACGTAGTTATAGGCTCCGTTATTGGGAAGTCGCGAACCCCGATTCAGAGTACACTATCTGTGTCACCCCTTGGTAAGAGAAGTATATCGGATACAACGTAAGATCGACTGAGGCACACTGGTTGTAGTAAGTCTATCAAGCTTTGGATTCCGACTGAGGACTCTTTCGTAGTGAAACATCTGACTAGACCCCTAGTACATTGTCGGTCCTAGACCATGCTAGTGTAGTCACCAAGCATATAAACTTCGTACGTGCACGCTGAAGCACATCGGTTGTTGTAAGCTGTACCTCTGCTAAGTAAGGCCATGGAACACGGTTAGTGTTGACCAGTACACTGCACCATAACGCGGTCTCAAGCATTGCACCCCACTTGAGGGATTCTTAGTTAATTAAGGAACTATTTGTTTAGACACATAAAGGATTGGACCGTTAGGATAACCGAACGTGTTCATGGAAGTCATCTTGACTTGGCCATGGTGTTCTTTATGGTTGAACTCTTTTTAAGGGCCTAACTATCTTTTACCAATCATTAACGAAAGCATTGAAACACATCACGTCTCTCGGATATGGTAAACCATGTATTCTATTATGCTTAAGAAAGTTTAGACCATTTTGGAATGTTAATACGTCACCCAACTGAGTCGCTCAATTGGATGAGCCGTCTGAACGTGTATGCCTGTAGTCAGACTGCACAGGCGTCGGGGGTAAGGGACGTTGCTGTCTATTCAGAATCTTCAAGCCTAACGCAGTACCCAGTGACATGTCTTATGACAGGGGCGTTTAGGACCAGTGTAATGAATACAAGGCCTCTGCCTATTCATGAGCCAGCATTCCATAATCTCGGCAGAATAACTGATGAAGTCATAGTATGCAATTACTTTAACCTTATCTGAATTACAAATTTTATCGCATTTACTTTATCTATCTTATAAACTAGAAAATCCCAAAATAAATATTCACTACTCCCTAACTATCTTAGGCTAAAATATAGGTTCGATGTTACTGATATCTCAAAAATACGACTCTAGGTCATACTTCCCTTACTTATAAGGAGTATTAAGATTTAGGCCCCGCTAAATATAAATTTAAAACTATACCCTCTCTCATGAGTGGCTGATCCTGGCGAGCCGCGGCCTGACGACACCGCGCAAATAAAAACCGTCCGTTTCGGCCATATCAAGGTGGGTAATGTAACGACCCGACTTTTTCGACTTTTAATTATATTTATTACTTTCACGAAACTGCGTTTCAGTGCGTACTGAGTTAGATTAATTGTTGGGATCATTAATTATGCTAATTACTTTCGTTAATGCCTTACAACGTGTTTTTAAGTACTTAGTTACTAAACATAATCCTTGAATAAATACATTTACGAACGTTAGTGCCACTTATTGTTTAAAATGAGCTATGTACTTAGTGCACGTTAAACTTTTGTCATAATTGGAATATTATGACTACGTAAACATAATTGTTATATATTTATGACAATTACTTGTCTTTATGATTCCTTAATTATGCTTAGTGTTTACTAATGCTTACTAGTTAGTTTTAATGGACTTAAGCCCTTAATGGACCTAGCTTATTAAAGGCCCAACCTACTTAACTTAATGGGCTCACTTAATGGACTAATTAGTGGACTAGTTAGCCCATGAAATATAAGACAAAACCCATTAGTAAATAAGACAAGTATTAAGCATGTTTGGTACAAATACTTACACATTATAACCTTACACCCCATGCCACCCAACATGTACCCACACCACCATGTACTACCACCCATGCCAAGCAAATGGTCCCCTCCCCTTGCTCCCTTGACCGTCGGCCACCAACACCACCTCACCACCACTTTATTTTTTTTTTTAAACTTCACTTCATTCTCTCATTTCATTTCACAAAAACACACACTCTTTTTCTCTCAAGTTTCTCTCTAACTTTTCTTGAAGAACTTGAAGGTTTAAACTCTTTTTCTTTCTTCTTTTTGCTCCTAAAACCGTAATCATCATCATCTTTTTATTATTCTTGGATTTTGGTTCTTCTAACTTAAATCCTGATGTTATCTTGCATTCTTTAATTACTTGTATGATAAAGAAGCAAGAACAAGGATCAAAGCTTTGTAGCTTTTGGTTCTACATGAAACTTGTGATAATCAAAGGATCAAATACTTTAAAATCCTCTTTAAGTTCAAGTATTGGAACTTTAAAGTTCATTTTATGAAGATTCAAGCTTGTTACTTGAAGGATCCAACCTTGAACTTGTTTAGTTTTAACTTTAAATTTATCATTTATGTTTGAGAAATTCGATTTATGTAAGCTCCTTGGTCAAAGATTTACTTGTTAACTTTGATCTCATAAATCTTGTAACTAAAGTCTAACTTTGAAGGTTCAAGAACAAGAAAGTTTAAGCTTCCTAGCTTATAACTTTCACTCATTTAAAGTTGATCTAAGTTAAGTAACTTATGGTCATCTAGCTTGTCAAAACAAGAATTCATTAACATGTGTTCACCTTACTTTACAAGATCTAAGTTTTGTAACTTATGATTGTGTAAAAGTTGAAAGTCTAAGTATTATGACTTAGGGTTTTACCAAGAACATGAGATCTAGACTTTCTAGTCTAAGGTCTTTAATACTTAGCTAAGATCTAAGTTCTATAGCTTAAGGTCTTGCTTATTTAGTTGGATTTAAAGTTTATAGCTTAATAGGACTTGTATTTGTGTTGGAACTAAGAAATTGATGTAACTTTGGTTCATCACCTTGCTCAAACTCTCACAAGAGTTGTATTTTATTTCTTAGTCCTAACTTTGTGTGTTGATGGTTAAACCTTGGTTAAAGTGATGCTAAAACATCAAGAGTTGTATACTTGAGGCTCATACGCATCAAGGATGAGAACCGTGATGAGCATCAAACACAAAGAAACCCACCGGAGCACTTGCTTTGTGTTTTTCAGGGTCTGATCAGGCTCCTGGGCTTCTGGAAAAGTAGATTTCCAGATAGTTCGGTTCGAGTAGATGACTTTTCGTTTAAGACTCGTCTTAATCCGATTTACGGTTTAGGATTTGTAGCCTTCAGAAAGTCACTACGCCTTTGTAACGTTGTGCTGAAAATTCTGACCTACTCGCACTTAAACCGTCGCCACGGTCAAACGAAGACGAGTTAGGTTCTGAAAATTGGTCGGCGGTTAGAGGACTCACATGCGGAGCCTTGGCCACTGGTCTCACGTCATTTCAGTTTGTATAGAGGTCGTAGCAGCTGAACGAAGTCAGCCTTTGTTTCGATCTCTATTCTTGATTGAAAACTTACTTTACTTTTTACATATGATGTTGATGATGGTGACACTTAAGACTTAATTTACGTACATTTAAACCCTTTGGGACGATTTACTGACTTAGTAACTTTTGACTTAGGTTGAGGACCTTTTGGACCGACTTACTTGCTTACTTATCTCGTATCGACTTTTACCGCACTTTCACTGTGAGTTATAGCTCCCTTTTTACTTTAACTATTTTTGGGACTGAGAATACATGAGCTTTTTATGTTTTACTTACTAGGCACGAGTACTTAAACTTTATATAAGTGTGGGTGATATAACGGCATAAAATTTCCCCTTAGCTCGGTAACGTTTAGTCATTGGTTTTTTAACCGGTGAACGCGAATATTAGATATGGATCCATAGGGTTTGACATCCCCACTCGGGCTAGTTGCGCTAGCATTTAACGGGTGTTTAATACTTCGTAAACTTACGCACTCGCCAAGTGTACTTTTAGGGGGTGATATATACGTTAAGTTAGTTACCAAGTGCCCACGGTTAAGCATATACTTTTCATACTGTTTTGAATACGAAATCTTGTGGCCTACATTACATTATTGTTACAATCAAACTATAGCTCACCAACATTCGTGTTGACTTTTTAAGCATGTTATTTCTCAGGTGCTTAGACGTATGTTGCTTCCGCTGTATTAGACTCTCGGTGTTAGACTTCCGCTGCATTGCTTAGAGATTTCTCAATTACGAAACTTTTACTTTGCATTCATAACTTATGCTATATTTGAACAGTGGCTTTGTAATGACCTTCGTGTCACGTACTTATATTAATGCTTTCTATTCGTAGAAGCACGCTATCTCCTGTAAAACGTTATCTTTCCATGAATGCAAACTTGTTAGTGTTGTAACCTTGTAATGGACCTGTTGTTGATGATCCGTACACGTTAATTTTGTACGGGGCATCACAGCTATACTCGAATATATTGATGGATAGCAATAATAAATATATTTTCAGTATCTATTTAGAAAAACTTTTATTTCATGACTTTTTAGGGAATATGTTACAAATGAAACCATTGAAACACGATTTATTCAGTCACTTTTTTGTTTCAAGTAATTTATGTTTAGTCTAAATTGTTACTTCCAATACAAGTACCCAAACGATTATAGGTTTGACTAGTCTTCTTGTGATACGCTATTTCCCTTTTCAACAAATAAATTTGTACCACCGACCTTATTAACAACACCAAAGACTTTAGAATTGAAGTCATTCAATTCAATATAAACTATTAAATTAAATTATAAATAAATATAAATTAAAATAAAATAAAATTCAAATAGAAATGAACCACGTAATTCATGTGCTCTACTATTCACCTTTCCATTCCTATAAAACCGATTTTAGTAAATATCCATTTGTTCATAATTCGTATCATCATCATCATCATCCCGACAGTTGAACCGATTGAAACTCTTAAAAAGATCCACTTAATTCCTTGTTACATTAATCTCACCTTCGATCGTTCATCATCATCAGTAGACAAAACTTAAACCCTACTTAAACAAGGTTTATAATCGTACTTTTAATTCTGTTAAATAAACAGAACTATTTTATTTCCCGTTAATTTAATAATTCGATAACTACTGTAATTTTAAATTGATTTATTCATCAAATGTAGCAAGGATTTAAACATGAAAAAAAGACATTCATCGTCGACACCGTCAGTTATCGTAATCGGTGGTGGTTTTGCTGGCATAGCTGCTGCTCGTGCTTTATATGATGCTTCATTTAGAGTTTGTACTCTAATTAAATTTTTTTAAATATTCTGTTTTATTTAATTTATTATTTATTTATTTAGTAGTACTGATCTGGTTTATATTAATTTAATTTTGCAGGTTATTGTACTTGAATCACGTGACAGAATTGGTGGTCGAGTTTGTACAGATTACTCATTTGGTTTTCCAGTAGATTTAGGGGCTTCATGGTAACAAATGAATTTTTCATTGCAATTTTTTTTTATTTTAGAACGACAATTTTGTTATCGAATCCTCTCATTTGCCATATTATTATTTAGGGTTTATAGTTTGGTAGCATATAGAACTTTACGCGTTTTACCATTGTATGCATTCAATTTCGTAATTAACCGTCTATCGTATGTTTTTGGCTATATAAACCGCCTTTTTTATATAAGCTCTATACTTGGGATAGGTAACTTTATTTACATATAGTAGTATGATAAATGCACACAATAGACACTTTTAAAACTCATATGCGTATAATATGAAATTTCTTTCCTAGTTGCTTGCTAGGAAAGCTTTTCTTATATTATTGTTGTTCAAAAAAATAATATAATATGAGCTTTTGAAGTTGGATGTAAAACAATAAAAGGTGTAAAGTTTGATACACTTCCAAACTATAAACCTTTTAGTTATGATATATGTTTTATTGTATGTATGTACTGATGTTATTTATTATTCTTATTTTTATTATTATATTATATATTATATTAATTATATTAATATTAATATTATATTATATTATATTATATTATATTATTGTAGGTTGCATGGAGTTTCAAAAGAAAATCCTTTGGCACCTCTTATAGGAAGACTTGGATTACCGCTATATCGTACAAGTGGTGACAACTCAGTGTTGTATGATCATGATTTGGAGAGGTAAGCGTCGGTTAAGTTTAACACACAACTTTAGCTTACTGTCTACTTTCGGTTAAAAAGTTTACCTGAAAACATAGTTACAGATTTACTTTAGGTTACTAATTATTAATATTAATATTAGTTATGCGCTGTTTGACATTGATGGGAAACAAGTTCCTCAAGAACTAGTCTCGCAGGTTGGGGAAACCTTTGAGAGGATATTGGAAGAGGTATATTTTGTTGCATCTACTTTTTGGTTCATATATTTTACAGTATTTTTTATTTTTTACAGTACATTTTTTGGGTCATCTGTTTGTTTTTGCTGACATGTTGGTTTGTTTATTGCAGACGAATAAAGTGAGAGAAGAGTTCAGTGAAGACTCGTCTATAAAACAAGCCATATCTATTGTGTTCGATCGAAACCCAAGACTAAGGTTCGCTACCATGATGACTTTTGTGATTATTGGCTGTAACTAGATTTTGGGAGGTGACAAATGGGCAAGTTTGGTGTTTTGGTCAACATGTAAAAATGGGTATGGGTCATTATGGGTAAATTTCTACACTTGGGTCGATCTGCAAACACTTTTTATTTTTTAATTAGCTCGCGTCTTAAGCATGACTTCAAAACTATATTATTACAAAATTTGTTAATATAACGGTTTTCAAGATTATTTGTTTTCGAAATTATTTTGGAAAACCTTTTGACCTTACTCAACTTGTTTTCTTAGCATAACCCATTTGACTGGTTTATAAATGAAACACAACCCAAATGAACCCATTTATAGGTAAATGGGTCAAGATTGCACCTTTACTGTATAAAAACAATCTTGACAAATGTAATTTACCAATTTTACAGGCTCGAGGGGATAGCTCATAAGGTGCTGCAATGGTACCTGTGTAGAATGGAAGGCTGGTTTGCTGCTGATGCCGATACCATATCGCTTAAATGCTGGGACAAGGTTCTGTTTTTCGTTTTCTTTTCTCAATTTGCACCCATATCAACCCATTTCAAAGTAAATGGGTCAAGTTTGTACCCAAAACAACCCATTTGAAGCTAAATGGGTCAAGATTATTAAAACAAAATTTTTGGGGTTATCTTTTGTACAGGAGGAGTTGCTTCCGGGCGGACACGGACTTATGGTCCGAGGTTACCAACCAGTAGTAAATACACTCGCCAAAGGCCTCGACATTCGCTTAAATCACAGGGTGAAGAAAATAAATAGGCGAACTAGTGGTGTTAAGGTAACCGTTGAAAACGGGACCACGTTTTTCGCAGACGCAGCCATAGTTGCGGTCCCACTTGGCGTTTTAAAGTCAAACACCATTAGTTTTGAACCAAGACTGCCTCGGTGGAAAGAAGAAGCCATATCCGACCTTGGAATTGGAATTGAGAACAAGATCGTTTTGCATTTTGAGAAAGTGTTTTGGCCAAATGTCGAGTTTTTAGGAGTGGTGGCTGAGACAACGTACGGATGTAGCTACTTTCTTAATCTTCACAAAGCCACGGGTCATGCGGTTTTAGTTTATATGCCCGCGGGTCAGCTTGCTAGAGACATTGAAAAAATGTCTGATGAGGCTGCTGCTGACTCTGCTTTTGTACAGCTTAAAAAGATTCTTCCTGATGCTTCTGCCCCGGTAATGATATTATTCAGTTATCTACTTTTTTCGTAGTTACGATATGTTTGGGCTTGTGTTTGGAACGGATTATTTGATCAGTTGCTACTTCAAGTCTTCAAGTCCTAAATATTACTTTTAAATGTTTGACCTAATATATTCTGCTACTAATAGGTGATTTAGGGGTCAACTAATCAGTTTTGACTATTATTTTCAGACCAAGGTTGCAGAAAACGCTACTCGGGGATCCTGAGTGCTTGGTCAGGACTCGTAAACTCGGGGAGTATTCGTATATTAACTAAGTTTTACTTTGACCGATTTTGACATAGTTTTGACCAATTTTGGCTGAGAGTAATCCCAAGTTTGGCTGAGTTTTGACCGATTTTCCAAGCAATCGCGAGTTTGGCCGAGTTTGACCAAGTTTTACCAAGTACTCCCTAAACTGCAAAAACCGAACTCCCCGAGTACTCGCTGAGTAATTCCAACTTCGCAACACTGTTTCAGACTAGTTATTACAACAATTTTAAGCGTATAACAAAACTAACTATTAACCCCAATTTTAAACCTAATTAGAGCGAATTGCCTTTTATTTTACATGACCTTTTTTTTAGTGTTTTTTTTTTTCCTTTTTTTTAAAGAACTGTCCTTTTCAAGTCATTTATTTTTTTAGTTTTTAATAGTTAGAATTTTCTAAACCACTTCAAAATTATCTGATTATTATCACAAACGTTAACAGAAATATCTGATACAAAAACTATTCACAACCACCCTTTTAACTGTAATTATTAATTATTAATTATCTAATCTAAATCTTGATTATTAAAAGCAGATAATCACCAGATCCTCCTGAAAGTTTTCTCTTGCTGTTTTTTATTTTTCGATGCAGATACAATATATTGTTTCTCGTTGGGGCAGTGATGTCAATTCACTAGGTTCATATAGCTACGATACAGTAGGAAAACCCCATGATCTGTATGATAAGCTACGAATCCCTGTCGATAACTTATTCTTTGCAGGGGAGGCAACAAGTTCCGACTACCCGGGATCTGTACATGGTGCCTACTCAACAGGATTAATGGCTGCAGAGGACTGCAGAATGCGTGTTCTTGAACGTTATGGAGAGTTGGATCTTTTTCAACCCGTTATGGGCGAGGACACCCTTGATTCTGTGCCGTTGTTGATTTCACGTATGTAAATTA
Source organism: Rutidosis leptorrhynchoides (assembly GCF_046630445.1). Lineage (NCBI taxonomy): Eukaryota > Viridiplantae > Streptophyta > Magnoliopsida > Asterales > Asteraceae > Rutidosis > Rutidosis leptorrhynchoides. The sequence goes on from NC_092337.1 coordinate 393,055,570, forward strand.
CTAGTTTTCTAGGTATTTCCGTTTTCAGTCAAGTGCAAAATGGACTGTAATCGCGAAATGTACCAAGCAGTGTGCAGTTTAATGCTTAATATAAAGCTCTATGTTTAATTATGGAACTAAATTGTGTGCACATAAATAAATCATGTGATAAAAGTAATGAGTTTTCCATATTGCATCTGATTTTTCATACAATATCAATGTTGTAAAAAAACCAGATTAATCTCCCAATTAATTCCTGATTACTCATCTTTAAGAACAGTCCGATCTTTCAAGACCGTTTAATATATCGGACAACAATGTTAATGGATCGAAATTGAGTTTGTCGGTCAAAGTCGGTCAAAGTCGGTCAAGGTCGGTCAAAGTCAAAATAGGTCAACATTTTAATATGAATTTAAACTAGAATTTTTTAGTTTTTGAATACAAGAACGATTATGCTTTAAGACGATTATGTTAGAGTTTATGTTTATTAGTTTCTTATATAATTACGTATATGATTTGAAATTTAATATTAAATGTATAGAAAGTCCAATCTGATTAACCTCGGGCTGCCAAATATTCCCTCTAAAGTCCTGAAAAGTAATCCCCGATTAGGGATTTTGCAACCTTTGACCGTAACAAATTCCTAGAGTCATGGCACAATTATATACAATAACTTAATTCTCTATAGTAAAAAGAATACACAAATTACAACATATATCTACAAGATATCAAAGATGTAATCATGTTGTGACATTTCAAAATCTGCATCACTCAATTGTGTCACTATAAAATTCAATAACTCGTATATTTTTTGCGATTGAGGATGAGTTTTATCATGAGCTATGAACCTGTAAGGCGATTCAAGAATATCGTCAACAAAGCTCCATCCCGGTGATTTCTTCACTCCTCGTTTCTCCATTTCTTCTCGCATCGTTCTTGCTTGGTCCCACCGATTAATCACCGCATAAACGTTCGATAAACCAACATATCTCCCATCATGATCGGGTTCAAGTTCCACAAGCTTTTTCCCCACTATTTCCGCAAGATCAAAATCCCGATGGTTAATACATCCGTTAAAAAGCGCCCCTAACATTGACGCCGTTGGTTTCATAGGCATTTTATTCAAAAATGCGTACGCTTCTCCAAGTTGTCCTGCTCGTGCCAACACGTCAATCATACAAGCATAATGTTCGGTTTTTGGGTTCAAACCATTTTCAGTTAGACACTTGAAATAGTACCAAGCTTCATTCACTAAACCACCATGAGCACACGCGCTTAGTATACATAAGTACGTGATCTCGTCGGGCGTAATCTGAGCATTTTGCATTTCGATGAACATATCAAGTGATTCGTGAACAAACCCGTGCATTGCAAGCCCACCAATCATCGCATTCCAAATCAAAACATCGGTTTGCTTCATACAAGCTTCGCGAAACACAGCTAACGCATCCTTTATTGATCCACATTTGGCATACATATCCACAAGTGACGTTCGTAACACTAACGTTAAACATATATTATTATCAACAATGTAACGATGCATTTTAACCCCTTGCTCAAGCGCACCTAAATGAGCACAAGCACCCAACACACTCACCATAGTCACCTCATTCGCACTAACACCGGACCCACACATCTTTTGAAAAATAGTCAATGCTTCCCTATACTCACCACCCTTAACGTACCCATCAATCATCGAACTCCACGACACAACATCACGTTCCGGCATCGAATCAAACACGTCCCGCGCCAACAAAACCTCCTTACACTTAACATAACAATCCAACATCGAGTTCCACGAAACTAAATTTCTGTTAGGCATTTCATCGAACAGCTTGTGTGCATACCCCACGTCCTTAAATGACCCCGCGAAATGAATCAAAGAATTCTTAACAAACCGATCACCCTCAAACCCATCTTTAACAACACGCCCATGAATCGATAACCCGAGCCGAACCTCCTGCAAATGCGACGCAGCTTTCGTTATAAACGGATAAGTTAAATAATCAGGGGTTACGCCCAATCGCAACATGTCGATGAAAACAGATATGGATTTGTTGGGGTTTTTGGATTTGGAGTAACCTCTTATGATGGTGTTGTAATTGAAGATCGTTGGGTTTGGAATCAGCAGCAAAATGGCGTATGCATATTCGATGTTTTTGTTGTTGGAAGAAGCAAAAGAGAGGAACTTTGATGTAAAAATTGTGTCTTGGTGGGTTATAGGATTGTTCCCAAATGTGATCATGATGGCATGAAGTTGTTTGAATTGGCGTAATGATTTGCAGTTTTCGAGTAAAGTGATTGGATTACTGTTTTTACATAACAATGCAGCAGCATTCAACATTTGCTGCTTTAAAGGACGCTGCTTGATTTCTTTGAAATGATGTGTTCTCAGTTTTGGTTTAAAGTAAGAGTTGTACTTTATATCTGTGTGAAAGTCGTAGAGTACACAAATTTGGATTAATCAGGTCGCCTTAAATATCACTCGGTACGATTTTTTTTTTTTTTTTTTTTTTTTGAGTTTTGCGGTTCTCAAAATTTATGTTTGGACATCAATGGTCAAACAACGTGAGGAAGTAGCATCGGACGAACCTAAACTCTTTTGATTCTTTTAATTAGAGCTCGACCAAGCATATAGCAGACAATGTCGTTGGAAATTAAAGGCTCCAGGAGAGATTTTACGGAGTAATGTTTGTCAAAATTGAACGGGATATCATCTTCTATTCGTCTCTTATACATCGTGATTTTCCATGCGGACTCGTAATTGTAAACCCTTTTCGTTCGATCTTTAAAGTCTTCACGAATGTATTTTTTGTTCAGTCCACTCCGCTACTCATTTTTATCTCATCGTAGATGCTTCTTAAGAGTTAGACGAATCTTTACAGTATGTTTCATTTGGAAGTTATTTATCAAAAAAACTAGATTGAATTTGACTTGAATTAGTCTGAGTAGCCAGAAAATCAACATAAGTGAAAGTAACTAGTTTTAGATAATTAGTTTGAAGTGTGAACACGCATTCTTGCATGATCGACTGGTCGGAAATGGCCATGTGATACTTAGATAGGTCGTGTATATTTGAGTAAAATATTTTCCTACTTCAAGTACCCAGAAAAGTGAAAACTTTATCCGTTTACCCGTTTATGAACACAGATTCTCAAACAACCCGATGCCTTTAATACAAACATAACATAAATGTTTTTGCATGTTTCAGAAGGCAGCATGCTTTCAATTAGAAACTAGTATCAAAGCAATTGAAATTAAATCATTAAGGGTAAACGGTATACATACAACACCCCAAAATGACTAGACTATACTCATGACAAACAAACTTATTAACGGATAAAGTTCTTTGTTCATGACCCCAAGAGGGAGGGTATGTGGACTCTGATGTACGCAACCAAACCGAGTTATTATGTGACAGTTTTCGACCCTTTCCCTGACCACCAAGATATTTTTATAGTAAGATTTGAATCTAACACCTCTGGTGAAAAATTCGGAACCCCAACCACTAGATCTTCTTGGTACGAAGACACAAGAACAGACACAATGGCAGAAATAAATCAGTTAAACCACTTGAAATATCCCAAACATATCCAAGAGACCACAACACTGACTTCATTTGTTTGATTCTGTATATGGATGCATAGTAGCTGCAAAGGTTTGTCGCCATAGAACGAATCAAAAGCATCGAAGAATAACAAACATACTCTCAATTCTGTCATTTAACATGATGTTCTGACTGTTGGTAACAATTAAAATTGGTTAGGCAGTGACATCACAATCACAAAAACTAAATAACATTATATGAAATGTTCCCTATATTAACATTAAAAAAGAATCAAAACTGTGAAATACAGAACATGACCGTGTGACGCTGTGAACTATCACTGATACTAGTTCATCATTCATCATATTAATTAAAGCCGACAAGCTTTAGCTAAGAAATCACATCCTTCATAAACTTCTAAACCTGGTTGGTCTAAGTCGGTTTCATTATAGCACGCACAACGTTTGCTCATTTTCCCCGTTAATGCTATTTCTAGTGGCCTCTGAACTAGCCGTGGGTATCCATGATCACACCATACCTGTCATGCACAATTAAAACATCAGTTATGAGCCCCAAACCAGGCAACAATAATACTGACATATTGACTAGATACATTTCTAATGGTATACTTTTGACTTTTGGGGTCAACACACCACTTTGAACATTCTATTACAATATATGGACTTCATACACCAATTTTTCAAAACCATATTCTGCATTGGACTTAAAAAGAACTACCCATAACTAGGAAATGAAAAATTCATATAGCTCGGATTTTTAAATATATATAGTGTTTGACCTTAAAAGTCAAACTAACAAATGATGTGGTCAAAGTCATACCTCGGAACCCTCATCCTGGCTCCATTTGGAATTACAGCCAGGAACTTTGGCTTCTTCCTTCTTTTGCTTCTCCATCAACTGTGCACCTCTTGCTGCCTTTGCTTCGACTCCTTTAAGATATTTTGTCGGGTTCCCCTCACTATTGTAATACCGGCCAACTAACTTGCCAACAAATCTTATAACACCAATCAAAACAGTAACAGAAAATCACTAAGATAATGAAATGCATGTTACTTAAAGAATCCTAATATTATTTATATGTATTACTAAAATATTAAATTACATTAAGTAAAAAAAGACTTACATGTAGGTCCTAAAATAGAAGTCTCTCCATTCAACTATACTTTTCACCTACAAAGCAGAAATAGAATTTTCAATGTTTTATTCGCCTATTAATTTCTCAATAAACTTTTGATGAACTCTTTAGTATATCCTCAACGACGTTATAAAGAAAAAAGATATATGTACTAAAAATATCTCCATGATTTATTTTACGGAATCATGCACACAATTTAACGGACAAACATGCTATAATTATGAGTAGGAATATGATGCAAAAAATTGGATTAAACATTAATCACCTCAGTGCTAGATAAACCAACCAAAGAATCAGTAAGTCCATCTCCTGTATCCATTGAACAAAAGACCAACGTATTAAACATAGGTTCACGATGATAAATTAATAGAGAACCCGTTAGAGTGTTCGACAGGATTTATATATGTACCTGTAAAGTTTCCAGAAACAAATGCTCTAGAAGCATCTCTGTAATAGAAAGAGATAGAAGGAATAAACATTAATAAAAAAACATAAGAAAACATAAATCATTTGTTCAGTGACAATAAAACTAAAGCTATAATTAAATTGATCTATTTTCTTTTACTATTTTTTGATAAAAAGAAAAAGACATCGATATGGAAAATGCACAACCTTCCAGCAAAGTGATTGTAGCCACCTCCTTTCCCATAATGAGATTTTCCTTTCGTCACATCAAATACCGACCTGAACAAAACCATAAATAAATATTGAATACTATAAAGCAACTTATGAAACATGGAGGTAATGATACAATTATGTACGTGTGTAAGTATATGTTGCATTTGGCGGTTAAACAAAATTTTCACGTTTGTTGATTACCTGATAACATATTTTTTAACCATCACAAGATAGCCTAGTGGTTGGGGCTCTGAGTTCCTTGCAAGAGGTCTCAGGTTCGAATTCTGTCTAGGACGAATATTTAGTGGTGGCCAGGGATGGGTTGGAAATAGCCAGAGAGGTAATCCTGCTGGGTTGCGTACATCAGAGTATGGGGTCGGATTACTCGCCCTCCCAGGTAGCCCGAACAGGAAAAACCTTCCACCTTTTATTCTTTTTTATATATAGAATAGGGAGAGGGATTCAACACCAGTTGCAATATTCTGGCAAATTTTCAATTTTCTCTGTAAGGTAGAAATCAATATCCCTTAGCATAACAACCCAGGAAGGGTGACTTTTTACTCAAATGTACGTGACCTAACTAATACCCCGTGACCATTTCCGACCCCACCCAAGATGTACAACTAACGAGGTTTGAGCCTGAGACCTCTTGTGAGGATATCAGAACGACAACTACAACGCCACCTTGGTGATGGTTAAACAATTCACATCAGCATCACTAACCTCCAAAGTTTTTTGAATGAACGTAGAACAAACTTATTATCATGATAACATAAACTTAAACCCAATGTTTTATATGGAAAAAAACAACTTTGAAATTAAGAAATATCGATCAGGCGGAAAGAAAGATCTTGATAAGGGAGTACCCGAGAATTGCTAACAAGATCGGCAAGCGATTATCAGTCCCATTGTATATAGCTAAATCCTCTACTGTATACAGTTTCTGGCATACAAATATGTTTGGAAAGTAAATGCAACATACATATAATATAAACTAACACTAAAAATTAAAATGTACATACATATGCATACACATGATTCAACTATTCAAGTTACAAAACAACTGTAAATTCTATAAACTGTAGTATCAGTGTATACCAACACACACAATAATTTCCATAACGCAAAATTAAAGTAACTACATAAGATAATTATAAGTTATAACTGCACACGTAATTGCAATATTCTCAAAAATAAGAAAGTGAAAATGATAAAGTAAATATACATACAGGGGGCGATTGCGATTGTGATGCAGGGGACTGATATAATAATGTGTAAACAAGAGAAATTAGGGCGATGATAAGTGCAATTCCAACGAAAGGGGAAACCCTCATTTTAATTTATCAATTTTTTTGTAAGGGTTTGAATTTGAATGTTTTTTGGGGATGAGATTGTTTCCAGTATTTTAGTTGAAGAATTATTTTGGATCCCTGCTCTTTATCGGATCGAGCTGCATATACGATCGAGTTCGTGGGTACAATCAGCAGACAAATTAAGTTGATCAAGAGTGATGATGAAGACTTTGAATCAATTACCACAGCATCGAAGCCCTCACTATTGTTCTTTGACTTAACGTGTATACGTGGGCTGTTTGCCTGTTTGGGAGAAAATAAGGTTTTACTGTATAAGTTCAAACAGTAATTTTTAAGTGGTTAACCTGTAAAAAAGACACAATTTTAATAATAATAATAATAATAATATAATAATAATAATAATAATAATAATAATAATAATAATAATAATCTCTTTATCTCTTTATATATTATAATAACAAAAGTAAAAATAGATCGTCTAAAAATCCAACCACTAATTCTAACCTTCCATTATCATTAACAACCTTAATCTTAACCATCCAATTTTCCTAATCAAGATTATGACCTCATAATCACTTAGCTTAATTGTTTGATTACTGTATTACCCCCTTAATATCGTGATTCGGGCATCAATTAAAAAAATAGGGATCCTTCACAATTAATACCATTCTCTCAAACTCTCCATCAAAAATTTCCCCAAATTCTCTCTCTCTCTCTCTCAAAAAAAAAAAAAAAAAAAAAAAAAAAAAAAAAAAAAAAAAACCTACAATCCCTCTTTGAATCTATGTTTTGGATCTTATATTCAAATTACATAGTCGTCAACATCGACTTCTCCCTGTTTTAGACGAAAATTACAATTTATGTTTTCAATCTGTCAAAAATTGAAACACTACTCTTACATTAAATCGATTAAATCGATATTCAGATGAAACTGTTCCGAACATATGACGACCCTCAATTTTTCATTCCTGTTTTAACTGTTCGATTATTAGGATTACTTGTACTCATGAACTTTATTCAACAAAGCTTCGATGAAATAATATATTTGATCGATATTTCCTGTTATATAAAGTTTATGCATTTGTGTTTCATTATTTTTAAAACTATATGTAATATTAAAAAGTGATATTTTATAACCTTTAAAAATTAATACAAACTAATTGGAACTAATAAAAACTAATAAAACTTAGGGGTTGATAAATAAATAAAATGTATTTAAATAATATAACCCTAATAATAATAATAATAATAATAATAATAATAATAATAATAATAATAATAATAATAATAATAATAATAATAATAATAATAATAATAATAATAAAATATATATATAAAATACTAAAATAATTATGTATGTCGTATAAAAAAATAAATAAATAAATCATATGTTCAGTCCAAAATTCGGCTGTAGGTTTCTTTAGGAAAATTTTAACTTGATCCTTAAGCTTCTAATCCTAGTTAACCTCTAATTCCTACTCTTGATCACCAAGCTAGCCAAGTTTAATTAGGAAACCTACAACAACTATAAATACCCTCAAGAAATTCACGAGATTAATCACCACAAAAACCTGCATTCTGTCGACTTAATCTCCTGCATCCTCTCCAGCTTTTCTGTCGACTAAAAACCCATCATTAAACCCTCTTGCATTCGACCCAAAACAACCCTCATCCAGTTTCCATTCAGTCGATTAAAACCACCACAAAACCCTCCTGTTAATCGCCATTAAACCTGCTCGAATTCATCCCTTTTTCCTGCTGCAATTCGCCTGCTTGTTTTTGCTGTTTCTGTGCAACGAAGACAACCCAGGAATCAAGTAAGTTGTTTTCTGTTTTCCTGCTGTATTGTTCGACCCACAACAGCCCATTGTGGTTTGATTATTTGTTGATTGTTTTCTGTATTTCTGTCGATCAAAGAAGCCAAGAAGAACCCCTATTGGGTCGTATTGCTGCTGCTTGCTTTCTGGTTTCTGTCGTGATCAAAGAGGACCCAAACAGCCTCCTTTTGGGTCGTGATTACTTGCATTGTTGCTGCAGCCTGCTTGGTTTCTGTTTTCTGTTTTTCTGCTTCGCATTCATCATCAATCCTTGTCATCAATCTTGTTTAAGGTATAACTAATAAACCCTAGTCTAATTGTGTGTTTAAATAAATTACTTATAAGATGATTAAAGAGTATTATGTTATGTATAAAGGTTAATTAATGAATAAATATTATAAGATCATGATTATGATTTTATGTGGAGTAAAAGGGTTAAGTAGGGTTAATAAAAGTTGATTAGTAAAATAATAATGGTTATGATCAAAGTAAACGTATAATTAAAAGATGATGATGGTTGCATGTATATTAAAACAGGGGTACTTGTAGCGACCCGACAAAATTGTCATTGACGGCGCCGCTAACTTAGGTCCCGTTACGTGGTCGTAGTCCCTATATGAGACTCGTTTGACCAAAATTACGTTGCATTCATTTGAAAAGTACAAGACTTGCAAAGTTTAGTTTGCCAAACGGATTGACTACAAGTTTAAGTTTACAAAAGTATAATGTATAAATGAAATAAACTTGCGACATAATGTAAGTTGAAAATCACGGTTGCTATAAATAGCGTAAGTCTGTAGACAAAAGTTTGAATCCAAAGGTGCTATCACTAGCGTATGTATGTATGTATGTATGCTTGACTCCAAGCAAGTATGAGTGTACGTGGAAGCATGTAACAAATAGCCAAGTATGAACCTGAGAAATATATAGAAAACTGTCAACGAAAAACGTTGGTGAAATCATAGGTGTTTTAGTAAACGTTGTATTTGAACCACAAGATTTAATATAAGATGATTATCAAAATCATTTGCATTCCAAAGTTGTTATTTGTATCGCGGGCACCCAATTATCAAACTTAACTGTTTTGCACCCTTTGCGTAGTGTTAGAACATACACTAGACCCGAAAATATATTATATATATATCATCCGCTAACGGTAGCGAACCGTCCGAATGAGGCTCGTCAAGCCCATGTGATCACATAATATAAGTTCACGTTTACACCCTGCAAGCGTAACTAATGATAATTGAATTGAGGCTTTTTGTTCAAACCCGTACGTGGAATGTTCGTTTTCGTACTTGTGTTCAAAGTGTAAAAGTATGTAGTATAAAACCGTATATGTTTCTCATCCCATGATTTAAAAGTATAAAAGTTGTTGAAAGATGGGACTATGATCTCACCTCGAGTGCACGAGTATAAAAGTACTTCACAAAGTAAACGTGTGCATGAAAGTTGCTTAGCCTTGACCTAAACAAGTAAGTTGTATCAATACCGGGTAAGACACAAACAAGGTCGGTCGAAATGTGTTCAATTAGTCTTATGGCTCGTTACGACTCGAATAGTATAGCATGTGAATCACGTTGTCAAGTTTCATGCAAGAATCAAGTATAAAAGAAGATTAGAACGATTGCATAAACGTTTGGTTAAGTTTAACTAAAAGTCAAACTCGGTCAAGTCAAAGTCAACACGTTCGGGTCGGGTCCCGAACTATTTTTCTGTGCTAATTATTCATATATAAGCATGTTAGAACAAGTTACATGTGAATCGGAGGTCCATAGTATAGCAAACATTTTGCGTGAAATTGAAAAGTGAAACAGATTCTGGAACAAGGCATATGCCGCGCCGCGGCCAGAGGTATCGCGCCGCGCCACTTGGCGTGGCCTGATGCCTGGTCAGTTTCAAAAGTTCAAGTCTTGATCCAAATTCATTTTAGCACAAAATACAAACCGTAAACACTTAGAATGCGTATCTTATATCGTTTGAAAGCTCTTTTGATAAGGAATACAACTAACTACCTTTCACCAAGCAAAAACATCAATTACAATAACCGAAATCTCGTCAAGTGATCAATAAAGGTTTATTTTCAAAGTTTCAAGTTCATCAAATGCATTTTAAGTTTCGGGAATCCAATTCACACATATGATATGCCGTTTTGAAGGTAATGAAACATACATTACAACTAAATACTTACTAATAACATTTCATGGCATTCGAAACATCAAAAGCTCGTTTTAAGTCTATCAAACCCTAACCAAAATCCACAAAAATCAATATTCATGTTTTTGAAGTTTTCTTAATCAACCTACGCATCAAAACGAAGCTAGTGATACTAGTAACACAATTAAAACATGAACTTTAACAATCTAACAACATTAACTCATCCAAAATCAAAGATTAAGCAAACCCATTTCCAAATGTTCAAACTAGTGACTCAAAACAACAAATCGAGCAACCAAATCATATATTCATGTTATACACGAGTCATAGACACTAACTAACACCATTTCAAGTATATAAAACAAATTTAGAGAAATTTAGTGTTTTAGAAATGTTACCCAAACGAGATGAAATTGGTACCAAAATGTAGAGGATGAAGAGAGGATCACGAATATGTAATTTGTTTTGATGTTTGCTTCTTGATTCGGATTTAGATGATGATTTTGTGAAGATGGGTGTTTGAGTTCAAAAATGGATGAGAGAAAAGGAGGTAGAAGAAGAAGTGAAAAATGAATGGATGAGATGGTGGGAGGTGGTTGACTTAGTCAACCACTAGTCACCTTTTTGATTAAATGGCAAAACTAGTCCCCCGAGTTTGTAGTCGGGTGCGAGAATTAACCGAACGAATATTTTAAAAATGCTCGAGTAAACGAGTGATGTTATAATTAAGTAACGGGAATATTATGAACGTTAGTCAACAGAAACTACGAATTTAAATAACGAAAGGTATTATTTAAAAAAAAAGATAGTGTTAAAAATAAATTTAACGGAAAAACGCGGGATGTTACATTGCCTACACCTTAAAAGAAATTTCATCCCGAAATTTAGTTGGAAGTAGTAGTTGTTGTTTCTTCTTCGAAACCTTGCGTTGCAAATTCTACGGATATGTGAAGGTACTTCCTTGGGCATTTCAACGAACTTTGACAGTCGGGATTTTACGTTGGTTTAAAGTTTGGCTTCAAGATTTATAGTTTCAACCGGTCCTCCTAGGAAGTGAAGTTTATCGTTGATAGTAAGTTCATCGAAGAGGATAACAAGTTCTTGTTTTGCAAGACACGCCCTTAAGTTTGATACACAGAATGTAGGATGAACGGAATTTGTTTGAGTCGGAAGTTTGAAGCGATAAGCAACGGGCACAACACGCCCCAAGATTTAAAAAGGACTAAAAATATCGCGGATTTAGCTTTCTACGTTTTCGAAATGGACTACACCTTTTCAAGGTGCGACTTTTAACGTTACGCAGTTTTCCACATGGAATTCGAAAGGTTTACGTCTAACATTGGCATAGCTCCTTTGGCGACTACAGGCCGTCTCGAGCCTTTCTCGGATTGGAATGATTTTAACGGTTACTCCATGAATGAGTCCAGGTTCGGTGACTTGATTATCATTTACTTGGTTCTACAAAAGGAGAATGACGTTTCCGGTCATATAAGATTTCAAAAGGTGTGACGTTAAGACTTGAATGATAACCATCGTTGTAAGAGAATTTGGTTAAAGGCAAAAACTTTTGTCAAGTAAATTTGAAGTTGATAACGCAAACTCGTATTATGGTTTTCAAGGTTTGAATCATGTGTTTGCTTGGTCCGTCGGTTTGTGGATGATACGCGGTACTCATGTTTAAACGTGGTCCCGAGGCTTTTTGTAAGTTTAGAAGTGAAACGAGCATCTCGATCCGAAACGAGGTACATTCCTTTAAGGTATATTTGAAAGAGTTTGTTAGGACGTGAAAACGTTTGTTGGAACAAGTTTCTGTTTCTCAAGAATTTCGCGCCGCGGAAGATTTATCAGTTTCTAAAAACGTTCGTTAGGACTATTCACCCTCGTGGCGAATGCTAGTATAGTGTGAAGAGTCTATCTCTCCATTGAGAATTTAGATAGAAGGTTTCTTTATACGAAAGTACGAGTGTAATGCGGAAGAAGTTTCCGCCTCGATATGAGCATAACAAGCATATTGTAGTTCGTCGATAAAACTGTAAGAAAACGAGATAGTATACACGTGTAACATATGTTTGGAGTCGAAAGAATTTGTCATTCATTCGGAAGCATAAATATGGTTCGACAATAATCGAAGGTGTGTCCTTGGTATGGTTGTTATCAATATTCTTGGAGTTTTCGGATACCTAACAAGAAAGATGAAGTCATGTACATGGCACATGGTGGTGATTAGGTTGATCGAGTCCAACCACCATCACGTGTCATTAGAACTTTGGTATGACTTACCATAATATAACCACGTTGATCGAGTGTCGTTATATTACGCTAACTCATACCTCCATTCCCACATCACTCCATAGATTCAAGTTCGTGTAATCATAAAGATCTAAAATGAACAAAGTGTAACGACGTCTCAAACGTGACTTGTATTGAATCGAAAGAATTAGTGCGACTCTAAAGAAGCGTTCCCCGAGGGAAGTGTATAAATGATCGTTCACGTCAATTCGGTTCAAGTCAAACGATAATGCCTTTAGGCACGAAAAGAGTAACGAATCATGATAACAAATAGTACGCAGCCGTAGTGATAAGCATTGATGACGATACTCACATAGAGTAGTGATGGTAGTAACAAGAAGTGGTAGATAGTAAGGAACACCGGTGTGACACCAATAGTAATTTGAAACGGTGGCGAATAACAATCTGGGAGACAGAGTTCCCGAACAAGTGTGACTAATGAAGTCGTTGTCATCCTTACGCGCATGAATCTCGAATTTACGTGTGTTACCAGGAAGTGGCAGAATACGGATTCGTATGATGAAAGTTTGGTACCATTATGGAGTTCACCTAAGAAAGATTCAAGTATATATGCACAAGTAGTCAAGTAAGTGCTATCTATAGCAAATGCAAGTCAGGATGCAATGATTAACTATCCGGTTGTAGTCTACATTCACTAATGCGTCCTAACGACTCTGTCAGACACACTAATGCGCATCCTAGTTCCCTACAACCAACGCTCTGATACCATCTGTAGCGACCCGACAAAATCGTCATTGACGGCACCGCTAACTTAGGTCCCGTTACGTGGTCGTAGTCCCTATATGAGACTCATTTGACCAAAATTACGTCGCATTCATTTGAAAAGTACAAGACTTGCAAAGTTTAGTTTGCCAAACGGATTGACTACAAGTTTAAGTTTACAAAAGTATAATGTATAAATGAAATAAACTTGCGACATAATGTAAGTTAAAAATCACGGTTGCTATAAATAGCGTAAGTCTGTAGACAAAAGTTTGAATCCAAAGGTGCTATCACTAGCGTATGTATGTATGTATGCTTGACTCCAAGCAAGTATGAGTGTACGCGAAAGCATGTAACAAATAGCCAAGTATGAACCTGAGAAACATATAGAAAACTGTCAACAAAAAACGTTGGTGAAATCATAGGTGTTTTAGTAAACGTTGTATTTGAACCACAAGATTTAATATAAGATGATTATCAAAATCATTTGCATTCCAAAGTTGTTATTTGTATCGCGGGCACCCAATTATCAAACTTAACTATTTTGCACCCTTTGCGTAGTGTTAGAACATACAGTAGACCCGAAAATATATTTCATCCGCTAACGGTAGCGAACCGTCCGAATGAGGCTCGTCAAGCCCATGTGATCACATAATATAAGTTCACGTTTACACCCTGCAAGTGTAACTAATGATAATTGAATTGAGGCTTTTTGTTCAAACCCGTACGTGGAATGTTCATTTTTGTACTTGTGTTCAAAGTGTAAAAGTATGTAGTATAAAACCGTATATGTGTCAAGACCCGTCCTAATCCATCCGGACAAAGTCCGTATCGAATATAAACGATTCACAATAGTTGATTTCATCGCGAGGTACTTGACCTCTATATGATACATTTTACAAACATTGCATTCGTTTTTGAAAAGACAATATTTCATTACATCGAAAGTTGACGGCATGCATACCATTTTATAATATATCTAACTATAATTGATTTAATAATAATCTTGATGATCTCAATGACTCGAATACAACGTCTTTTGAAATATGTCATGAATGACCCCAAGTAATATCTTTAAAATGAGCAATTACACAACGGAAGATTTCTTTCGTACCTGAGAATAAACATGCTTTCAAGTGTCAACCAAAAGGTTGGTGAGTTCATTAGTTTAACATAAATAATCATTTCATAATTTTAATAGACCACAAGATTTCATATTTCAATTTCTCGTAAACATACGTCCCATGCATAGAGACAAAAATATCATTCATATGGATTGAACACCTGGTAACCGACATTCACAATATGCATATAAGAATATCCCCATCATTCCGGGATCCTCCTTCGGACATGATATAAATTTCGAAGTACTAAAGCATCCGGTACTTTGGATAGGGCTTGTTGTGCCCGATAGATCTATCTTTAGGATTCGCGTCAATTAGGGTGTCTGTTCCCTAATTCTTAGATTACCAGACTTAATAAAAAGGGGCATATTCGACTTCGATAATTCAACCATATAATGTAGTTTCAATTACTTGTGTCTATTTCGTAAAACATTTATAAAAATTGCGCATGTATTCTCAGCCCAAAAATATAAAGGGTAAAAAAGCAAATGAAACTCACCTAATGTATTTTGTAGTAAAAATACATATGACTATATTGAACAATTGAACAACGCAGGATTGGCCTCGGATTCACGAACCTATATCATTTGTATATATATATTAAAACATATACTTGTAGTTGAACAAAGATATATATATATATATATATATATATATATATATATATATATATATATATTATTAGTGATACAATTTTTATATTAATAACTTATATTCATTTTATATAAGAACATTAAGTTTCGTTATGTTATATGTAATAAATATATATATTTTTTTATACATGCATTTATATATATTGTTTGTTTGGTTAAAACAATACTTTAGTAATATTAGAATAATATTTGAAATAGTAATGATACTAATATTAATAATAATGATAGTTTTAATAATAAAGACAAAATGATAATTTTAATAGAAAAGTTAATTTTAAATAAAAAGATGATAACTTTAGTAAAAAAAATAATTTTTACTAAAAAGGATACTTTTAATAATAATAATAATAAAATAATAGTTTTTCTAAAAAGATGATTCTCTTAATGATATAATAATTTTTAATAATAATAATTCTAATAAGGATAATCATATTAGTAATAATAATGATAACAATAATCATAATCATAATAATAATGATAATACTTTTAATGATAATTATAATGATAATGCTAATAATTATAATGATAATACTAGTATTACTTTTAATATTAATAATATTAGCAACAGCATTAATAATAATAATAAAGATGATAATAATAATAATAATAATAATAATAATAATAATAATAATAATAATAATAATAATAATAATAATAATATTGAAAACTACCTTTAAAGCTTTTTCTAAAAAATAAATGCCCGTGCCCGGGCTCGAACCCAAGACATCTCGTTCACCTATCAAACTGCCTGACCATTCCTCTCTTTACACATTTCTGATTTATTTTACAGAACAAAATCATTTAACTCGACATTTCCTGTTTCCTTTATATCATTATCAACAAATCCAGTTTCAGTATCATATATACCATCGTGGGTTTGGGTTTGAACATAGTAGCGGCCCAATTCAACAATGTCGACCCAACAGAAATTAAAACTTCGGCCCTATTATTTTAAAACCTGAAGCCCAAAATCATTAATTAATAAAAAGAGTAATCGGTTTCTTCTTCTTTCTTTTCGTGACTAACCGACAGGATGATAGTAGTAACAATTTTTATGGTGATTTGGGTCTTCAAACAGAAGGTGAACAGCAGTACGGCGATGTTTACAACTGGGCTTCGATGATGTGAATTGTTTAGGGTTTGCTCTCGATTAATCATCGCGAAAATCAAACAAACCCCTCGAATAGTTGCGGCAACAGTAGCGAGTTGCAGGTTGTTTTTGGAGTTGGATTAAAATAGGAATAGAATGAATAAGTGGTGGTAGTTAGCGACTGGAAACAGGAAACAAAAATAAAAGTAACATAGCAACAAGTTTGGGTAATTAAATAATAGTCCAATGATGGTGGTGGTGTTTGTGATGGTTTTCATCGGTTGATGGTGGTTGTATAGCTCACGAAACAAACATAAACAAAAATGGATTTTTATGATGATGATGATACGGTGGTAGGGTTTTGTATTGGTTATCAAGGTGTTTAAGTGGTGACGGTTTTCATGGTGTTTTAAGGCTGTAAAACAGAAAAAATTTCGCAGTAGCAGCAACAATAGAAATAACAATGGTGGTTGGTTGTTTAGTGCTATAGTGATGATGGCTTATGATTGTTTGGGTGGTTCCCGTCTGTACCAACTGTAAGGACCCGTCCTAATCCATCCGGACGAAGTCCATATCGATTATAAACGATTCACAACAGTTGATTACATCGCGAGGTACTTGACCTCTATATGATACATTTTACAAACATTTCATTCGTTTTTGAAAGACAATCTTTCATTACATCAAAAGTTGACGGCAGGCATACCATTTCATAATATATCTAACTATAATTGACTTAATAATAATCCTGATGAATGCGACAACTCGAATGCAACGTCTTTTGAAATATGTCATGAAAGACTCCAAGTAATATCTCTAAAATGAGCAAATGCACAGCGGAAGATTTCTTTCATACCTGAGAATAAACATGCTTTCAAGTGTCAACCAAAAGGTTGGTGAGTTCATTAGTTTAACATAAATAATCATTTCATAATTTTAATAGACCACAAGATTTCATATTTTGATTTCTCATAAACATACGTCCCATGCATAGAGACAAAAATATCATTCATATGGATTGAACACCTGGTAACCGACATTCACAATATGCATATAAGAATATCCCCATCATTCCAGGATCCTCCTTCGGACATGATATAAATTTCGAAGTACTAAAGCATCCGGTACTTTGGATGGGGCTTGTTGGGCCCGATAGATCTATCTTTAGAGTTCACGTCAATTAGGGTGTCTGTTCCCTAATTCTTAGATTACCAGATTTAATAAAAAGGGGCATATTCGATTTCGATAATTCAACCATATAATGTAGTTTCGATTACTTGTGTCTATTTCATAAAACATTTATAAAAAAACAGCGCATGTATTCTCAGTCCCAAAAATATATATTGCAAAAGCATTTAAAAAAGGGAGCAAATGAAACTCACGCATATAAATATTGTAAAAACAGTTAATAAAGCATTTGCATGTATTCTCAGCCCAAAAATGTAATGAGTAAAAAGGGAATCAAATGAAACTCACAGTACTGTATTTTGTAGTAAAAATACATATGACGACATTGAACAATGCAGGGTTAGCCTCGGATTCACAAACTTATATTATTTGTATATTTATTAATATACATAATTGTAATCGAAAAAATATATATGTATTTACTATTAGTGATTTAACTTTTAATATTATTAATTTATATATATATTTTTCATTATTTCATTAAGTATATTCTTTTTGTATTTAAAAAGTATTAGTATGGTTAAGTTACGTAAGTTAAATGTATATATATATATATATTTTATATATATATATATATATATATATATATATATATATATATATATATATATATATCATTTATTTGACAAAACTAGTAATTGTAATAATACTTAAACTAATATTTGTAATGATAGTACTTGTTATTACTAATAAAAATAATAATGTTTGTGAAAAATAATAACATAATGTATTGTTTTCAAAATGGTAATGTTATTAATAATCCTAATTCTAATATTAATAATAATAGTGTTAATGATAAAAATAATACTTATAATGATATTAATAACAGTAGTTTTTAATAAAAAAGTAAAGTTTAATAACTAAGATAATGAAAATAATAGTCTTAATAATGATACTTAATATTTGATAATAACAATTATCAATAATAATAATGTTAATAATAATAATGATAACAATAACAATAAGTGATAAATAATAATAATAAAGATGATTACTACCTTAAAAGGGTTTTAAAAAAAAATGCCTCATCCGGGGCTCGAACCCTCGACCTCCCGCTACCCTGAACCCACAACAAACCACTGCACCAACTTTGCCTTTCTGATTATATTTAATAACCCGTTTATACTTAACTTAAAGTTTCTATTTCATCTCCTTCTTCAACATATTCGACTGTAATCCAAAACCCACTTTATTCACGAATTACTTAGGTGACTTAGGTTCTTCCCATGAAACAGAAATTGTAGTGACCCGAACTTTTCCATGTTTATATATATTAATTGAGATTGATATTTACATGATTAAATATTTCCAACATGTTAAGCAATCAAACTTGTTAAGACTTGATTAATTGAAATATGTTTCATATAGACAATTGACCACCCAAGTTGACCGGTGATTCACGAACGTTAAAACTTGTAAAAACTATATGATGACATATATATGGATATATATATATATAGTTAACATGATACTATGATAAGTAAACATATCATTAAGTATATTAACAATGAACTACATATGTAAAAACAAGACTACTAACTTAATGATTTTTAAACGAGACATATATGTAACGATTATCGTTGTAAAGACATTTAATGTATATATATCATATTAAGAGATATTCATACATGATAATATCATGATAATATAATAATTTAAAATCTCATTTGATATTATAAACATTGGGTTAACAACATTTAACAAGATCGTTAACCTAAAGGTTTCAAAACAACACTTACATGTAACGACTAACGATGACTTAACGACTCAGTTAAAATGTATATACATGTAGTGTTTTAATATGTATTTATACACTTTTGAAAGACTTCAATACACTTATCAAAATACTTCTACTTAACAAAAATGCTTACAATTACATCCTCGTTCAGTTTCATCAACAATTCTACTCGTATGCACCCGTATTCGTACTCGTACAATACACAACTTTTAGATGTATGTACTATTGGTATATACACTCCAATGATCAGCTCTTAGCAGCCCATGTGAGTCACCTATCATATTTGAGAACCATCATTTGGTAACTAGCATGAAATATCTCATAAAATTACAAAAATATGAGTAATCATTCATGACTTATTTACATGAAAACAAAATTACATATCCTTTATATCTAATCCATACACCAACGACCAAAAACACCTACAAACACTTTCATTCTTCAATTTTCTTCATCTAATTGATCTCTCTCAAGTTCTATCTTCAAGTTCTAAGTGTTCTTCATAAATTCTACAAGTTCTAGTTACATAAAATCAAGAATACTTTCAAGTTTGCTAGCTCACTTCCAATCTTGTAAGGTGATCATCCAACCTCAAGAAATCTTTGTTTCTTACAGTAGGTTATCATTATAATACAAGGTAATAATCATATTCAAACTTTGGTTCAATTTCTATAACTATAACAATCTTATTTCAAGTGATGATCTTACTTGAACTTGTTTTCGTGTCATGATTCTGCTTCAAGAACTTCGAGCCATCCAAGGATCCGTTGAAGCTAGATCCATTTTTTTCTTTTCCAGTAGGTTTATCCAAGGAACTTAAGGTAGTAATGATGTTCATAACATCATTCGATTCATACATATAAAGCTATCTTATTCGAAGGTTTAAACTTGTAATCACTAGAACATAGTTTAGTTAATTCTAAACTTGTTCGCAAACAAAAGTTAATCCTTCTAACTTGACTTTTAAAATCAACTAAACACATGTTCTATATCTATATGATATGCTAACTTAATGATTTAAAACCTGGAAATACGAAAAACACCGTAAAACCGGATTTACGCCGTCGTAGTAACACCGCGGGCTGTTTTGGGTTAGTTAATTAAAAACTATGATAAACTTTGATTTAAAAGTTGTTATTCTGAGAAAATTATTTTTATTATGAACATGAAACTATATCCAAAAATTATGGTTAAACTCAAAGTGGAAGTATGTTTTCTAAAATGGTCATCTAGACGTCGTTCTTTCGACTGAAATGACTACCTTTACAAAAACGACTTGTAACTTATTTTTCCGACTCTAAACCTATACTTTTTCTATTTAGATTCATAAAATAGAGTTCAATATGAAACCATAGCAATTTGATTCACTCAAAACGGATTTAAAATGAAGAAGTTATGGGTAAAACAAGATTGGATAATTTTTCTCATTTTAGCTACGTGAAAATTGGTAACAAATCTATTCCAACCATAACTTAATCAACTTGTATTGTATATTATGTAATCTTGAGATACTATAGACACGTATACAATGTTTTGACCTATCATGTCGACACATCTATATATATTTCGGAACAACCATAGACACTCTATATGTGAATGTTGGAGTTAGCTATACAGGGTTGAGGTTGATTCCAAAATATATATAGTTTGAGTTGTGATCAATACTGAGATACGTATACACTGGGTCGTGGATTGATTCAAGATAATTTTTATCGATTTATTTCTGTACATCTAACTGTGGACAACTAGTTGTAGGTTACTAACGATGACAGCTGACTTAATAAACTTAAAATATCAAAATATATTAAAAGTGTTGTAAATATATTTTGAACATACTTTGATATATATGTATATATTGTTATAGGTTCGTGAATCAACCAGTGGCCAAGTCTTACTTCCCGACGAAGTAAAAATCTGTGAAAGTGAGTTATAGTCCCACTTTTAAAATCTAATATTTTTGGGATGAGAATACATGCAGGTTTTATAAATGATTTACAAAATAGACACAAGTACGTGAAACTACATTCTATGGTTGAATTATCGAAATCGAATATGCCCCTTTTTATTAAGTCTGGTAATCTAAGAATTAGGGAACAGACACCCTAATTGACGCGATTCGTAAAGATAGATCTATTGGGCCTAACAAACCCCATCCAAAGTACCGGATGCTTTAGTACTTCGAAATTTATATCATATCCGAAGGGTGTCCCGGAATGATGGGGATATTCTTATATATGCATCTTGTTAATGTCGGTTACCAGGTGTTCACCATATGAATGATTTTTATCTCTATGTATGGGATGTGTATTGAAATATGAAATCTTGTGGTCTATTATTATGATTTGATATATATAGGTTAAACCTATAACTCACCAACATTTTTGTTGACGTTTTAAGCATGTTTATTCTCAGGTGATTATTAAGAGCTTCCGCTGTCGCATACTTAAATAAGGACGAGATTTGGAGTCCATGCTTGTATGATATTGTGTAAAAACTGCATTCAAGAAACTTATTTTGTTGTAACATATTTGTATTGTAAACCATTATGTAATGGTCGTGTGTAAACAGGATATTTTAGATTATCATTATTTGATAATCTACGTAAAGCTTTTTAAACCTTTATTGATGAAATAAAGGTTATGGTTTGTTTTAAAATGAATGCAGTCTTTGAAAAACGTCTCATATAGAGGTCAAAACCTCGCAATGAAATCAATTAATATGGAACGTTTTTAATCAATAAGAACGGGACATTTCAGTTGGTATCCGAGCGTTGGTCTTAGAGAATCAGAATTTTGCATTAGTGTGTCTTATCGAGTTTGTTAGGATGTATTAGTGAGTCTGGACTTCGACCGTGTTTACTTGAAAAATGATTGCTTAACAAATTTTGTTGGAAACTATATATTTTTAACATGTGAATATTATGTGATATATTAATCTCTTAACGCGTTTGATATTATGTGATAGATGTCTACCTCTAGAACAAGTCTTATTGACTCACCTAATAATAATGAAGAGTCAAATGTAAATTGGAATGATTCGTGGACTGATTCACAAGTTCCCGAAGAGGAACCGGAAGAAGAGTCGGAACCGGAAGAAGAATCGGAACCGGAAGAAGAATCGGAACCGGATGAAGAAATAGAACCGGTGGGGGAAATAACATGTCATAACCCGTCCTTAACCATAAGAACGAGTTAGATAACGTATGATTTCATTGCGAGGTATTGACCTCTATATGCTACATTTTTAAAAGAACAACTGCATTTATTTTACATTACAAACCATAACTCTTATTTTAATACAAGCTTTAGACAATAAAAAGATGATTATCGTTTAGCGATAATCTTAGACTTACAAACTTTACATGTGATGATAACAATACGATTTCTAGCATATTTTACATTACAAATCCTCCGATATGCAGTTTTATTTTTGACACAAATATGCATACTCAAGATCTTGTTTAAATTCAACATGTTGCAGCGGAAGCTTTTAGTTATCACCTGAGAATAGACATGTTTAAAACGTCAACATAAAGTTGGTGAGATATAGGTTTAATGCCGGCAGCAATATATATATAGACCACAAGATTTCATATATAAACATTTTAATAAAAATATTCTAAGTGGTTGAGCACTTGGTAACCATACTTAACATTTAATCACGTCGCATATTCCCTTTATTATGAAATCTTACTACACTGTACCAAGTGTAGTCACGAAACGAAGTACTGTGCAACCGTTGAATACTGGTCGTCCAGTCCGATTGGGGTTGTCAGGCCCGATAGATCTATCAACAGGATTCGCGTTTACAATACCGCTGTAAATAATAGTTACCAAGCTACAGGGAAGTATGCCAGTGGTACAACTCAACGTAGAATATATTTTTCAGTTACTTGTGTCCATAACGTAAAACATAAAATACATGTATTCTCATCCCGAAATACTTAGAGTTTAAAAGTGGGACTATATACTCACTTTTGCCTTGAAGATATATATATTTTGACTTGGTCTCAGGTTGATATCACGAACCTATCCATATATAATGTATCAATATATTTTCATTTTAAACAATCGTCACGTATATATACTTATAATACTTTTAATGTCTTCTTAGTCCGTAGTTAGCAATTCAATTTTAATGGTTCATATTTAGGTGTTCAATAAATAAATAAAACCCCCATCGAAATAAATAAAACCCCCATCGTATTTGTATTGGTCGGGATTAATCTTGACCCATGGTACCTATATTGTCAAGAAGACGTATTGCGTACAATCATGGGATCTTATGATTAATCTTCTCGTATAGTTTATGGGTGATCCTGAAATATATAAAATTAAATTATGAGTACATATATATAAAATATCATGTTATTTTAGAAAGATGTGAATTATTTAATTTTTCTCCAATTATTTTCGTGGCTAAACTAGTTTTGGATATCCGATCTTGTTTTAGTCATAGTTTCTTCGTTACAACTCCGTTTTCGTTGGTTCAACTTGCCACTTCCTTGGATCGAGTCCTTCTTTAAGAACATGAACTGTAAATACCTTAGTTTGTATTCAAAATCACAGGTCATAGGTCAAACTTTGGTGAAACTTATGAAGTTGATCATTTTCCATCATGTAAACAACCTTAAATAATTATTTTTCTAAAAATACTTATACTTTGAGTTAAATCATGAAATTTTTATGTGTTAACATATTCATAGTAAATATCAATTTTCCAGAAAATAAGCCTCCAATTCAAAGTTCAAGATGGTTTTTAATTATCCAACCCAAAACAGCCCCCGGTTGTACTCCGACGACGTAAATTCAGTTTTTAAGGTGTTCTTTGAAAAACCAAGTTTTACCTTGTTAAGTTAGCATATCCTTATGATATATTACAGGTCTTGAAGTATTTTAAAAGTTAAGTTAGAAGGATCTATTTAGTTTGCAAACAAGTTTGAAAACATTCAAACTATGTTCTTGTTGTTAAAATTTTATATCATAAAATAAGATAACTATATATATGAATCGAATAAGGTTGTGAACAAAGTTACTACCTCAAGTTACTTGGACAAGGTTGTTGTAAAAGAGAAGTAAAAACCTAGAATCAAAAGAGTGGTGGAGTTGGATGAAAGATTGGAAGTAAACTTGTGTTCTTGGAAGGATTCTTGAAGTGTTTTTGTAAGGGTTTTCTTATGGTGATTAAGTGGTGTTTTTGAAGCTAGATCTTCATGGTTGTGGGCTAAGATGGTTAAGGGTTTTAAGGCTCTTGAAAGTGTGTTCCTAACTAGCAAAATGATGTAGCAAAATTGAAAATGGATGGAGTATATATGGTGGTGATGGTGGCGTGAATGATGAAGATCATGGACAAAATTTATGTTGTAATTTTGTGTAATTAGTCATACTATCATACAAAAGTAATTACCTTATACTTAAGGCATGAACAAGAGAGTTACCTTATACATAAGGCATGAACAAGGGCTGGTTGGTGGTGATTTGATGTGTATATACCAATAGTAAATACGTATAAAAGCTAGGTATGATACGAGTACATATACTCTAGATATACGTATAGAAATCTTGTGAAAACGGAACGAGGATTCAAATATAGCTATCTTTTGTGAATACACTTATATTGTTTTATGTATTTAAGTCCTTAAAAGTGATTAAATACATTACTTATACGATATATGTATAAACATTATAGGTCATAAGTATTTATGTCAAATAACGTTACGTATGGTTATCGTTTTGAAAACTTAAGTTAGTAGTTTCAAAATATACTTATAACTTATTGTTATTAATACAAAATGAGGTATTACAACATTCTTAGATCATGTTAAATATGTATATATACATATATATACACAAATGTATAATTATCATATGTTATACAGTTCGTGATATCATCGGTCAACTAGACGGTCAAACGTTGTGTAAAACTCTTTTCAAAACATAATTCTCAACAATTTGGATTGCTTATCATGTTGGTAAGTTTAATTTATGTAAATATTAATCTTATAAGTATAGATTGATCGAAAAAGTCCGGGTCATTACAGTACCTACCCGTTAAATAAATTTCGTCCCGAAATTTTAAAGTTGTACCTATTTTGCATCATCGAGAAACAAGTGTGGATACTTTTGTTTCATCTGATCCTCTCGTTCCCAAGTAAACTCAGGACCTCTTCGAGCATTCCAACGAACCTTAACGATCGGTATGTTGCTCTGCTTGAGCCATTTAACTTCACGGTCCATGATCTCGATTGGTTCTTCTATGAATTGTAGTTTCTCGTCAACTTGAATTTCTTCAATAGGAATGGTGAGGTCTTCCTTTGCAAGACACTTTTTAAGGTTCGAGACGTGAAATGTATTATGTACTCCGGCGAGTTGTTGCGGTAACTCGAGTCGATAAGCTACCGGTCCGATGCGTTCGATAATTTTGAACGGGCCTACATACCTTGGGTTTAGTTTACCCCTTTTTCCAAAACGTATTACACCTTTCCAAGGTGACACCTTTAGCATAACCATGTCACCGATCTGAAACTCTAATGGTTTCCTTCGGACATCGGCGTAGCTCTTTTGGCGACTACGGGCTGTTTTCAATCTCTCCTTGATTTGTACTATCTTCTCAGTCGTTTCGTGTATGATCTCGGGACCAGTTAATTGTCGATCTCCTACTTCGTTCCAACAGATAGGGGATCTACACTTCCTTCCATACAGTGCTTCGAATGGTGCAGCTTTAATGCTCGCATGATAACTATTATTATACGAGAATTCTGCTAATGGTAGATATTTATCCCATCCGTTTCCAAAATCGATCACACATGCCCTAAGCATGTCTTCAAGAGTCTGAATTGTTCTTTCACTCTGCCCGTCAGTTTGCGGATGATATGCGGTACTCATATCCAAACGAGTTCCTAGGGCCTCCTGTAGTGATTGCCAGAACTTTGATGTAAATCTACTATCACGATCGGATATAATGGAAATAGGTATTCCATGCCTTGAAACAATTTCCTTTATGTATAATCGTAATAGTTTCTCCATTCTATCCGTTTCCTTTATAGGCAAGAAATGTGCAGATTTGGTGAGACGATCAAGTATTACCCAAATGGTGTCATAACCCCAGGCAGTCTTAGGTAATTTTGTGATGAAATCCATGGTAATACCGTCCCATTTCCATTCTGGAATTTCTGGTTGTTGAAGTAACCCTGACGGCTTCTGGTGTTCTGCTTTGACTTTGGAACAAGTTAAACATTCCCCAACATATGTTGCAACGTCTGTCTTTAAATTAGGCCACCAATAATGCGTCTTAAGATCTTGATACATCTTTCCAACTCCAGGATGTATCGAGTATCTTGTCTTATGTGCCTCGTTCAATATCAACTTCCTTAATCCACCCAACTTCGGTACCCAAATACGATTTGCAAAATATCGAGTTCCATCTTCCCGCATAACGAGTTGCTTCTCATACCTCTTCATTATTTCATTTCCTATATTTTCTTTAGTAAGTGCTTCTCGTTGAGCCTCTTTGATTTGTGAGTTGAGATTCATGCGAATTTTTATGTTCATCGCTCGAACTCGAATTGGTTCTCGTTCCTTTCTGCTTAAAGCATCGGCCACCACGTTCGCCTTCCCGGGATGATAACGAATTTCACAATCATAGTCGTTTATCAGCTCGACCCACCTACGTTGCCTCATGTTCAACTGTTTCTGATCAAAAATATGTTGAAGACTTTTATGATCAGTAAACACAGTGCATCTAACCCCATATAAGTAGTGTCTCCATATCTTCAACACAAACACGACTGCTCCCAGTTCTAGATCATGCGTCGTATAATTCCGCTCGTGAATCTTCAATTGTCGGGATGCGTATGCAATAACTTTCTTTCGTTGCATAAGAACACAACCAAAACCTTGTCGCGAAGCGTCACAATATATTTCAAAATCATCGTTCCCTTCAGGTAACGATAAAATAGGCGCCGTAGTTAACTTCTTCTTCAGTAATTGAAATGCGTTCTCCTGCTCCAAGGTCCATTCATATTTCTTCCCTTTTTGCGTTAATGCTGTCAACGGCTTAGCTATTCGGGAAAAATCTTGAATAAACCTTCTATAATAACCGGCTAAACCCAAAAATTGGCGTATCTGCATTGGTGTTTTAGGAGTCTCCCATTTTTCAATGGCCTCAATTTTAGCTGGATCAACCTGAATTCCTTTGCTACTAACAACGTGACCAAGAAATTGCACTTCTTTCAACCAGAAAGCACACTTAGAAAATTTAGCGTATAGCTGTTCTTTTCTCAACAACTCTAATATCAACCTTAAATGCTGCTCATGCTCTTGCTCACTCTTGGAATAGATAAGAATGTCATCAATGAAAACAATAACAAACTTATCTAAATATGGACTACAAACTCGATTCATGAGGTCCATGAATACAGCTGGCGCATTCGTCAATCCAAACGGCATGACCAAAAATTCGTAATGACCGTAACGTGTCCAAAAAGCATTTTTCGGTATATCTTCTTCTTTGACGCGTAATTGATGATAGCCCGATCTTAGGTCAATTTTCGAGTACACACATGATCCTTGCAGTTGATCAAATAAGTCGTCAATTCTCGGTAATGGATACCGATTCTTGATAGTTAACTTATTTAATTCACGATAATCTATATACATCCTAAAAGATCCATCTTTCTTTTTAACAAATAGAATCGGAGCTCCCCACGGTGAAGTACTTGGTCGTATGAATCCACGATCCAGTAATTCTTTTAACTGACTCTGAAGTTCTTTTAACTCGGACGGTGCAAGTCTATATGGAGCACGGGCAACTGGTGCAGCTCCTGGTACTAAATCTATTTGAAATTCTACAGATCTAAATGGAGGTAATCCCGGCAACTCTTCCGGAAATACTTCAGGAAAATCTCTTGCCACAGGCACGTCATTGATGCACTTCTCTTTTTCTTTCTTTTCGACTTTATTAACATGTGCTAGAATAGCATAACATCCCTTTTCTAAACACTTCTTGGCTTTCAAACAGCTAATGAGTTTTAGCTTTGAGTTACCCTTCTCTCCATAAATCATCACCGGCATTTTATCCTTACAAGGAATGCGAATTGCCTTCTTGGCACACACAACTTCAGCTCCTACTTTGGACATCCAGTCCATGCCGACTATTACATCAAAACTTCCTAATTCTACGGGTATCAAATCAATTTTAAATGTTTCTCTGGCTAAATTTATTTTACAATCACGACAAATTTTATCGGCTTTAATTAGTTTACCATTAGCTAACTCAATCATGTACTTAGCATCTAGAGGTAATGATGAACAATTCAATTTAGTGTAAAAATTTCTACACACGTAACTTCTATCGGCACCAGTATCAAATATAATAGATGCTGATAAGTTATTAATGGTAAACGTACCCGTAACAAGCTCCGGGTCTTCACATGCCTCTCTAGCATTAATAATAAATGCTCTCCCACGTGCAGGTCCGATATTCTTCTCAGGATTTGGGCACTGGCTCTTATAGTGACCTTGTTTTCCACACCCATAACAAGTAATGGTAGCTAAAGCAGTTCTATTTGCATTGGTGGCAGGAGTCATGGTACCATTTGTATTTGTAACGAGAGCCCTACAATCTTCAGCAAGATGACCCTTTCGATTACATTTGTTGCATACTACATTACAGTAGCCAGAGTGATGTTTGTGGCATCGGTTACATAAAGGATTTTGTCCTTTGTAACCAAAGCTTAAACCACTACCCGCACCTTGCGTGATTTCTTGTTTCTTAAAAGATTGTTGTTGGTTACCTCGATCATAATTTCCATTCCACTTTCTTTTGTTACCTGATACCTTCACATCAGTATTGGATACTTTCTTATCCATGATGATCTGATCCATTAGCTCGTTTGCCATGGTTATAGCTTCATGAATTGTCTTAGGTTTCGATGCTGTAACATTTGCCTTGACCTTTTTGGGCAAACCATCTTTGTACATTTCAATCTTCCGTTCTTCGGTTGGAACCAATTCAGGACATAGCAAAACTAATTCCATGAATCGCTGATTGTAGTTGGTGATTTCAGTACCAACAACCTTCAGGCTTCGTAATTCATCTTCCAAGTTCCTAACCTCATTCCTTGGACAATACTCGTTGATTAACATTATTTTGAATTCTTCCCATGGAGTATCATAAGCTACATCTCCTCCTACAGCCTTCACATAATTTTTCCACCACGTGAGTGCACTATCTTGTAAAGTGCACGATGCATACTTGGTCATGTCCTTTTCAACACAACCACTGATTTTAAACACAGTCTCCATCTTTTCTATCCACCGGGTTAAACCGATCGGTCCTTCTGTTCCACTGAATGATGAGGGCTTGCAAGCTTAAAAAGTTTTGTAGGTGCATCCTACACGAGGATTTGGGTTAACTGCAGCAGCTCTTGCAGCCTCGACCCATAACATTCTGTCGTTCACTCGCTGATTGATGAGTTCCTGGATTTCTTGTTCCGTCATTCGGTTCAATCGCGCCATAATCTTCAATAAGAATGAAAAAAAAATAATTATTCACATGGAATATTATAGATGTAGTATGTATTTACAGTACATCGTAGCTTATTAATAATATGAACCAGTTATTATTATAAAAGCCTTTTCTTCTTATTAGCATTTTATAATTATATCTAGGGTAGTACCTACCCGTTAAAGTTCATACTTAATAGCTTAGTACGAAAATCAATTACTACCACCCAAATAATACTTAACCATGGAAAATTATTGCATTTCACACTTCACTATTTTACATATGCTTATCTTACATCAAACATTAAGCAAACCACACTAGTAATATTATACAAAACATTATATGATCCCATGGTTTAAAACAACAGCGCATCATTTAACCCAAAGCGTTTGTGTTCAAAGAAATCTCTTAAAGGTTATCCTGGTTGTCTCCCTGCATTTTGGCTGAGGAACCGAAGAACTGGATGTCGGGATAGAACTAATAGGAATAGCGGGAATAGGTGTGGAAGTATCTGGTGGAGTTGGTTCCACAACATCCTCTCTAGACTCGGAATTTAGATTTTCCATTTCAGTAGCCTTTCGTTTCTTTCCTCGTTCGAACTTGTCTTTCGTAATTTCCTGTATTTCTTCCTCCTCAGGATCACTTTCCAGTTCCTCTTCAATTGATTCATCTGGAACTTGTGAGTCTTCCCCAAAGGTGTCGTTTTCATCATCGGATAGATTAATGACTGGAACACCATCTGAAGAGTCTGGTTCGGAGTCGCTGAATGTGATAATAAGTTCTAAGCCAGACATCTATCACATAACAACTAGCACGTTAATACTACATAATATTTACATATTAATTTTTAACCAACAAGGATAAGCAATAGTTTTCGAAATCAAACACGGTCAAAGTCCAGACTCACTAATGCATCCTAACAAACTCGATAAGACACACTAATGCAAATTCTCTGGTTCTCTAAGACCAACGCTCTGATACCACATGTCATAACCCGTCCTTAACCATAAGAACGAGTTAGATAACGTATGATTTCATTGCGAGGTATTGACCTCTATATGCGACATTTTTAAAAGAACAACTGCATTTATTTTACATTACAAACCATAACTCTTATTTTAATACAAGCTTTAGACAATAAAAAGATGATTATCGTTTAGCGATAATCTTAGACTTACAAACTTTACATGTGATGATAACAATACGATTTCTAGCATATTTTACATTACAAATCCTCCGATATGCAGTTTTATTTTTGACACAAATATGCATACTCAAGATCTTGTTTAAATTCAACATGTTGCAGCGGAAGCTTTTAGTTATCACCTGAGAATAGACATGTTTAAAACGTCAACATAAAGTTGGTGAGATATAGGTTTAATGCCGGCAGCAATATATATATAGACCACAAGATTTCATATATAAACATTTTAATAAAAATATTCTAAGTGGTTGAGCACTTGGTAACCATACTTAACATTTAATCACGTCGCATATTCCCTTTATTATGAAATCTTACTACACTGTACCAAGTGTAGTCACGAAACGAAGTACTGTGCAACCGTTGAATACTGGTCGTCCAGTCCGGTTGGGGTTGTCAGGCCCGATAGATCTATCAACAGGATTCGCGTTTACAATACCGCTGTAAATAATAGTTACCAAGCTACAGGGAAGTATGCCAGTGGTACAACTCAACGTAGAATATATTTTTCAGTTACTTGTGTCCATAACGTAAAACATAAAATACATGTATTCTCATCCCGAAATACTTAGAGTTTAAAAGTGGGACTATATACTCACTTTTGCCTTGAAGATATATATATTTTGACTTGGTCTCCGGTTGATATCACGAACCTATCCATATATAATGTATCAATATATTTTCATTTTAAACAATCGTCACGTATATATACTTATAATACTTTTAATGTCTTCTTAGTCCGTAGTTAGCAATTCAATTTTAATGGTTCATATTTAGGTGTTCAATAAATAAATAAAACCCCCATCGAAATAAATAAAACCCCCATCGTATTTGTATTGGTCGGGATTAATCTTGACCCATGGTACCTATATTGTCAAGAAGACGTATTGCGTACAATCATGGGATCTTATGATTAATCTTCTCGTATAGTTTATGGGTGATCCTGAAATATATAAAATTAAATTATGAGTACATATATATAAAATATCATGTTATTTTAGAAAGATGTGATTTATTTAATTTTTCTCCAATTATTTTCGTGGCTAAACTAGTTTTGGATATCCGATCTTGTTTTAGTCATAGTTTCTTCGTTACAACTCCGTTTTCGTTGGTTCAACTTGCCACTTCCTTGGATCGAGTCCTTCTTTAAGAATATGAACTGTAAATACCTTAGTTTGTATTCGAAATCACAGGTCATAGGTCAAACTTTGGTGAAACTTATGAAGTTGATCATTTTCCATCATGTAAACAACCTTAAATAATTATTTTTCTAAAAATACTTATACTTTGAGTTAAATCATGAAATTTTTATGTGTTAACATATTCATAGTAAATATCAATTTTCCAGAAAATAAGCCTCCAATTCAAAGTTCAAGATGGTTTTTAATTATCCAACCCAAAACAGCCCCCGGTTGTACTCCGACGACGTAAATTCAGTTTTTAAGGTGTTCTTTGAAAAACCAAGTTTTACCTTGTTAAGTTAGCATATCCTTATGATATATTACAGGTCTTGAAGTATTTTAAAAGTTAAGTTAGAAGGATCTATTTAGTTTACAAACAAGTTTGAAAACATTCAAACTATGTTCTTGTTGTTAAAATTTTATACCATAAAATAAGATAACTATATATATGAATCGAATAAGGTTATGAACAAAGTTACTACCTCAAGTTACTTGGACAAGGTTGCTGTAAAAGAGAAGTAAAAACCTAGAATCAAAAGAGTGGTGGAGTTGGATGAAAGATTGGAAGTAAACTTGTGTTCTTGGAAGGATTCTTGAAGTGTTTTTGTAAGGGTTTTCTTATGGTGATTAAGTGGTGTTTTTGAAGCTAGATCTTCATGGTTGTGGGCTAAGATGGTTAAGGGTTTTAAGGCTCTTGAAAGTGTGTTCCTAACTAGCAAAATGATGTAGCAAAATTGAAAATGGATGGAGTATATATGGTGGTGATGGTGGCGTGAATGATGAAGATCATGGACAAAATTTATGTTGTAATTTTGTGTAATTAGTCATACTATCATACAAAAGTAATTACCTTATACTTAAGGCATGAACAAGAGAGTTACCTTATACATAACGCATGAACAAGGGCTGGTTGGTGGTGATTTGATGTGTATATACCAATAGTAAATACGTATAGAAGCTAGGTATGATACGAGTACATATACTCTAGATATACGTATAGAAATCTTGTGAAAACGGAACGAGGATTCAAATATAGCTATCTTTTGTGAATACACTTATATTGTTTTATGTATTTAAGTCCTTAAAAGTGATTAAATACATTACTTATACGATATATGTATAAACATTATAGGTCATAAGTATTTATGTCAAATAACGTTACGTATGGTTATCGTTTTGAAAACTTAAGTTAGTAGTTTCAAAATATACTTATAACTTATTGTTATTAATACAAAATGAGGTATTACAACATTCTTAGATCATGTTAAATATGTATATATACATATATATACACAAACGTATAATTATCATATGTTATACAGTTCGTGATATCATCGGTCAACTAGACGGTCAAACGTTGTGTAAAACTCTTTTCAAAACATAATTCTCAACAATTTGGATTGCTTATCATGTTGGTAAGTTTAATTTATGTAAATATTAATCTTATAAGTATAGATTGATCGAAAAAGTCCGGGTCATTACATAATAAAACGGTTAAGTAAAATAAAATCCTCAACCAACCGACCAAGGTTAATTATGGTCAATGATGTTTCCGCCAAGGAAGCAAAATATTGGGAGGATTACCAATTCTCCGATGAATCG
This sequence comes from Rutidosis leptorrhynchoides, assembly GCF_046630445.1. Classification (NCBI taxonomy): domain Eukaryota; kingdom Viridiplantae; phylum Streptophyta; class Magnoliopsida; order Asterales; family Asteraceae; genus Rutidosis; species Rutidosis leptorrhynchoides. The sequence continues at coordinate 393,089,452 of NC_092337.1, forward strand.
GATTTCGACGAGAATTCCGATGATGTTATAGAAATTACCCCAACTGAATTTAAAAAGGCAAAAGAAAATAATAAGGGAAAGGGCAAAAAATAGAGAAATCTAATTCCAACCCCGATGAACTTTATATGTATCGTCAACCCCCGAAGTCCTTAAGTTGTAACAATGACCCGGGAACCTCTAAACCACCAGGTTTTTCTAAACCAATGTGGAAAACGACGGCTCGTATTGGGGGAACATCATATATCCCTAGAAACTTGGCAAAACGAACCAAAACCGAAGAAGAAGAAACAAGCAAGTCGGAATAAGATAGTTGTATTCGTGTGGTGTAATATAGTGTGTGTGACGACCCAGAAATTTTTGACCAAATTTAAACTTAATCTTATATGATTTCGACACGATAAGTAAAGTCTGTAATGTTGAGACATAAATATTTTGAACTGTTTCATATATTTGTTTGACTTTCAACCATTCCTGACGATTGACGAACAACTATTTGTAAATAGATAACATATATATTTAAATAGGTATTTATAATTTGAAATATAATTTAGAATATTATATAATATGATTATTAGGATTTATATTGTAAAACAAATAAAATACTATTAATGGAAACTATAGAATATATAGAAATATGTATATAAATATTATTTGTAAATATATAAAGTTATATTAAATCTATTTGGTTAAAAAAATATATAATATATTTGTTTTAGTAATTAACTTTGCTATTGTAAAACTGTTATATATAGAAAGGGAATATAAATGATTTCGAGCTTAATTAGTAAACGTCAGTAATACTCGGTTGACATTTTATTAACGTTCATATAGATTTAATATAAGTCTATAATGGATTAAAATAAAAGCTGAACTGTAAATCGATTACGAAGATTTTATATTTGTTAAAAGTATTTTTACCTTTTCAGGTTTAAATATTAGTACTCCGTACATATAAATCGGAACAGAAAATAAATAATTTTCGATCTTTTTTTATCAGGTTTCAAACAGGTAATGAGTGAAATAATTAATTATATTTAATCTAAAAATTTGGGATTTTTTTTAGGAACATTTTTATCCGTAACTGTTTAGCAATGGACACGATATAATCATTCCGGATAAAGTGTCGGTAGAAATAGACAAACCAGCTGTGCAAATAATTAGATTACTATTTGATTTTGGTGTTTACTTTCTTGTGTACTAGAACCATATATCTATCTTATCTCTATCTACATATATTCTTATAGATATGAAGCAAAACATAAACCACCTTCCTTGTACCTCACACGCCACCCTTCCAACCATCATCTACCACGACCAGCTGACACCATGACCACCGTAGCCATCACCTTTCTCGACAATCATCACCACAGTCCACCTTGGTTCAACCACCTACAACTACCACCTCTATTACGCCCATCAATCATTACCCTATTCGATCATACTTTAAACCTCCAACACCACCACCGTGAGAATAAACACCACCATCATCTTCCACTGCTAACAAATCTTACTACATTTGTTTTTCTGTTTCAATTAAAATCTCAACCAACCATTAAAACAGCTCATGTACTGCTGCTATATCCCTTCTGTTCTCTGACCGAACACACCATAATCATTACCATAACCTTCGCACCACCATCCTCCTCCCTCATCCTCTCTCTCTCTATAGTTTTCTGTTTCTACCGTTATGGGATTTTAATGAAACCAACATCACAAGAAAAAAAAAAGTTAAATGATGATAACGCACAGTCATGATGATGATAAAGTCATGATGTAGATGATAATAAGTTCTATGATAAAGATGTTGATGAGATACGTATAAAACAAGTGATGAAGATGTTCGTATATAATGAAGTGATGATGACGTTAACAATGACTCCGGTGATGATGTTGAGTCACGAATTAAATGATGGTGACAATATGTTGATGATGATAATGAGGTTACAGTAAGTAGTATACTACTATTGCTACTTCGTTTACAATTTTTTTTACTGTATCAAACGAACACCTTCAATTGATTTTGGGTCGTGTTATTCTATTGGACTGTTAATGACGATGAATAGTTGGTGAGATATAAGATGATGATGATGATGGCGAGTTCTTGATGAAGAAGAAAGGAAAAAGAAAAGATGAGTTAATTGTATTTAGATTCAAATCATAATCAGAAAATCGGGCTAGCTTAAATGGTTAGTAGGGTGTTTGGTTACCTAGAGGTCTGGAGTTCGAAACTGGGCAACAACAATTTTTTTAATAGCAGCTGTCTTAAACTCATGCTTATTGGGCTTCTTTAACGTAAATGGGTTAGCAACTTGGGCCGAGATTGAAATGTTGTTGGGCCGTGTATTATTTTGTGTTTTTTTTGGGGCCGAACTATTAATAAATGGGTTAAGTAGTTTAGCTAGGAGTATAAGCAAGAAAGACAGTAGGCGGATCAATGTTCATGGGTATGTTCGGGTGTTCGAGAGGTTGCGGGTTCGAGCCTGGGCGGAGGCACTTTATGTTCTTTATTTTTTTGGAAGCTTTTTCTATGAGGTAGCTACTTGTATATTATTGTTAATATTACTCTTATTGTTATTATTATTATTATTATTAATTATTATTATTATTGTTATTAGTAGTAAGTATTATTATTATTATTATTATTATTATTATTATTATTATTATTATTATTATTATTATTATTATTATTTTTATTTTTAATGAAAGTATTACTATTAAGATTACCGTAAGTAAAAAGGTTGTTACAATTATTATTACCAAGTACAAAGTATTAATATCAAAAATTATAATTTTCATTATCATTATTATTAAATTATTTATTAAAAACTACTGATATTATCACTATTACGAGTTTTATTATTAAAACTATCATTATTATTATTATCAGTATTACATATCATTATTACTAAAAAAAATGATAACGCTTATGAAAGTAAAAGTTTTAAGAATATTATTAAGGTTATAAGTATGTTTTAATCATATTAACAAAATTTATATAAATATTCATATATAACATGTTAGGTGTTTTTATTAAAGTACCAATCAAATATATATTGATATAATTATATAAATATTAAACATTTTGAATATATACACAAACTAAATAAATATAGTATATAATTTAAGTTATGATATACAAACTTTTTCGATTACGATTATATATTTTAATATATATACAAATGATATAGGTTCGTGAATCCGAGGCCAACCCTATACTTGTTCAATGTCGTTATATGTATTTTTACTACAAAATACATTAGGTGAGTTTCATTATTCCCTTTTTAAATGCTTTTGCAATATATATTTTTGGGACTGAGAATACATGCGCTGCTTTTATAAATGCTTTACGAAATAGACACAAGTAATCGAAACTACATTCTATGGTTGGATTATCTAATCGAATATGCCCTTTTTATTAAGTCTGGTAATCTAAGAATTAGGGAACAGACACCCTAATTGACGCGAACTCTAAAGATAGATCTATCGGGCCCAACAAGCCCCATCCAAAGTACCGGATGCTTTAGTACTTCGAAATTTATATCATGTCCGAAGGGGGATCCCGGAATGATGGGGATATTCTTATATGCATATTGTGAATGTCGGTTACCAGGTGTTCAATCCATATGAATGATATTTTTGTCTCTATGCATGGGACGTATGATTATGAGAAATGGAAGTATGAAATCTTGTGGTCTATTAAAATTATGAAATGATTCTTTATGATAAACTAATGAACTCACCAACCTTTTGGTTGACACTTTAAAGCATATTTATTCTCAGGTGTTAAAGAGATCTTCCGCTGTGCATTTGCTCATTTTAAAGATATTACTTGGAGTCATTCATGACATATTTCAAAAGACGTTGCATTCGAGTCGTTGAGTTCATCAAGATTATTATTAAGTCAATTATAGTTAGATATATTATGAAATGGCATGCATGCTGTCAGCTTTCGATGTAATGAAAGATTGTCTTTTCAAAAATGAATGCAATGTTTGTAAAATGTATCATATAGAGGTCAATTACCTCGCGATGTAATCAACGGTTGTGAATCGTTTATAATCGATATGGACTTCATCCGGATGGATTAGGGCGGGTCCTTTCAGTTGGTATCAGAGCAGAGGTCTTAGCGAACCAGTTCGGCATTAGTGTGTCTAACTGATAAGTCGTTAGGGTACATTAGTGAGTCTGGACTTCGGCCATGTCTGCATGTCAAAAGTTTTGCTTATCATTAGAGTCGAAAGTTATTTGCTTATCATGCTTAAAGTCTAGACACATCTTACTGCCTCTATTGCCTAGATAGTGTATAGACAAAACTCATATCTTAGCATATCTGCTAATTCATATCTTAGCGTATCTGTTACTGTTATCTTTGCCTAACAGCTTCTGTAGATTCCTTCGTAACTTATGGGATTTTAGTATTATATATGCATATGTAAATTATGTATTGCAGGGTACTAATCTACATCCTATAATCTATTTCTTATCGAAAAGTCCTTCATTTGATCGTATGAGATGAATCCCTCAACCAGTTCGAATTCCTCGAATTCCGATAGCTATTCCGATATGGAGTTTCACCTATCAGCGTCACCAGAATGAATCAACCAATCAGTCATCTCCAATTCATCTAATGGTTTTGTAGTCGACTTAATCACTGGAGACGCGAAGAAGGCGATCCCTTCCACCAACCGAATTTACCTCTTGGCGATGAACCTGAAACACATACCGACGAACCTGTTTGTAATACTATTTTCTCTCTCATTTCCCGAATATCTCGCCAAGATTATATTCTATCTAAAATTCTAAACCTTATTCATTCACTCGTTCCAACCGACAATCATCCTGGAGTAATAAGTCAACGAACTTCGTGCTCGAATAATCAAATTGGAGAATATGGTGCAAAATGTACCAGCTTCAGCAACATCACCGGCATCAACAGTACCATCAGTAACAACACCAGTACCATCAACAATCCATGCCTCGACATCTCATTCTGTACCTCGAATATAATTATTGTTCTACGAATCGTTCTACATCATTTATCTTCGTTCGACATGGCAATTATGTAATCTCTAATGTTTTAGAGATTATATATTCTTGTTCTAACAATAAATCAAATGAGTTTAATATCATAATGACTCATTAAATCCATGAGTACATTTGAAGAAAATATATATGTATATATGTTTTCATAAAGATTGTAATTAAAAATTCTCTTGTACAAACTGTTAATGGTGAAAATATTTTAACTGGTAGATAATACCCGAGGAATATTTAAAATTTCACATTAATAAGTTACATTGTACGTTCTTCGAATTTGATTCAACAGTCATTTACTATCATATTTACATCCACCGATATACAAATCCGTTCACCACAGAATAACCATACTCATCCAATCTCAAATTTGGATTTTGATTTATCAGAATCCAATAAGTGGCATAATGAAGAAATAATGGACACAATAAAAATTGATTAGAAACAGACTAATTAACAATATGAAATTTTGATAAGAAATCACGCTAACAAGATCCTAGCTAACTGTTCCTAGCTAACTGGTTACATTTTATTTATCGTAATTTAATTATCGCAATTTACATTCTCGCAATTTTATTTATCGTCATTTAATTTCTGTTATTTATTTTACGCACTTTATTTATCGTCATTCTGTTATTTACGCATTTTAAATATCGGGACACGTACACAATGTTTTGACATATCATATCGACCCATCTATATATATATATATATATATATATATATATATATATATATATATATATATATATATATATATATATATATATATATATACTTTGAGTTGTGATCGAGTCTGAGACGTATACGGGTCACGACACGTATTAATTAATTCAAATATTATATATATGAATTATTGGATTGTCGACTGTGGACTATCGACTGTGGACTAATAACATTGGACAATTAAAATGAATTAAAATGAATTAAAATATTGATTATAACATATGAAACTAAACAATTCTTCAAGTTGCCACTTGATTTTGTCTTAAACATCATTTGTATCTTCACGATTACATTCTGTGTTCAAACCTTTCATGATTCTTGAAAACACCTCAATCGAGAGGATGAACCAATCGCACTTCATTTACGGGAGAAAAGATTGATGCATATAGTTATGCACCTGAAAACACTCGGAAACTGAGTAAACGTTTAACACGTAGCTGTGCTAATTACTTTAGTGTTATTATTACCCAAAATGACTTGGTAATTCCTTTCAAAGTAGCAAATTTTGTCACAGCTCCAGCAAATCAACTTCGACTTTTCGTTCGAAACAACCTTATTATCACCTTGATTTATATGTATGCTCTTTTATTGTTACCGGGGAACCTTTTATATTCCACCATATTACCATCAGTGTTTAGTCATCTAAAAACACAATTCTCTTGAAATCACCTCGGATTGATAACCAATGATTCGGATATGGTAACAGTAAATGTAGAGGAATCGGCAATCAGTACTTTGAAAACTCACAGCATATCTACATCAACAGTTATATGTATAACATTTATCTTCTAGAATAATGACCTTCCATTCTGAAATTTTGAAAAGCACCCAGTCTACAAATCAATACTCTGAATATTGAAAAAGCTGAATGAAGCAGCAGAAACTGTAGACAACCGTAAACGATCTTAACAGCCAGAAGTTTGATAATAAAGAATAGTTTGTTGGAAAAGCTCAGAAAAGTTGGAACTGGAAAACGGATTGAGCTAACCATGAAGGAGACCAAGGACAAATACAAGGACCAAACTCTATATTCAAAGAATCCAGGTAATTCTGGATCCGATGAAATCTTTAGAGAATATCCTGCTCCGAAGTCATGTTAAAATCTTGCGGAAAATCTTTCTCCATCAACCATCGAACTTAGAAATTCCAAAATATCATCATCAATATCTTCGATATTTCCGAGGATATTTTCATAAATATTCTCGTCCGAAATTATATACCTCTTCGTGCTTCCTGTGTATCATTATATTGGAAACATTCAATAGAAAATTTAGTACCGAAAAGCAGATTATGCGGAATTATGAAGAAAGCCATAGACAAATCACAAAGAATAAGTTTGACTTCAAAGGATCCAAATGATTCAATGTCTGTTAAAGTCTTTAGTGAATATCTTGATCCTTACTCTGAACCCTTGCAGACAATAGTTTCTATCATCCTCTGATCTTAGATATTCTGAGATAGTATCGTATCTTTCATTATAAATATCCTCCATATTTCTGGAGATATTTTTATAACTATTCTTATTTGAAATCATTAATCTCTGCGTGCTATCAGTATTACATCATATAGAAACTGCTAGTTTCTATATTCTGTAAACTTTCAAGCTTAAAATATGAATGTTATTAAAGTAATGTGGGAAACTGATGCATGAATTAGTATAATATAATGACACTTGATCAACGTGATTATATTACAGTAAGTCATGCTGAGTTTCTAATGGAACGTGATGATTCACAGATCATAACGTCATCATGTGCCATGTTACATAACTCTTTTATTCTGCTTAACTTCTGAACATATCAAGAAAGTATATTCTTGATAGTTCTATTCTCAGTGATTATGGTAATTTGATAAATCAAATCGTGCTAATACATTAAGTTCTTATTTAAAACATGATGTTTATCCGAAATTCCATACTTACGAATTCTGGACCGTTACTTGCTTTACTAAAGGTCGGGAGGATAATAAAAAGGCAAAGAGCTCCAAAATATAAGAGAAAATATAAAGCCCAATAACATCACGGAAGTCACAAACAGTGAATATTAATACGAATAACAATATAAAGACACGGTAGAATTAAGAATAGTATCACCCCAAGGTAATAGTAGAAGTAAACAGATTCTTCTGGTGGGAGATTAAAATGAAGGATGACAAAAATGATAATTATGAAAATGTCAAGGATTAGAACGGGACTAAGCATTTTCACAATCTTTTGGATGTATGAACTAAGAAAGAAAGTATAGGAATGGTGAAAATTATGGAACGGGAAGAGTTTAATTTATAATGGAAATATCAAACGGAGAAATCGAGGCAGATCACCGTATTTAATTATAGAGATTTTAATTTCCTTATTCGCCGAAGAATCAAGTCTTTTAGATTTCGAAGATTTTCTTTAAATCCCTTGAATTCCGAAATTCAACCCTGACTCTGTCAAAAGTTAAGATGAATCTTTACTTTCCTATTTCAATTTTTGGTGATAGCTTCATTCGTACTCTTCGAATAATCGAGTTATTTTTATCCATATTGCTCAATGATGATAAAACTCAATTTATCAACTCATATTTATCATGAAAACATTTTTATTGTTAGCCATGACCACCTCACTCAAATTTCGGGACGAAATTTCTTTAACGGGTAGGTACTGTGACGACCCAGAAATTTTTGACCAAATTTAAACTTAATCTTATATGATTTCGACACGATAAGTAAAGTCTGTAATGTTGAGACATAAATATTTTGAACTGTTTCATATATTTGTTTGACTTTTGACCATTCCTGACGATTGACGAACAACTATTTGTAAATAGATAACATATATATTTAAATAGGTATTTATAATTTGAAATATAATTTAGAATATTATATAATATGATTATTAGGATTTATATTGTAAAACAAATAAAATACTATTAATGGAAACTATAGAATATATAGAAATATGTATATAAATATTATTTGTAAATATATAAAGTTATATTAAATCTATTTGGTTAAAAATATATAATATATTTGTTTTAGTAATTAACTTTGCTATTGTAAAACTGTTATATATAGAAAGGGAATATAAATGATTTCGAGCTTAATTAGTAAACGTCAGTAATACTCGGTTGACATTTTATTAACGTTCATATAGATTTAATATAAGTCTATAATGGATTAAAATAAAAGCTGAACTGTAAATCGATTACGAAGATTTTATATTTGTTAAAAGTATTTTTACCTTTTCAGGTTTAAATATTAGTACTCCGTACATATAAATCGGAACAGAAAATAAATAATTTTCGATCTTTTTTTATCAGGTTTCAAACAGGTAATGAGTGAAATAATTAATTATATTTAATCTAAAAATTTGGGATTTTTTTGTAGGAACATTTTTATCCGTAACTGTTTAGCAATGGATACGATATAATCATTCCGGATAAAGTGTCGATAGAAATAGACAAACCAGCTGTGCAAATAATTAGATTACTATTTGATTTTGGTGTTTACTTTCTTGTGTACTAGAACCATATATCTATCTTATCTCTATCTACATATATTCTTATAGATATGAAGCAAAACATAAACCATCTTCCTTGTACCTCACACGCCACCCTTCCAACCATCATCTACCACGACCAGCTGACACCATGACCACCGTAGCCATCACCTTTCTAGGCAATCATCACCACAGTCCACCTTGGTTCAACCACCTACAACCACCACCTCTATTACGCCCATCAATCATTACCCTATTCGATCATACTTTAAACCTCTAACACCACTACCGTGAGAATAAACACCACCATCATCTTCCACTGCTAACAAATCTTATTACATTTGTTTTTCTGTTTCAATTAAAATCTCAACCAACCATTAAAACAGCTCATGTACTGCTGCTATATCCCTTCTGTTCTCTGACCGAACACACCATAATCATTACCATAACCTTCGCACCACCATCCTCCTCCCTCATCCTCTCTCTCTCTATAGTTTTCTGTTTCTACCGTTATGGGATTTTAATGAAACCAACATCACAAGAAGAAAAAAAAGTTAAATGATGATAACGCACAGTCATGATGATGATAAAGTCATGATGTAGATGATAATAAGTTCTATGATAAAGATGTTGATGAGATACGTATAAAACAAGTGATGAAGATGTTCGTATATAATGAAGTGATGATGACGTTAACAATGACTCCGGTGATGATGTTGAGTCACGAATTAAATGATGGTGACGATATGTTAATGATGATAATGAGGTTACAGTAAGTAGTATACTACTATTGCTACTTCGTTTACAATTTTTTTTTACTGTATCAAACGAACACCTTCAATTGATTTTGGGTCGTGTTATTCTATTGGACTGTTAATGACGATGAATAGTTGGTGAGATATAAGATGATGATGATATTGATCGTTGATGATGATGATGGCGAGTTCTTGATGAAGAAGAAAGGAAAAAAGAAAAGATGAGTTAATTGTATTTAGATTCAAATCATAATCAGAAAATCAGGCTAGCTCAAATGGTTAGTAGGGTGTTTGGTTACCTAGAGGTCTGGGGTTCGAAACTGGGCAACAACAATTTTTTTAATAGCAGCTGTCTTAAACTCATGCTTATTGGGCTTCTTTAACGTAAATGGGTTAGCAACTTGGGCCGAGATTGAAATGTTGTTGGGCCGTGTATTATTTTGTGTTTTTTTTGGGGCCGAACTATTAATAAATGGGTTAAGTAGTTTAGCTAGGAGTATAAGCAAGAAAGACAGTAGGCGGATCAATGTTCATGGGTGTGTTCGGGTGTTCGAGAGGTTACGGGTTCGAGCCTGGGCGGAGGCACTTTATGTTCTTTATTTTTTGGAAGCTTTTTCTATGAGGTAGCTACTTGTATATTATTGTTAATATTACTCTTATTGTTATTATTATTATTATTATTAATTATTATTATTATTGTTATTAGTAGTAAGTATTATTATTATTATTATTATTATTATTATTATTATTATTATTATTATTATTATTATTATTATTATTATTATTATTATTATTATTATTTTTATTTTTAATGAAAGTATTACTATTAAGATTACCGTAAGTAAAAAGGTTGTTACAATTATTATTACCAAGTACAAAGTATTAATATCAAAAATTATAATTTTCATTATCATTATTATTAAATTATTTATTAAAAACTACTGATATTATCACTATTACGAGTTTTATTATTAAAACTATCATTATTATTATTATCAGTATTACATGTATCATTATTACTAAAAAAAAAAATGATAACGCTTATGAAAGTAAAAGTTTTAAGAATATTATTAAGGTTATAAGTATGTTTTAATCATATTAACAAAATTTATATAAATATTCATATATAACATGTTAGGTGTTTTTATTAAAGTACCAATCAAATATATATTGATATAATTATATAAATATTAAACATTTTGAATATATACACAAACTAAATAAATATAGTATATAATTTAAGTTATGATATACAAACTTTTTCGATTACGATTATATATTTTAATATATATACAAATGATATAGGTTCGTGAATCCGAGGCCAACCCTATACTTGTTCAATGTCGTTATATGTATTTTTACTACAAAATACATTAGGTGAGTTTCATTATTCCCTTTTTAAATGCTTTTGCAATATATATTTTTGGGACTGAGAATACATGCGCTGCTTTTATAAATGCTTTACGAAATAGACACAAGTAATCGAAACTACATTCTATGGTTGGATTATCTAATCGAATATGCCCTTTTTATTAAGTCTGGTAATCTAAGAATTAGGGAACAGACACCCTAATTGACGCGAACTTATATCATGTCCGAAGGAGGATCCCGGAATGATGGGGATATTCTTATATGCATATTGTGAATGTCGGTTACCAGGTGTTCAATCCATATGAATGATATTTTTGTCTCTATGCATGGGACGTATGATTATGAGAAATGGAAGTATGAAATCTTGTGGTCTATTAAAATTATGAAATGATTCTTTATGATAAACTAATGAACTCACCAACCTTTTGGTTGATACTTTAAAGCATGTTTATTCTCAGGTGTTAAAGAGATCTTCCGCTGTGCATTTGCTCATTTTAAAGATATTACTTGGAGTCATTCATGACATATTTCAAAAGACGTTGCATTCGAGTCGTTGAGTTCATCAAGATTATTATTAAGTCAATTATAGTTAGATATATTATGAAATGGCATGCATGCTGTCAGCTTTCGATGTAATGAAAGATTGTCTTTTCAAAAATGAATGCAATGTTTGTAAAATGTATCATATAGAGGTCAATTACCTCGCGATGTAATCAACGGTTGTGAATCGTTTATAATCGATATGGACTTCGTCCGGATGGATTAGGACGAGTCCTTTCAGTGTGCTTATGCTTTATGATATATGTAAAAATTGCTTGTATTAATAAGTATTTTTTTTATGAATCTAACTCTTGTCTATTTTACAGTATAAAAACACAAAATGGATAGACAACCCAATATTTTAAGAGACCTACCCGGAGACATGACTGATGAAATCTTGTCTAGAGTCGGTCAGAATTCTTCGGCACAACTATTTAAGGCGAGATCAGTTTGTAAGACATTCGAAGAACGTTCCAAGAATGCCTTGGTTTATAAAAGGCTTTCGTTCGAAAGATGGGGGATATCACATTGGGAAATCCATAAGTTACGATGTGTTTACTTTGACGCATATATTGCGGGGAACCCAAATGCTATTTTACGCAATGGGTTAAGAAATTATTTTGACTCAATATATCCTAATATTGGACTTCGTGATTTAGAAAAAGCGGCTAACATGCAACATACAGAAGCATGTTATGCTTACGGATTAGTAATGTTCGCTTCTCACCAAAGTGAGAACAAGAACATCGGGCTACAACTATTAAACAAAACATTTCCACAAGGGACGGAGTCGGTAATTGGGGTAAGAAATGAGGTTTTTAGATTGTTACGGGACTGTTGGACATTACGTAACCCTCGTCCCTTTGACGACGTTACAACATGCTGTCTTATCAACGGCCATAACGGTTATGTTCCACAAGACCAAGGATGGGAAGTAATCTTAGTAAAACCAGAATGCATGACTTGTTTCTAGACGTATGAATTACGTGTCTTTATTGCCTTTGCTGAACGACTTGTGTACTAGCTAGAATTATCTTCACAATCATCTTGTATCAAATTTATTGTGTGCTATATTTCATGCTATATGTAAAATAAGCGGTATTGTAAGTTTGTAAAATATTGTGTAAAAGTTTGAACGCGAAATATTATTATAATCAGTTTTTCATATAGAATTGTAGTAGTTGAATTGTATATTAGCTACTAAGTATGAACTTAACGGGTAGGTACTACCCGAATTTAAACTTATAAAACGCTAATATGAAGAAAAAGCTTTTATAAATGAGTTCATATTATGCTACGAAATACTATTAACTACTCCTAATATTCTGTATGATTAACTTGTTCCATTTGACTATTTTGAAGGAAATGGCACCGACTACTCGACACACCGTGAATATGAATGAAGAGGAATTCCGTACTTTTCTAGCTTCAAACATAGCCGCAGTACAGGCTGCGCTACATACCAACAATAACCTTGGATCTAGCAGTACAGGAAATCGTGTAGGATGCACCTACAAAGAATTCACTGCCTGCAAACCTTTGGAATTTGATGGAACCGAAGGACAGATCGGATTGAAACGGTGGACCGAGAAGGTCGAATCGGTGTTTGCCATAAGTAAGTGTACTGAAGAGGACTAAGTGAAGTACGCTACGCATACCTTCACAGGTTCTGCGTTAACATGGTGGAATACCTATCTAGAGCAAGTGGGACAAGACGATGCGTACGCACTACCGTGGTCAGCATTCAAGCACTTGATGAATGAGAAGTACCGTTCCAGAACCGAGGTCAATAAGCTCAAGACAGAACTTAGAGGGTTACGAACCCAAGGATTTGATATTACCACGTACGAAAGACGATTCACAGAATTGTGCCTATTGTGTCCGGGAGCATTCGAAGATGAGGAAGAGAAGATCGTCGCGTTTGTGAAAGGATTACCGGAAAGAATCCAAGAAGATATAAGTTCACACGAGCCCGCCTCCATACAACAGGCATGTAGAATGGCTCACAAACTAGTGAACCAGATTGAAGAAAGAATTAAAGAACAGACTGCTGAAGAGGCTAATGTGAAGCAAGTCAAAAGAAAGTGGGAGGAAAACGGTGATAAGAATCACCAATACAACAACAGCAATTACAACAATAATCGCAACAATTATCCCAACAATCGCAACATCAATCACAACTACAACAAACGGCCCAACAACAACAACAACAACAACAACAACAACAACAGCAACTACAACAATCATCCCAACAACAATAATAACCGCAACAACAACAACAATCAGAAGCAACTATGCCAAAGGTGTGAAAAGTATCACTCGGGGTTCTGCACCAAATTCTGCAACATGTATAAAAGAAATGGTCATAGCGCGACGAAGTGTGAGGTCTACGGACCAGGGGTTAATAGAACGAAAGGAACAAATGGTGTCGGAACGAGTAATGGCAGAGCAAGTAGTGTCGGAGCAAGTTATGCCAATGTAGTTTGTTATAAATGTGGAAAACCGGGCCACATTATTAGAAATTGCCCGAACCAGGAGAACACGAATGGACAAGGCCGCGGAAGAGTTTTCAATATTAAAGCGGCAGAGGCACAGGAAGACCCGGAGCTTGTTACGGGTACGTTTCTTATTGACAATAAATCTGCTTACGTTTTATTTGATTCGGGTGTGGATAGAAGCTATATGAGTAGAGATTTTTGTGCTAAATTAAGTTGTCCATTGACGCCTTTAGATAGTAAATTTTTACTCGAATTAGCAAATGGTAAATTAATTTCAGCAGATAATATATGTCGAAATCGAGAAATTAAACTGGTTAGCGAAACATTTAAGATTGATTTGATACCAGTAGAGTTAGGGAGTTTTGATGTGATAATCGGTATGGACTGGTTGAAAGTAGTGAAAGCAGAGATCGTTTGTTACAAAAATGCAATTCGTATTATACGAGAAAAAGGAAAACCCCTAATGGTGTACGGAGAAAAGGGCAACACGAAGCTACATCTTATTAGTAATTTGAAGGCACAAAAACTAATAAGAAAAGGTTGCTATGCTATTCTAGCACACGTCGAGAAAGTACAAACTGAAGAAAAGAGCAACAATGATGTTCCCATTGCAAAAGAATTTCTCGATGTATTTCCGAAAGAATTACCGGGATTACCCCCACATCGATCCGTTGAATTTCAAATAGATCTTGTACCAGGAGCTGCACCAATAGCTCGTGCTCCTTACAGACTCGCACCCAGCGAGATGAAAGAACTGCAAAGCCAATTACAAGAACTTTTAGAGCGTGGTTTCATTCGACCAAGCACATCACCATGGGGAGCTCCTGTTTTGTTTGTCAAGAAGAAAGATGGTACATTCAGGTTGTGTATCGACTACCGAGAGTTGAACAAACTTACCATCAAGAACCGCTACCCACTACCGAGAATCGACGACTTATTTGATCAACTACAAGGCTCGTCTGTTTATTCAAAGATTGACTTACGTTCCGGGTATCATCAAATGCGGGTGAAAGAAGATGATATTCCAAAGACTGCTTTCAGAACACGTTACGGTCATTACGAGTTTATGGTCATGCCGTTTGGTTTAACTAATGCACCAGCTGTGTTCATGGACCTTATGAACCGAGTGTGTGGACCATACCTTGACAAGTTTGTCATTGTTTTCATTGATGACATACTTATTTACTCAAAGAATGACCAAGAACACGGTAAACATTTGAGAAAGGTGTTAGAAGTATTGAGGAAGGAAGAATTGTACGCTAAGTTTTCAAAGTGTGCATTTTTGTTGGAAGAAGTTCAATTCCTCGGTCACATAGTGAACAAAGAAGGTATTAAGGTGGATCCGGCAAAGATAGAAACTGTTGAAAAGTGGGAAACCCCGAAAACTCCGAAACACATACGCCAGTTTTTAGGACTAGCTGGTTACTACAGAAGGTTCATCCAAGACTTTTCCAGAATAGCAAAACCCTTGACTGCATTAACGCATAAAGGGAAGAAATTTGAATGGAATGATGAACAAGAGAAAGCATTTCAGTTATTGAAGAAAAAGCTAACTACGGCACCTATATTGTCATTGCCTGAAGGGAATGATGATTTTGTGATTTATTGTGACGCATCAAAGCAAGGTCTCGGTTGTGTATTAATGCAACGAACGAAGGTGATTGCTTATGCGTCTAGACAATTGAAGATTCACGAACAAAATTATACGACACATGATTTGGAATTAGGAGCGGTTGTTTTTGCATTAAAGACTTGGAGGCACTACTTATATGGGGTCAAAAGTATTATATATACCGACCACAAAAGTCTTCAACTCATATTTAATCAGAAACAACTGAATATGAGGCAGCATAGGTGGATTGAATTATTGAATGATTACGACTTTGAGATTCGTTACCACCCAGGGAAGGTAAATGTGGTAGCCGATGCCTTGAGCAGGAAGGACAGAGAACCCATTCGAGTAAAATCTATGAATATAATGATTCATAATAACATTACTACTCAAATAAAGGAGGCGCAACAAGGAGTTTTAAAAGAGGGAAATTTAAAGGATGAAATACCCAAAGTATCGGAGAAGCATCTTAATATTCGGGAAGACAGAACCCGGTATAGGGCTGAAAGGATTTCGGTACCAAAATTTGGAGATATGAGAGAAATGGTACTTAGAGAAGCTCATAAAACCAGATACTCAATACATCCTGGAACGGGGAAGATGTACAAGGATCTCAAGAAACATTTTTGGTGGCCGGGTATGAAAGCCGATGTTGCTAAATACGTAGGAGAATGTTTGACGTGTTCTAAGGTCAAAGCTGAGCATCAGAAACCATCAGGTCTACTTCAACAACCCGAAATCCCGGAATGGAAATGGGAAAACATTACCATGGATTTCATCACTAAATTGCCAAGGACTGCAAGTGGTTTTGATACTATTTGGGTAATAGTTGATCGTCTCACCAAATCAGCACACTTCCTGCCAATAAGAGAAGATGACAAGATGGAGAAGTTAGCACGACTGTATTTGAAGGAAGTCGTCTCCAGACATGGAATACCAATCTCTATTATCTCTGATAGGGATGGCAGATTTATTTCAAGATTCCGGCAGACATTACAGCAAGCATTAGGAACTCGTCTAGATATGAGTACTGCCTATCATCCACAAACTGATGGGCAGAGCGAAAGGACGATACAAACGCTTGAAGACATGCTACGAGCATGTGTTATTGATTTCGGAAACAGTTGGGATCGACATCTACCATTAGCAGAATTTTCCTACAACAACAGCTACCATTCAAGCATTGAGATGGCGCCGTTTGAAGCACTTTATGGTAGAAAGTGCAGGTCTCTGATTTGTTGGAGTGAAGTGGGGGATAGATAGATTACGGGTCCGGAGATTATACAAGAAACTACCGAGAAGATCATCCAAATTCAACAACGGTTGAAAACCGCCCAAAGTCGACAAAAGAGCTACGCTGACATTAAAAGAAAAGATATAGAATTTGAAATTGGAGAGATGGTCATGCTTAAAGTTGCACCTTGGAAAGGCGTTGTTCGATTTGGTAAACGAGGGAAATTAAATCCAAGGTATATTGGACCATTCAAGATTATTGATCGTGACGGACCAGTAGCTTACCGACTTGAGTTACCTCAACAACTCGCGGCTGTACATAACACTTTCCACATCTCGAATTTGAAGAAATGTTTTGCTAAAGAAAATCTCACTATTCCGTTAGATGAAATCCAAATCAACGAAAAACTCCAATTCATCGAAGAACCCGTCGAAATAATGGATCGTGAGGTTAAAAGACTTAAGCAAAACAAGATACCAATTGTTAAGGTTCGATGGAATGCTCGTAGAGGACCTGAGTTCACCTGGGAGTGTGAAGATCAGATGAAGAAGAAATACCCGCATCTATTTCCAGAAGATTCGTCAACACCTTCAACAGCTTAAAATTTCGGGACGAATTTTATTTAACGGGTAGGTACTGTAGTGACCCGAACTTTTCCATGTTTATATATATTAATTGAGATTGATATTTACATGATTAAATATTTCCAACATGTTAAGCAATCAAACTTGTTAAGACTTGATTAATTGAAATATGTTTCATATAAACAATTGACCACCCAAGTTGACCGGTGATTCACGAACGTTAAAACTTGTAAAAACTATATGATGACATATATATGGATATATATATAGTTAACATGATACTATGATAAGTAAACATATCATTAAGTATATTAACAATGAACTACATATGTAAAAACAAGACTACTAACTTAATGATTTTTAAACGAGACATATATGTAACGATTATCGTTGTAAAGACATTTAATGTATATATATCATATTAAGAGATATTCATACATGATAATATCATGATAATATCATGATAATATAATAATTTAAAATCTCATTTGATATTATAAATATTGGGTTAACAACATTTAACAAGATCGTTAACCTAAAGGTTTCAAAACAACACTTACATGTAACGACTAACGATGACTTAACGACTCAGTTAAAATGTATATACATGTAGTGTTTTAATATGTATTTATACACTTTTGAAAGACTTCAATACACTTATCAAAATACTTCTACTTAACAAAAATTCTTACAATTACATCCTCGTTTAGTTTCATCAACAATTCTACTCGTATGCACCCGTATTCGTACTCGTACAATACACAGCTTTTAGATGTATGTACTATTGGTATATACACTCCAATGATCAGCTCTTAGCAGCCCATGTGAGTCACTTAACACATGTGGGAACCATCACTTGGCAACTAGCATGAAATATCTCATAAAATTACAAAAATATGAGTAATCATTCATGACTTATTTACATGAAAACAAAATTACATATCCTTTATATCTAATCCATACACCAACGACCAAAAACACCTACAAACACTTTCATTCTTCAATTTTCTTCATCTAATTGATCTCTCTCAAGTTCTATCTTCAAGTTCTAAGTGTTCTTCATAAATTCTACAAGTTCTAGTTACATAAAATCAAGAATACTTTCAAGTTTGCTAGCTCACTTCCAATCTTGTAAGGTGATCATCCAACCTCAAGAAATCTTTGTTTCTTACAGTAGGTTATCATTCTAATACAAGGTAATAATCACATTCAAATTTTGGTTCAATTTCTATAACTATAACAATCTTATTTCAAGTGATGATCTTACTTGAACTTGTTTTCGTGTCATGATTCTGCTTCAAGAACTTCGAGCCATCCAAGGATCCGTTGAAGCTAGATCCATTTTTATCTTTTCCAGTAGGTTTATCCAAGGAACTTAAGGTAGTAATGATGTTCATAACATCATTCGATTCATACATATAAAGCTATCTTATTCGAAGGTTTAAACTTGTAATCACTAGAACATAGTTTAGTTAATTCTAAACTTGTTCGCAAACAAAAGTTAATCCTTCTAACTTGACTTTTAAAATCAACTAAACACATGTTCTATATCTATATGATATGCTAACTTAATGATTTAAAACCTGGAAACACGAAAAACACCGTAAAACCGGATTTACGCCGTCGTAGTAACACCGCGGGCTGTTTTGGGTTAGTTAATTAAAAACTATGATAAACTTTGATTTAAAATTGTTATTCTGAGAAAATTATTTTTATTATGAACATGAAACTATATCCAAAAATTATGGTTAAACTCAAAGTGGAAGTATGTTTTCTAAAATGGTCATCTAGACGTCGTTCTTTCGACTGAAATGACTACCTTTACAAAAATGACTTGTAACTTATTTTTCCGACTATAAACCTATACTTTTTCTGTTTAGATTCATAAAATAGAGTTCAATATGAAACCATAGCAATTTGATTCACTCAAAACGGATTTAAAATGAAGAAGTTATGGGTAAAACAAGATTGGATAATTTTTCTCATTTTAGCTACGTGAAAATTGGTAAAAAATCTATTCCAACCATAACTTAATCAACTTGTATTGTATATTATGTAATCTTGAGATACCATAGACACGTATATAATGTTTCGACCTATCATGTCGACACATCTATATATATTTCGGAACAACCATAGACACTCTATATGTGAATGTTGGAGTTAGCTATACAGGGTTGAGGTTGATTCCAAAATATATATAGTTTGAGTTGTGATCAATACTGAGATACGTATACACTGGGTCGTGGATTGATTCAAGATAATATTTATCGATTTATTTCTGTACATCTAACTGTGGACAACTAGTTGTAGGTTACTAACGATGACAGCTGACTTAATAAACTTAAAACATCAAAATATATTAAAAGTGTTGTAAATATATTTTGAACATACTTTGATATATATGTATATATTGTTATAGGTTCGTGAATCAACCAGTGGCCAAGTCTTACTTCCCGACGAAGTAAAAATCTGTGAAAGTGAGTTATAGTCCCACTTTTAAAATCTAATATTTTTGGGATGAGAATACATGCAGGTTTTATAAATGATTTACAAAATACACACAAGTACGTGAAACTACATTCTATGGTTGAATTATCGAAATCGAATATGCCCCTTTTTATTAAGTCTGGTAATCTAAGAATTAGGGAACAGACACCCTAATTGACGCGAATCCTAAAGATAGTTCTATTGGGCCTAACAAACCCCATCCAAAGTACCGGATGCTTTAGTACTTCGAAATTTATATCATATCCGAAGGGTGTCCCGGAATGATGGGGATATTCTTATATATGCATCTTGTTAATGTCGGTTACCAGGTGTTCACCATATGAATGATTTTTATCTCTATGTATGGGATGTGTATTGAAATATGAAATCTTGTGGTCTATTATTATGATTTGATATATATAGGTTAAACCTATAACTCACCAAAATTTTTGTTGACATTTTAAGCATGTTTATTCTCAGGTGATTATTAAGAGCTTCCGCTGTCGCAAACTTAAATAAGGACGAGATTTGGAGTCCATGCTTGTATGATATTGTGTAAAAACTGTATTCAAGAAACTTATTTTGTTGTAACATATTTGTATTGTAAACCATTATGTAATGGTCGTGTGTAAACAGGATATTTTAGATTATCATTATTTGATAATCTACGTAAAGCTTTTTAAACCTTTATTGATGAAATAAAGGTTATGGTTTGTTTTAAAATGAATGCAGTCTTTGAAAAACGTCTCATATAGAGGTCAAAACCTCGCAACGAAATCAATTAATATGGAACGTTTTTAATCAATAAGAATGGGACATTTCAGAAATGACAGATAATGATTTTAATTACCAAAACAAAACAAAACAAAAAAAATATATAAAGGATAGCAGTAGCTGTGAGTTCAACGACGGAGAAAAAAAAATAAAATAAAACTTGATTATTGATTTTGAAATCTATAGTGATTTGGCCAATTGTTACAACATGAAATATGTAGTAAAACGCCTCTGGAAACTTTATGAATTCTCAATTACAACAGAAACATCGTCATGAAATCGAATTTCTTGATAATCAAATCTGTTGACTTTTAAAACTAAACTTTGACTCGACAATTCTTGCTCGTTAGAACGAATTAGAAACCAAGATTTTGAAGATAGTTTGAATGGAAGATTCCTAAGGTAACTACATTATTAGTTTTTGAAAACTGATTCGAAATTGAATTCTTGTAAAAAAAAAAAAAACACTGTCGACGAGAAGGGTATTGTCTGGGTTTTCTTATTTTTGATTGAATTACCTTGAATTTGCAGTGGGAAAAAATTGATGTGTGAATGGGTGTTTGATGCAGCAATAATAGAAAATTCAAAGGTGGTTGAAGTGTATGATTTGGGAGAAGACAACATATCACGAGCTAGAAGAAAAAAAAATAAAGCAGCTAGATTGATATAAATAAATAATTACACATTCACCAATCAGTACCAGTATCCTATGTATCTGTACGCTATAAAATTGGATTTTTATATTTATCTTGTTATAATTTTATCGGTTATATAATTATATACGTATTTGTTATACTTATTTGTTATAATTGTAATTATTTATTATTTATCTGCTATACCTAACTGTATATATTTTTATCTACATTTATTTATATATAAACATGTATTTTATATATATACACCGTATTAAATATTTGTATATCAGTATTTATGTTTTTATCTTTAACTTAATTTGCATATATGTGTGTTTAATTAATAGTAAAGTAATTATTAACACTAATTCTATTATTATTAGTAATAATACTATTAGTAATTATATTTATAAAATTTAAAAACAAAATGATAATAATATATATATATATATTTTTATTAATAATACTAATTTGAATTATAATTATAATAATAATGATATTGATAATAATATTACTCTATTACTTTATATATATCAAATCCGCAACTATAGATTACATATTTAGATTTACTAGTCTTGATATTAGTATTAATAATAATAATGAAAATAATAATATTGACATAACAACTATATTTCAATTTATAACTTAATATACTAATATTACATATTACTAATTATGTAATGTCTAATAGTTAATATATATATATATATATATATATATATATATATATATATATATATATATATATATATATATATAGCACATATTTATATCTTTTATAGATACTCTAATAAGCATATCATAGTATTTTCGAATAGAATTCGTAGATAATTATATATAGCTTTAAATTAATAAACACTTTATTATCTTGTATATTACTTCACATTCTAAATTTTTAATGATTGACTTTTATTTTCTCTAATTATTATATAGCTATATATATGTACACATTTATATATGTATATATATGTACATTTTTATTTACAATTAAATGTTCGTGAATCGTTGAAAACAGTCAAAGGTCAAATTATATCATGAAAATAGTCCAAAACTTTATTACTCAGCATTACAGACTTTGCTCATGTGTCGAAATAAAATTATGATTGAGTTTAAATTTGGTCAAAAATTTCCGGGTCGTCACAGTACCTACCCGTTAAAGAAATTTCGTCCCGAAATTTGAGTGAGGGCGTCATGGCTAACAATAAAAATGTTTTCATGACGAATATGAGTTGACAAATAGAGTTTTATCATTATTGAGTAATATGGATAAAACAATTCGATTATTTGAAGAGCATGAGTGAAGCTATCACAAAAGAGTGAATTGTAGAAATAAAGTTCCGTCTTAACTTTTGACATTGTCTTGGTTGAATTTTGGAATTCAAGGGATTTAAAGAAAATCTTCGGAATCTAAAAGATTTGATTCTTCGGCGAGTAAGGAAGTTAAGATCTCTATAATTAACTACGGTAATCTGCCTCGATTACTCTGTCTGATATTTCCATTATAAATTAAGCTCTTCCGTTCCATTATTCTCACCATTCCTATACTTTCTTTCTTAGTTCATACATCTAAAAGATTGTGAAAATGCTTAATCTAGTTCTAATCCTTGATATTTTTCTAATTATCATTTCTGTCATCCTTCTTTTCAATCTTCCCTCAGAAGAATCTGTTTACTTCTACTATTACCATGGGGTGATACTATTCTTAATTATACTGTGTCTTTATATTACTATTCGTATTAATATCCATGGTTTGTAACCTCCGTGTTATTATTGGAATTTATATTTTCTCTTATATTTTAGAGCTCTTTGCCTTTTTATTCTCCTCTCGACCTCTGATAAAGTGAGTAATGGTCCAGAATTCGTAAGTATGGAGTTTCGAATGAATTTAATGTTCTAAATAAGAAAGAACGTAATAACATGATTTGATTTATCAAATTACTAGAATAACTGAGAATAGAACTATCAAGAATATATTTTCTTGATATGTTTGAAGGTTGAACAGATTGAACGAGTCGTGTAACATGGCAAATGATGACGTTATGGTCTGTGAATCATCATGTTTCATTAGAAAGTCAGCATGACTTACTGTAATATAATCACGTTGATCAGGTGTCATTATATTATATTAACTCATGCATCAATTTCCAACACTACTTCAAAATCATTCATAATTCAAACTCGAATTTTAAAGAAATTTAAAAAAAAACTAAAGTAGTTTCCTTTATGATGTAATATAGATAGCACGAAGAGATAAATAATTTCGGACGAGAATATTTATGAAAATATCTTCAGAAATATCGAAGATATTTTGGATGATATTTTGGAATTTCTAAGTTCGATGGTTGATGAAGAAAGATTTTTCGCAAGATTTTAACATGATTTCGGAACAAGATATTCTCTAAAGATTTCAACGGATCCAGAATTACTTGGATTCTTTGAATATAGGTTTTGATCCTTGTATTTGTCCTCGGTCTCCTTCAGGGTTAGCTCAATCCGTTTTCTAGTTCCAACTTTTCTGAGCTTTTCCAACATACTATTCATTATCATCAAACTTCCGACAATTAATGTCGTTTACGGTTGTCTACAGTTTCTGCTGCTTCATTCAGCTTTTTTTTTCAAAGTTTAATGTATTGATTCTTAGGCTGAGTGCTTTTCAAAATTTCAAAATGGAAAGTCATAATTCTAAGAGATAAAGGTTATACATATAACTGTTGATGTAGATATGTTGTGAGTTTTCAAAGTATTGATTGCTGATTCCCGGTAATTGGTATGGCAATTATTGTTACAAGATGTTGATGAGTACATGATAGGGTTTCGATGAATATAATGATCTTTCAAAAAGTCAAAGGTCAATGAAATGGTTGGTAATTTTACTGATAATGTGATAAGATATAACCGGTTTCCCGGTAATAATGACGAAAGGTAGGCTTATATATCAAAGTTATAATAAGTCTAATCCGAATGAAAGTCAAAGTTGATTTGCTGGAGCTGTGACAAAATTTGCTACCTTGAAAAGGAATTGTAAAGTTATTTTGGGTAATAATAATGCTAAAGGGATTAGCACAGGTATGTGTAAAACGTTTACTCAGGTTCCGAGAGTTTTTAGGTGCATAACTATATGCATAAATCTTTCCTACCGTAGACGAAGTGCGGTTGGTTCATCCTCTTGGTTGAGTTGTATTCAAGAATCATTAAAGGTTTGAACGCGGATTGAAATTGTCAGAATACAAATGAGGTTTAAGATGAAATCAAGTGGCAAACTTGAAGAATGTTTAGTTTCATATGTTTTAATCAATATTTTAATTCATTTTAATTGTCCAATGTTGGTAGTCCTCGATTGATAGTCCACAATTAGCAATTCAACAATTCATATATAGTTTAATTTATAATATTCGGATTAATTAATACATATCGTGACCCGTGTACATGTCTCAGACTCGATCACAACTCAAACTATATATATTATTATAGAATCAACCTCAACCCTGTATAGAGAACTCAATCATTACTGCATATAGAGTGTCTATGGTTATTCCAAATAATATATATATATATATATATATATATATATATATATATATATATATATATATATATATATATATATATATATATATATATATATATATGCGTCAATATGATATGTCAAAACTTTGTATACGTGTCCCGATATTTAGAGTGCGTAAAATAAATACAGAAATTAAATGACTATAATAAAATTGCGAGAATTAAATTGCGATAAAATAAATTGTGATAAATAAATTGCGATAATTAAATTGCGACAAATAAAATGTAATCAGTTAGCTAGGGATAATTACCTAGGAACAGTTAGCGTGGATTCTTAACAAAATTTCTCATAGTTAATTTGTCTGTTTCTAACAACTTTTATTTTGCCATATGTGTTCTTCATTATGCCACTTATTGGATTCCGATAAGTCAAAATCCAATATGAAATTGAATGAAAATGGTTATTCTGCGGTGAACGAATACATATATCGGTGGATGTAAGTAGGATAGTAAATGACTGTTAAATCAGATTGGAAGAATGTACAGTGTAACATGTTAATATGAAAGCTAAATATTTCCTCGGGTATTACCTACTCGTTAAAATATTTTTACCATTAACAGTTTATACGAAAGAATTTTTAATTACAATCTTTATGAAAACATATATACATATATATTTTCTTCCGAGGTAATCATGGATTTAATGAGTTAATGTGATATTAAACTCATTTAATTTACCGTTGGAATAAGAATATATAATCTCTAAAACATTAGAGATTACATAATCGCCACGTAGAATGAAGATAATTGATGTAGAACGATTCGTAGAACGATAATTATACTTGAGGTACAGAATGAGATGTTGAGGCATGGATTATTGATGTTACGGGTGCTGTTACTGATGGTACTGTTGGTGCCGGTGATGTTGCCGAAGCTGGTATGTTTTGCACCATATTTTTTTGCATGGAGTCTTACATAGCATATTTTTTTTTCAAGGAAACGTTGCATTCACCAAATCATTACCATGTATTTTATTTTGACTGCATTGTCAATGGAAGTACTATTGTAAACTATTATTACGGTGATTGTCTATATGTAGAAATCATCAGAAGTCGAAAACCTTTGATTTAAATATACATTTATGGTATGCCTTTTCAAAAGAATGCAATGTTTACAAAACGTATCATATAGAGGTCAAATACCTCGCAATGAAATCGATGAATGACGTATTGTCCATATGGATTTGGAGCGATCATCACAGTTGGTATCAGAGCGTTGGTCCTAGCGAATCAGGTCTTGCATGAGTGTGTCTAACTGATAGTTGTTAGGATGCATTAGTAAGTCTGGACTTCGACCGTTTCTGCATGTCAAAAGTTTTGCTTATCATTTCTTGTCGGAAATTACCTGCTTATCTGTGATGACCCGGAAATTTCTGACCAAATTTAAACTTAATCTTTGTATGATTAACATTTCCGACACGATAAGCAAAGTCTGTAAAACTGAATCTCAAAATTTTTGAACTACTTTTATATATTTAAATACCCTTCGATTGTTTTCGACGATTCGCGAACAATTATATGTAAATAGATACATATATACTATAACTTGAAAAGGTAACAATGTTTTAATTGCATGATACCGTACATTAAACTTATTGGTTTAAATATCTATTTGAATATATATGATAAGTTGAAATATTTATTATTAAAATTTATTTATAAATAACTTCCAATGTGTATTTAAAAACTGATTTATGTATATTAAAAAGATATATACATATATATAATTTCAAGTTATTTAGTAAACGATGGTAACATTCGTTTATTGATTCAATTGATATTCAGATAAGTTAACTAAAGCGTTTAAGATGAACCAGTAAAACACTAATTTGCTACAGTATTTTCAAATTGCTACAGTACCCAAAATGCTACAGTGTTTTCAAAAATCAATATTTGCTACAGTGAAATTGACTTTGCTACAGTGAATTGCTACAGTAAACACTATTTTAAAATGTATTTTAACAAATAGCGAGACGATGATTTATAGATGTAAATGACCAAAACACTCAAATGTATAAGTTATATTTTGAGTGATATAATTTAGGGATAATTTAAGGCTATATTTTGATTAAGGTACGTGTCCCAAAATGTAATGTACAAGTTTTCTAAATGTACGAAAGGACATTCGAAAAACCGGAACCGGGACATAAGTCAAGTGACGACGTACGACTTATCGGAACGAAAATTACAAGTCAACTATGCATGTGAATTTAATATAATATATAATTAATTATATAAATTAAATATATTATATATATTATATTAATATAAAATCATGTCGACAAGCTAATTGACAAAAGGTTCTGAGCTGGAAATCTTAGCCATGCGATCGCATGGCTATCCAGTACAAACCCATGCGATCGCATGGGGTGTAAAAATGGGTCAGGTGCTATAAATTCTCGAGTTTTGGCCAGTTAATCACACACACATACACAAATATACATATTACTCAGTATTTATTTTATTTATTATTATTATTATTATTATTATTATTATTATTATTATTATTATTATTATTATTAATAAGATTATTATTAATCTTATTATTTTTATTATTAGTATTATTATTTTTGCGATACAAAAATAATAATGTACATAAAATATTACGACGGAGTGCTGTCCAAGTAATTTTTAAAACAAGTTTCCGAGCGAGCTAGAGCTCAGGAAAATATGGGTTATTGCCAAGGAAATTATGGGTAATGTTCGAGGGTATTTTTGTGAATCAAACCTCGTGTTTATTATCTCCGATGCGTCTACGTGCTTTCCTACAATATTGTATATCAATATTAAACAGTGAGTTTCATATGATCCCTTTTACTCAATATATTTTTGGGCTGAGAATACATGCGACTGTTTATAAATACTGAAAATACTAGATTTATATGCGTGAGTTTCATTTGCTCCCTTTTTAATTGCTTTTGCAATCTATATTTTTGGGCTGAGAATACATGCACTTTATTTTAAATGCAATGGATACAAGTACATACTAAATTCTACACCGAGTTTGAACCGAAAATCCCTTAGCTTTGGTAACTAGTAACTGCCGGTTATAAGAACTGGTGGGCGCGAGTAGTTATATATGGATCCATAGGGCTTGATATCCCCGTCTGAGCTAGAGCACTAGCCTTTTAACGGATGTATGCTATTTGAGAAGCATACACGTTGGTTTGCATGTATTATTAAGATGATTATACAAAGGGTATAAATTATATATACGTTAAGTTTAGTTACCAGGGTGCTCAATTTTGTAGAATATTTTGATAAACGCTTCTGGATGAAACAACTTAAATCTTGTGGTCCACCTTTTAGTTAAAACATATTGATAAATGTTTTGAATGATACAACTAAACTTTTGTAATCCACATTGATATACGGATTATGTGTAATATTAAAACTATGAACTCACCAAACTTTGTATTGACACTTGAAGCATGTTTATTCTCAGGTTCCCTAGAAGACTTCCGCTGTTTGCTTATATGTTAGACAAGCTATGTACATGGAGTCATACATGGCATATTTTTCAAGGAAACGTTGCATTCACCAAATCATCACCATGTATCTTATTTTGACTGCATTGTCAACGGAAGTACTATTGTAAACTATTATTTACAGTGATTGTCTATATGTAGAAATCATCAGATGTTGAAAACCTTTGATTTAAATATTCATTTATGGTGTGCCTTTTCAAAAGAATGCAATGTTTACAAAACGTATCATATAGAGGTCAAATACCTCGCAATGAAATCAATGAATGACATATTGTCCATATGGATTTGGAGCGATCGTCACATTATCATTCCTAGTCTAGACACGTTTTACTGCATTGATTGCATGAATAGTGTATAGACAAAATTCATATCTTAGCGTATCTGTTACTGTAAACTTTTCCTGACATCTTCCGAAAATTTCTCCGTGATTTATGGAATTTGGTATTATATATACATATGTAAATTATGTATTGAAGAATACCAAACTAAATTCTATAATCTAATTCATATCAAAAGTCATCTCCCTAATTATACAAGATGGATCCCGTATCTAGTTCAAATTCCTTAAACTCTGACAGCTATTCCGATATGGATATTCACCTGAATTTCGAAGACAGTGTAACCGGAATGGATCAACCAATTAGCCATCATCTATTCTGGATGAATTGGGGATGGGTTCGTAGCCTACTTAATTATTGGAGACAAGAAGAAGGCGATCCCTTCCATCCACCACATTACCCTCTTGGCGAAGAACCTGAAGCACTTACCGGCGAACCTGTTCGTAATACCATTTTCTCTCTCATCCCCAGAATATCTCGTCATGATCATATACTCTCTCAAATTCTGGATCTTATTCATCCGCTCGTCCGAACCGCCAATCATCCCGGTGTAGTAGAAGAAGTCAACGAGCTTCGCGCTCGGGTAGTGGCTTTGGAGAATATGGTGCAAAGGTTACAAGCACCAGCAGAATCACCGGCATCAACAGTACCACCGACAACAACACCAACAATACCATTACCACCACCAACAACATCCACACCGCAAGCCTCAACATCACAATATGTACCTTGAACATCAACGTCATACGCATCGTAGTTACCAAGAAATACCAGCAACAATAACCGATGAAGTATTAACTCATTTCCCCTGAAGAAATTTTATGTATATTTAATATATATGAATTTTGAAATCAAAATAAATCTTTTCGTACTAAGCTATTACGTGTGAATCTTAACTGGTAGGTACTACTCGGTTAGTTCATATTACTAATATGCAATGACGTACATCCTTCCTTAACAACTTAACCATTGTTAACTACAATCTCTGTTTCAACTTAATGAATTCCATTTCCATAATAAACCCAGTGTATTATTCAATTACATAATTGATTTTACATTTTCATTTTCGATGTACTCGAAACTTTCCAGAAAACATCATCTGTGCCTTGTAAGGTTCACAAAGATTCCACAAGCATCAACATCCTTCACCGAGAAATAAGAATAAATAATGAAGTATCGATTACATTAGCGAAATACTCCGCAAAGATTATGTAATCTTTAATGTTTTAGAGATTAATCATTTCTAAGTCAAGCCGAAAATCAAATGAGCTTAATATGATATTAGCTCATTAAATCTGTATTAGATCTGAAAAAATATACATACATATATTTTCATAAAGACGGTAATAAAAATTCTTTTGTACAAAGTATTAATTGTGAAATCTTTAACGGGTAGGTACTACTCGAGAAATATTTAAGTTCACAATTAATATGTTACACTGTACATTCTTCAATTTTGATTCAAAAATCATTAACTATACTCACTATCTTCACAATGATACACAATCATTTCATACAAATTCAATCACATATTCTGATATCGACGGATCAGAATCCAAGCCATAACTCTGAACCGGTGATATCATTCTTAGATCTCTACATCTTTCAAAGCTATACTTTGACTTCAAAACTATGCAAGATCCTTTAGCATTGTTTTTACCGAAAATAACCTTACAATTCCTTTTTAAAGTATCCAGTATTATCAACCATTCAACCAGTCAACGACGACCTTTCAGACTTGTAACTTTGGCATATACATTTTTGTTACTGGGGAACCTTTCATGTTCCACCACATTAGCAGTAAATTTACCAACAACTTCATTGATCTTTAACCTTCTGAAAAATCCTTATACTCATTGAAACCGTATCATGTACTCATCCACATCTTGTAACGGCAATTGCCATACCAACTATCAGGAATTAGCAATCAGTATTTTGAAATCTTGCAGCACGTCTACGCCAACAGTTATATGTGTACATATAACGTCTACCTCCTAGACTTACATACTTCGAATGTGAAGTTTCTGAAAAACACCCCAAACTATGAAACTAGTTCTCCGAATTTTGGAAAAATGTTGATGAAATAGCAAAAACTGTAAACGACCTTAACAGTCAAAAGTTTGATGATAAAGAATAGTATGGTGGTAAAGCTGAGAAAAATAGAAGGTTTGGAACTGGAAAACGGATTGAGCAAAGTATGAAGGAGGCTGTGGATAAATCACAAAGACTGAACCTGCCTTTAAAGAATCCAAATGATTCAGTGTCTGCTGAAATTCTTAGCAAATACCTTTCTCCTTACTCTAAAACCTTTGCGGACAATATTCTTCATCATCATCTTATCGTGAATATTCTAAGATATCATCGTATCTTTCGTTATGAATATCCTCAATATTTTTGAAGATATTTTCATAATTATTCTTACCTGAAACCATTCATCTCTTCGCGCTATCTTTATTACATCATAAAAGAAACTATTTTAGTTTCTAAAATCTGAAAAATTCGAAAAATGGATGTTTTGAAGTAATGTTGGGAACTGAAGCAAGAGTTAGTATAATATAATGACACTTGATCAACGTAATTATATTACAGTAAGTCATGCTGAGTTTCTAATGGAACGTGATAAAGGTTCACAGATCATACCCTCATCATGAACCATGTTACATAACTCTTTCATTATATTTAACCTCTAAACATATCAAGAAAATATTTTTCTTGATGATTCGGTCTTTTTCGAGGTATTCTGGTAATTTGACAAGTCGGATTGTGCCATTACCGTTTCTTTCTTAGAACATTAATTATGTTCATTCCGAAATTCATATCTACGAATTCTGGACCATTATTCGCTTGACTTAAAGTCGGGAAGAGAAAACGAAAGCATGAAGCTCTGAAATATAATGGAAAATATAAAGCCCGAAAACAACCCCGAAATTACAAACCGTGTATATCAATGCGTATAGCAATATAAAGACACGGGAGAATGAAAAACAATATAACCCCAAGGTAATAGTAGAAGAAAATAAAATCCTCTGGTGGCAGATGAAAAAGAAGAATGAATGATATGATAGCCAAGAAAATATCAAGAATCAGAACTGGATGAAGCATTTTCACAAATCTTTTGTAAGTATGAAATAAGAAAGAAGATTATACGAGTGGTGAAAATAAATGAAACGGAAGAGGTTAATTTATAGCAAAATATCAGACATAGCAATCGAGGCAGATTACACATTTAATCAAAGGAAATCCTAATTTCCTTAAATTCCGAAGAATCAAATCTTATTTAAATTATGAAGATTTTCTATTCCTTAAATTCCGGAAATCAATCGTTACTACATCAAGAGATAAGACGAATCTCTATTCTCCATTTCACTCTATTACGATAACTTCTCTCATACACTTCGAGTAATCGGATTGTTTTATCCGTATTATTCAATGGTGATAAAATTCTATTTACCAACTCATATTCGTCATGAAAACATTTTTATTGTCAGCCATGACGACCTCACTCAAATTTCGGGACGAAATTTCTTTAACGGGTAGGTACTGTGACAACCCGGAAATTTTTGACCAAATTTAAACTTTATCTTTAAATGATTTAATGTTTTCGACACGATAAGCAAAGTCTGTAAAACCGAATCTCAAAATTTTTGAACTATTCAAGTACCATTCGGTTGTTCTCAACGATTCGCGAACCATTATATGTAAATAGATACATATATATACTATAACTTGAAAACGTAACAAAGTTTTAATTGCATGATGCCGTACATTAAACTTATTGGTTTGTATATCTATTTGAATATATATGATTTCAAGTTAATTATTAAACGATAGTAACATTCGATTATTGATTCGATTGATATTTAGATAAGTTAACTAAAACGTTTAAGATGAACCAGTAAAACACTAATTTGCTACAGTATTTTCGAATTACTACAGTACCCGAAAAGCTACAGTGTTTTTGAAAATCACTATTTGCTACAGTAAAAAAACTTTGCTACAGTAACTTTGCTACAGTAAAACACTATTTCAAAATGAAAATGTATATATGTATATGTATATACTACGAGACGATGATTTATAGAAGTAAATGACCAAAACACTCGAAAGTTTAAGATATACTTTGAGTGGTGTAGTTTATGGATAATTTAAGGCTATATTTTGACAAATGTACGTGTCACGAAACGTAAAATGCAAGTTTTCTAAGCGTACGAAAATGCGTTCGAGAAACCGGAACCGGGACATAAGTCGAGTAACGACGTACGACTTATCGGAACAAAAATTACAAGTTATCTAGGTACGAGAATATAATATAATATATAATTAATTAATATAAATTATATATATATATATTATATATTAATATAAAAATACGTCGACAAACTAAAAACCAAATAAGTGTGAGCTGGATCCTCCAGCCATGCGATCGCATGGCCAAGGAGGCTAAACCCCATGCGATCGCATGGGGTACTTTTTCAGCTGAGGTCCTATAAATTCAAACGATTTCAGTGCTGTTTTCCTCACATTATTCTTAATATTACTCCGTAAGTATTTATTTATATTATTTATATTATTATTTATATTATTTATATTATTATTATTATTATTATTAAGATTAATATTATTATTAATCTTATTATTATTAGTATTATTAATTAGTATTATACATAAAATACTACGACGAGGTTAGGAGCGTGTCACCTTCAAAATGGGTTTTCGAGCGGGATAGAACTAAGGAAATTATGGGTTATAACTATGGAGATTATGGGTAATATTCGCAAGTCAAACCTTGTGTATCATCTCTGTTGCATCTACGTACTTTTCTGAAATATTGAATCACAAAATTGATACGTAAGCATTTTTATTTTATCTTTTATAAATTAATAGTGTATACATGTCTAGTGCTCGAGTATATATATTTATACATGTTTGTATGCTAAATTTCGCCGTTAAACGGTTTATAATGAATCATGAATTAAATACATATATTACTGGTAAAAGGTATATGATATACATGTTTTCGGAAAGCTGGCGAAAAATCAATAACTTTTCATTTAGATATCGAATAGTTTCGATGAACGGATTAAAAGATATGATCAACTGAATTATGATTGACGTTAATTGAAATTGCTTTTGAATCTGCAATTAAGATTTAAACAAATGGTTTACGAGATTGATAAAATGGATTTTTAAATATTACTAGCCGAGTAAATGAATTCTTAAATAAGGCATGTCTCGTTTGTTGAACAATCGTCAAAATTGACTGTTTTATCATTTTTTTTTTAAAGCTTCATAAAAACTATAGTTTAATTTTACAAGAATTGGGAAACTATATGAAATGTTAAAATGGTTCGATTGCCATGATCATTCAACTATTGTATTGAATCAGATTGACTTTTTGAAACAACTTTGGATAACTTTTGTATGTCGATCTCGAGCATTAGGATTGTGATACACTATGACCTGACCTAGCTTGATAGACATTTATTGACCAACATATGTTCTCTAGGTTGAGATCTATGGTTATTTGGTAATCCGAGTTTAAGTCACATTTTGGTGAACGACTTTATATGCTGCTAATGTGAGTTTATAGATCCCTTTTTAATTACTTTTGAAATCTATATTTTGGGCTGAGAATACATGCATTTATTTTAAACGCAATGGATACAAGTACATACTAAATTCTACACCGAGTTTGAACCAAAAATACCTTAGCTTTGGTAACTAGTAACTACCGGTTATAAGAACTGGTGGGCGCGAGTAGTTATATATGGATCCATAGGGCTTGACATCCCCGTCTGTTCCAGGTATAGAAACCCTAGCCTGAACTATAAAACAGACGTATGCTATTTGAGTTTAGTATACGTTGGATTGCGTGTATTGTACATGTTGGTTGCATATATATTAAAAACAGGGGTACTTATTATAACGTTAAAGCTTAATTACCAGGGTGCTCAATCTTGTAGAATATTTTGATAAACGTTTCTGGATGAAACAACTGAAATCTTGTGATCCACCTTTATGTACAGATTATGCAAAACATTAAAACTATGAACTCACCAACCTTTGTGTTGACACTTGTTAGCATGTTTATTCTCAGGTTCCCTAGAAGTCTTTCGCTGTTTGCTTAAATGTTAGACAAGCTATGTGCATGGAGTCTTACATGGCATATTTTTTTTCAAGGAAACGTTGCATTCACTAAATCATCACCGTGTATTTTATTTTGACTGCATTGTCAATGGAAGTACTATTGTAAACTATTATTACGGTGATTGTCTATATGTAGAAATCATCAGATGTCGAAAACCTTTGATTTAAATATACATTTATGGTATGCCTTTTCAAAAGAATGCAATGTTTACAAAACGTATCATATAGAGGTCAAATACCTCGCAATGAAATCGATGAATGACGTATTGTCCATATGGATTTGGAGCGATCGTCACACATATAATGATAGATATACATAGTAATTGATTAAAGTAAATAATAATACTATATTTAGTATAACCTATACACATACCTATATAGTAACACTTAATAACACTAAGTATATTATCACTCATATAAATGTAACTTTCTCGAAAACGGTCACTGTTAATATAGTTTGCTATATTAATAAACAAACTTAATGTCTATTAGACATCGACTAATCGAACATTATATCTCTAGGTTGAGATCTCCGTATACACACTCCATTCATACTACTTGCGTGGATTTTCTTGCTAGCTATTAAGGTGAACTTCATAGCCCATATTTTTACTATTTATTAACTGTTTTATAACTTTAGGGTGAGACACATGCTTGCTTTTAAACTGTTTTACGCTTAGACACGAGTACTCAAACTTTCTTTTGATTAGTTCAAACTGTGCTGCATGCTTTGATTCATGCTAAATCCCTGCCATGATATCGTTAATTGCTACGTATAAATGCAAACTTAGTTATTGTGAGTAGGCCTATTGAGAGCGACGTCTCCAACCATTTGACCACTGGTCTTTGGTTACATAATAATGATTTAACGACACGAACGAATAAAGTGATCACGGGGTAACTTTGTTTAGTCTCGATATCATACACCTCAGCACTACTACCGAACTGATTGAACTTTCTAATTAAATTTTGTGGTCTAAACACTATTATAAACCTATGTTGTTCACTCAACCATTTTGGTTGACACTTTAAGCATGTTTTGTCTCAGGTGAAGATTGCTAAAGATTTGTGTGCTATTTGGACTTTGCTGCTTTTTGGAGTCCGCATTTTATCATTTACATTATGCATTAAAACAATTTAGTTTACATTTACATTTTGGATTTACAAATTGTAATGACTTAATACATTCAGCTGCGTTAATACATTGGTTTTTAATTAAAACGTCTCATATAGAGTCGTTCTCGCTTTACACTTGTGTTATGATATTGGTTAGTCACAGATTACCCTCGGTTCTATTTAGGGGGTGTGATAGAACATGTGTTAGATCGAAACATATGTTACATCAAACACGATAAATCCGAAGATATCGATGAACGCGTGAAGCGTGAGAAGTCGTACGAACAAGAAACCATCAAGGATCGAGAATTGAGAGAGAAATAAGTGGATACTAGACGACATCATCATAAACGGAAAGATAGGAATGGTGATAGTGATGATGAAGATAGGTATTATGAGGCTCCTGAAAAACGAACTAGGGTGTCGGATGAGCGCAAAGAGCGACGGCGTTTTGA
Source organism: Rutidosis leptorrhynchoides (assembly GCF_046630445.1). NCBI lineage: Eukaryota > Viridiplantae > Streptophyta > Magnoliopsida > Asterales > Asteraceae > Rutidosis > Rutidosis leptorrhynchoides. Next base: position 393,126,290 of record NC_092337.1, read on the forward strand.
TATTGTGAGTGAAATAGCTTAATGTTATGAAATTCTTAGGATTTATGACTTATGATTGTAAATATACAATAGATTCTACAGTTAGTTATGGTTGTTTTAGATTAATGAATTATTGTCTTAAATTCTTAGGTTTTATCAAGTTAGTTATGGTTGTTTTAGATTAATGAAGTGTTTTCTTTAAATTCTTAGATTTTATCAAGCTTGAGGAGTGTGACTATGAGTAAAACTATTGTGTTTGTAACTTATAAGCAATAGAACTATTGTGTTTAAGGTTAAATTCTATGTTGAGAGATCGTTATTTGTGTGCATGAATGCGGGTTAGTTTCTTGATAAAATTTCTATATGACTCAATCAATATTACAGTATATGTTTAGTTAATTTGAGTTACATATAACATACTAATTGAGGTCCATCACAAGGAACATATTCATTGAGTTAAATTTGGCTAATGATGTGTTTGTTGTGTTTGTGGTCTCTGTTGATGCATCGAGTTTAGCCATTTACATGTGTAAGAATGTACCTATGACGAACTTGAGCTTACTTGGATTTTTTTATACACTACATTGATAGTGAGTTTCTAAATAAAGGGTTTGAATGTGATGTAATTTTCATCTTTTGATGGATATGTCATTCACAAAAAGTATTTGAATATGAGTGTACAAGCACAAAAATGTGATTAGTATAGGAGAAGTTAGCTGATTAACTACGTATAATGATGCTCCAGGCTACAAGATTATTAAGGTATTTATGTAAATGGTTTTTTTCAGTCCCTTCTAGATACTTATAATGCATCTAATTTCCTGTATACGATATATGATATGTAATTCAATTGTTCTTTAGGCCAGATCTTGGTCAAGTAAGGGATCACTTAAGGTAATTTCATTGATTATTTTGTATTTATGATTCAATTATCTTGGGTTTAGATTTGGTTTTTGTAAATATAGTTTCATGTGTGGATAGAGTTTTAGTAGGTAAATCAAAAACATTTATTATGTTTTTGGATAGATTGATCTTTTTCTTATATAGCATTGTTTGGGTCATTTCACCTTTGATGTGTTGAAATGGTTAGGTCTGATAGGTTAGGTAGTAGGTCAAATCAGAATTGGTCTAAATGGGTAATATTGTGTTCATTTTAAAACTGGTCGAAATGATGTCCAAATGGGTAATATTTTGTCGAAATGGGTAGGTTTGTAGCCTTTTGTGATGCTCTTTTTTTTTGTATCAGGTAGCTTTGTTGGGTATTTATTGCTCTAGCAATGAATTTGTTTAGTATTCTTTGCTGTAATAATGAATTTGTTGATTTTTTGGTTGTAATCGGTCGATGTAATGGAGTATTCTTTGCTGCTTGGGTAATATGAAGAAAAACACAAACTTATTCGCGGGATTATTGATACAGATTTTGATGTTGTCTTCAATTGAGATGTTGCTTTTTTTAATAAAGCTATTAACTATTAATGATATTTGCTTTGTGATGAAACCCAGGCTTTTTATCAAGTGCCAGTTCTCCTTGTACTCAAGTAACTAAGCATCAAACTCTTGCATTCACAACATATGCCTAATGACCGGCATGTCAAAGAGAAAACTACTCTCATTTTCAATGTGTTTGTTGGCGTATAGGTGATTACGGTGGCTTAGCTAATTAGGTATATAATTCTGTTTTAACAAGTCACTAAACACCGTAAATGTAGATGTTTATTGAGTTTAACACATTGGTAATTTTGCTTCACAATATGGAAGTTGACATACTCTTCTAACATGCCGTTTTTACAATTTGTTTACCAACCTCTTTAATATCGCATCTGTTAAAAAACTTCAAATTCTATATTCCAAATCTCTTACAATTGACCTTACTTATTAATTTGATAATAATATCTTTTTGGTTATATATGGCTTAAATAAAAGGTATAAAGATAAAGATTGAAATTCAATGAGTTTATGACCCATCAATTTCAAGTTTGACGGTTATTTCTGATAAATATCTCACTTGGCGTTGCACCAAGATTAATGTATTGATTTTTTAATTGCATGTCTCAATAGTTTGAACGAGTTCGAGTCAGGCCCGCGCGATGCGGCGAAGTATTTTGGTCAGAAAAACGGTCCATGTGTTAAGTGTCGTTGTAGGTGCCGTCGTCTTCAGTGGTTTTTAAAAAGTGTCTGGTTCGAACGTTGTTCATAAAATTATTTCGAGTTTAACGGTGCTGTCGAAAAAATTTAACTCCTGACGAGCAGGAAGATACGGGCTGTCATTGTGTTTAGCGTTTTTTAAAATGTGTCCGTCTCGAATGTAGTTAGTATCGTTTTGTTCATAAAAGTATTTCGAGTATGACGTTGCTCTCGGAAAAAATTTACTCACGGCGAGCGGGAAAATACGGGTTGTCGCTGTGTTTAGCATTTTTTAAAAAGTGTCCATTTCGAACGTACTTAGTCTCGTTTTGTTCATAATAATATTTCGAGTTTAACGGAGTGGTCGGTGAAATTTAATTCGGAGCGAGGAGGAAGATACGGGCTGTCAAATGCTTTGGGTGGACTTTTTATTTTAATTTACAAAATTGTCGATTTAACCCTCTAGAGTTTGGGGTAGTTTGTGTAAGGTGTTTATAGTTGGGGGGAAAGAATGAAAAAACAAGTGTGAAAAGTGGGTTGGACTATTGTAGTTTTGGTGGTGAGCAAACGACCAAGGTTCTCACCTATTTTAGAATAGAATAGAATAGAATAGAATATAATATAATATAATATAATATAAATATAAATATAAATAAATATAAATATAAATATAAATATAAATAAATGTTAACATTTTTATAATTGTTTTAATAATAATAATGGTTTTTATTTTTATTTGTCACTTCAAATTTATTACGTCAACCACTTATATTAATTGAATATTGTAGTATTGTTGTCATAATCCCGCGAATTTGCGGGCATTAAACTAGTAATAATAATAATAACTGTGGATATAATCTAACAATAATAATAATAATAATAATAATAATAATAATAATAATAATAATAATAATAATAATAATAATAATAATAATAATAAGCTAGTTGAAAAAAGCTTAAAAATATAACTTATAAACATTGAAAATATATTTATATTAATAAATTAATAATAATACCCATTATATATTATAAATATATTATTACAACAATGACTATTCACTACCATTTTTATTCTAAAAAAGTATCTTGATCATTTACATCATTATATTAGGGTTTTCCCATTATCTCCACCTACTACCTAACAATTGCTCTGGCGACTTTCTTCCTCTTCATCTTCACAATCGGTGTTATTTTCTTCCTCGGAATCACCTAAAACTAATTTTAGGTCTTAATCGCTATTGTGATGACCCGGAAATTTCTGACCAAATTTAAACTTTATCTTTAAATGATTTAATGTTTTCGACACGATAAGCAAAGTCTGTAATGTTGAGTCTCAAAATTTTGGAACTATATTCATGTAATCAATTATTCTTTGACTGTTCTCGAAGATTCACGAACAATATATATATAACTTAATGTGCACATATATATATATATATATATATATATATATATATATATACATGATTTCAAGTTATTTAGTAAACGATAGTAACATTTGATTATTGATTCGATTGATATTTAGATAAGTTAACTAAAACGTTTAAGATGAACCAGTAAAACACTAATTTGCTACAGTATTTTCGAATTGCTACAGTACCCGAAAAGCTACAGTGTTTTTGAAAATCACTATTTGCTACAGTAAAAAAACTTTGCTACAGTATAATACTGTTTCAAAATGAAAATGTATATATGTATATGTATATACTACGAGACGATGATTTATAGAAGTAAATGACCAAAACACTCGAAAGTTTAAGATATACTTTGAGTGGTATAGTTTAGGGATAATTTAAGGCTATATTTTGACAAAGGTACGTGTCACGAAACGTAAAGAGCCAGTTTTCTCAGCGTATGAATGGACATTCGAAAAACTAAAACCGGGACATAAGTCGCGTGATGACGTACGACTTATCGGAACAAAAATTACAAGTCAACTATGCACGTGAATTTAATATAATATATAATTAATTATATAAATTATATATTATAAATATAATTAATAAATATGTCGACAAGCGTAGGACAAAAACGATTGTGAGCTGGAAAAAGAGGCCATGCGATTGCATGGCCATTGTGCCTCAGACCCATGCGATTGCATGGAGGGCTGGGACAGGCCACATCTATAAATTTGATCGAATTCGCGATTTGTTTCTCACAATTCAATTCACTCTCATCTTTGTCTCTTTATATATACTTATATTATTATTATTATTATTATTATTATTATTATTATTATTATTATTATTATTATTATTATTATTATTATTATTATTAAGATTAATATTATTATTAATCTAATTATTATTAGTAATATTATATTATTAGTATTATACATAAAATACTACGACAAGGTTATGTCCAAACGATTTCAAAAATGGTTATCGAGTGAGTCAAAGCTAAGGAAACTATGGGATATAGCTATGGAGGTTATGGGTAATGTCATGGGTATTATTGGTAAGACAAACCTAGTGTTTATCATCTCTGTTGCGTCTACGTACTTTCCTGCAATATTGAATCACAATATTGATACGTGAGCATTCATATCTTATCTTTTATATATTAATAGTGCATCCCTGACTAGTGCTCGAGTATATATGTTTATGCATGCTTGTATGCTAAATTTCGTCGTTAAACAGTTATGATGAATCACGAAGTAAATACATATATTACTGATAAAAGGTATATGATATGCATGTTTTTGTAAAGGTGGCGAAAAACCAATAACTTTTCATTTAGATATCGAATAGTTTCGATGAACGGATTAAAAGATATGATCAACTGAATTATGATTGACGTTAATTGAAGTTGCTTTTGAATCTGCAATTAAGATTTAAACAACTTGTTTACGAGATTGATAAAGTGAATTTTTAAATATTACCAATCGAGTAAATGAATCCTTATATAAGGCACGTCTCGTTTTGTTGAACTATTGTCAAAATTGACTTTTTGAAACGACGTTGGATAACTTTTGTATGTCGATCTCTAGCATTAGGATTGTGATACACTATGACCAGACCTAGCTTGATAGACATTTATTGACCAACATATGTTCTCTAGGTTGAGATCTACGATTATTTGGTAATCCGAGTTTCAGTCACATTTTGGTGAACGACTTTATATGTTGCTAAGGTGAGTTTCATATGCTCCCTTTTTAATTCCTTTTGCAATATATATTTTTGGGCTGAGAATACATTCACTTTATTTTAAACACAATGGATACAAGTACATACTAAATTCTACACTGAGTTTGAACCGAAAATCCCTTAGCTTTGGTAACTAGTAACTGCCAGTTATAAGAACTGGTGGGCGCGAGTAGTAGTATATGGATCCATAGGGCTTGACATCCCCGTCTGTTTCAGGTATAGAAACCCTAGCCTGAACTATAAAACAGATGTATGCTATTTGAGTGTATCGTACATGTTGGTTGCATGTTAAACACAGGGGTACTTATTAGATAAACGTTAAAGCTTAGTTACCAGGGTGCTCAATCTTATAGAATATTTTGATAAATGTTTCTGGATGAAACAACTGAAATCTTGTGGTCCACCTTTATATACAGATTATATGAAACAATAAAACTATGAACTCACCAACCTTTGTGTTGACACTTGTTAGCATGTTTATTCTCAGGTTTCCTAGAAGTCTTCCACTATTTGCTTATATGTTAGACAAGCTATGTGCATGGAGTCATACATGGCATATTTTTCAAGGAAACGTTGCATTCACCAAATCATCACCATGTATCTTATTTTGGCTGCATTGTCAACGAAAGTATTATTGTAAACTATTATTTACGGTGATTGTCTATATGTAGAAATCATCAGATGTCGAAAACCTTGGATTTAAATATTCATTTATGGTATGCCTTTTCAAAAGAATGCAATGTTTACAAAACGTATCATATAGAGGTCAAATACCTCGCAATGAAATCGATGAATGACGTGTTCTTCCATATGGATTTGGAGCGATCGTCACAGCTATCATCGTCTTCGCAACCACTATCATCGTATTTTCCATCGTCATCGACAAGGGTTTTCCTATACGGTGTTTTTTTCGCTTTCGGGTTACTAATTAGGATTTGGATCCTTTGATAGCCAATGAGAAGTTCTTGTTTCCCAAGCTAGTAACAAAAGAATCGAACTATAGCTCAGCGGTATTTTTGGTGTCAAAAGACTTCACTTTCTCGAAGGTTAACGGGTGAAGTGCGGCGTGATTCGAGTGCAAATCCGGCGGTATCAAAAGGAGGTATAATTAGCGGGTCAAGTTGTTGATGTAGGATGATGATGATGATGATGATGATGATGATGTTAGGTTAAAGATGGATGTTGTTTAATGTCTCTTCGAGTAGGAGATTGTTGGGAATGCGAATCGAGTTAAACAAGGAATCAAAATTTGAGCTGTTGATGTTAATCTCGCGATCGCGAGATGATTGTCTCTTTGGAAGTCGCGATCACTAGAATTGTGTGGACAAGCTCGCGACATTGAAAATAAGGCTCGCGACTAGAGATCATACTCGAACAGAATCTCGTGAGTGCGAAATTATTTAGACAGTGGGACTCGCAATCGTGAGTTATTCATATCAATTATAAACGTTTCATATTAATTGGTTTCGTTGCGAGGTTTTGACCTCTATATGAGACGTTTTTCAAAGACTGCATTCGTTTTTAAAACAAGCCATAACCTTTATTTTATCGATAAAGGTTTAAAACATTACGAAGATTATCAAATAATGATAATCTAAAATATAGCGTTTTCACTCGACCATTACATAATAAAATTATACAATAACTTAAGTCTTCGAATGCAGTTTTTAAGTAATATTATACAAGCATGCTGACTCCAATTCTTGTCCTTAATTTAGCATGCAACAGCGGAAGCTCTTAATAATAACCTGAGAATAAACATGCTTAAAATGTCAACAAAATGTTGGTGAGTTATAGGTTTAATCTATATATATCAAATTGCAATAATAATAGACCACAAGATTTTATTTTATAAACATAATCCTCAAGCAGAATCCTCTCGTCTGCATTAAGGTAAAATCATTCATATGATGAACACCTGGTAACTGACATTAACAAGATGCATATAGAATATCCCCAAAACAGAATCCTCTCGTCTGTATAACAGAATCCTCTCGTCTGTATAAAAATCGAAGTACTAAAGCATCCGTACCTCGGATGGGGTTTGTTTGGCCCATAGATCTATCTTTAGGATTCGCGTCAATTAGGGGTACTGTTCCCTAATTCTTAGGCTACCAAGCTAAAGGGGCATATTCGATTTAGATAATCCAACCATAGAATGTAGTTTCGATTACTTATGTCTATTTCGTAAAACATTTATAAAACTGCATGTATTCTCATCCCATAAATATTAGATTTTAAAAATGGGACTATAACTCACTTTCACAGATTTTTTCTTCATTGGAAATAAGACTTGGTCACTGGTCGATTCACGAACATATAACAAATGTGTATATATATATCAAAGTATGATTGAAATATATTCACAACATTTTTTATTACGTTTTTATGATTTAAGTTTGTTAAGTTAGCAGTCCTCGTTAGTAACCTACAACTAGTTGTCCACAGTTAGATGTACAGAAATAAATTAATATATATTATCTTGAATCAATCCACGACCCAGTGTATACACGTCTCAGGCTAGATCACAACTCAAAGTATATATATTTTTGGAATCAACCTCAACCCTGTATAGCGAACTCGAACATTACAGCATATAGAGTGTCTATGGTTGTTCCAAATAATATATATAGATGGGTCGATATGATATGTCAAAACATTGTATACGTGTCTATGGTATCCCAAGATTACATAATATATGTTAGAATACATGTATAATACAATATAAGTTATCTAGGATATGATTAGTGTAGATTTCTTGTAAAATTTGCGTAGCTACAACAAAGAAAAATTTTCCAATTTTGTTTTACCCATAATTTCTCCGTTTTAAATCCGTTTTGAGTGATTCAAGTTGCTAAGGTTTCATAATGAACTGTAATTTATGAAACTAAATAGAAAAAGTATAAGTTTATAGTCAGAAATATAGGTTACAAGTCATTTACTAAAGAGGTAATCATTTCCGTCGAAAGAACGACATCTTGATGACCATTTTGAAAAACATACTTCCACTTTGAGTTTAACCATGATTTTTGGATATAGTATCATGTTCATATGAAATATCATTTTTCCAGAAAACAAACTTCCAATTCAAAGATTAAGATAGTTTTTATTCTTTCTAACCCAAAACAGCCCCCGGTTTCACTACGACAGCGTATGTCCGGTTCTACGGTGTTCATCGTGTTTTCAGGTTTTAAATCATTAAGTTAGCATATCATATAGATATAGAACATGTGTTTAGTTGATTTTAAAAGTCAAGTTAGAGGGATTAACTTTATTTGCGAACAAGTTTAGAATTAACTAAACTATGTTCTAGTGATTACAAGTTTAAATCTTCGAATAAGATGGTTTTATATGTATGAATCGAATGATGTTATGAACATCATTACTACCTTAATTTTAGTAGGTAAACCTACTGGAAATGAGAAATATAGATCTAGCTTAAAAGGATCCTTGGATGGCTTGAAAGTTCTTGAAGCAGAATCATGAGACGAAAACAAGTTCAAGTAAGATTTCCACTCGAAATAGGATTGTTATAGTTATAGAAATTGAATCAAAGTTTGAATATGAGTATTACCTTGAATTAGAAAGATATCTTACTATAAATAAGAAAGATTTCTTGAGATTAGATGATCACTTGAAATGGATTTGCAAGATTGGAAGTAAGCTAGTAAACTTGAAAGTGTTTTTGGTGTGTTCTTGAGTAGTTGTTTTGTAAGTTGATCTACGTTAGGATCTATGAGCTAGACTGAGCTAGATTTTGAGGAAGGTGATGAAGAACACTTAGAACATCAAGAGAGAACAAGAGAGAGATAAGTTTGATGCATGAAAGTTGAAAAATGAAAGTGTTATGGTTGGTGAAGAAAAACGTGATCCTACCCTTGAATATAAGGTTCCATTAGTTTGTATTTTTGTTAGATATTTCATGCTAGTTGCCAAATGATGGTTCTCACATGTTTAGGTGACTCATTAAGGCTGCTAAGAGTTGATCATTGAAGTGTATATACCAATAGTATATACGTCTAGAGGCTGGGTATTGTATGTAACATCCCGCCTTTTTCCGTTTACTTTTCTGTTTAACTATTATAAATTTCCGTTATATGTTTATAACATCTCCCGTTGATACGCGTTTTAAAAATATCTCGTTTAGGTAATTCACGCACCCGCAACCGAACTCGAGGGACTAGTTTCGCCAAAGTGCCAAAGAGGTGACTAGCATTTGACTAGTCAACCCCACCTCCCTTTCTTTTCCATTTCATTTTCCTTTTCTTTCAATACTTTCACATTTTCTCTCATTTCTCTATTTCAAGATTCATCATCCAAATCACATCTTGCAAGCTTCAATCAAAACAAATTACATATTTGGAATCCTTGCAACTTCCTCTTCGATTCCATACCGATTTCATCAAGTTTGGGTAACTTTCTAAAATCACTAGATTTTGTGTTCTTGATGTTTTTAACTTATAAAGTTGTTAATTAGTGTCTATGGCTCAAGTCTAACATGAATATATGATTTATATGTTCGATCTTGTTATTTTGGTAACTAGCATGAACTTGAAACTTTGGTGTGTTTGATTTGGTAATTTGGTTGTTTGAATAATGTTAAATGTTATAAATGCATGTATTAAATGTGTTCCTAACATCACTAGCTTCAATTTGATGTGTAGGTTGTTTTAGAAAACTTCATAAACATGATTAGTGATTTTGATGTTGTTGGTTAGGGTATGATAGAATTGAATGTGGGAACATTTAATGTATTTAATGCCATGAATTGTGGTTGGTAAGTAGTTAGTTAGATCGTATGCTTGATTATCTACAAAACGGCGTATAATATGCATGCATTAAGTTCCCGAATCATATTTTGTGCATTTATGAACTTGAGCATTTATGATGAACATTAATTGATCATTTATTTTGGAAAGTCGATTGTTACAAATGATGTTTTTGGTTGTTGAAATGTGCTTAGTTGTTTTCCTTGTCAAAAGAGCTTTCCAATGATATAAGATGCGAGTTCTAAGTGTTTGCGGTTTGTGTTTTATGCATAAAAAGGTTTTGGTTTGAGACTTAGAAAACTGAAACTAGCCAGGTACCAGCTCGCGTGTATTGCCGCGGCGCGGCCAGCCTATGTCGCGGCCACTACATTAGGCGTGTCCAGGTTCTGACCTCCTTGTCCAATATACGAAAAATGTGTGGCATGCTATGGACCTCCGATTCACATGTAACTTGTTCTAACATCCTTATATGTGAATAAAAACCTCAGAAAAATAGTTCGGGACCCGACCCGAACGTGTTGACTTTTTCGTTGACTTTAACCGACCAAAGTTGACTTTTAATCAAACTTAACCAAATGTTTGTGCAATCATTCTAACATGCTTTTATACTTGTATCTTGCATGAAACGTGACAATTTGACTACATGCTTTAGTAATCGAGTCGTAACGAGCCATAGGACTAATTGAACACTTTGACCGACCGCGTTTACCGATATTGATACAACCTATTTGTTTAGGTCAAGACTAGCATTCGTTCTTGCACACGTTTACTTGTTGAAGTATCTTTACATACGTGTACTCAAGGTGAGATCATAGTCCCACTTTTACTCTTTTGAACTTACATTTGGGATGAGAAAACATAAACGTTTCTTTTTACTAAGTGAACACAATTACAGGAAAACAAACATTCTGCATACGAGTTTGAACAAAAATCCTCAATTCGATTATCATTAGTTACACTTGCCGGGTGTAAGCGAGAACTTATGTTATATGGCCATATGGGTTTGACAAACCCTCATTCAAACGGTTCGCTACCATTTACAAATGGAATATATTTTCGAGAAACAGTGTATGTTCTAACACTATTGTGATGGGGTTCTATGGAAGGAATGTTAAGCACTGATAATTGGGTGCTCGTGAATATTAACTTTTGGAATGTATTACTATTATATCAAGTTACAAATCTTGTGGTTCACTTGTACTTACTTACTTAAACCTATGATTTCACCAACGTTTTCGTTGACAGATTTTTATGTTTTTCTCAGGTCCTTGAACATTTTGTGATACATGCTTCTACTCATTTCTTTTGATACTTGCTTGGATGTCGAGTATACATGCATACGTGGAGCGTCTTTTGGCTACTTTCAAATTGTGTCGCATATGTTTCATTTGTACTTTAAACTTTGTAACGTAACTAGTTGTCGAACTACTTTGTAAACCTTGAAACATCTATACTTTCGAAATGAATGCGACATACTTTTGGTCAAACGTTGTTTTAAAGACTTATGACCATGTAACGGGACCTAAGTAGACGGCGCCGTCAAATGACGATTTTGTCGGGTCGCTACAGATGGTATCAGAGCATTGGTTGTAGGGATTTAGAGTTCATTGGTGTCAACCCCGAGTCATAGGGTACATTAGTGAGTCTAGACTACAACCGGCATATAGACTTGAAGTAGGAATTACTTGACTACTTGTGCATTTATACTCGAACGTTTCTACTCATATCTACTCTAATTTCATCTTAATATCACGTTGTTTAATTTGATTGACACGCCACCTTGACTATATGAAATGATGTCGAATGCACATATGAATCAGGGTAATATAATTTCCGGAATTATATTATGGTGACTCATATGAACGTTCCGACATTATGGCATAAAGAATTTAAGGCGAGTCAAGAATTTTTTTTTTCTCTCTATCCTTATTCCATATTATGATTAGTATTATTAAAAATACTAATCAACGGTATTCTTGTGTTTTGAAGGAACAATGCCTCCTCGTCGCGTGCCACGCCATGAGACTCCCGAACAAACCCTTCAACGGATGATAGCCACCGCCGTGGATGCGGCCATGGCCGGTCACTCCTCCAACAACAACAATAACAACAATCACAACAACAACAATCAAGGAGACGGTAACTCAAGCTAGGGATGCTCCTATAAAGCCTTCATGGGGTGCAAACCTCATACTTTTGATGGGACTGGGGGACCGGTTACTCTCACTCGATGGTTCGAACAAACGGAAGCCGTTTTTAGCATAAGCGGTTGTCGGGACCAAGATAAAGTCAAATACTCCACTCACACTTTCGCCGGTGTCGCCCTCACATGGTGGAACACCTATGTACAATCGGTGGGTACCGATGAAGCTCACGCCCTCTCTTGGGCCGACTTAAGGGAAAAGATGATCGTCGAATATTTCCCTCGTGAAGAAACCCGAAGGCTCGAACAAGATCTAAGAACTTTGAAGGCAGTCGGAAACAATCTCAAGGCTTATAATCAACGATTTTCTGAACTAGCCTTGATGTGCCCAAACCTTGTGAACCCCGAAGCTTTAAGGGTTGAACTTTACATGGATGGTCTTCCAAAGAGCATCAAACACGGGGTAATGTCATCCAAACCCACTAATCATCAAGAAGCTTTGAACATGGCCCGCAAATTGATAGAAACGGTGGACAAAATTGTAGTGCCGGCACCTAAAGCCGAGGATAAGTCGGGTAACAACAAAAGAAAATGGGAATCCCCTCAATCAAGCAACAACAACTTTGCCAAAAAGCCTTACACCTCCGACGGCAAGAAGGGTTATGCCGAAAACCTACCTCTTTGCAACAAATGCAACAAGCATCACTTTGGTGAATGTGGCAAGCTAATTTGACATCGGTGCCAAGGAGTTGGTCATAAGGCCAACGAATGTAAAAGTGTCGCCCCCATCGCTCGAAAGGGGCCCAATGCACCAAAGATGGGCACTTGTTACGAATGTGGCCAAACGGGCCATTATAGAAATGCATGCCCGAAGAAGAAAGATAGCCCCAATACACGCGGCCGAGCTTTCAACATCAACACCGTGGAAGCCCGAGATGACAATGAATTAGTCACGGGTACGTTTCTTCTCAACAACACTTATGTTACTTGTTTATTCGATTCGGGTGCCGATAAGAGTTTTGTATCCAAGACTTTGACTCATTCTTTTAGCACTCCCCCACTTCCATTAAATACCACTTATACCATTGAAGTGGCCAACAGGAAACTATTGAGTGCCGACACATATTACCGGGGGTGTACGTTAAATATTTTGGGTAAAGAGTTTGAAATTGACTTGATACCCATGGAACTAAGAAGCTTCGATGTAATAATCGGTATGAATTTGTTAGCCAAAACGAAACCTCACCTCCTTTGTGATCTTAACGCAATCCGGATTCCTATCGAGAATGGCGAACCTTTGATCGTCTATGACGATAAGAGTTGCACTGGACTCAACCTCGTTTCATGCATTAAAGTTAGAAAACTACTCCGTAAGGGTTGTTTTGCGATCCTTGCCCACGTTAAGAAAGTCGAGTCCGATGAGAAGCATATCGATGATGTGCCAGTTGTTAGTGACTTTTCCGATGTATTTCCCGACGAATTGCCGGGTCTTCCACCTCATCGACTGGTAGAATTCCAAATCGATCTTATTCCGGGAGCTGCACCTGTAGCACGTGCACCATATAGACTTGCTCCATCCGAAATGCAAGAATTGCAAAGTCAAATCCAAGAACTACTTGACCGTGGTTTTATCCAACCTAGCCATTCACCATGGGGCGCTCCGATTTTGTTTGTTAAAAAGAAAGATGGATCCCTACGAATGTGCATTGATTATTGTGAACTAAATAAATTGACGGTTAAGAACCGATATCCTCTTCCTCGCATCGATGACCTCTTTGATCAACTACAAAGGTCTTGTGTATATTCGAAAATCGATCTCCGCTCGGGTTATCATCAATTAAGGGTTAAGGGGGAAGATGTCTCCAAAACCGCTTTCCGAACTCGTTATGGTAGTTATGAATTCCTTGTCATGCCATTTGGTCTCACTAATGCACCGGCGGTGTTCATGGACCTTATGAACCGCGTGTGCAAACCGTATCTCGATAAATTCGTTATTGTGTTCATCGATGACATCTTGGTCTATTCTAAAAGCGAAGAAGAACACGAACAACATCTCCGACTTGTGTTTGAACTTTTGAGACAAGAACGACTCTATGCCAAATTCTCCAAGTGTGAATTTTGGTTGAAGGAAGTTCAATTTCTTGGTCATGTTGCAAGTGATCATGGTATTAAAGTTGATCCATCGAAAATCGAAGCCATTAGTAAATGAGAGACTCCTACTACTCCTATTCACATTCGTCAATTTTTGGGTCTCGCCGGATACTACCGTAGATTCTGTTGGGATTTAACAAGTTCCAAAATGCATAAAACATAATAAGAGTCAAACTTAGCGGAAGCATGTAATTACCAATTTTAGTCTTGTTAAACTTCAACCAAATAAAGTTAAATCCCAATTAGGATCAAGTTGTGAAACATACTTACAAACTACAAGATAGATAAAAGATTATACCTTCTCCAAGCTATGTAGTTGATGATGAAGAAGATGATGATGAATGGAGCTTCAAAAGTATGAAACCTCAAGTTGTTATACCCCAAACTTTGCACCAACACCCTAGCTTTTAGTTAGGATTTATTTGACACTTAATTAGAACTTGCAAAATCAAATAAAGAACCCTTTTTCTTCCCTCTTTGGTCATGGCAAAAGACAGCAGCAGCAAAGAGTTTTTTGCAGTTTTTTTTTATGTGTTTAAGTGTATTTTTGCATGTATTACTTGAGTCAAGGCTTTGGTAAACTACTTAAGCATGTACCTTAGGAGTTGTGCTATCTTAAAAGTGACAAAACAAGGCATGGGTGTCTCGTTGGAGACTCCAAAATTCTGCACACTTTTAATTATATAATAAGGTTTATATTTTATAAAACTTGTTATAAAATACTTTGTAATTTATATAAAACTTATTATATAAAGTATGCATTTGTTAAGTCACTTATTTTATAAACCAATTTTATAAAATATAACACAACATAATTATTTAAACCTATAAATAATTAAATACAAATTATCCAAATAATTTATTTCAAGTAATAACATTTTAGAAAACTGATTTTCTAAAGTTCAAGTGTCGCGTATTTATTTAACGATCCAGTCGTTAAGATTAAATACATATAAAGTGTTGGTAAGCTTGTTATTGGGTATGGCCCGACTTGGATCATAACACATTAGCCACATTAATTTAATATGTCTCTCGGGCATATGAAATACCTTCAATCTCCCACTTGCACGAGAAACATAAGAAATTAATGCAAGTGACGGATACCACCTAACGACCGTCCATCACCCCCAATATGTTATGACTTTTGCCATTCAATAACATCATCCCTTTCGAGTTCCCATCTCGAATATGAATAGGTGAATCTTTCATCACATCCTTTTGTCCTAGATGTCATGTTAAATCCAAGAGACACAGAGTGATCACTCTCTTTTAGATTTAACTTTATCAGGCCTTAAACATCTGACTCTCAACGAATAAGAGGGATAAATTCCATCTTGACTACATACGTCCTTAATATATACCTTGTATCATTCCTGAGCTCTTCCTTATGAACTACCATATTTCAGAATAGCGAAGGAAAGAATCAAGGCACAGTACTTAGTAAATATTCGAACCCAATATGTATCTCAGGTCAGAGGATACAATGATATTCGCCTTTACTCAAGATTACATGTGATCAACCACAAAGGCTCCATTTAGTAAGTCTTGAGAGCGGGTCTTCCAATATTTGTGTCCCACAAATATCTATGAACCTTGGTTGCAACCTTGCCCCACATTCATTCCGTGAATGTGTACCAATCCAAGTCCATAATAGTCTAAAACTCACACTTGTTCCCACAAATGTGATCTACTACGGAATTTAGAATAATTACTTATTCATGGATAAAATATGCAAAATAGGAACATAACTCAAAATAAATCAATACCATAATTATATTAATGAGTTTGAACAATTTCATTCCGTTATAATACTTAAAACAGATCATGACCGATCACTAGAATATCGAAGCCCTAATGCACAAACATGTCCTGCATGTTTTGCTCCATGTAAGAGCTTCGTGAGAGGATCTGCTATATTAAGATCTGTGTGAACTTTGCGAATACATATATTTCCCTTTTCAACTTCATCCCTTATGTAGTTGAATCTCCGCTCAATGTGACGTGTCTTTTGGTGAGCACGAGGTTCCTTGATTTGAGCAATCGCACCCTCGTTGTCACAAAAGATCTCAAGAGGGTCCTGAATGGAAGGGACTACTCCTAAGTCATCGATGAATATCTTCATCCATGCAGCTTCCTGATCTGCCAATGATGCGGCGATGTACTCCAACTCTGTAGTGGATAGAGCAACAACATCCTGTTTTGAACTCTTCCAAGAGACCGCACCTCCATTTAACGTGAAGACATAACCGGATTGTGATCGAGAATCATCTCGATCAGTTTGGAAACTCGCATCCCTTTTACAGCGAGTTCCTCCTCCCCAGACCCATATATTAGAAACATATCTTTAGTCCTCCTAAGATATTTCAATATACTTTTGACAGCAATCCAATGACTGTTTCCTGGATTATTCTGGTATCTACTTGTCAAGCTTAGGGCGCATGACACATCCAGTCTAGTGCATATCATTGCATACATGATTGACCCAATGGCAGACGCATATGGAACTTTCTTCATTCTCTCCTGTTCATCTTTCGTGGTGGGGCACTGAGATGAACTGAGAAGTGTTCCCTTTTGAATGGGTACCAAACCTTTCTTAGAGTTCTCCATCTTGAACCTTTTCAAGATCTTTTCAATGTATGCACTTTGATTTAAACCTATCAGTTTCTTGGATCTATCCCTGTAGATCCCAATCCCCAAAACATATTGTGCTTCTCCAAGATCCTTAATGGAGAAGCATTTACTTAACCAAGTTTTAACACCTTGCATATCTGGAATATCATTTCCAAATAACAATATATCATCCACATATAGTACAAGGAACATGATAGTGCTCCCACTAGCTTTCTTGTATACACAAGCTTCATCACCATTTTTAATGAAGCCAAATTTCTTAGCCTCCTCATTAAAACGATGATTCCACATTCTAGATGCTTGTTTCAATCCGTAGATTGACTTCTTTAACTTGCATACCTTTTTAGGAAACTTCGGATCAACAAAACCTTCAGGCTGAACCATATAGACATCTTCCTCAAGATGTCCATTTAGGAAAGCGGTCTTGACATCCATTTACCATATTTCATAATCATAATGAGCAGTAATGGCAAGTAATATCCTAATAGACTTTAGCATTGCCACAGGCGAAAAAGTTTCATCATAGTCAACCCTTTGAGTTTGAGTGAAACCTTTTGCTACAAGTCTAGCTTTATATGTATCCAAGTTTCCATGTATGTCAGTTTTCATTTTGAAAATCCATTTATAATCAACTAGCCTTGAGCCAGTAGGTTGTTCAACAAGTTCCCAAACTTGGTTGTCATACATGGATTGCATCTCAGCGTTCATGGCTTCCTGCCATTTATCCTTATCAATCCTTGATAAAGCATCTTGGTAGTTTGTTGGTTCATCCAAATCAACCACATAGCAACCATCCATGAGGAACCCATATCTCTCAGGGGGATTACTAATCCTACCAGATCTGTGAACGTCTTGTGTATTTTAATCATCCATTTGATCATTCTCAACATCTTCATGTTGAGTGCTAGTGTCAACCAATTGTGTATCAGCTACTTGATCTTGAACCTCTTCAAGATCTATCTTCCTCTCACTATTTCCTTCCATTAGGAACTTAGTTTCAAGGAACTCAGCCTTTCGAGCAACAAATACATTTTGCTCAGTTGGATCATAGAAATAGTATCCCATATCATCCTTGGGATATCCTATGAAGATACACTTCGTGGATCGAGCATTCAACTTATTAGGGACGTAACGCTTAGGATAAGCTTCACATCCCCATACCTTTAAGTATGATAGAGATGGAGGTTTTCCAAACCACATCTCATGAGGAGTTCGTTCCACTTTCTTGGTTGGGTCCATATTTAGAATACGAGCCGTGGAGCATAGACAATAACCCCAAAATGATAGAGGCAACGAGCTTCTAGCCATCATAGATCGAACCATATCCATTAGGGTTCGGTTCCTCCTTTCGGAAACTCCATTAAGTTGGGGTGTTCCAGGAGGAGTAAGTTGTGAGATAATCCCACAACCTTTAAGATGATCTTGGAAAGCATCGCTTAGGTATTCACCTCCTCTATCGGTACGAAGTACCTTGATTGTCTTATTGAGTTGATTTTGTACTTCGTTTTGATACTCTTTGAATGCTTCAAAAGTTTCGTCCTTATGTCTTAACAAGTAGACATATCCAAAACGACTGAAGTCATCAATGAAAGTAACGAAGTATCTTTCACCGTTCCTAGTTATGGGCTTAAAGGGTCCACATACATCCGAATGTATTAATCCCAATAAGTCCTTAGCCCTTTCATAGGTCCCTTTGAAAGGTGCTTTAGTCATTTTGCCTTGTAAACAAGATTCACATACATCAAACGAGTCTAGTTCATTTGATTTCAAAAGGCCATTCTTTTGAAGTGTATGCATTTGATTCTTGTTTATGTGACCAAGGCGATAATGCCATAAGTAGGAATCACTCAAATCCCTTTTGAGTTTCTTGGTGTTTGCATGGAACATTGAGCTATTGTATGATGTGTCATCATGAACCAATTCATAAATACCATTCGAAGGCGAAGCCTTAAAATAGAACACATTATCTAAAGAAACATGGATATCATCATTAATGAAATTAAGATTAAAACCATATTGTTTCAAACGGGATACAGAAATAATGTTTCGAGATAAATCGGGTGCATACAAAACATTTTTCAAAATAAGCTCCAAACCACTTGGTAGCTTCAAAACAAAGTCTCCTTGAGCTTTCACTTGCACCCTTGCTCCATTTCCCATGAAGAGACTTGTTGTTCCCGCTTCCTGATCACTTCTTTTGAACCCCTGCAAAGAATTGCAAATATGAGTTCCACATCCTGTGTCTAATACCCATGTATTAGAAGAAGTAATACTAAGCTCAATGTATACCATATATACATTACCTGAGGTTTGCCCTGCATCCCTCTTTTCTTTCAACTCTTTTAGGTAGACCGGGCAATTGCGTTTCCAGTGACCCATTTCACCGCAACCAAATCACGAATCTTCCTTGGGGTTAGCCTTTCCGGCAACCTTTTGCTTCTTATTGTTATTGGTTGGTGTAACCATCTTCCCCTTTCCCTTGCCCTTGCCTTGGTAGGCGGGTCCTTTCCTCTTAGCCGCCTTCGGCTTAGAAGTGTTATTGTTTTTGGACCCGCCTTCATTGATCATAAACATGGGTGAAGCCCTTTTACCCATGCTCGCTTCGGCCGTCTTAAGCATGGCATGTAATTCATCAATGCTTTTATCCCAACCATTCATGTTATAATTTAACACGAATGTGTCAAACCTCTTTGACAATGAGTTAAGGATAAGGTCCGTGGCTAATTCATTAGACACGTTGCAATTAAGACAGTTTGCTCAATCAATTAGGCTTTTCATCTTAAGGACATAAGATGAAACAGATTGGGTGTCGTCCATCCGACATGCATGAAGCGATCAAACCATTTCAAAGCGCTTGACACGAGCTTGTTGAAGGAACATCTCCTTTAACTGTGTGATCATGTCATATGCACTATGATGTTAAAAATCCTTTTGGAGTTCGGGTATCATAGTCCCAAGCATGAGGCAAGAAACTTGCAACGAATCGGTGAAATATTTCTCCCAATAAGCCATGCCTTCCGTATCATCCTCGTCCGGTTGATCGGGAATGGGGTCTTCCAATACATACGCCATATCCTCTAGTTTGAGGACAATTCTTAGATTGCGAAACCAATCCATGAAGTTCGTATGGTTGAGTTTTTCCTTTTCGAGGATTGACCTCAACGATAGGTTGTTAAAGTTGATAGGTGAGTTTGGAATGTTGTTGTTGTTATTGGCGGCCATCTACAAAATTTAACAAAGTTGTTTAAGTATTAATTTTAATTTAACAATCAATACCCTTTAAATCCAATTGATATTTATTAAATTTTAGAATCCAACGGTAAACCAAATTTCGGTTAGGTGACCTTTATCCCGTCAATTGATTTAGCTAGGTAGTCATTATATGAAAATTGCAATCCTTTTGCAACTTCTAAGTTATGGGATCATGCAATCCTTTTGCATGGAATATTTATCCCATCAACGCCTATTTGATCCTCATGCTTCGGTGACCCTAAGTTCATGATTCCCAAATCAAGTCGTCATACTTGCGTAAACGTGTAAATTTAACATACAAGTGGTTAGGTGACCTTTATCCCGCAAGTGTGCGAAATTTACCTCAATCATATTAGTTTGCTCATAACGGTTAGGTGACCTTTATCCCATTATGAGTTCCCTAATATTTTCAAGTGTCACACAAAAGGATGGCGTTTAACTTGTTTGCCTTGTGAATAAGGGATTTTAAGTTTTCATTATTTCTAGTTTAAGAAAACTTTTATGCCATACACCAACATGCATTTAGTGTATGGTTCATTTGAAATCCATTTTCAAGTCTTGTAATTTAGCCAATTACTTGATATAAACCATTTTATATATGTGATTCAACAACCATTTATTATAATCCTTTTAGTGTTCTTAATAACCATTTATTAATGTCCTTTTGCCATTTTTAATTTAACCGATTAAATTGTGGTTTGGTAAATTTCATGTTGTTAATAATTTAACCAATTAAATTGTAGTTTTGC
Organism: Rutidosis leptorrhynchoides; assembly: GCF_046630445.1. Taxonomy (NCBI): domain Eukaryota; kingdom Viridiplantae; phylum Streptophyta; class Magnoliopsida; order Asterales; family Asteraceae; genus Rutidosis; species Rutidosis leptorrhynchoides. The sequence goes on from NC_092337.1 coordinate 393,147,234, forward strand.
TTGTTGTTAACTTGTGTGATAACTTGTTGTAGTAACATACACAATCCACAATCAGCCACGCATGCAAAACAAATGTTCACAATCAAGCCTTTTGGTAGACATTTTGTTTAGCCGAAAACAAAATGCTACCGGTCAATGGGTGAAACATAAAGTAAGAGGTTTTAACCTCCCACTTAACCTTGCATCCAAATGCTTGTACTTGTGTTCTTCAAGTCTTCATCATCTTCATCTTTTTACAAAATATATATCCTAATACATTTTGTCTAAAATTGAAATTACAACCTAATCTATTTTACATGCCAAATATAAAATAAATTACATAACCAAAATAATATAATTACAAACCAAATTGAATGAATATTACAACCACATGAAGGAATTAATATTACATACCAAATGAATTATTAATAATCATCCAAACAAAAGGTCAAGGCTTGATTGTGAACTTCTACATACAACAAATATGACCAAAATGGAAGAGCCCAAAACCCATTTTGGGACTCAAACAATTCGGCCTAAATAACATACCCACCCAAACCCATTAATTTTTGCATTTTTCTTTCATGCATGTACATAAAATACAAAAATATAGTGGGTATAATAAATCATCTCGAAGCATATTCCATCAACTTCGGCTCTAGATACCATTGTTAGGATTTAACAAGTTCCAAAATGCATAAAACATAATAAGAGTCAAACTTAGCGAAAGCATGTAATTACCAATTTTAGTCTTGTTAAACTTTAACCAATTAAAGTTAAATCGCAATTAGGATCAAGTTGTGAAACATACTTACAAACTACAAGATAGATAAGAGATTATACCTTCTCCAAGCTATGTAGTTGATGATGAAGAAGATGATGATGAATGGAGCTTCAAAAGTATGAAACCTCAAGTTGTTATACCCCAAACTTTGCACCAACACCCTAGCTTTTAGTTAGGATTTATTTGACACTTAATTAGAACTTGCAAAATCAAATGAAGAACCCTTTTTCTTCCCTCTTTGGTCACGGCAAAAGACAGTAGCAGCAAAGAGTTTTTTGCAGTTTTTTTTTATGTGTTTAAGTGTATTTTTGCATGTATTACTTGAGTCAAGGCTTTGGTAAACTACTTAAGCATGTACCTTAGGATTTGAGCTATCTTAAAAGTGACAAAACAAGGCATGGGTGTCTCCTTGGAGACTCCAAAATTCTGCACACTTTTAATTATATAATAAGGTTTATATTTTATAAAACTTGTTATAAAATACTTTGTAATTTATATAAAACTTATTGTATAAAGTATGCATTTGTTAAGTCACTTATTTTATAAACCAATTTTATAAAATATAACACAATATAATTATTTAAACCTATAAATAATTAAATACAAATTATCCAAATAATTTATTTCAAGTAATAACATTTTAGAAAACCGATTTTCTAAAGTTCAAGTGTCGCGTATTTATTTAACGATCCAGTCGTTAAGATTAAATACATATAAAGTGTTGGTAAGCTTGTTATTGGGTATGGCTCGACTTGGATCATAACACATTAGCCACATTAATTTAATATGTCTCTCGGGCATACGAAATACCTTCAGATTCATCAAGGATTTCTCTTTGGTTGCTCGACCTCTAACCGCGTTAACTCACAAGGGAAATAAATTCATTTGGGCAACCGAACAAGAATCCGCATTTCAAATCTTGAAGACAAAGCTAACCACCGCTCCTATATTGTCACTTCCCGAAGGTAATGATGATTTTGTTGTGTATTGTGACACCTCGAAACATGGTTTTAGGTGTGTGTTGATGCAACGAACGAAAGTCATTTCTTATGCTTCTCGACAACTCAAAATTCATGAACGAAACTACACGACACATGATCTCGAACTTGGAGCCGTTGTTTTTGCACTTAAAATGTGGAGACACTATCTTTATGGAACCAAAAGTACCATCTTCACCGATCACAAAACCCTCCAACACATCTTTGATCAAAAGCAACTAAACATGAGACAACGACGGTGGATTGAAACTTTAAATGATTATGATTGTGAGCTTCGTTACCATCCCGGGAAGGCAAACGTAGTAGCCGATGCCTTGAGTCGAAAAAAGAGCTGTGCCTCTTCGTGTCCGAGCTTTAAACATCACCATTCACACCAACCTAAATAGTCAAATTCGTGTAGCCCAAGATGAGGCTCTCAAGGATGAAAACATCTCTCTCGAACACTTGAACGTCCTCACCTCTCGATTCAAAGTTAAAGAAACCGGACTCCGATATTTCGCCGGAAGAATTTGGGTGCCTAGTTATGGGGACTTGCGAAGCCTTATTTTAGACGAAGCCCATAAGTTAAGATATTCGATTCACCCCGGTGCCAATAAGATGTACCACGACCTCAAAGAACAATATTGGTGGCCGAACATTAAAAAGGACGTTGCTACTTATGTTGGAAAGTGCCTAACTTGCTCCAAAGTCAAAGCCGAACATCAAAGACCATCCGGACTACTTCAACAACCCGAGATCCCGCAATGGAAGTGGGAAAGGATAACGATGGATTTTATCACCAAACTACCAAAGACGGTTGGCAGTTATGATACTATTTGGGTTATTGTTGACCGTCTCACCAAATCCGCACATTTCCTATCCATGAAGGAAACCGACAACATGGAGAAACTCGCACAACTTTACATTAAAGAAATCGTAGCCCGACACGGTGTACCCTTATGGATTATCTTCGACCGAGATGGCCGTTTTGTTTCTAGATTTTGGCGTACTTTACAAGAAGCGTTGGGAACGCGTTTAGACATGAGCACCGCATATCATCCACAAACCGACGGACAAAGCGAACGCATAATTCAAACTTTGGAAGACATGCTACGAGCTTGCGTTGTCGACTTTGGAAAAGCTTGGGATAAGCACTTGCCTCTCGCCGAATTCTCCTACAACAATAGTTATCACGCGAGTATTAACGCCGCACCATTCGAAGCTTTATATGGCCGAAAATGTCGTTCACCTCTTTGTTGGGCCGAAGTAGGCGACACACAAATCACCGGACCCGAACTCATTCATGAAACAACCGAGAAAATCGTTCGAATCCAAGATAGGCTTAGGACGGCCCATAGTCGTCAAAAGAGCTATACCGACAAAAGACGCAACGACCTCGAATTTCAAGTCGGTGATCGCGTAATGTTAAAAGTCGCACCTTGGAAAGGTGTAATCCGATTCGAGAAGCGCGGGAAGCTAAACCCGCGGTATATTGGTCCTTTCGAAATCTTGGAGCGTGTTGGAACCGTTGCTTATCGTTTAGATCTTCCATCTCAATTGAGCTCCGTTCATCCTACCTTTCATGTATCCAACTTGAAAAAGTGTCTTGCAGAACCCGATATCGTCATCCCTCTTGAGGAACTTACTATTGATGACAAACTTCATTTTGTGGAGGAACCGGTTGAAATCGTGGACACCACTGTCAAGACGCTAAAACAAAGCCGAATCCCGATTGTCAAGGTCCGCTGGAACGCCAAAAGGGGACCCGAGTTTACTTGGGAAAGATAAGATCAAATGCAAAGGAAATACCCTCATCTTTTCCCGGTTCCGGAAACGCAAGATTCCGAGGAAGAAACAACGACTACTACGCCTACTTAAATTTCGGGACGAAATTTCTTTTAAGGAGTAGGTAATGTAACATCCCGCCTTTTTCCGTTTAACTATTATAAATTTCCATTATATGTTTATAACATCTCCCGTTGATGCGCGTTTTAAAAATATCTCGTTTAGGTAATTCACGCACCCGCAACCGAACTCGAGGGACTAGTTTCGCCAAAGTGCCAAAGAGGTGACTAGCATTTGACTAGTCAACCCCACCTCCCTTTCTTTTCCATTTCATTTTCTTTTTCTTTCAATACTTTCACATTTTCTCTCATTTCTCCATTTCAAGATTCATCATCCAAATCACATCTTGCAAGCTTCAATCAAAACAAATTACATATTTGGAATCCTTGCAACTTCCTCTTCGATTCCATACCGATTTCATCAAGTTTGAGTAACTTTCTAAAATCACTAGATTTTGTGTTCTTGATGTTTTTAACTTATAAAGTTGTTAATTAGTGTCTATGGCTCAAGTTTAACATGAATATATGATTTATATGTTCGATCTTGTTATTTTGGTAACTAGCATGAACTTGAAACTTTGGTGTGTTTGATTTGGTGATTTGGTTGTTTGAATAATGTTAAATGTTATAAATGCATGTATTAAATGTGTTCCTAACATCACTAGCTTCAATTTGATGTGTAGGTTGTTTTAGAAAACTTCATAAACATGATTAGTGATTTTGATGTTGTTGGTTAGGGTATGATAGAATTGAATGTGAACATTTAATGTATTGAATGCCATGAATTGTGGTTGGTAAGTAGTTAGTTAGATCGTATGCTTGATTATCTACAAAACGGCGTATTATATGCATGCATTAAGTTCCCGAATCATATTTTGTGCATTTATGAACTTGAGCATTTATGATGAACATTAATTGATCATTTATTTTGGAAAGTCGATTGTTACAAATGATGTTTTTGGTTGTTGAAATGTGCTTAGTTGTTTTCCTTGTCAAAAGAGCTTTCCAACGATATAAGATGCGAGTTCTAAGTGTTTGCGGTTTGTGTTTTATGCATAAAAAGGTTTTGGTTTGAGACTTAGAAAACTGAAACTGGCCAGGTACCAGCTCGCGTGTATTGCCGCGGCGTGACCAGCCTATGTCGCGGCCACTACATTAGGCGTGTCCAGGTTCTGACCTCCTTGTCCAATATACGAAAAATGTGTGGCATGCTATGGACCTCCGATTCACATGTAACTTGTTCTAACAAACTTATATGTGAATAAAAACCTCAGAAAAATAGTTCGGGACCCGACCCGAACGTGTTGACTTTTTCGTTGACTTTAACCGACCAAAGTTGACTTTTAATCAAACTTAACCAAATGTTTGTGCAATCATTCTAACATGCTTTTATACTTGTATCTTGCATGAAACGTGACAATTTGACTCACATGCTTTAGTAATCGAGTTGTAACGAGCCATAGGACTAATTGAACACTTTGACCGACCGCGTTTACCGATATTGATACAACCTATTTGTTTAGGTCAAGACTAGCATTCGTTCTTGCACACGTTTACTTGTTAAAGTATCTTTACATACGTGCACTCAAGGTGAGATCATAGTCCCACTTTTACTCTTTTGAACTTACATTTGGGATGAGAAAACATAAACGTTTCTTTTTACTAAGTGAACACAAGTACAGGAAAACAAACATTCTACATACGAGTTTGAACAAAAATCCTCAATTCGATTATTATTAGTTACACTTGCCGGGTGTAAGCGAGAACTTATGTTATATGGCCATATGGGTTTGACAAACCCTCATTCAAACGGTTCGCTACCGTTTACGAATGGAATATATTTTCGAGAAACAGTGTATGTTCTAACACTATTGTGATGGGGTTCTATGGAAGGAATGTTAAGCATTGATAATTGGGTGCTCGTGAATATTAACTTTTGGAATGTATTACTATTATATCAAGTTACAAATCTTGTGGTTCACTTGTACTTACTTACTTAAACCTATGATTTCACCAACGTTTTCGTTGACAGATTTCTATGTTTTTCTCAGGTCCTTGAACGTTTTGTGATACATGCTTCCTCTCATTTCTTTTGATACTTGCTTGGATGTCGAGTATACATGCATACGTGGAGCGTCTTTTGGCTACTTTCAAATTGTGTCGCATATGTTTCATTTGTATTTTAAACTTTGTAACGTAACTAGTTGTCGAACTACTTTGTAAACCTTGAAACATCTATACTTTTGAAATGAATGCGACATACTTTTGGTCAAACGTTGTTTTAAAGACTTATGACCACGTAACGGGACCTAAGTAGACGGCGCCGTCAAATGACGATTTTGTCGGGTCGCTACATTGTACGAATACGGATTGAATACGAGTAAATTGTGTTTACTGTAGCAAATAGTATTTTATTGTAGCAAATAGTATTTTATTGTAGCAAATAGTATTTCACTGTAGCAGCGAAAATTTACTGTAGCAAATAGTATTTTACTGTAGTAAATAGTGTTTTACTGTACATCTTTGATTTAATTTTATTTCTTCTTATATATATATATATATATATATATATATATATATATATATATATATATATAATAAAAACTTACATCATAAAAAAATAAAACGATTATATAATTATCACAAGTTATGACGTTCGTGAATCATCAGGCAAACTGGGTGGTCAATGGTCTACATGAAACTCATTTCAAAGTCTTAACAAGTTTGATTGCTTAATATGTTGGAAACATTTAATCATGTAAATATCAATTTCATTTAATATATAATCATGAAAAAGTTCGGGTCACTACAAGTTAGGGCCTGACGGGAGATATTTCTAGAAAACACATTTTCTTGCTCCCAAAGCTATTTCCTTGTATTGTTTTGCCTATTTAAGTATCCTATTGTAACCCATACATGTATTCACGAAATTTATCAATAAAAAAACTCTCTTTGGTGGCCGAGGATTAGAGTAATCAATCGTGATTACATATAACCTGGTTAAATTCTTTTGTCTTTTACGATTCTTGCTAGTTTTCAGTATCTTCACATACTTTTCGTTTATTGAAAGTGGGTTTGATAACCTAGGGTTATCAAGTCTTGATAGGGTTCACGAACTTTATTCCTAACAACTCTCAAGATTTCTCTGTCAACCGCGTCAAACTTGATCAAAGCCACAATTTCTTGAATTTTCTCACTCATTTCTCAGATTTTCTCGTAAAATCTTGAATTTTCTCGCACATTTTTCGAATTTTCATGTAAAATCTCGTAAAAATGTATTTAAGTACACATATATTTATTTTTATATATTTATATTAAAAAAACTAAAAAGTCAACGTCCGAGATCTCACCAAAATTTTTCTGAGATGCCGAAATTTTCCAAAAAATGTTCAAACAAAATATCTCCAGATCCGAATTAGGTTTATGTTGAGATGTATATATATATGATGATTGTATTTGATCTCTCCATAAAAGTAAACCTCCGATATTTGAGTAGTTCAATATCCGAGTCCAATTTATTGCGGATTCGAATATCAAATGGTCAAATTCACTATTCCAATTTTGAGTTATCCTAAATTCCTAATCAAGGTTGCAAAATTCGTTATTCGGGGATTAATCGGTCGGGACTTTAGAAGGATTAATCGAAAATTCGGGGATTAATCGGAGATTAATCGGATTGTAGTGTATACATTTAAATACTAAATTTTAAAAATTATATGTGTAACTATAAAAAAAACCATAAATATAAAGATAATTTTTAACATAATTGTTTAAAATTGTTCATTTTACTTCAAAATTATAAAATTCTAGTTTAAATTCACGTTAAAATGTTAACCGTTTTTGACTTTGAATGACTTTGATTATCAAATTCAATTTTGATCCATCAATTGACGTTGACCGTTTAATTAAATGAATTTTTAAAAATCGGAACGGATTACTCATAAAAATGATTAATCGTGGATTAATTGATGAGTAATCGGGTTTTTTACAAACACTGTTCCTAATTCTGAAAACCCCTAAATAGTAGTCCGTACCACATTGATATACGGGTCCGAATAAAGAATCAAATACCCGGCCCGATCATTATTTGTTTCCCAAGAATGTGCAATTTTGCCCTCGCTAATCCTGTTTATTATTTCCTCAAATAATTGTCATCCCTCTCTAGTCTCTGTATTAAGGTCTTTCGATTTGAGGATTCAGCAGCCAGCTAACCAAAATGTCTCGGCACGCCACCACTAGATTCATCTCAAAACTTAAATCTTCGATCTCTCAATCGCGTTCTTTCGCCACCGCTCCTCCACCTCCCGCCGTCTTCGTCGACAAAAATACTCGCGTCATTTGTCAAGGAATCACGGGTAAAAATGGCACTTTTCACACCGAACAAGCCATCGAATATGGCACTAAAATGGTACATCTTATTATTAATTATCATTTATTTATATTTTATATTCATAATATAACATAAATATATTTATTAATCGTTCGCTGTTGTTTATAACGTATTTTTAATTTACCTCACGTTGACGTCCGCCTTTGATTGCGACGTGATCTCGTTATGCACTTGCTATTGTCGGATCTAGGGTTTTGAATTGTCCTGTGATCCGTAAATTGATTTATATAATTTTGCATCATTAATTACAACAATGACACTCATAATATTGTTATTTGTTAATTAATATTAAATGTTCGCATAATAAAAATATTAAAGCATCTGTATTAATTGTATTTCTGAAAGTGTGAAGTTGATACGTTACAGTTGTGAATACTAGTTTACTACCTTACTGTACCTGAATAGTTTTATTTCGATTTCATATAAAGGTCTATTTAATTTAATTTAATTTAGTTTGCTGTAATGACATTTTGTTGATATGTATTATTTCGAATTTTGTTAACTTGTAGGTTGGTGGAGTTACTCCAAAGAAGGGTGGAACAGAGCATTTAGGGCTTCCTGTTTTCAACTCAGTTGCAGACGCAAAAGCTGAAACCAAGGCTAATGCATCAGTTATTTATGTACCTCCACCTTTTGCTGCAGCCGCAATAATGGAGGCATTGGAGGCTGAACTGGATTTAATTGTTTGTATTACAGAAGGAATCCCACAACATGACATGGTAAGCTGATTTACTCTTATCTGATATATTCATGTACAGCTGTTTAATAGAGGTAGCTTATTACTGTTACGTATTTACGTCTGCCATGTTTGAATTTACTTGTACTTCAATAATTATAACTGTGTTTCCCTTTATTATTATTATTCTTACATATAGGTTCGGGTAAAGGCTGCTCTTCTTCAGCAATCAAAAACAAGATTAATTGGTCCCAATTGCCCTGGTATCATTAAGCCTGGAGAATGCAAGATTGGAATTATGCCTGGATATATTCACAAACCAGGACGTATTGGTATTGTGTCTCGTTCTGGCACACTAACTTATGAAGCGGTGAGATTTAAGCTGCTATTACTCATCCCTCTAGCTTATGTTTTTCATGCTTTTTTTCTTCTACTTCTTTTTGTAAAAGTTCTAATTCATTTGCTTTTTTATGAAGCTTGGGTTATATGTATATACCTTGCTGCTTCATTAATAGTTTAACTTTTAACACAAAGATTACTTCAATTAAAGTAGGACCACTGATGAAGGTTTGACCAAGTAAAGATTTGTCTGTGATCTGAGCTTCTTCACTATGTTGTCAAAATCTAAGTTGTTTCTTTGGATGCTGATAGGAATCTAGAATAAACTAATAACCAAGACAGTATCATGAGCTCATAATGTGTTAACTGACAAATCCATGTAACATAATAGGGTGCAATAAGTTTCTGATATAATAGATGATTACTTTACACGATTGTTATGAATTGTTGAATGGAGGTGCATGGAGTTGATGGTGCGAGCTTGACATAGAAAATGACATCAAGCTTATGTTCTTAAGAATTTTATTTCCTTCAACTGTTTTGATAAATTTTACTACATTGTATGCAACTTATATATTGGCTTGCTTAACCTTTTCACAGGTTTACCAAACCACTGTTGTTGGCCTAGGCCAATCCACCTGTGTAGGCATTGGTGGGGATCCTTTTAACGGAACAAACTTTGTGGACTGCGTGAAAAAATTCATTGCTGATCCTCAGACAGAAGGTAATTTAAGTTTGATGAATTGGCATGTAGTAATTTCTTCAATTTGGGTGATTGTATACTGATCCAATTAGAGAGAAGACCTGTATTGATGTGTTCTAAAATCTATGTAGGTATCGTTCTGATTGGTGAGATAGGTGGTACTGCAGAAGAAGATGCTGCTGCTCTTATAAAGGTAAGATATGATACACTTGTATACAGTTTGCTCACATGATCTTGTAATGCTGTCTTCTCTTGTTGTTAATTTGTGATTTAAAGATGACAATGGAAACAAACTTAATGTGGCCCATTTAGTGATTTTTTAATGGTAGTCTTAAAATATAAAACGAATTGGATTATTGTGTGCTTTATATAAACTCATCTCTGTTAAAGATATGGTTTAACTGCAGAAACTTAATGAGACACTCTGTTTATTTGGGATTTAAAGTTTACTCGATGATATTATGAACTTGAAAGTTGTAAGAATCATTAAAACCTGCATGTCTTTTTGGGGTTTAATCCGGCCTTTTAGTTCAAAGTTTCAAACACCTATCCCATCATGTAAGAAATTGCATAGCTTTGGTTGGTCACTTATGGAAATTGAATTCTAGATGTTAAAAAATATATATGCAATGTACTTAACAAGTGTTTGGGAAATTACCTTATTGTCATCAACTAGTAGTAGTATTTCTTATATCTGATTCTGATACGAACATCCAATACATCCGTTCCAAAATTATCTGTATCATCGGGCACCCGAAGTGCAGGTATCTGAACTTTTCGGTTCGGGTTTTGGGTAGTGATTTTAAGTTGTTGGGTAAATCTTATCCGAAAAATAGATTTTTGTATATAAGATTTATAATTATATTACTTATTTTGTTAAACTAAAGTATATAATCTAAATCGTGTTATTATTATTTTTACATGAAAGATCTGTCTTATATTATTAAAGACCAAGTTATTGTATTAGTATTGTGATCATTCTTGAGATTTCTTTCATATAGTTTTATTTCATAAACTATGTTTAATTCATTGTTCAAATCTTATTAATGTAGAAATCTTTGTATTTAAGATACACAAAAATAGAAATAAAATTATTTATTATATTTATTATATGATTCAGAACCCTATATCCTATCCGAAATTAATTTTGGATAGCCCAAAATTCTGGATAGGGTTGTGGATGGTGAAGTCTAGTATCCAAAGTTTAAAAATTTGCAAACTTGGGGTTATGAAACTTTGGATGTTCGAAAATGAAGACCCTTAATTGTGAGTTGTTCATGTGGTACAGGAAAGCGGCACTGATAAGCCTATTGTTGGCTTTATTGCTGGACTTACTGCTCCACCTGGTCGGCGTATGGGTCATGCTGGAGGTATATTTTTGCTCTATATATATTTATTTTACTTTGTAACATATTTTATATTGCCTATGTTATTCAAGTAGGCAGTGTGATAAAAAAAAATAGTTGTCTTTTGGAGTTTTGGGTCATTCATTTTTGCCGTGCCTTTCTCCTGCTAATAATATATAAATTATTTACCTTTTTCCAAGTAAAAAGTTTGTAAGCTAAATGTTGTTAGTTCTTCAACTACATGTTTGCAGTTTTTTTTAGTAGTGTTTCATTTTATTTTATTTCCGTTGCAAATGTGGAACCAATATTTCCATTGCTTTCAAGATATATAGCTTATAGCTTATTGTCCGATGTCTTTGATCATTAACTGAATCGATCTCCATTTGAACCTTGCAGCTATAGTATCAGGTGGAAAGGGTACTGCACAAGACAAAATCAAGACCCTTAAGGAAGCAGGCGTGACGGTTGTAGAATCACCCGCCAAGATTGGATCTGCAATGTTTGAGGTCTTTAAACAAAGGGGCCTTGTCTGATTCCATCCATGTATTAAGAACCCATTTTCAGTTCATAATAACGAACATAAACAAAACACCCAGGCGAGTTAAGTCGATTACGTTGAGTATTTTTAGCAATTTTTCCTTTTATGACAAGCCAAGTGTCATGGCATTGTTTCTTTAGTTTTTGCAAACTCAAATTTGAAGGAGTACAGGTATTTGGAGTTTACACAACTCATTATGATTGATTGAGTTGAATGGAACACAACCTTTTTGTGCCTATTTCTACAATTCAATTTTAAATTCCGATAAAGAATTGTGCATTTCAATTAATCTTTTGAAGTAAAGCTCAAAATTTTAAGTCAGTTTTTATTGTAAAGAAGAAAGGTTGAATGTTAATCATCGTGTATAAGTGGGAGTAGATACCGGAAGTTACGAATTAGTCGGTAATACAGAGAACATTTCATGTTCATTTGGTTTCTTGTACTCGATTTTGTAAATCATAATACTTTTTAAACTTGTTCGTTTTAATTGACCCTATATAAGACAAAGTAGATGTCAAATTTAACCCTATTGAAAAAGGCGGCTCTTGAGGTTGGTTTTGTGTATTTTCGTTTTGTGCACTTAGGTTGGTTTTGTTCGTTGTATTTTCGTGTATTTTTCAGTTTCTATTTGGTTTGTTTTTGTTTAGGTGATTGCTTTTTAGACGCGAGATTTCGTGTTTCCATGCTCTTTGTATTTCTTGTTGAAGGCGTTTTTCTTTGGAAAACGATATCGTTTTTATACGAGTATTCATTTTTTCCCAAAAAAAGATATCAAAATTGTTAAGATAAAACGCAAGCTTTGTTACTAAACTAGTGTTCTAAAATAAAAGTTACTAGTGTTAAAAATTGAAACTTTAGCTACTGCCAATCTCAACATTTCGTTCAGAATACTCTTATTAGGTGCATTAAAAATAAGAAGCAGGCAACAAAGTTAAAACCATAATCTAACCTCACTTTACAACCCCTGAATTGTGGAGATGCACTCAGGTTTGGTTGGATCTTGATTTGTTCAATTCGTGTCTTGGTCGAACATTTTGGAGTGGTTAGATAGTTGATCTGCTAGGGAAAACAAGCAGAGATTCTTCCATTATTTACACTCTTCTATGGATGCCGTGGCGATATAGATATTGCGTGTTATTCGTGAATAGTTCAATGAAGAAATGTAAACTTTTTGGTTCCATTCTTATGTATTCGTTTTCGTGGTTAAAACATAGAGACAATATTTCTTCTAGTTGGAAAGTGTGGCTTTTAGAGACTTTGTAATGCTTCCCTATCATTTTGTTAGAGGTGTTTTCTTCAATAAAAATCTAGCCGTTCAAAAAGGAAGAAGTAAGCAAAAATTGTTGATGTCAAAGGGTATATTGGAATACCTATTTACTCAGTATGATATGGACCTGAAAAAGAGCTATTTTTTAGCTCTAAGTGGAATGTGTTGGCTATCACGTTCGACCCCCTTTGGTGACTCCTAACCGCAGTTAAAAAAATGTTGCAAATAGCCGAAGACGCAACACAATCAATATCACCACACATCAACAACTAACAATTAGTGGTGAGTCTACTCTTAACCATGTGAGTTCCTTTGACCCCACTAACTTTTTATTTCTTACTACAAATTACACCTAAAATTTTTTAGGACACTACTATATTTAAAGATATGATCTCATATATTTTTAAAATCAATGACTTTTTTTCAAGTAAACAGTCATATTTTGAAAAAAAAACCTTACAAAGTACTACTCAAATTGTATAGGACTCCATTGAGTTTCGCACATAGATTCGCCAGTGCTAACAATACGCTTAAAAAAGTTGTATCAGCCCACTCAGACAAAAGCTGAAAAAAAAACTTCAAAAGCAAAAGTAAAAGCAAAAGCAAAAGCATGCAAGTGCAACACATCATACTGGACACCATTTCCATTTATACTCCGAACCTATATCCACTAAAATTGGCAAGAAACCGAAAAGGGACTCATACAATTAATGAAAGGTTTGTTGCTTCCAAAAAGATATGATATCTTAGGTTTGGTGTTCTTATTGGGATGGATGTTGTTGCAGCAGTCATAGTACAACTGTACAAGTGCAATTTGGAGATGAAGATGTTGCTTGTGAAATTGAATCATGATTCATTGTTAATGGATTTTTAACAGCTCGTAGATGCAAGTCATTCTAGGTTGAGTTACATGGTATTTCATTGGTATGGCTGGGGAACTCGTAGCAGCCCTTTAAATAAAATTACACGATATCGAAGATTAAACAAATGATGTATCATGTGTATGTATTAGAGTACTCTTATTCTTGACACCTATCTTCACAACCACACAGTACCACATCAACGCCAACTCATCATTTCTTTCTCATTACTAACCCACCACTTTACACTAATATCCATCACATACCTTTTCACAACTACATTGTGACTCACATAAATTAATTAATTACTACAGTTACAACAAAAAAAGCTCACAACTCACTGGTTTAATATGCTTGACAATGACATGTTGAAGGACGGTACTTCAACAGCTTAGCATTGACATGTTGCTAGCATTAGAGTCTTCAACGGCTTGGGCCAAAGAAGCTCCAAAGGCGCTCAAGACATACACCGATAATAGCGGCTTAGTAGACATAAAGTGTAATGATATTTACATCACTTATATATATATAAAATCATTAAATTTGTGCATCAAACACTTGTACTATACACAACTTCTGCACAAATTTGCCGGATTTATAAAAAGGATGGTGAATACGTTACAACCCATCGGACCGGCCCTCAGAATTTGGTTGAAAAGCTATCTACCTAATATTTAAATGAAAAGGATGAATAACTAAAGAAAAGGTGGAGATGAAGGTTTGACGGGCGGAATAGAGATAGCGGCTCGTGACGACGGACTAGATTCCGGGTACCATGTTAAATAATAGAACCCTGTAATGATTATGTTATCATAATGCGGTATATATAGAGTACATAATCCCTAAACCTAGATAAACCTTAATGGACTCTAAACCCTAATGGACTCTAAGCCCACATACGAACTCAGGCGTTATTATCGTCTAACACATCCTTGCAGTCCGAACGACGAAATCGCGAAAATTCGGACTGGAATATATAAAACACTAGTTTTAAATAAAGAAATAGAACACATATCTTCATTTGTTAGATGATGTTATGGCCCAAGTCTAATTGTGAGATTAAGGCTAGTAATGATTACAACAACAACAACAACAACAACAACAACAAAACCCAATCCCATATGTGTGGGGTATGGGGGAGGTGAGACGTTGTGACAACCCGTAAATTTCCGGCAAAATTTAAACAAAAATCTTTATATGATTTCATTTAACCGCGACTAATTCCGACGATTCATGAGCAATTATTTGTAAATAATTACGCATTAATTTGATATATTATTATTATTATTATTATTATTATTATTAATATCCTTTTTAAACAAGATATCAATAATTAATATCTTTATTATCAGTATTGTTATTATGAATAAAAAAAATATATTGACAAATATTCTTGGAAAAGTAGTAAATCAATTTGTTTATTTTTAAAAAAATATATATATAAAAAAATCCTTAAAATAAATGTTTTTTTAATAAAATAAATAAATAAACAAATAAATTACTTTTTAATTAAAAATTATAATGGAAAACTACTTTTATTATTTTATTTTGTACATTATCCCATGACCTAACATTTAATACTTTTGAATTTTAAAATCCCATTAAAATTAAAATATTTCTTTTTCTTTTAATTATTTTATTTTTTTACCTAATTTTTTCAAGTATAAATACCCCTCATTTCTCATTCAAACTCACACCAAAATTTCTCTCATTCTCTCTTTGAAGAATTACTACTAGTAAGTATTCTTTTCTTACTTTTTACTTTTTACTTTTTACTTCGATTTATTATTTTTTTTACCGAAATATGTAAATAATGTTATAAATTATATGCAATTAAAATTAAAATAAATAACATGTTATAATTAGTAATATATGTTACTAAAAATTATAAAAGTATTTTTATGAATTAATATATAGGAGTTATAATTAAAATCGAATTAATGAATATATATGTATATACGCACCTAACGTGAAGGTTATAATTAAAGATAGCGTACAAAGACTACAAACATCATCGCTACTTGTGGCCTAGGGTGATCCTTGTTACCATTATGGGACGCTTGTGGATCTCGAATGCCAAGACTTAGATTCTGGTCAAGAGATCCTGGGCCGCTCGGTAACAATAGATCATTCGAGTGACTTGCATGTTAGCGACGAAGTTTGGGCTAGATTGTACAACATCTTTGTTAAGAATTATAACCCGAACATTCTTAAACTAGAAGCTTACTATAAGTGGAAGTTTTTCATAAATAGCAGGTTTCCAAAAATAGAAACTTTTGAGAAATAGGAACTTTTCTCGAAAACCGTCACTGTCAATATAGTTGCTATATTAGTAAACATACTTTATGTCAAGTTAGACATTAACTAATCAAACGTTATACCTCAAGGTTGATATCCAGATCACTTACTTGCTTTACTTTCCTTCTTGCGTGGAATACTTCAACTGCTATTTAAGGTGAGTTTTCATAGCTCCCTTTTTATCTATATTTTTGGGCTGAGAATACATGCGCTACTTTTATAACTGTTTTTATGAAATGAATACAAATACTAAAATTGATTTTTCGTGAGTTTTCATAGCTCCCTTTTTATCTATATTTTTGGGCTGAGAATACATGCGCTACTTTTATAACTGTTTTTATGAAATGAATACAAATACTAAAATTGATTTTTCGTGAGTTTTCATAGCTCCCCTTTTATCTATATTTTTGGGCTAAGAATACATGTGCAACTTTTATAACTGTTTTACACGTATCAACTATTAAACTGTGATATGTTGGGCTATGACCAGCAAGTCCCCAACCGACAAGTATAAACGATAAATTGTACGGGGCAAACTTGAAAGTCTAGTCTAAATATCAGTACCAACTATTAAACTGTGATATGTTGGGCTATGACCAGCAAGTCCCCAACCGACAAGTATAAACAATAACTTGTACGGGGTAAACTTGAAAGTCTAGTCTAAATATCAGTACCAACTGTTAAACTATGCTATACCCGGCTATGTCCGACTAAGTCCCTACAGTGATATTTTTAATTGCTGCGGCATTCTTAATTATTGGGGATAGGCCTATCGGGAGTAACGTCCCCGATACATTTGACTAAGTCTTTGTATTACTTGATAATGAAATTAAACGACAAGGACAGAACAACTTGTCACGGGGCAAACAACGTTTAGTCTAAATATCACGCACTGGCATAACTTTTTGATCCTGCGGGAGATCAACTTGACTGGATCTGAGTGATCTACTTACAAAACAAATCTTGTGGTCTAACACTATTACTGAAATCATTATTTATGACAAACCTATGAACTCACTCAACCTCGTGTTGACTTTTTAAGCATGTTTATTCTCAGGTACTTAAATATTGCTTTCGCTATATATCTACTGCTTTGATGATGATTGCTTGCTATGCTTGGAGTCTTCATTACATATCATATCAATTAAAGACATATTTATCTTCCGCTGCAAAACTCAACAAAACGTCTCATGTAGAGTCGTTCTCGTTTATACAACTGTGATTTGATATAATTAGTCACAAATACCCCAGGCCCTATTTGGGGGTGTGATAGATTGGTATCAGAGCTGGTTTAACTGCGTCCAAAGCAACGACCGGTTAACGTTCCTAACATTCGGGTTCGGTTAACGGCAATGACTTTGGGTGAGTTAGTCGTAGGGGGGTTCTCACAGTGTTACCTGTGACGAAGCATTGGCTCTTACTCCTTGCGATCCTTTTATGGTTGGCCAAATAACAGCGGTGACGCGGGCTATAAAATCAGAGTCTGAGGTACACTCAGTGGTTACCCTATTCGTAGGAACGGCACTGTTTGGGAATAAATCCCCAATCTGTTGTCACAGATTGGTATCAGAGCAGGTTGTTGTAGAGAACCAGGATTGCATTTTATGTGTGCCTTATACAATTAGGTACCTTAGTAATGTAGGACTACAACTATCCTTGACCATAGTGCCTTTAATTGTTGCCGTTAACTGTTAAATACTACCCTATACTTTTGAAACTTTACTTATCTTAGAATGCCAAGCCAATCTAAGAACTCTGCTCATTCTCCTAAGTACTATCCAATTCTTCCACCATATTTAAATGCGACACCATGATTTCTGAAATTCTCGACATTCCTTTGTCATCTATCATGGTTTTGTGTATTACATATGTATTACATGAAATGTTATCAATGATTCTTGAAATCTCTACTATTCATATTCATTACTTTCAAAATCTTTGATTTCTCGTTATTTTTGATCATTGAATTTTCTTGACGGATGGCGTCTACGAAATTCTAGAATGGAAGGGTTTAGATTACCGATTTAAAGGATCCTATAGCTCAAGCCCCTAGACCTGAATAGGCCATTACGAATTGAAAGTCTTTAATCGAAAGATTATTAGATTACATACTTATCATTTTATAATCTCAACACGTCATACTGCCATTATTGGAGTATAGACAAATCATATCTTATCATATCTATCCCAATAGACCTTGTCTACCACTTTTCCTAAATTTTCTCCGTAAATTACGAAAATCTTTTTGCTATAAATACGTATTCAAGGAGATATCATTTAATATTCAACACCCATTTCATATCAAACCCTATTCCAAACATATAATATGAATTTCTCACCTGATTCCTCAAGTTCCTCTAGCTCCGAAGATAACGTGATGGGAGCACACCCACCGATCAATTACCGTAATTTCTTCAGAAAATGGGGATAGGTTCGCGAAATACTCACCCTATGGAGAAATGAAGAAGGTACTCCTTATCACGAGCCAAACTTACCACCAAATGTCGGAGTACTCGATCCGCTTACCGGCGAACCTGTTCGTAATACCATTTACATACTTTTCGCAAGGATTTTCCGCCTCGAAGGTCTACTCGATGTAGCCCAAGATAGTATTCGTCCTCTACTCCCGAATTCTAACCAGATTGGGTTATTAGAAGAAGTTAGAAGACTTCGAACTAAATATCAAGAATTGATAAACCTTACGGAGGAATAGGCAGAACAAATCCATAGACTCGAGCGTAAAGTAGAAACCCTGGAAGAAACGGTGCACGATTTGGAAGCTAGGCTCACATCTACTACCCAAGTACCACAAGCAACACCAGCAGCATAACCAGCACCACTAGTAGTAGCAATACCGCCAACATCACCAACACCACAAGCACTGAAGGCACCAGTATCAGCAACAGCAACACCAGTACCATCGGCACCATCAACATTACCAGCAGCAGCATTAGCTTCATCAACAACAACATCCGCATCCCACGCCTCAACATCACACTCAATACCTCAAACATCAACATCATACGCCCATATATACCAAGGAATATTAGTAATAATGAGTTAAGATGTATTGACTCATTCTTCGTGAAGAATTATATATGTATACCTTATATATATATGATTTGGAACAATAATAAATCTTGTCGTGCTAAGCAATTACGTGTGAATCTCAACTAGTATGTACTACTTGGTTAATTCATATCACTAATATGCTATGATGTACACCCTTCGTTAATGAGTTAACAATTGTTAATCACTGCTTCAACACAATAAACTCCATTTCATAATAAATCAAGTGTAACGATGAATGTATTGATTCATAACTTCATTAGCGAAATATTTCGCGACAATTATGAAATCTCTAAGGTTTTGGCGATTATTTACTCTCGTTCCAAACCGCAAATAAGATGAGTTTAATATATATTAACTCATTAAATCCATGATTACATCTGAAGAATACATATATGAACGTATATCTTCATAAAGATTGTAAATTCTGTTGTACAAACTGTTAATTATGAAAATATTTTAACGGGTAGGTAATACCCGAGAAATATTTACATCTCACATTAATACACTGTACATTCTTCAATTTCGATTCATAAATCATTAATTATACGCACTACCTTCACAATGATACACAATCATCTTCATACAAAATCAATTACACATTCTGAAATTAACATATCGGAATTCAAGTAAAGCTTTAGCAGGTGTTATCTTCCTAAAGATTACTACATTCATGAATTATATTCATTCGTATTCTGCAATGAATTATCACATCAAACCACCGAAATTATCATTCATTACTTTTGAAATCAACAACGCCTATTCGTCAACCATTAGATCCGTTGACGATTACAGTCAGCGTTTAATCATCTAAAAAAAAAATTTCTTGAAACCATTGATAACCGATGATTCAAATACGGCTGCATTAAATGCAGAGGAAACATTGTAGAAGGTCTTAAGGGCCAAAACTTTGATAATAAAGAATGGTATAAACTCAGATTTGGGACTGGAAAACGGATTGAGCAAAGTATGAAGAAGGCTGTGGACAAATCACAAAGATTAAACCTGCCTTCAAAGAATCCAAATGATTCAGTATCTGCTGAGGTCATCAACGAATACCTTGCCCCTGACTCTAAACCTTTACGGACAAATCTTCTTTATCATCCTTCGATCTTAGAAATTCTAAGATTTCACCGTATCTTTCGTTATAAATATCCTCTATATTTCTGAAGATATCTTTATAACGATTCTTGTACGCAATTAATTATCTCTTTGCGATAACTTTATCACATCATAAAGGAAACTGTTTTAGTTTCTATATTCAAGTTTAAATTATAAATGTTTTGAAGAAGTGTTGGGAATTGAAGCATGAGTTAGTATAATATAATGACGTCAGGCCAACGTGATTTTATTACAGTAAGTCATGCTAAATTTTTAATGGAAGATGATGATTCATAGACTTTATAATCATCATTTGCCATGTTACACGACTCTTACATTCTATATAATATCTAAACATATCAAGAACATATATTCTTGATAGTTTTATCTGGTAATTTGACAAATCAAGATCGTGCTATTGCTTTCTTAGAACATTAAATATGTTCATTCGAAACTTCATACCTACAAATTCTGGACCATTACTCGCTTTACTTAGAGTCGAGAGGAGAATAAAAAGGCAAAGAGCTCCGACATATAAGGGAAAATATAAAGCCTGATAACAACACTAAAATTACAAACCGTGTATATCAATGCGTATAGCAATATAAAGACACGGGAGAACTAAAAACACAATAATTCCTAGAGCATAATAGAAGTAAACAGACTCCTCTGGTGGGAGTTGGAAAAGAAGGAAGATTGTGGCGATAACTAATATAAGGTCAAGAACAAGAACTGGATTGAGCATATTAACAAATCTTTTGGAAATATGAATTGAGGAAAGAAAGTATAGAAGTGGTGAAGATAATGAAACGGAAGAAGCTAATTTATAGCAAAATTCCAGACACAGCAATCGAGGCAATTCACCGCATTTAATTAAAGAAAATCCTAATTTCCTTAATTACCGGAGAATCAAATCCTATAGACTACGAAGATTTCCTCTAATTCCTTGAATCCCGGAAATCAATCGTGACTACGTCAAAAGTTAAAGCGAACATTTAATTTCCTCATTTCAATCTTTTACGATAGCTTCATTTATACTCTTTCTATAATTGAATCGTTTTATCCACATTATTCAAAGGTGATAAAACTCTATTTTTCAACTCATATTCATCATTACAATATCCATGTTGTAAACAATGATGATCTCTATCAAATTTCATGATTATGATTTTCATGAACTCCTCTCTATTTTGTCTACCCTAATATTATGGTATAAACGCTCAAGGTTTAAATAAGCTCACTATTATTCATTTCATGTGTATTGAAATGCCTACATAGTGTCATCATCTCCTTCTGAGGAAACCTAATCAATGACACTCTTGTTAAATCCTTTAGATAACCTCCGCATTAATAATAAAATGCACTTCGTAGAATTTATGGATCGTAAGATTTAAACGCTAGAAACAAAACAATATCCTATTAGTTGGAATTCACGAAAGGCCCCGAGCATACCTGGGAACGTGAAGACCAAATAAAACGAAAATATCCTCATCTGTTTACAAACAACACCGACTGATGGCAACAAATAAATTTCGGGACGAAATTTCTATTAACAGGGGGATACTGTGACAACCCGTAAATTTCCGGCAAAATTTAAACAAAAATCTTTATATGATTTCATTTAACCTCGACTAATTCTGACGATTCACGAGCAATTATTTGTAAATAATTATGCATTAATTTGATATATTAATATTATTATTATTATTAATATCCTTTTTAAACAAGATATCAATAATTAATATCTTTATTATCAGTATTGTTATTATGAATAAAAAAAATATATTGACAAATATTCTTGGAAAAGTAGTAAATCAATTTGTTTATTTAAAAAAAATATATATAAAAAAATCCTTAAAATAAATGTTTTTTAATAAAATAAATAAATAAACAAATAAATTACTTTTTAATTAAAAATTATAATGGAAAACTACTTTTATTATTTTATTTTTTGCATTATCCCATGACCTAACATTTAATACTTTTGAATTTTAAAATCCCATTAAAATTAAAATATTTCTTTTTCTTTTAATTATTTTACCTAATTTTTTCAAGT
Organism: Rutidosis leptorrhynchoides; assembly: GCF_046630445.1. Taxonomy (NCBI): domain Eukaryota; kingdom Viridiplantae; phylum Streptophyta; class Magnoliopsida; order Asterales; family Asteraceae; genus Rutidosis; species Rutidosis leptorrhynchoides. Next base: position 393,169,461 of record NC_092337.1, read on the forward strand.
ATAAATACCCCTCATTTCTCATTCAAACTCACACCAAAATTTCTCTCATTCTCTCTTTGAAGAATTACTACTAGTAAGTATTCTTTTCTTACTTTTTACTTTTTACTTTTTACTTTTTACTTTTTACTTTTTACTTCGGTTTATTATTTTTTTTACCGAAACATGTAAATAATGTTATAAATTATATGCAATTAAAATTAAAATAAATAACATGTTATAATTAGTGTGACGATCGCTCCAAATCCATATGGACAATACGTCATTCATTGATTTCATTGCGAGGTATTTGACCTCTATATGATACACTTTGTAAACATTGCATTCTTTTGAAAAGGCACACCATAAATGAATATTTAAATCAAAGGTATTCGACATATGATGATTTCTACATATAGAAAATCACCGTAAATAATAGTTTACAATAGTACTTCCGTTGACAATGCAGTCAAAATAAGATACATGGTGATGATTTGGTGAATGCAACGTTTCCTTGAAAAGTATGTCATGTAAGACTCCATGCACATAACTTGTCTAACATATAAGCAAAAGCGGAAGACTTCTAGTAAACCTGAGAATAAACATGCTAACAAGTGTCAACACAAAGGTTGGTGAGTTCATAGTTTTATTGTTTCGTATAATCTGTATGTAAAGGTGAATCACAAGTTTTCAGTTGTTTCATCCAGAAACGTTTATCAAAATATTCTACGAAATTGAGCACCATGGTAACTAAACTTAACGTATATATATTTTATACCCTTTGTATAATCATCTTAATAATACACGCAAACCAACGTGTACGCTTCTCAAATAGCATACGTCCGTTAAAAGGCTAGCGCTCTAGCTCGGACGGGGATATCAAGCCCTATGGATCCATATACTACTACTCGCGCCCACCAGTTCTTATAACCGGCAGTTACTAGTTACCAAAGCTAAGGGATTTTCGGTTCAAACTCGGTGTAGAATTTAATATGTACTTGTATCCATTGCGTTTAAAATAAAGTTCATGTATTCTCTGCCCAAAAATATAGATTGCAAAAGCAATTAAAAAGGGAGCAAATGAAAATCACGCATATAAATATTGTAAATCAGTTAATAAAGCATTTGCATGTATTCTCAGCCCAAAAATGTAGAGAGTAAAAAGGGATCATATGAAACTCACCTTAGCAGCATATAAAGTTGTTCATCGTAATGTGACCGAAACTCGGATTATCAAATAATCGTAGATCTCAACATATCAATATTGAGATTCAATATTGTAGGAAAGTACGTAGACGTAACGGAGATGATAAACACTAGGTTTGATTCATAAATATATCCCCGAATATTACCCATAACCTCCTTGGCAATAACCCATAGTTTCCTTAGTTATAATCGGTTTGTAACCCAAATTAAAATACCCATGTATCACTTGTTACAGTATCATACTACTAATTTAAAATTTTAAGCTAGAAAATATACAGAGTGATTTATTTATGTGAGTGTGTGAGTGTTTTTTTTTAGTTCCTAATAAGTACTTCGTTCATATATATATATATATGTAAAATAATAATATAATAATATAATATATAATATAATAATAATAAAAAGGTAAGCCGCCATCACTTTTTATGTCGACAAACTTTTTATGTCGACAAACATTACGCGTTTCGCGTAGATAGGTACGCTGTCCGCGTATGGTGTCTTCACGAAAGTTGTAGATTTTTGAGTTACGGACGTCTGGACACCAGAATCACCCTTTTTCGAGTCAGTATGATTTAGTTATGATTTTTCTCGTGCAAGTGCACAGGTTTAGTGATTTCCATCATTTTAACTTGAAATCTTGAGATGAAATGTTGTAATATTTTAGTGCTCATTAGAAATCTTTATTTTATCTTTATTTTCATTTTCATATCATTGAAAATCCATAAAAACATTTTAACAATCAAATTCTATTATATCGAAAAACGTGCCCATACTAAATCGAATAACTATAGTTCTCTAAAACTAATTACATTCACATCTTTTTATCGAAGCGTTATAATAATTAAAAATCTATTATTTCGAAGAAAGCTTTCATATATTTGACCTAAATCGAATAAATATAATTTAGTTTTCCAGAATTAGTTATATTCAAAATTATTCTTTAAAAGGTTTCATCTATGTCGTAAAAAGTTTTCAATATTAAGAAAACTAAATAATTAACTTTATCAAGAGACACGAGACAATCATTGTGTTGAAAGTTAATCTCTACTAACCTTTGTCCAGTAATCGTTAATTGACATATTTGTTCACTTTACCATTTATTTCGAATATCGTTAAAAAGAAAAGGTTTCCTACATCAAAGTGGACCTCTCAATAGAGACTCACGATCATACAATGTATCTGATAAATCAATCGTTTGATATTATCTTTTAATTCCGTTGATAATTATATTAAACCTATATCGAAACAAATACGTTCGTGTAAAGTATTATACGTCTAATACTTTGTTAACGTTTTCAAGTTATAATATATACACATATACATATATAATCATGTCCGTTCATATAATGGTTCGTGAATCATTGGAATTTGGTCGAGGTTAAATGAATGTATGAACATAGTTTAAAATTTTTGAGATTCAACTTAACAAACTTTGCTTATCGTGTCGGAATAATATAAAGATTAAAGTTTAAATATGTTCGAAAATTTCCGGGTCATCACAGTACCTACCCGTTAAAGAAATTTCGTCCCGAAATTTGAGTGAGGTCATCATGGCTAACAATAAAAATGTTTTTATGACGAATATGAGTCGATAAATAATGTTTTATCACCGTTGAATAATATGGATAAAACAATCCAATTACTCGAAGCGTATGAGGGAAGTTATTGTAATAAAGTGAAATAGAGAATAGAGATGCGTCTTATCTCTTGACGTAGTAATGACTGATTTCCGAAATTTAAGGAATAGAAAATCTTCATAATAAGATTTGATTCTTCGAAATTTAAGAAAATTAAGATTTCCTTTGATTAAATGCGTAATCTGCCTCGATTGCTATGTCTGATATTTCGCTATAAATTGACCTCTTCCGTTTCATTTATTTTCACCACTCCTATAATCTTCTTCCTTATTCAAACATCCCAATAGATTGTGAAAATGCTTAATTCAGTTCTGATTATTGATATTTTCCTGGCTATCGTATCCTTCATTCTTCTTTTTCATCTCCCACCAGAGGAAGTTATTTTCTTCTACTATTACCTTGGAGTTGTAGTATTTTTCGTTCTCCCGTGTCTTTATATTGCTATACGCATCGATATACACGGTTTGTAAATTTCGGGGTTGTTATCGGGCTTTATATTTTCCATTATATTTCAGAGCTTCATGCTTTCGATTTCTCTTGTCCAGAATTAGTAGGTATGGATTTTGAAATGAACATAGTTAATGTTCTAAGAAGGGAATTGTAATGGCACGATCTTGATTTATCAAATTACCATAATATCCGGAAAAGACCGAATCATCAAGAAATATATTTTCTTGATATATTTAGAGATTATATAGAATGAAAGAGTTATGTAACATGGTTCATGATGAGGATGGGATCTGTGAACCTTTATCACGTTCCATTAGAAACTCAGCATGACTTACTGTAATATAATCACGTTGATCAAGTGTCATTATATTATACTAATTCATGTTTCAGTTCCCAACAATACTTCAAAACATTCATATTTTAAACTTGAAGGTTTCAGAATTTAGAAACTAAAATAGTTTCTTTTATGATGTAATAAAGATAGCGTGAAGAGATGAATGATTTCAGATAAGAATAGTTATGAAAATATCTTCAGAAATATCGAGGATATTTATAATGAAAGATATGATAATATCTTAGAATATTTAAGATAATGATGATGATGAAGAATATCGTCCGCAAAGGTTTTAGAGTAAGGAGCAAGGTATTTACTAAGGATTTCAGCAGACACTGAATCATTTGGATTCTTTGAAGGCAGGTTCAGTCTTTGTGATTTATCCACAGCCTCCTTCATACTTTGCTCAATCCGTTTTCCAGTTCCAAACCTTCTCTTTTTCTGAGCTTTGCCACCATACCATTCTTTATCATCAAACTTTTGACTGTTAAAGTCGTTTACAGTTTTTTCTGCTTCATCAGCATTGTTCCAATTTCAAAGAACTATTTCATAGTTTGGGATGTTTTTCAGAAACTTCACCTTCGAAGTATGTAAATCTAGAAGATAGATGTTATCTATATATAACTGTTGTCGTAGAAAATGCAGCAGATTCAAAATACTGATTGCTAATTCCCGGTAGTTGGTATGGCAATTACCGTTATGAGATGTGGATGAGTACATGATAGGGTTTCAATGAGTATAAGGATTTTTCGGAAGGTCAAGGATCAATGAAGTTGTTGGTAAATTTACTGCTAATGTGGTGGAACATAAAAGGTTCCCCGGTAAAAAAAAAATGTATATGTCAAGGTTATAATAAAACTAATCTGAAAAGTCGAAATTGGCTAGTTGGAAGTGGGGTAAAACTGGATACTTTGAAAAGAAATTGCAAGGTTATTTTCTGTAAAAACAACGCTAAAGGATCTTACACAGTTTTGAAGTCAAAGTATAGATTTGAAAGATGTAGAGATCTAAGAATGATGTCACCGGTTCAGAGTTATGACTTGGATTCTGATCCGTCAATATCAGAATATGTAATTGAATTTGTATGGAAACGATTGTATATCGCTGTGAGCATGGTTAATAATTTTTTTGAATCAAAGTTGAAGAATGTACAGTATAACATATTAATTGTGAACTTATATATTTCTCGAGAATTACCTACCCGTTAAAGATTTCACAAGTAATATTTTGTACAAAAGAATTTTCATTACAGTCTTTATGAAAATATATGTATGTATATTTCTTCAGATGTAATACGGATTTAATGAGTTAATATCATATTAAGCTCATTTGATTTTCGGCTTGACTTAGAAATGATTAATCTCTAAAACATTAAAGATTACATAATCTTTGCGGAGTTTTTCACTAATGAAATCAACACTTCATTATTTATTCTTATTGATATTCCTCAGTGAAGGATGTTGGTGTTCGTGAAATTTTTTTTGTGAACCTTACAAGGCACAGATGATGTTTTCTGGAAAGTTTCGAGTATATCGAAATTGGAAATGTAAAATCAATTATGTAATAGATTAATACACTTGGTTTATTATGAAATGGAATTCATTAAGTTGAAACAGAGATTGTAGTTAACAATGGTTAAGTTGTTAAGGAAGGATGTACATCATTGCATATTAGTAATATGAACTAACCGAGTAGTACCTACCAGTTAAGATTCACACGTAATAGCTTAGTACGAAAAGATTTATTTTGATTTCAAAATTCATATATATTAAATATACATAAAATTTCTTCAGGGGAAATGAGTTAATACTTCATCGGTTATTGTTGCTGGTATTTCTTGGTAACTACGGCGCGTATGACGTTGATGCTCGTGGGACAGATTGTGAAGTTGAGGTTTGCGATGCGGATGTTGTTGGTGGTGGTAATGGTACTGTTGGTGTTGTTGTTGGTGGTACTGTTGATGCCGGTGATGCTGCTGGTGCTTGTAACCTTTGCACCATATTCTCTAAAGCCACTACCCGAGCGCGAAGCTCGTTGACTTCTTCTACTACACCGAGATGATTTGCGGTTCGGACGAGCGGATGAATAAGATCCAGAATTTGAGATAGTATATTATCGTGACGAGATACTCTGGAAATGAGAGAGAAAATGGTGTCTCGAACAGGTTCGCCGGTAAGTGCTTCAGGTTCTTCGCCAAGAGGGCAATGTGGTGGATGGAAGGGATCGCCTTCTTCTTGTCTCCAATAATTAAGTAGGCTACGAACCCATCCCCAATTCATCCAGAATAGATGATGGCTAATTGGTTGATCCATTCCGGTTACACTGTCTTCAGAATTTAGGTGAATATCCATATCGGAATAGCTGTCAGAGTTTGAACTAGATACGGGATCCATCTTGTATAATTAGGGAGATGATTTTTGATATGAATTAGATTATAGAATTTAGTTTGGTATTCTTCATTACATAATTTACATATGTATATATAATACCAAATTCCATAAATCACGGAGAAATTTTCGGAAGATGTCAGGAAAAGTTTACAGTAACAGATACTCTAAGATATGAATTTTTGTCTATACACTATTTATGCAATAAATGCAGTAAGACGTGTCTAGACTAGGAATGATAAGCAGGTAATTTACGACAAAAAATGATAAGCAAAACTTTTGATATGCAAACACAGTCGAAGTCCAGACTTACGAATGCATCTTAACAACTATCAGTTAGACACATTCATGCAAGACCTGGTTCGCTAGGACCAACGCTCTGATACCAACTGTGACGATCGCTCCAAATCCATATGGACAATACGTCATTCATTGATTTCATTGCGAGGTATTTGACCTCTATATGATACACTTTGTAAACATTGCATTCTTTTGAAAAGGCACACCATAAATGAATATTTAAATCAAAGGTATTCGACATATGATGATTTCTACATATAGACAATCACCGTAAATAATAGTTTACAATAGTACTTCCGTTGACAATGCAGTCAAAATAAGATACATGGTGATGATTTGGTGAATGCAACGTTTCCTTGAAAAGTATGTCATGTAAGACTCCATGCACATAACTTGCCTAACATATAAGCAACAGCGGAAGACTTCTAGTAAACCTGAGAATAAACATGCTTACAAGTGTCAACACAAAGGTTGGTGAGTTCATAGTTTTATTGTTTCGTATAATCTGTATGTAAAGGTGAATCACAAGTTTTCAGTTGTTTCATCCAGAAACGTTTATCAAAATATTCTACGAAATTGAGCACCATGGTAACTAAACTTAACGTATATATATTTTATACCTTTTGTATAATCATCTTAATAATACACGCAAACCAACGTGTACGCTTCTCAAATAGCATACGTCCGTTAAAAGGCTAGCGCTCTAGCTCGGACGGGGATATCAAGCCCTATGGATCCATATACTACTACTCGCGCCCACCAGTTCTTATAACCGGCAGTTACTAGTTACCAAAGCTAAGGGATTTTCGGTTCAAACTCGGTGTAGAATTTAGTATGTACTTGTATCCATTGCGTTTAAAATAAAGTTCATGTATTCTCTGCCCAAAAATATAGATTGCAAAAGCAATTAAAAAGGGAGCAAATGAAAATCACGCATATAAATATTGTAAATCAGTTAATAAAGCATTTGCATGTATTCTCAGCCCAAAAATGTAGAGAGTAAAAAGGGATCATATGAAACTCACCTTAGCAGCATATAAAGTTGTTCATCGTAATGTGACCGAAACTCAGATTATCAAATAATCGTAGATCTCAACATATCAATATTGAGATTCAATATTGTAGGAAAGTACGTAGACGTAACGGAGATGATAAACACTAGGTTTGATTCATAAATATATCCCCGAATATTACCCATAACCTCCTTGGCAATAACCCATAGTTTCCTTAGTTATAATCGGTTTGTAACCCAAATTAAAATACCCATGTATCACTTGTTACAGTACCATACTACTAATTTAAAATTTTAAGCTAGAAAATATACAGAGTGATTTATTTATGTGAGTGTGTGAGTGTTTTTTTTTAGTTCCTAATAAGTACTTCGTTCATATATATATATATATATATATATATATATATATATATATATATGTAAAATAATAATATAATAATATAATATATAATATAATAATAATAAAAAGGTAAGCCGCCATCACTTTTTATGTCGACAAACTTTTTATGTCGACAAACATTACGCGTTTCGCGTAGATAGGTACGCTGTCCGCGTATGGTGTCTTCACGAAAGTTGTAGATTTTTGAGTTACGGACGTCTAGACACCGGAATCACCCTTTTTCGAGTCAGTATGATTTAGTTATGATTTTTCTCGTGCAAGTGCACAGGTTTAGTGATTTCCATCATTTTAACTTGAAATCTTGAGATGAAATGTTGTAATATTTTAGTGCTCATTAGAAATCTTTATTTTATCTTTATTTTCATTTTCATATCATTGAAAATCCATAAAAACATTTTAACAATCAAATTCTATTATATCGAAAAACGTGCCCATACTAAATCGAATAACTATAGTTCTCTAAAACTAATTACATTCACATCTTTTTATCGAAGCGTTATAATAATTAAAAATCTATTATTTCGAAGAACGCTTTCATATATTTGACCTAAATCGAATAAATATAATTTAGTTTTCCAGAATTAGTTATATTCAAAATCATTCTTTAAAAGGTTTCATCTATGTCGTAAAAAGTTTTCAATATTAAGAAAACTAAATAATTAACTTTATCAAGAGACACGAGACAATCATTGTGTTGAAAGTTAAACTCTACTAACCTTTGTCCAGTAATCGTTAATTGACATATTTGTTCACTTTACCATTTATTTCGAATATCGTTAAAAAGAAAAGGTTTCCTACATCAAAGTGGACCTCTCAATAGAGACTCACGATCATACAATGTATCTGATAAATCAATCGTTTGATAATATCTTTTAATTCCGTTGATAATTATATTAAACCTATATCGAAACAAATACGTTCGTGTAAAGTATTATACGTCTAATACTTTGTTAACGTTTTCAAGTTATAATATATACACATATACATATATAATCATGTCCGTTCATATAATGGTTCGTGAATCATTGGAATTTGGTCGAGGTTAAATGAATGTATGAACATAGTTTAAAATTTTTGAGATTCAACTTAACAAACTTTGCTTATCGTGTCGGAATAATATAAAGATTAAAGTTTAAATATGTTCGAAAATTTCCGGGTCATCACAATTAGTAATATATGTTACTAAAAATTATAAAAGTATTTTTATGAATTAATATATAGGAGTTATAATTAAAATCTAATTAATGAATATATATGGATATACGCACCTAACGTGAAGGTTATAATTAAAGATAGCGTACAAAGACTACAAACATCATCGCTACTTGTGGCCTAGGGTGATCCTTGTTACCATTATGGGACGCTTGTGGATCTCGAATGCCAAGACTTAGATTCTGGTCAAGAGATCCTGGGCCGCTCGGTAACAATAGATCATTCGAGTGACTTGCATGTTAGCGACGAAGTTTGGGCGAGATTGTACAACATATTTGTTAAGAATTATAACCCGAACATTCTTAAACTAGAAGCTTACTATAAGTGGAATTTTTTCATAAATAGCAGGTTTCCAAAAATAGAAACTTTTGAGAAATAGGAACTTTTCTCGAAAACCGTCACTGTCAATATAGTTGCTATATTAATAAACATACTTTATGTCAAGTTAGACATTAACTAATCAAACGTTATACCTCAAGGTTGATATCCAGATCACTTACTTGCTTTACTTTCCTTCTTGCGTGGAATACTTCAACTGCTATTTAAGGTGAGTTTTCATAGCTCCCTTTTTATCTATATTTTTGGGCTGAGAATACATGCGCTACTTTTATAACTGTTTTTATGAAATGAATACAAATACTAAAATTGATTTTTTGTGAGTTTTCATAGCTCCCTTTTTATCTATATTTTTGGGCTGAGAATACATGCGCTACTTTTATAACTGTTTTTATGAAATGAATACAAATACTAAAATTGATTTTTCGTGAGTTTTCATAGCTCCCCTTTTATCTATATTTTTGGGCTGAGAATATATGTGCAACTTTTATAACTGTTTTACACGTATCAACTATTAAACTGTGATATGTTGGGCTATGACCAGCAAGTCCCCAACCGACAAGTATAAACGATAACTTGTACGGGGCAAACTTGAAAGTCTAGTCTAAATATCAATACCAACTATTAAACTGTGATATGTTGGGCTATGACCAGCAAGTCCCCAACCGACAAGTATAAACAATAACTTGTACGGGGTAAACTTGAAAGTCTAGTCTAAATATCAGTACCAACTGTTAAACTATGCTATACCCGGTTATGTTGGACTAAGTCCCTACAGTGATATTTTTAATTGCTGCGGCATTCTTAATTATTGGGGATAGGCCTATCGGGAGTAACGTCCCCGATACATTTGACTAAGTCTTTGTATTACTTGATAATGAAATTAAACGACAAGGACAGAACAACTTGTCACGGGGCAAACAACGTTTAGTCTAAATATCACGCACTGGCATAACTTTTTGATCCTGCGGGAGATCAACTTGACTGGATCTGAGTGATCTACTTATAAAACAAATCTTGTGGTCTAACACTATTACTGAAATCATTATTTATGACAAACCTATGAACTCACTCAACCTCGTGTTGACTTTTTAAGCATGTTTATTCTCAGGTACTTAAATATTGCTTTCGCTGTATATCTACTGCTTTGATGATGATTGCTTGCTATGCTTGGAGTCTTCATTACATATCATATCAATTAAAGACATATTTATCTTCCGCTGCAAAACTCAACAAAACGTCTCATGTAGAGTCGTTCTCGTTTATACAACCGTGATTTGATATAATTAGTCACAAATACCCCAAGCCCTATTTGGGGGTGTGATAGACGTAGACAATCTTTCCTCTATCCTTGAATAAAGAGAAGTCCTTTCTCCACCCCGAGTGAAACACTCACAAGAGTGAAGAGAGTCCTCCCTCTCCCGATTCGACGAATAAAGAGATTGCTTCCAAGTGGATCTCCGGCCAAAAAATAGGAAAAAAAATAAAATAAAATAAATAAATGAATAAATAAATAAATAAATAAATAATAATAGAAAAAATAATAATAAAAATTATATATATATATATATATATAAGGATTAATGGGGAAGTAACCAATCGGGGAGAAGCGGGGGGAAGCAAATTTTTTATTTTTTTCGCTTTTTCTTGAATTTTTTTTTCCGGCATCAAGATCACACGAAAATATGAACATTTAGAAGAGACACTTCGTGATGAATGTTATTATTTAGGTGGGAAAACGATCGACAAAAATAACATTCAAGATAATATTGTTCGTGAAGAATATGAACGTTTTTTTTTCTTCATGTTTTGTGAAGTAAAATTTAGCCCGATTTAGAGTTTAGGGTTTAGGGTTTAGGGTTTAGGGTTTATTCCATAAACCCAAAACACCAAACACCAAACCCTAAACCCTAAACTCTAAACCCTAAACTCTAAACCGTTCGTGTTAAAAACTCAATCTAAATCCTAAATCTAAACCCTAAATCTAAACCCTAAACCCTAAATTTCTAAACCCTAATATCTAAACCCCAATAGCTAAAACATCAAAATATGCTCGAAAAACACGATAATTGTTATATATTACTTCTTCGAGCGTTTTTCCGCCAAAATAAAAATATTTATCACAAAGTGTCTCTACTAAATGTTCATATTTTCATCTCATCTATAATGTTCGTGAACAAAGTTTTTTCAAAAAACGAAAAAAAAAGTTTTTGCTTCCCCCCGCTTCCCCCCGAATGGTTACTTCCCTCTTGATCCTACCACTATATATATAATAAAAACTAAAAATAAAATAAAATAAAATACGCCATGAAAATGGTAGAATCAAATTTTCATGAGTTTTAACATGCCTGGAGTACGATTTAGACTCTAAGCGTCAGTCAAGTCGCCAGTAAATCGACGCTTGCTATTGCCTCACTTAATAGAGTCGTAATTAAAAATAAATAAATAAATGATGATAGTAAAATATATATATATATATATATATATATATATATATATATATATATATATATATATATATATATATAGAGTACATAATCTCTAAACTTAAATAAACTCTAATGGACCTTAAGCCCACGTACAAACACAGGCCTTATTATCGTGTAATAGCATTAAGTGTATTTTAATTTGGATTGATGAATGATTCGAACAACATGTCCACAAATGGGCATTGTCTAAATTTTTCAACACACATCTCGTCAACGTTTTATGCTTAAAGTCGATGTTAATCAACTCACATATACACGTATAATAACTCTATAGAGTTAATCCGAGGTTTCTCATTAGTTTATTTATTTTGTCATCGTAAAAGAATTGGAGTATTATTATATCATAAGTTTTTAATCATTTTGATCGCATTCGGCCGGCCTCCGAGAATAGACCGTAATAATATGAAAAAATATCACTGTTGGTCCACGAACTTTGCACTAGAAATCATGATAGTCCATTAACTTTAAATTCATTACCGTTGATCCCAAGTTTTCATAATTCATCATGTCTGGTCCCAAGGTTTGACACTGTTAATTTCACTCAGGTAAATACAGACACGTGATTTGCACACTATGTCCTTGTTCGTCTTTTCAACTTGTGATCGGCAAATTAACTAACCTCAAATACTCCGTAACACATTAATTAAGATTTACCCAGCCCAATATTTTCTACAATCCCACGTAAATTTTTTCACGAGTTTGAATGTTTCAGAATCACGTTCAACAACCCTAAACCCTAATACAATCTTCATTACGTTTTTACAATCTACTGCTACTATGGCTTCATCATACACAATAAGAATTGAAGGAGAAGATCTTGATTAGCAACTGTGATTGATTAGCAACTGTCTTTTTTTATTTATGAACCTTTTATTGGATTATCAGATGTCTTATAAATCTTGGTGTTATTTTGGATTTTGGCGTTTCTTTATGTTATGAACTTATGAACCTTGGTGTTATTTTGAATTTTGGTATTACTTATTGTTATGAATTCTGGAAGTTATTTTGATTATGAATGTTTATTGACTTTTTTAACTGTTTTAAATGCTTACTAGTCTGTTTAATATATACACTATATTGTGAGTTTTTTTTTTTTTTTTTTTTTTTTTATATATATATTTTTATATTTTTATATTTTGACTATTTTATTATTATTATTCTGAATTGTTTTGTTGGTGAAAGTGCATTTTTTTTTATGTTTTTTGTCATTAGCATAGCACAACTTAATTAATGTTTGAATATGGATGTTTATTGAATTTTGTGACTGTTTTTTGAGAGCATAAATGATTGTTTATATACACTCTTTTATGTTTTTTTTTTCTTTTCTTTTTTTAACTATTTTGGCACTGTTTGACTTTTTTTTTTTTTTTTTTTAATTCTGGATTGTTTTGTTGGTGAAAGTGCATTTTTTTTGTTTTATGTTTTTGTCATTAGCATAGCATAGCATAACTTAATTAATGTTTGATTATGGATGTTTATTGAATTTTGTGACTGTTTTTTGAGAGCATAAATGATTGTTCACATACACTTTTTTTTTTTTTTTTTTTTTTACTATTTTGACTATGTTTGACCCTTTTTATTTATTTATTCGAGATGTAAGAATATGGATGACTGTTTTTGTTCTTCAATTTTGGCTGCATATTGTAGTGTATATTGATCTAGGATTTAGACTGCAGTTTGCAAAAGATTGACAATCAGTCTAATTTAATAAGTGACTGCATAAGTGACTGTTTTTGAACCCAAAGCTTGACTGCATAATTGACTCTATATCAAATAACAAACCACTGTTTATAAACTTGAATTAAAATCCATTATCCATTATGAAAAGAAAAAGATAGTACTGATCATATACATAGCATTGTATATGTATATTTTAATTGCTAAAGCCCAAAAACTAAAGTTATGCGAAGAATATTTAAAGGACATTCCATATCCGCTAAAAGTTAAGATAGCGGTAATGTGGCGCATTAATAAAAGATCGCGGATTATATCCGCTAAACTAGCGCGGATAATTAGACAATTCGCACACCGCGAATATTCTGGAAAACTATAAATAGAGAGTTTGGCCTCTCATTTATAGGTTGTTGATTCTCTGCCATTTTCCCAGACCTTTGTAATTTTCACTTGTGACTTTGCCCAAGAAATTTTTACATCGACTTAAGGTGAATCATGCTAATTAACAATCAAGACCGGGTCGGGGTGGTTGATCACTTGATTGATAAAGTGAAAGACGATCATCAGGGCCCAAAATGATCATCAAACATCCCATTCACCATCTTAATATCATTGCACTCAATCCTTAATTAAGTACCTTTTAATCTAGGATTGATCAAGTACAATTACAACGGGTATGCCTGAGGAGATGTTTTTGGTGAACATCTAAAAACACTTTCATAATGACAAATATAATGATCACAAAACAAATGACCACAGCCTAAGCAAAAAATAGAAAATTAATGAACATCCTAAGACCACATCATAATGTGTGTGGCTATTGACAAAAGGACTATACATGAAATAAACACCTCTATGCATAGACAAATACATGTAAACCATAACACAATGATGCTTTGTGCAGCTTCTAAAACTTGTGCTAATATTTGTGTCCTCAAGTCTTGTATTCCATATGTTAGAAGCAAGATCCAAATCTAACACTTCAACTGGCTCTTTTTTTGCAACATAGAATTGGCTGAAGTACTAGGTTTCAAACCCTCTTTTAGTACCAGAAACCTGAACAGAAAGAGTTACCAACACCATATATTTCAAGAAACAAACACAAACTGGATCAAAGATAACATTACAATTAACAAACAAAAGACAATATTTCAAATTGGATCAAAATGGGATGCATTCATTCAAGTTCAATCTAATACAAATCACTGAATTACATTATACTAAAACATTCAACCAAAACATTACTAACACAATCAATTCTCCTACATTATTACATATAAAGCAAAAACAACCCAACTTAAAACTAATATAGGTGGGTCTAACCAACCTAAAAATCAGCAATTAGACCACTTTACAACAAGAAAACACAAATCAAACAATGAACTGAATCGGACAATACGCAGTTAACGAATTTATAAAAAAGTTGAATTTTACCTTAAGCGGAAAAGCATAGTAACGACACTCTGGATTTCGTGATGTCAAGAACATAAATGCAATCTTCGGTACTCTTGCAAACCGATACTTACTCACTTGTGGCTCAAAAGAAGCTCTCCAAAATAGCTCTTTATCACTCAGTGTGCAACTGTAGTATGAGATTTTATATGTGTGCTTGTAGGTTTATAGCTCATCAAGTCATTTGGGAAGCTTCTAGCACCCTGAAATATCAAAATCACAGCAAAAAGTTCAAGGGCCTAAGTACTAACAAAATACCATATGATTTATCGACAATCTAAATTTTACCTTAATGAGTTATGTTAATCGACAATAAAGATGATAAAGAACACTGATTTACGACCAAACCAGCAAAATTCCTTTGATTTTGATAGTTTCAATTGAGAATGAAATTGCTTCAATTTGGGAATTAGGGTTTCCTCACCCGTATTTGATCTGTTGAAATAACGTTTTCACTTAAGTTTTTTAAAGCCAAAACTAAGGGTAAACCATGAGTAAATCGAAAAGACTAAATTGCCCCAAGTGTGCCAATCACGTGCATGATGTAAGGATGGAGAAACTAACGCTGTTAACGTCCTGGGACCAAACGGGATGTTTTATGATAACTTGGGACCAACAGTGATGAATTTAAAGTTAATGGACTATCATGATTTCTAGTACAAAGTTCGTGGACCAACGGTGATATTTTTTCTAATAATAATATTATTATTTATTCTGTTGTTATTAGTTGAAATGTTTAATGTTTAATGTTTATTGGTTTGGTTTGTTCTATGATGGTTGGCGTTAAAAATATATATAACTGGAGAATGCATGTTATTAGTTGATCGCATTTGTCTCCTTTTCGAAAACGGTCTTTGTCCTCTAAAAAAGGTGGAGTATATCATTTTGTATTTTCTTTCGGTCAAAGATTACGGAGTACTCCTACTATTTAACCAGATGACCTTTTAACTAATTTCACATAAAAATTAATATTAAAATTCATTTGATATTTGTAAAAATTAATTAATTATTAATGTTATAACTTATAACGATGAATATTAACTCGTCATAATCAATATTAATATTAATAAAACCTCAAAAGGTTAATATTCATATTATATTTGTTGTGGTCCGTATATTACTTACGATTTGCTTTGGTGTTGTTTGTTTTTTGTTTGATGTTCGTATTCGATGAGGTTCAATTATAGACAGTTTTTAGTAAATTTATTTAGCTATATAGGTTCGAGGCTCGTTGGATTGGTTGTATCTTTTAGTTGCTAGGCGTTCTTTTTTTTTAAAACGTGCATGTTATATATAATTTTCGTTATTTTTGTCAAAATAATAGTATATCATTTTGAATGTTAATGTTCTGAAGAAAAAATGATGACAATCACCCCTTTGATATTTTTATGAGACATAAATACGCCGCTCATCCCTGAAATTCACTACAAATTTCAGCTCCCCTAAATTGATAAGATATCAAGATTTTGCGGCTGTGATTTACGCTCATTCTTAAAAAGTGATTTTCCTCATGATCACATACATGCACACACTGTCACACCCCCAAATAAGGCCGGGAGCATTTGTGACCAATTTTATATCAAAACAAGTATTGTACATTAACGAGAACGACTATATATGAGACGTTTTATAAATTAAACTTCTTTATTGGCAGCGGAAGTAAATATTGTCTTTACATTGAAATAACAATGTATTAAATGAAACTAAAATAAATGTTTTATGATGATAATATGCAGACTCCTTGTAAAGCTAGCAATCCACATTATCGGCATCTTAATTACCTGAGACAAAACATGCCTCAAAAAGTCAACACAAAGGTTGAGTGATATCATAGGTTTATAATTATTCCTGAATTATTAAGACCACAAGATTTCAATAAAATAGACTGACATTCATTATATCAATCTTTAAAAATATGCCGAATTGTAATATCGAGACTAAACGGTAACCCCAAGGCTCTTTCTGGCCCCAAATCATTATTATGTGTCCACAACCATAGGTTAATGGACAGAGGCGTTACCCTCAACAGCGCTATTCACAATAAGTAAGCTCACTAAATCACATAGCAATTAACTATATTACTGTAAGGGGAATTTAATATGACTTAAGCATATAGCATGACATTTTAAGGTTTTGCACTTGTGTCTAACATGTAAAACATTTAAAAGATAGCATGTGTCTCACCCAAATTTATAAAAACAATAAAAGAAAATGGGGCTATGAAATCACCTTAGTAGCAAGAAGAGTTATTCCACGAACGAAATGAATGAACGGAAGTAGTAGACCGGGAATCTCAACCTAGAGATAGAACGTAAGAACGAATATAAGTATACCTATAAGTATATCAACCTATATTCGTAGTGATGGTTTACTAAAAGAGTTCTATTTTTGAAAAGTTACTATTTTTGGAAAGTTTCCATTTATAGTAAGTTTCCAATTTGGGAAGTTCGGGTTATAATCTTTAGCAAGACGTTGTACAACTTTGCTCAAACCTCGTTGCTATCAAGTAAGTCACTCTGATGATCTGTTGTTACCGGGCACCCAAGACTCTTGACCAGAATCTAAGTCTTGTCATTCGAGATCCACAAGCGGTTCCCATAATGGCAACAAGGACCACCCTAGGCCGTAAGTAGCGGTGAGGTTCGTATATAGTGCACGTTATCTTTCGATAAGAACTTTCACTTTAAGTCTTAATCTATGTTATAATTATATTATAAGTTATATTATTTATTTATTAATGTCTCATTATTTATTTTTAAATCATACTTATAATAAAAGTATTAATAGTTACACTATAATTATTTATTAATAATGTATTACTATGGTTAGTATTATGAATTCTTATTAACTTTTAATTATTATATAATAACTAAAATATTTTAATAAGTTATAATGTAAGTATTTATTAATAATGTATTTTTACTATTATTAACTTATATTATAAACAATATACTTATTATTTATCTCCTTAAATTAGTTTTTAATTATAATAAATACCAAATAAATATAAATAAAATTTTTATAAGTTTATTTGAGTATTTTAAACTGTGAAAAATCCTATAAAAATAAATATATCTCGTTTTTATATTTTATTTCCCATTTTTCTTTTTATATATATCCGATTATATAAATCAAAGTTAATTAGGTAATAAATATTAAATCGACTTAAATAAGGAACTTTATATCTTTTACAGGTTACATATTTTGTAAAAATGTTATAAAAATTATAAATTTGAATTTTATATAAATATATTATTTATTTAATATTTTCTTATCATTTATCCATTCTATTCGGCTTATAATTAAATAATAGGATAAATTAATTTAAAATAAATTTTTATAATTTTTACAGTATCTATACATCCTAATGATCATATAAAAGTTTCATATTATCAGATTTAATACACTTTTGTATTTATTTTGTATTTCTTTCATTATCCCTCTCGGTTTACAATTAAACACAAACAAATTCTATTTAAATACTAGATCGACCTATATATTTATTTTAATAATTTTTGCAGCTTTATACAAGTATAATAATCTCATAAATTTTTTTTATAATTACTTTTATTTCTGTTTAGTATTTATTACGAATTTCACATAGTTTTTGTGTTTAATTAATAAGTAATTCGTATTTAAATATAATTAATATTTTAAAAAGTGTTATAATTATTTTTATTAGTAACTCTACTATTATAAATAATTTATAATAAAAATTACTGTTGTGAATATTTTTATTCAATTTAAATTCGTTTTTATTCATTAAATTAATTCGGTAACCATTTAAATTTAGGATAAATATATAAAATGTTATAATAATTATTTTTTCTCTTCCAATAATTTTTATATGTCATCAAACCTCTGTAAAAATTATTATAACCTTTTATAAGTATTTGTAACATTTAATTTCCATTTTCACAAAGTATTCGATATATATACTCATTAAATACATAATAATTCGAATTTAAATACTTATAAAATCTAAAAAATTATTTTTGAGTACTATTATATCATACTAATATTTATGAACCTGTACAAATTATTTTGATCAATTATATATATTTATGAGTTATTTAATTTGAGTATATACTCATATATATTATAATTTCATTTTTAATTGTATTTAAAATAAAATCCGAATTTTAAATTCATAAAAAATAATTCTATAACATAATATAATACTTAGGATTAATTACAGTAGGATCAAATGAGTTTTATTATTGAGTTTTAATTTATTATCAATTTAAAATAACAATCGGCATAATAAAAATAAAATAAAAAAAATGAACCGAAACAATAAAAAAATACAAAGTTTGAGAGGTAGAAGAATACCTCAATTTGCTGTGACTTTTGAGAGAAAGATTAGTGAGTTGTGAGTGTGATAAATTTAAAAGTGAACTAGTGTTTATTTATAGGCTAAATTTGTTAAAATAAATTAATTGAAAAAGAATAAGAAAAAATAAAAGACAGTAGAAGAAGCCGAGATTTCATGGATAAAAGTTTGATTTATGTTGAACAATTACTTAGTCAAATTTTCTTAAAATTTTATTTCTTTTTGAAAGCTAATTTTTTTTAATGTTTTGTCCTTTTTTTTACGGCCGAGACAAATAATGCATGTATATATATATATGTATATATATATATATATGTATATATATATATATATATATATATATATATATATATATATATATATATATATATTGTAGATAAAGATGAAGATTATTCTAGAATTTTTAGGATTTCATTTTTTATTTTTATTTAATTATTAATTACAAATTTTATATATATTTATTTATATTTTTGGTATTTAATAATATTTAACTTTTATTTTTAAATTACTAACTTATAGTTTTTATTATTTATAATTATGCCACAACATTTTTATATAATTGCTTTTGTTATAAAGTTAGTCATGTAATACGTTAATTATTAACAAGGTTAATATAAGTTTCATATATATATATATATATATATATATATATATATATATATATATATATATATATATACACATAATATTAATACTTCATGTACATAATTTTTTTTTTTTTTTAGAATTAGGGTTTATATAATGAGTTACTACTTAGGGTTAAGGTTTTGAATAATTAGGATTTATAGTATTAAATACTAATTAGGGTTAGGATTTAGGTTTATTGATTACGAGACATTAATATCTCTGGACATTTATTATCCGGATAACAACCCTAATGATACAAGACACTGAAACCTTAAGGATACATTAGTAAGTTCAGAATGGAAAAGTGAGGGTTGTTATAGTACCTCCCTGTTAATTTAAACTTCGTCCCGAAGTTTCAGAAAGACTTCTCAGATGCATCAGCGGTTAGAAAAAGATGAGGATACTTCTGCTTCATCTGGTCTTCACGTTCCCAGGTATACTCGGGGCCTCTTCATGAATCCCAACAGATCTTAACAATAGGAATGTTGCTCTGTTTCAAGCCTTTAACCTCACTATCCATAACCTCAATCGATTTTCAACGAAATGCATTTTATCATCAATGCGGATATCCTCCAATGGAATAACGAGTGTGTCATCAGCAAGACACTGTTTAAGATTCGAGACATGAAATATGTAACATCCCGCCTTTTTCCATTTACTTTTCCGTTATACTAATATAAAGTCCGTTATATGTTTATAACATCTCCCGTTGATACGCGTTTTAAATTATCTCGTTTAGGTAATTCCCGCACCCGAACGAAAGTTGAGGGACTAAACTTGACAAGGGATCAAACCCTTGACTAGGTCAAAGGGTCAAACCCCTTTCACCCATTCATTTCATCTTCATCTCTCTCTCTTTCTCTCTAGCAAGAACACACACACCCAAAACCATATTCATTCAATCATCATCTAAATTCGATCTAGGAGGCTTACAACAAAATAAATTACATATTCGTGATCCTCTCTTCATCCTCTTCGTTTTGGTACCAACTTCATCTCATTTGGGTAACTTTCTAAAATCACTAGATTTTGTGTTCTTGATGTTTTTAACTTATAAAAGTGTTAATTAGTGTCTATGGCTCAAGTCTAACATGAATATATGATTTATAGGCTCGATCTCGTTGTTTTAGTGTAACTAGCATGAACTTGAATTTTGGTGTGTTATTCTTGAATTTTGGATGATCATATGTTGTTAGATGTTAAAAGTTGATGTTTTAATTGTGTTACTAGCATCACTAGCTTCAATTTGATGTGTAGGTTGCCTTAGAAAAACTTCATGAACTTGATTATTGATTTTGGTGAATTTGGGTTAGGGTTTGATGAACTTGAAATGGACTTTTGATGCATTGAATACCATGGATTATTATTGGTAAGTGTTTAGTTGGATTGTATGCTTGATTACCTTCGAAACGGCATATCATTCATGTAAATTGGTTGCCCGAATCATAAAATGCGTTTTTGGAACTTGAACTTTGATTATGAACGTTTAATTACGGTTTTTGGTTGTTGTAAGTGGAAGTTTGGTTGATGAATTGTGTTTAGTTGTGTTCTTTGTCAAATTACCTTTCCAACGATATAAGGTGCGAGTTCTAAATGTTAGCGGTTTGTAATTTATGCTTGAAAGAGTTTTGATTTGGGACTTGAACAATTGAGACTGACCAGGTACCAGCGCACGGCTAATGCCGCGGCGCGGCCAGACCATGTCGCGGCGCGACATAAGCCTTGGTCAGGCTCTGACCACCATGTCCAAATTACGAAAAATGTTTGGCATACTACGGACCTCCGATTCACATGAAACTTGTTCTAACATGTTCATATATGATTAAAAACCTCAGAAAAATAGTTCGGAACCCGACCCGAACGTGTTGACTTTCGTTGACTTTGACCGACCAAAGTTTGACTTTTTGTCAAACTTAACCAAATGATTATGCAACCTTCCTAACTTATTTATATACTTGTATCTTGCATGAAACTTGGCAATTTGGTTTCATATGCTAAATAATCGAGTCGTAACGAGCCATAGGACTAATTGAACATCTTTGACCTATCGTGTTTACCGTTATTGATACAACCTATTGTTTAGGTCAAGACTAGCATTATTCTTTGCACACGTTTACTTGTTGAAGTACTTTACTACTCGTGCACTCAAGGTGAGATCATAGTCCCACTTTTACTCTTTTTGAACTTACATTTGGGATGAGAAAACATAAACGATTCTTTTGAACTAAGTGAACACAAGAACGGGAAAACAAACATTCTACATACGAGTTTAGAACAAAATCCTCAATTCGATTATCATTAGTTACACTTGCCGGGTGTAAGCGAGAACTTATGTTATATGGCCATATGGGTTGACAACCCTCATCCTTGACGGTTCGCTACCGTCTACGGATGAAATATATTTTCGAGAATCAGTGTTTGTTCTAGCACTAAGTGATGGGGTATACAATGGAAGGAATGTTAAGCTTTGATAATTGGGTGCTCGTGAAACAAACTTTTGGAATGTATTACTATTATTTCATTGATGCAAATCTTGTGGTTCACTTGTACTTACTTACTTAAACCTATGATTTCACCAACGTTTTCGTTGACAGATTTCTATGTTTTTCTCAGGTCCTTGAACGATACATGATACATGCTTCCGCTCATTATTTGATACTTGCTTTGGATGTCGAGTATACGTGCATTTCATGGAGCGTCTTTTGACTTTACTTTAAACTGTGTCGCCTAGATTTCACTCGTATTATAACGTTGTAACTTAACTATTGGTTGAACAATTCTTGTAAACTTTGGGAACAATCTTTATTTTGAAATGAAGGCGACATATTTTGGTCAAACTTTGTCTTAAAGACTTATGACCACGTAACGGGACCTAAGTAGACGGCGCCGTCAAACATGATTTGGTCGGGTCGCTACAGATGGTATCAGAGCGTTGGTTGTAGGGATTTAGAGTTCATTAGTGTCAACCCCGAGTCATAGGGTACATTGGTGAGTCTAGACTACAACCGGCATATAGACTTGAAGTAGGAATTACTTGACTACTTGTGCATTTATACTCGAACGCTTCTACTCATATCTACTCTTAGTTCATCTTAATCTCACGTTGTTTAATTTGATTGACACGCCACCTTGACTATATGAAATGATGTCGAATGCACATATGAATCAGGGTAATATAATTTCCGGGATTATATTACGGTGACTCATATGAACGTTCCGACATTATGACATAAAGAATTTAAGGCGAGTCGAGAAAAAAAAAAAAAAAAAAACAACTTCTCTTTATCTTTATTCTATATCACGGTTAGTATTATTGAGAATACTAATCAATGATATTCTTGTGTCTTGAAGGAACAATGGCTCCTCGTCGTGTACGCCGCAATGAAACTCCCGAACAAGCTCTCGAACGGATGATAGCTACCGCCGTAGATGCGGCCATGGCCGGTCACTCATCCAACAACAATAATAATAACAACCACAACAACAACAACAACAACAACAACAACAACAATGGAGCCGGAAACTCAAACGAGGGATGCTCCTATAAAGCTTTCATGGGGTGCAAACCTCACACTTTTGATGGAACCGGAGGACCGGTCGTGCTCACCCGATGGTTTGAGCAAACGGAAGCCGTCTTTAGCATAAGCGGTTGTCGGGACCAAGACAAGGTCAAATACTCCACTCACACTTTCTCCGGAATTGCTCTAACATGGTGGAACACCTATGTTCAATCGGTGGGTACCGATGAAGCTCATGCCCTCTCTTGGGCCGATCTAAAGGAAAAGATGATTGTTGAATATTTTCCGCGCGAAGAAACCCGAAAGCTTGAGGAAGAACTAAGAGCTTTGAAAGCGGTCGGAAACGATCTTAAAGCTTATAATCAACGCTTCGCCGAACTATCCTTGATGTGTCCTAATCTTGTTAACCCCGAATCTCAAAGGATTGAGCTCTACATGCTCGGTCTTCCAAAAAGCATCAAACAAGGGGTGATGTCATCTAAACCCACTACTCATCAAGCCGCTATGAACATGGCTCGCCAACTAATTGAAACGGTTGACGAAATCGTAGTTCCGGCACCTAAGGCCGAGGATAAATCGGGCGGCAACAAAAGAAAGTGGGAACCCTCCCAATCAAGCAACAACAACTTTGCTAAGAAGCCTTACACCTCCGACGGCAAGAGGGGTTATGCCGGGAACCTACCTCTTTGCAACAAATGCAACAAACATCACTTTGGCGAATGTAGTAAGCTAATTTGCCATCGGTGCCAAGGAATTGGTCATAAGGCCAACGATTGTAAAAGTGCCACTCCCGTCGCTCGAAAGTGGCTCAATGCACCAAAGACGGGCACTTGTTACGAATGTGGCCAAACGGGTCATTATAGAAATGCATGCCCAAAGAAGAAAGATAACCCCAATACGCGCGGCCGAGCTTTCAACATAAACACCGAGGAAGCCCGGGATGACACTGAACTAGTCACGGGTACGTTTCTTCTCAACAATTCTTATGTCTCTTGCTTATTCGATTCAGGTGCCGATAAATGCTTTGTATCCAAGACTTTGACTCATTCTTTTGGCACTCCACCTCTTCCATTAGATACCACTTATACCATTGAAGTAGCTAACGGAAAACTATTAAGTGCCGACACATATTACCGGGGGTGTACGTTAAACATTTTGGGTAAGGAATTTGAAATTGACTTGATACCCATGGAACTAGGAAGCTTTGATGTAATAATCGGTATGAATTGGTTAGTCAAAACGAAATCTCACATTCTTTGTGATCTTAACGCAATCCGAATTCCTATCGAGAATGGTGAACCTTTGATTGTTTATGGCGATAAGAGTTGCACCAGACTCAACCTCGTTTCGTGCCTTAAAGTTAGAAAACTACTCCGTAAGGGTTGTTTTGCGATCCTTGCCCACGTTAAGAAAGTCGAGTCCGATGAGAAGCACATCGATGATCTGCCAATTGTTAGTGACTATTCCGATGTATTTCCCGATGAATTGCCGGGTCTTCCGCCTCATCGACCGGTTGAATTCCAAATCGATCTTATTCCGGGAGCCGCACCCGTAGCACGTGCACCATATAGACTCGCTCCATCCGAAATGCAAGAATTGCAAAGTCAAATCCAAGAACTACTTGATCGTGGTTTTATCCAACCTAGCCATTCACCTTGGGGCGCTCCGATTTTGTTTGTTAAAAAGAAAGACGGATCCCTACGAATGTGCATTGATTATCGCGAACTAAATAAATTGACGGTTAAGAACCGATATCCTCTTCCTCGCATCGATGACCTCTTTGATCAACTACAAGGGTCTTGTGTATATTCGAAAATCGATCTCCGCTCGGGTTATCATCAATTGAGGGTTAAGGGGGAAGATGTCTCCAAAACCGCTTTCCGAACTCGTTATGGTAGTTATGAATTCCTTGTCATGCCATTTGGTCTCACTAACGCACCGGCGGTGTTCATGGATCTTATGAACCGCGTGTGCAAACCGTATCTCGATAAATTCGTTATTGTGTTCATCGATGACATATTGATCTATTCTAAAAATGAAGAAGAGCACGAACAACATCTCCGACTTGTGCTTGAACTTTTAAGACAAGAACAACTCTATGCCAAATTCTCCAAGTGTGAATTTTGGTTAAAGGAACTTCAATTTCTTGGTCATGTTGTAAGTGACCAAGGTATTAAAGTCGATCCATCGAAAATCGAAGCCATTAGCAAATGGGAGACTCCTACTACTCCTACTCACATTCGTCAATTTTTGGGTCTCGCCGGGTACTATCGTAGATTCATCGAAAATTTCTCTTTGGTTGCACGTCCTCTAACCGCCTTGACTCACAAGGGAAAGAAATTCATTTGGGCGACCGAACATGAATCCGCATTCCAAATCTTGAAAACGAAGCTAACCACCGCTCCTATCTTGTCACTTCCCGAAGGCAATGATGACTTTGTTGTATATTGCGATGCCTCAAAACATGGTTTTGGGTGTGTATTGATGCAACGAACGAAAGTCATTGCTTATGCTTCTCGACAACTCAAAATTCATGAACGAAACTATACGACACATGATCTCGAACTCGGAGCCGTTGTCTTTGCACTTAAAATGTGGAGACACTATCTTTATGGAACCAAGAGTACTATCTTTACCGACCACAAAAGTCTCCAACACATTTTCGATCAAAAGCAACTAAACATGAGACAACGACGGTGGATTGAAACTTTGAACGATTACGATTGCGAGCTTCGTTACCATCCCGGGAAGGCAAATGTAGTAGCCGATGCCTTAAGTCGAAAAGAAAGAGTGGTGCCTCTCCGTGTCCGAGCTTTAAACATCACCATTCACACCAACCTTAATAGCCAAATTCGGGTAGCCCAAGATGAGGCTCTTAAGGATGAAAACATCTCTCTCGAACACTTGAACGTCCTCACCTCTCGATTCGAAGTTAAAGAAACCGGACTCCGATATTTCGCCGGAAGAATTTGGGTGCCTAGTTATGGGGACCTACGAAGCCTTATTTTAGATGAAGCCCATAAGTCACGATACTCGATTCACCCCGGTGCCAATAAGATGTACCACGACCTTAAACAGCTATATTGGTGGCCGAATATCAAAAGGGAAGTAGCTACTTATGTTTCCAAGTGTTTGACATGTTCCAAAGTCAAAGCCGAACACCAAAGACCGTCCGGACTACTTCGACAACCCGAGATCCCGCAATGGAAGTGGGAAGGGATAACGATGGATTTTATCACCAAACTACCAAAAACGACGGGCGGTTATGATACCATTTGGGTTATTATTGACCGTCTCACCAAATCCGCACACTTCCTTGCCATGAAAGAAACGGACAAAATGGAGAAACTTGCACAACTTTACATTAAGGAGATCGTAGCCCGACACGGTGTACCTTTATCGATTATCTCCGACCGAGATGGCCGTTTCGTTTCTAGATTTTGGCGTACATTGCAAGAAGCGTTGGGAACGCGTTTAGACATGAGCACCGCATATCATCCTCAAACCGATGGACAAAGCGAACGTACAATTCAAACCTTAGAGGACATGTTACGAGCTTGCGTGGTTGATTTCGGAAAAGCTTGGGACAAGCACTTACCTCTCGCCGAGTTCTCTTACAACAATAGTTATCACGCGAGTATTAAAGCCGCACCTTTTGAAGCGCTATATGGCCGCAAATGTCGTTCACCTCTTTGTTGGGCCGAGGTAGGCGACGTGCAAATCACCGGACCCGAACTCATTCACGAAACCACCGAGAAAATCGTTCAAATCCGAGATAGGCTTAGGACGGCCCGAAGTCGTCAAAAGAGCTATACCGATAAACGACGCAACGATCTTGAATTTCAAGTCGGTGACCGAGTAATGTTAAAAGTCGTACCTTGGAAGGGTGTAATCCGTTTTGGGAAACGCGGGAAGTTAAATCCGCGGTATATTGGTCCTTTCGAAATCTTGGAGCGTATTGGAACCGTTGCTTATCGTTTGGATCTTCCGCCTCAATTGAACTCCGTTCATCCTACCTTCCATGTATCTAACTTGAAAAAGTGTCTTGCCGAACCCGATATCGTCATCCCTCTTGAGGAACTTACTATTGATGACAAGCTTCATTTTGTGGAAGAACCGGTTGAAATTGTGGATACCTCCGTCAAGACATTGAAACAAAGCCGAATCCCGATTGTTAAAGTCCGTTGGAACGCCAAAAGGGGACCCGAGTTTACTTGGGAAAGACAAGATCAAATGCAAAGGAAGTATCCTCATCTATTCGTGAATTCGGAAACGCAAGATCTCGAGGAAGAAACAACGACTACTACGCCTACTTAAATTTCGGGACGAAATTTCTTTTAAGGAGTAGGTAATGTAACATCCCGCCTTTTTCCATTTACTTTTCCGTTATACTAATATAAAGTCCGTTATATGTTTATAACATCTCCCGTTGATACGCGTTTTAAATTATCTCGTTTAGGTAATTCCCGCACCCGAACGAAAGTTGAGGGACTAAACTTGACAAGGGATCAAACCCTTGACTAGGTCAAAGGGTCAAACCCCTTTCACCCATTCATTTCATCTTCATCTCTCTCTCTTTCTCTCTAGCAAGAACACACACACCCAAAACCATATTCATTCAATCATCATCTAAATTCGATCTAGGAGGCTTACAACAAAATAAATTACATATTCGTGATCCTCTCTTCATCCTCTTCGTTTTGGTACCAACTTCATCTCATTTGGGTAACTTTCTAAAATCACTAGATTTTGTGTTCTTGATGTTTTTAACTTATAAAAGTGTTAATTAGTGTCTATGGCTCAAGTCTAACATGAATATATGATTTATAGGCTCGATCTCGTTGTTTTAGTGTAACTAGCATGAACTTGAATTTTGGTGTGTTATTCTTGAATTTTGGATGATCATATGTTGTTAGATGTTAAAAGTTGATGTTTTAATTGTGTTACTAGCATCACTAGCTTCAATTTGATGTGTAGGTTGCCTTAGAAAAACTTCATGAACTTGATTATTGATTTTGGTGAATTTGGGTTAGGGTTTGATGAACTTGAAATGGACTTTTGATGCATTGAATACCATGGATTATTATTGGTAAGTGTTTAGTTGGATTGTATGCTTGATTACCTTCGAAACGGCATATCATTCATGTAAATTGGTTGCCCGAATCATAAAATGCGTTTTTGGAACTTGAACTTTGATTATGAACGTTTAATTACGGTTTTTGGTTGTTGTAAGTGGAAGTTTGGTTGATGAATTGTGTTTAGTTGTGTTCTTTGTCAAATTACCTTTCCAACGATATAAGGTGCGAGTTCTAAATGTTAGCGGTTTGTAATTTATGCTTGAAAGAGTTTTGATTTGGGACTTGAACAATTGAGACTGACCAGGTACCAGCGCACGGCTAATGCCGCGGCGCGGCCAGACCATGTCGCGGCGCGACATAAGCCTTGGTCAGGCTCTGACCACCATGTCCAAATTACGAAAAATGTTTGGCATACTACGGACCTCCGATTCACATGAAACTTGTTCTAACATGTTCATATATGATTAAAAACTTCAGAAAAATAGTTCGGAACCCGACCCGAACGTGTTGACTTTCGTTGACTTTGACCGACCAAAGTTTGACTTTTTGTCAAACTTAACCAAATGATTATGCAACCTTCCTAACTTATTTATATACTTGTATCTTGCATGAAACTTGGCAATTTGGTTTCATATGCTAAATAATCGAGTCGTAACGAGCCATAGGACTAATTGAACATCTTTGACCTATCGTGTTTACCGTTATTGATACAACCTATTGTTTAGGTCAAGACTAGCATTGTTCTTTGCACACGTTTACTTGTTGAAGTACTTTACTACTCGTGCACTCAAGGTGAGATCATAGTCCCACTTTTACTCTTTTTGAACTTACATTTGGGATGAGAAAACATAAACGATTCTTTTGAACTAAGTGAACACAAGAACGGGAAAACAAACATTCTACATACGAGTTTAGAACAAAATCCTCAATTCGATTATCATTAGTTACACTTGCCGGGTGTAAGCGAGAACTTATGTTATATGGCCATATGGGTTGACAACCCTCATCCTTGACGGTTCGCTACCGTCTACGGATGAAATATATTTTCGAGAATCAGTGTTTGTTCTAGCACTAAGTGATGGGGTATACAATGGAAGGAATGTTAAGCTTTGATAATTGGGTGCTCGTGAAACAAACTTTTGGAATGTATTACTATTATTTCATTGATGCAAATCTTGTGGTTCACTTGTACTTACTTACTTAAACCTATGATTTCACCAACGTTTTCGTTGACAGATTTCTATGTTTTTCTCAGGTCCTTGAACGATACATGATACATGCTTCCGCTCATTATTTGATACTTGCTTTGGATGTCGAGTATACGTGCATTTCATGGAGCGTCTTTTGACTTTACTTTAAACTGTGTCGCCTAGATTTCACTCGTATTATAACGTTGTAACTTAACTATTGGTTGAACAATTCTTGTAAACTTTGGGAACAATCTTTATTTTGAAATGAAGGCGACATATTTTGGTCAAACTTTGTCTTAAAGACTTATGACCACGTAACGGGACCTAAGTAGACGGCGCCGTCAAACATGATTTGGTCGGGTCGCTACAAAATACATCATGTACATTATTAAGCTCAGAGGGTAATTATGATCGATACGCCACGGGACCAATTCTTTCAGTAATCTTGAAAGGTCCAATAAAATTCGGACTTAGTTTGTTTCGTTTACCAAAAAGAACGACACCTTTCCAAGGGGATATTTTCAACATGACTTTATCACCAACTTGGAATTCCATATCTTTCCGACGATTATCAGCATAGCTCTTCTGCTGGCTGCGGGCAGTTTCTAATCGTTTCTTAATCTGAACGATCTTTTCTGTAGTTTTGATAATGCTAAAAACGAACATATATTTCATAGCATTATTCCTCAAGAAAGACAAGCTTTTAGTTGCAATTGTTCTATTTACAAGTGATATTCGTTTAAATAATAAAAGGTGAAGACAAAAGACAGATTCGACGAATTGAAGACGCAAACGACCAAAAAGCTCAAAAGTACAAAAGACAACCAAAAAGGTTCCAATTATTGATAAGAAACGTCTCGAAATTACAAGAGTACAAGATTCAAAACGCAAAGTACAAGATATTAAATTGTACGCAAGGACGTTCGAAAATCCGGAACCGGGACCAGAGTCAACTCTCAACGCTCGACGCAACGGACTAAAAATTACAAGTCAACTATGCACATAAATATAATATAATATTTAAATAATTCTTATAATTATTTATATATTATAATAAATAATAAAAACCGTCGGCAAGAAAGACTCCAAAGGGACTGAGCTGTAATTTCATTCTCCGCGACTCGCGGAGTTTGAAGGCAAAAATGCCGCGAGTCGCGGAGCCCCAAAAATCGAAAATCCCTATAAAGCTCGCGCATTCTGATCGTAAAAATTCACCAAATATATATCTCTCTCTCTCAATATATCGTATATATTTATATTTATATTTTAATTTTAATTTTAATTTTAATTATAATTCTAATAATAAGGGTATGTTAGCGAATGTTGTAAGGGTGTAAGTCGAAATTCTGTCCGTGTAACGCTACGCTATTTTTAATCATTGTAAGTTATGTTCAACCTTTTTATATTAATGTCTCATAGCTAAGTTATTATTATGCTTATTTAAAACGAAGTAATCATGATGTTGGGCTAATTACTAAAATTGGGTAATTGAGCTTTGTACCATAATTGGGGTTTGGACAAAAGAACGACACTTGTGGAAATTAGACTATGGGCTATTAATGGGCTTTATATTTGTTTAACTAAATGAAAGTTTGTTAATGTTAATATAAAGATTTACAATTGGGCGTCCCTATAAATTACCATATACACTAGATCGGACACGATGGGCGGGGTATTTATATGTACGAATAATCGTTCATTTAACCGGACACGGAAATGGATTAATAGTTAATAAACTTGTTGAAACAGGGGTGAATTACATTCAAGGGTAATTGGTGTAATTGTTAACAAAGTAGTAAAACCTTGGTTTACACGCAGTCGATAACCTGGTGTATTCATTAAACAAAGTATTAAAACCTTGTTACAATTCGAATCCCCAATTAGTTGGAATATTTAACTTCGGGTATAAGAATAATTTGACGAGGACACTCGCACTTTATATTTACGACTGATGGACTGTTATGGACAAAAACCAGACGAACATATTAAATAATCCAGGACAAAGGACAATTAACCCATGGGCATAAAACTAAAATCAACACGTCAAACATCATGATTACGGAAGTTTAAATAAGCATAATTCTTTTATTTCATATTTAATTTCCTTTATTTTATATTTAATTGCACTTCTAATTATCGCACTTTTATTTATTGTTATTTAATCGCACTTTTAATTATCGTACTTTTTAATTATCGCAATTTTATTTTATTGCAATTTCATTATCGTTATTTACTTTACGCTTTAAATTAAGTCTTTTATTTATTTAATATTTTACATTAGGTTTTAACTGCGACTAAAGTTTTAAAATCGACAAACCGGTCATTAAACGGTAAAAACCCCCCTTTATAATAATAATATTACTTATATATATATTTGTATTTTTATAAAAGTAAACTAATATAGCGTTGAGCTTTGTTTAAAGATTTCCCTGTGGAACGAACCGGACTTACTAAAAACTACACTACTTTACGATTAGGTACACTGCCTATAAGTGTTGTAGCAAGGTTTAAGTATATCCATTCTATAAATAAATAAATATCTTGTGTAAAATTGTATCGTATTTAATAGTTTTTCCTAGTAAAATATAAACTATTTCGTATCCCTTAGCTTTGACATCAAGTATTTTTGGCGCCGCTGCCGGGGAAACTCTTAAACGCCGGAAGCGCAACGCTAATATATATAAAAAAAAAAAGATTTTTAGTTAACTTTTATTAAAATTCGTTTATGTAAAAATACGTTTTAAATATTCGAAAATATAAAAAGAAAAACAAAAATATAAGTATTTTTAAGATTTTGTTAAATATTTAAGTTAATTAAGTTTCTTTATTTTAGTTTAAAAAAAAAATATAAGTTTTATTTAAATATCTTTTATTTATATAAAAACAGAAAAGAAAAAAAAATAAATAAATAAATAAAGAAAAACGCGTTGAAATTAAACCTGTCAGTTGAAATTCTGAACCCCGCGACTCGCGGGGTTTGATGTTTTAAATACCGCAACTCGCGGAGTGACTCTGACACGAGACAGAACCCTAATTCAGCATTAATTATGGGGTATTTAATAATAATAATTATTATTAACCCTAATTATTATTATTATTATAATTAATTTTATTTTAACTTTTACTTTTTATTTAATTTATGTATTTAGTATTAATTAGTTTTATTAAATTGTAAAATTAATAGTTTTAATAAATAAATAATATAAAAATAATATTTTTATAAAAATTGTAATTTTTACAACTTTTTGTATATTTTTATATTTTGTCCCTTTTTAATCGTTGTAGCGTAATATTTGTATTTTTCGCTCATATTTAATTTTAAACTTAGTTTTTGCCATAGTCATTTTTACTCCTAGATTTTTAGGCTTTGCCGTAGAATTCCTTAAGTGCTTTTTCTTTAGACTAAGATTTAGGTGCTTTAGAATTTTGCGACGCCTTTTTAAGTTTTAGTTTCTTTTAAGTTATTTCCATTTGGGATTTAGTTTTTCCTGTAAGCTTTAATATTTTTAGACACCTTTTACTATGTATCAATTATCATTCTAATTAGTAATTTCAATTTGCGATTATAATTTTAAGTTAGTTGTAGTAATAAGGTTAGGTTAGTCAAGTATTTTTAATTTTTATAAGTTTCTTTTATTTTTCCGTCACCTTTTATTTTTCAAACATTTTTCTTTTTCGACCTTTTCCGACGAACTCTTTTTCTTTCTTATTTCTCGCTATTCTATTTTTAGGACATAGATTTTTATTCTACTTCTTATCTAAATTTCTTAAAAATTACGAAAATTTATTTTAAGTGGTTAAATTGATAGACATCAAAATTTTCTGGTTCGTAGTAATAGTTGGATTTGTACGTGGACCGGGTTATTGGAGCCAAACAGTCCTCAATTATATTGAGACCAAATGAATCCTGCCCCTCTGCTGCATCTTTTGGCTATTCGAAACGTGGGCAAAATCAGAAAAGTCTATTGATTGGATAACTTATTATAATTTTTCTTTCCTTTTAAAAACTAATAGGATATTCAGTGAATGCACCGAGCAAGACGTTCACTACCTTTTGTACGTTCACCACCTGTAACTCGATCAAGACATTTAGCAAATATAACCGCCGTTGATTTTTCTTTAGAATCGTCATCCAGTCGACCAAGTACTTCAGTTCAAATTTCCGATAATCCATTTTTTGAAACCAACCTCACAATTGAGAATCCGGAAAATATTCAGGAACGGTTCGTAGATCCTGAACCATTAAACTTTCCTCCGGAGCCACCAATCATTCAAGCAGAGATTGTTGAGGAACGAACCATTAAATCAGAATCACCTAGTGATACCGATTCAACAAATTCAATTATGGAAAATCTGGAACCTTTAAGTATGGAAGACCGAATGAGAGCTAAACGCACTGGCCAAGGTCACGCAATTACTCATCCAGACATTAATGCACCAGATTATGAAATCAAAGGACAAATTCTACACATGGTGACTAATCAATGCCAATTTAGTGGTGCGCCTAAGGAAGATCCAAATGAACATCTACGTACCTTTAATAGGATCTGCACACTATTTAAAATCCGAGAAGTGGAGGATGAACAGATATATCTCATGTTATTTCCCTGGACTTTAAAGGGAGAAGCCAAAGATTGGTTGGAATCGTTACCTGAAGGGGCGATCGATACATGGGACGTTTTAGTTGACAAATTTCTTAAACAATTCTTTCCTGCATCTAAAGCCGTAAGACTTCAAGCAGAAATTGTTACGTTCACACAGAAGCCAAATGAAACTCTATATGAGGCGTGGACAAGATATGGAAAGTTATTAAGAGGATGTCCGCAACATGGTTTAGACACCTGTCAAATAGTACAAATATTCTACCAAGGATGCGACATCACTACAAGAAAAGACATAGATATAGCAGCTGGTGGTTCTATTATGAAGAAAACCGAAACTGATGCTTACAAAATTATTGATAACACTGCTTCCCACTCACATGAGTGGCACCAAGAAAAAGATATCATTAGATCATCTAAAGCAGCTAGAGCCGATTCTAGCCATGACTTAGATTCCATTTCCGCAAAGATAGATGCTGTGGAGAGACGAATGGAAAAGATGACTAAAGATATTCACTCAATACGAATTAGTTGTGAGCAGTGTGGAGGACCACATTTGACAAAAGATTGTCTCAGTATTGAATTAACAATGGAACAAAGAGAGAATATTTCATACATAAACCAAAGGCCTGGAAATAATTATCAGAATAATTATCAACCGCCAAGACCGATTTACAATCAAAACCAGAATTATAACAGAAATATTCCATACAACAACCAACAAGGTCCTAGCAATCAACAAGTATCCAATAATACTTACAACCAGCAAAGACCTAATTTTCAAAACAAACCACCACAACAAACCGATGATAAAAAGCCGAATTTAGAAGATATGATGACGAAGCTAGTTGAAACTCAAACGCAGTTTTTCACATCTCAAAAACAAACCAATGAACAAAATGCTCAAGCATTTAGAAATCAACAAGCTTCTATTCAAAATCTGGAACAAGAAGTGAGTAACCTAGCAAGGTTAATAGGTGAAAGAAAACCGGGAAGTCTACCTAGTGATACAAATGCTAACCCCAGGAATGAAACAGCTAAAGCCATTACCACAAGAAGTGGTACAACACTTAAACCACCTAAATTACCTGTAACTTCTGATGAAGCTATTCCTACTCCACAAGAACCACAACCTGATCAAGATAAGGAAAAAGAACCGGTAGTTGAAAAGGTTAATGAAGATAACACAGTTAAGGATAAACCTTATGTTAAACCATACCAACCACCACTTCCTTACCCGAGTAAAATGAAGAAAGAGAAACTTGAAGCCGAGCAATCCAAATTCTTGGATATGTTTAAACAGATAAATGTAAATCTTCCTTTCATTGATGTGATTTCAGGAATGCCAAGATATGCTAAATTCTTGAAAGATCTAATCTCAAATAGAAAGAAAATGGAAGAACTCTCGGCTGTTACTATGAATGCTAATTGTTCAGCAGTGCTGTTAGAATAAGATACCAGAAAAATTATCTGATCCAGGAAGTTTCACAATTCCATGTTTTCTGGGTAGTCTTAGTTCAATAGAAGCATTGGCAGACTTAGGTGCTAGTATAAATCTAATGCCGTATTCACTATACACTAAACTAGACCTTGGAGAATTGAAACCAACCAGAATAAGCATACAACTAGCCTATAGATCAATAAAATATCCTAGAGGGATAATGGAGAACATGCTAGTTAAAGTTGGTACTTTAGTATTTCCAGTAGATTTTGTTGTTTTGGACATGGAAGAAGATTCTCAAGTTCCTCTCATATTAGGAAGACCATTCTTAAACACGGCTAAAGCAATGATAGACGTGTTCGGTAAGAAACTGACCCTAAGTATAGAGGATGAGAGTGTTACCTTTTCAGTTGATAGAGCAATGCAACAACCACAATCTGCAGATGATACATGTTATTATATTCAAACTATAGATGCACATGCAGAATTATTAGAAGAATTTCCAGAATTACAAGGAACAGGAGAATGTTCTTTAGGAGAAGGTAATGAACCAATTGATGAAGCTGAAATGTTAGCTACACTTATAGCTAATGGATATGAACCAACAACAGAAGAAATTCAAATGCTAAAAGAAGAAGACAGATATCGATACAAATCATCGATAGAAGAACCTCCGAAATTAGAGTTAAAGCCACTTCCAAACCATTTGGAATACGCTTATTTACATGGTGAATCTGAATTACCTGTAATAATATCGTCTTCTCTTACTGAAAATGAGAAATCACAACTCATTTCTGTGTTGAAAGCTCATAAACCAGCCATTGCATGGAAGATTCATGATATTAAAGGAATAAGTCCTTCGTATTGCACACATAAAATCCTTATGGAAGAAGGTCATAAAACGTATGTGCAACGCCAATGAAGACTAAATCCTAATATGCAAGATGTAGTTAAGAAAGAGATTATTAAACTGCTAGATGCAGGTTTAATTTATCCAATTTCTGATAGTCCATGGGTAAGCCCAGTTCAATGCGTGCCTAAGAAGGGTGGCATGACTGTCATCACAAATGAGAAAAATGAGCTTATTCCTACTAGAACTGTAACAGGATGGCGTGTATGTATTGATTATAGAAAATTAAATGACGCCACCAGAAAAGATCACTTTCCCTTACCTTTCATTGATCAAATGTTGGAAAGATTAGCCGGAAATAGTTACTATTGTTTTCTAGATGGATTTTCCGGATATTTTCAAATTCCAATAGCACCCGAGGACCAAGAGAAAACCACATTCACGTGCCCTTATGGTACTTTTGCTTACAAACGCATGCCATTTGGACTTTGTAACGCCCCTGCAACCTTTCAAAGGTGTATGATGGCGATTTTTCACGACATGATAGAAGAATGCATGGAAGTTTTCATGGATGACTTTTCAGTCTTCGGTGATACATTTAAATCATGTCTAGTTAATCTGGAACGAATGTTAATTAGATGCGAAAAATCAAATCTAGTACTTAATTGGGAGAAATGCCATTTCATGGTTAAAGAAGGCATCGTTCTTGGACATAAAATTTCAAAAGAAGGAATTGAAGTGGATAGAGCTAAAGTAGATGTAATTGCTAAACTTCCACATCCCACCAATGTTAGAGGAGTTAGGAGTTTTCTAGGGCATGCCGGTTTTTACCGACGTTTCATAAAAGATTTTTCTAAAATTGCCACTCCTATGAATAAACTCCTAGAAAAGGATGCGCCATTCATCTTTTCAGATGAGTGTATCAAATCTTTTAATATTCTTAAAGAGAAACTCACTAATGCACCGATCATGATAACACCAAATTGGAATCTACCATTTGAACTAATGTGCGATGCAAGTGATTTTGCAATGGGAGCCGTTTTAGGACAAAGGATTGAAAAACGATTTCAACCTATATATTATGCTAGTAAGACGTTACAAGGAGCACAAACGAACTATACAACTACTGAAAAAGAACTCCTTGCTATTGTCTTTGCTTTTGACAAATTTCGATCATATCTCGTTCTAGCAAAAACGGTGGTCTATACCGACCATTCTGCTCTTAGATACCTATTTTCAAAACAAGATGCTAAACCAAGATTAATCCGTTGGATCTTACTCTTACAAGAGTTTGATATTGAAATCCGAGATAAAAGAGGAGCAGAAAATCTCGCCGCTGATCATCTTTCTCGTCTTGAAAATCCCGAATTAGAAGTTCTAAATGAATCAGCCATACAAGACAACTTTCCTGATGAATATCTATTGAAGATAGATTATAAAGAAATCCCATGGTTTGCAGACTATGCAAACTACTTAGTTTGTGGATTCCTTGAAAAAGGATTATCGTACCAAAGACGAAAGAAATTCTTCAGTGATATAAAACACTATTTCTGGGAAGATCCACATCTGTTTAAAAGTTGTCCCGATGGAATAATACGCCGATGTGTATTTGGAGATGAAGCTAGTAAAATTTTAAACCATTGTCACACATGACCAACAGGAGGGCATTATGGGCCTCAACTAACAGCAAGAAAAGTTTATGATGCTGGATTCTATTGGCCTACAATTTACAAAGACGCACACCTTCTTTGCAAATCCTGTGATGCATGTCAAAGGGCCGGAAAAATAAGTCAACGTGATGAAATGCCACAAAATGTC
This sequence comes from Rutidosis leptorrhynchoides, assembly GCF_046630445.1. Taxonomy (NCBI): domain Eukaryota; kingdom Viridiplantae; phylum Streptophyta; class Magnoliopsida; order Asterales; family Asteraceae; genus Rutidosis; species Rutidosis leptorrhynchoides. Next base: position 393,207,782 of record NC_092337.1, read on the forward strand.
ATCCAAGTATGTGAAGTATTTGACATTTGGGGTATTGACTTTATGGGTCCATTTCCAAAATCTCATAATAATCTATATATACTCGTAGCCATTGATTATGTATCTAAATGGGCGGAAGCACAAGCTCTCCCAACTAACGATGCACGAGTTGTAGTCAACTTTTTAAAACGTCTTTTTGCAAGGTTTGGAACACCGAAAGCTTTAATAAGTGATCTGGGTACTCATTTCTGTAATAATCAACTTGAGAAAGTTCTTAAAAGATATGGAGTAACTCATAAAATCTCCACCGCATATCATCCACAAACAAGTGGACAAGTTGAAAATACCAACCGAGCTTTAAAACGTATTCTAGAGAAAACCGTAGGATCAAATCCGAAGGAATGGCCCATTAAATTGGAGGATGCACTCTGGGCTTTTAGAACAGCCTACAAAACTCCAATTGGAACCACACCTTTTAGACTTGTTTATGGAAAAGCATGTCATCTTCCAGTAGAAATTGAACACAAAGCATTTTGGGCTTTGAAGACATGTAATCTTGATTTACATGAAGCTGGACGTCTACGATTAAGTCAATTAAACGAATTAGAAAAATTAAGACATGAAGCATACGAAAATTCGTTAATCTATAAAGAAAGAACGAAGAAATGGCATGATAAAAGAATCAGAAGTTCAAAAGAATTTAAAGAAGGAGACAGAGTTCTTCTTTTCAATTCACGATTCAAGCTATTTCCTGGAAAATTGAAATCAAGATGGTATGGACCATTCATAGTCAAAAGAGTTTTCCCATACGAAACGATAGAATTAATAAATTCAAATGGGATTGAATTTAAAGTTAATGGTCACAGAGTTAAACATTACATACATGGTCCGATGGAAGTCGACAACGAAGTTAATCACAATTTCGACACCACAGCTAACTAAGTGTGGGGAGAATCAAGTCTTTAAAGGATAATATGTATTTCTGTTAGAGTTAGATTATCTGTTTTCGTGTAGTTCTCGAAAATGGAACCCGAATGGTCTTTCCCTAGCAGACCCTAAAGAACTAGTCTTCTCCCCCCATTCTGAATTTTTATTTTTTTTAGGTTTTTACAAAATGAAGACTGCCTGTGAGCTAAACCATGGTCTAATGCTACACGCTTTGATCACTAAACGTAATAATGACATACTACCGAGTGAAATAGTATCAGTAATCAGAGAAAGAATGGACGGAGTTAGAAAAGAATCCAGATGCGAAGATAATAAGTTACAATTTGGTAAAGGAAAATCAAAATCCGCAGCGAAAAGAAGAGCACGACACCTAGAACGATATCACAAATGCGGAAAATGGTCACATGGAGGTAAATGTTCAAATAATCAAACCTATTCAAATACCGAATTTGTTACTTTATGCAGAGACGGACCGTTCATATGTTTAGAAGAAAAGACACTGAATGCTCGAGGTTACGCCTATGTAGCCATGGAAAACCAATTAAACGACTATCTTATGAATGGGATAGATCATATAACTAAGAAATCTATTTCACAGGTATATCTGTACAGTTTTTATTTTATTTTTATTTTTAACCTTTTGATAATAAACGCTAATTTGTTCGCTAAAAAATATTAAATTGGTATTGAATAAAATTAGGTTTGGCGACCGAAATTATTGATATCATTCAAAAATTTATTATATCACTGCGAAATTTAACGTTTATTCTTAAGGTATAAATATCTTTAATCAATCAACCCAAAATATTTCAAAAATTCGTCATGAGTTAAATTAGGTCTTGGAACCGAAATTACTTTACCGAAAAGAGGGGCGCATATTTTTGATAATATTTGATTGATTAAAGTGGGATAAAAAGACAAAAAGATTTTTAATTTTATTTTTACCATGTTTTTAAAATTAATATTTAAATCTTAAATTAATATTGTAAACTTTGTAAAAACAATATATTTAAAATTGTAAATATTTGAAAAATTAATATAAGTTTGGTATGAATTTATAAATTTTTAAATTAAGTTTGGTGTGAATTTTTAATTTTTTAAAATATAAATTTTTAATTTTATGCATTTCAATTTTAAGTTTGGTGTGAATTTTTTTTTTATATTTAAGTTGTGTGAATTTAAAAACAAAAATTTACTTTATCTCATTAAGTTAAAAATATGATTTTTAAAATTCGTCGTAAGTTGAAGACTAGGTCTTTAAACCGAAATTGCTTTACCCGAGGGAGGGACAAGAACTTTTATTATCATTATTTTTAATCTTATTGAATTAAAGTATGCCAAAAACATTGAAAAAAAACCAAAAATCTTAGCTTTTAAAACAATCGCTACAAAAAGACAAATTTTAAAATTTTGTCGAGGGACGGACTAGGACATCGATCCGAAACGACCTCGTCCTAAATAACAAAGGAAACAAAATTTTAAAATTAATTACTTAATTGTTTTTATAAGTTATTGATTATAAAAAAAAAATAAAAAAATATAAAACTCTGCGACTCGCGGAGTTTGAAGGGTTATTCACCGCGAGTCGCGGAGGGGCCGGAAATCAGAAAAAAAATAAAGAGCTGGAACAGATCAGTCCCAACTCCACAACTCAAAAACACAGCTGCGAAATACTCCGAAAAACCACCCAAAAACACCCCAAAAATCACAATTTTTAACCGTTAATCATCAAATCTTTTGCTAAAATCATGTTGAGAAGGATGCTATCTAAGAATTACTCAAGAAAAACGGTAAATTTCTACACCTAAACACCATTTAATCCGAAATTTAGTGTTCTTGAGCAATTTTTTCCCCAATTTGATTTTGATGCTTTTTAGTGTAATTAGGCTTAAATTGTTTATGTATTATGCTTGTATAACCTAGATTGATGCTGTTTAACATGATTAGAAGCCTTAAACTTCAAATTTTGAATAATCTAGGGTTTGTGTTCTTGAGTAAATTTGGGGCTTTTTGATATAAACAGGTTATGGCAGATTTTTGTCATGAATTGTTGCTAAATTGAGTAGTGTAACATGTCTAGGTAGTTAAATGATCCAAACTTTGAGCCTAAACATGATTTTGAGAATTAAAGTGGACTTTTTCAAGTCTAAAATTCATGAACTTGATTTTTGAAAGATAATGCCATTTGAAACTTGTTTAATTGCTAGTAATGATTATTTTGACATGTTGTTTGAATTGAATGCTTATGAACTTGGCGAACATTTTCGTATATGCTTATTTGAAAAAGTGTAGATTTGATAAAAATGTGAAAATGAGCTTAAGTTTGATATAAATTGATAATGTCATTGTAATTATTTTGATTGATGATTTTGCTGACACTAATGCATATTTGGATGCACAAAAATTGTGTTTGATGTGTTTTGCAGAATGAAAGGGGTGAATCTTCATCCCAAGCCCGCAATGCTCCTGCTGAGAATTTGGAACAACAGGAGGTGGATAACTACTACAAGCAGGATATACCTCATCCAGTCATGACCTTTTCCGATATACACTTGGAAGAGTTGCACCCGAACCTGAGATTTGACAGACTTTGGATAGATTATCCAAAATATCAACGGGGTTTGCATACTCTTCATTCTAAGGTTGTTGAGGTACCGAGGGTCATAGAATGGGGACCCTTAGAAGCTGTAGAATTGGCCGGGACAATTAGGGAATTACTTGTACAGAGGTATGGTAATTCTTCTTTTAATGACTGGGTACGTTTATTCACCATGCGTAGACCTGTATATAAAGTATGGTGTGAAGAATTGTTATGTAGTATAGAGTTGAATGATCGGGTAGCTAGTTTAACCGATCGTTCTTTTATTAGATTTTTGTTAGGCGGTTCGATGCGCCACATGTCTTTACTGGACATGGCTCAGGATTTACGTATATATACGCCTGAGGAGTTAGCGTCTGCCGATTGTAGAGGATTGATACTAAACGGTAGAAAGATAGATGAAAATTTTGATACACACGGTGTGTGGAGTCAAATGACAAGCCATCACCGTTTCAAAGGGGGAAATTACTCTTATTTGGATATAGATAGAGCCGAATTAAGAGTGATACATAGGTTTTTAGCTAATTCGATTACACAAAGGGGTAAGAACAAGGAAAAAGTAAATGAACAGAATTTGTTTTACCATATGTGTATTCGAGACCCACAAAGCGCTGTAAGTATACCATATTGTGTGGGTTATTATTTATCAGCTATGGTTCGGGGGATGCGACCGCATAGCATAATAGGAGGTGGTATTTTTATTACTTTGATTGGTGAATATCTCGGTGTGGATATAAGTCGGGGGGGATTATTAGTAGAAGAACCAGAACCCCGCGATACTATAGGTTTAAATGTATACCATGGTGCGAAAGTTTTGAAGAGGCGAAATAACGCCGCAGTACGATACCATGGTAGACATCCACAGGTGGAGAGAAACCAACAACAAGGTAATGTAGGAGGGGGGAATGAGATGCAAGAAATGTAAAGGTTTATAGCTTCTCAGGAATACGAAAATGCTAGACAGAGAGCATTTGAAGATTGGCAAGTTCATCAGAACCAAATCATAGCTCATTGCCAACATATAGGTAGAAACTATATTCCTACACCGAAACCCATCTTCCCTCCCTGGTCTATAGAGATGCAGCCACCGTATCCTACGTATGACCCTGCCGAAGCATTCTATAGCACCTATGGTTATGCCTGGAACCCCTATTGGTACCAGTATCATCCCTAGTATACTTAGTTTTATTTATTTTGTAATTTGTAATTATAGATACGTTTAATGCTTTTGTTAATATTGTAATCATTTTTATAATTATCTAACTTTTATTCTTAGATTTTAATAATTTTTGAATGTGGGGTAATATACCAAACTTCAAAAATATGTATATATGTTTGCAGTTTATCTTATGTACACAACAGGGTAAAACAACGCATTTTCAAAGACTGGCATTAAGTTCAGCAAAAGCAACTAATTTTGACGACAAGATGCAAAATATATGTGAAATAACAACAAGACGGAATGAACAAATGATGTGCACCATTTATCATTCAGCAAACAAACGCCAATATATTTGGAAACTTTGGTAAAAATTTAATCATTATCACACTAATCACCCTCAATAATTTAAATTGTTACTGATTTCTTGCAAATGAGGGCATTGCAAGATCTTAAGTGTGGAAAGGGGTTAAATTCTTTCGGATTTTAAAATTTTTATCTTAAACACTTGGTTACCATTAAAAATACTAGTAAAGCAGTAGTTGTATTAGAATCTCGTGCTCTCTGATAAAAAAAGAACAGCCCTAGTCTTATATACTAACTACCCAATTCTAGTAAAATTTTTCAAAATTTTCAATTAAATGAACTCGAAATCATGTTTATACATATTTATGAACGATAAAACTAGGTTTTAACACCGAAATTATTGTTACCTCAAAAAGGACATAAATTGAGAAACAAACCAAAATGTTAAAATTCATTTAAAATGGAATAGAGGACGATAAAAAGGAAAATAAAAGCCAAGTGTGGGAAAATTTACCAAGTTATCTTAAACATATGTCACATATATCTGTAACAAATAACTGAAAATACTTTTTCTTTGGACTAAACTAAACTGTTTTACCCGATGAAAGAAAAGAAGAGATGGATCTACACGATGAATCAATTCCATCATTAAAAGGAAGTAAAGTCTTCCGAAAAAGAAACGCGCTTCTTGATTTAGGTCATGAAGTTGTCGTCCAGACCAGCTGTAGGTTGACGAAAAATCTAGAAAAGTCATCTCTAAAATCAGCAGGAAATTCACGGACCTCAGCATCAAACAGGGTCACCATGTGGTCAGATTTATCCTAACCATGAGAAGGATTTATCTTGTAAAATGGGGGGGGCACCATGCAAATTAGCTGGATAAGACTAATGAATCAGATCCCCAGAAAGGATAATCTCCTTAAAGATTAAAAATCAGCTTTTAAGACTGATATTACTCAATCCTAGAGATTGACCTTAAAGATTGAGAATTACAAACTCATGGAATTCAATGATATCTAAACTCGAGCTTGAACGAGAAAATATTTTGATCAAAATTACAAACCAATTTGTTTTCTGAAAACCCTATTTTCAATGCGTTCATTACCATTGAACGTAAAAACCTAGGAATTCACCTGGAATTCATTAGGTCACCTGAACTAAATCGGGTGTCAACCGTAAGAACGGTGGTTGCATAGTGGTCAAAGACAGGACCTTGTGCCATACCGAAAAATTATAAGGGTGAGCTTTACTATTGCTCCTACCAAGGATAGTAATTGCGTCCGACACATTATAGACCATAATTAAAAGCATGTCAGGGGACATTGCCTTAACAGTTGCTTGTTCAACGCTTTCCTTTACAACCGGACGGTAGTTTATCGAAAGGTAATATACGGGACAAGTAAACTGGACGTGTTGCTTTCCAAATACAAGGTTAGCAAGTGGGTGACACAAAACAGCAAGTTTTGAGCTAAAATTTTCAATTCTGAAACCCACCAAACCCACAAAAATATTTTGCAAACACCGGTAAAGGGTTATTCCGGAAAACTTATCTAGGGTAAAAACTAGATTTTCAAAAGATCAAATGTTTTCATAAAGATCCAATTTCCTTAATGGATCTAAATTTTTATAGTCATATGGGACTGTAAATCATATCGTTACTACGATTGTTCATACCACCGTATAGAAATCACTGATGTACAAAGTGTGAAGAATAAAGAAGTGATTTTAGTATTTCAAGACGATATTGCTTGAGGACAAGCAACGCTCAAGTGTGGAAATATTTGATAATGCTAAAAACGAACATATATTTCATAGCATTATTCCTCAAGAAAGACAAGCTTTTAGTTGCAATTGTTCTATTTACAAGTGATATTCGTTTAAATAATAAAAGGTGAAGACAAAAGACAGATTCGACGAATTGAAGACGCAAACGACCAAAAAGCTCAAAAGTACAAAAGACAACCAAAAAGGTTCCAATTATTGATAAGAAACGTCTCGAAATTACAAGAGTACAAGATTCAAAACGCAAAGTACAAGATATTAAATTGTACGCAAGGACGTTCGAAAATCCGGAACCGGGACCAGAGTCAACTCTCAACGCTCGACGCAACGGACTAAAAATTGCAAGTCAACTATGCACATAAATATAATATAATATTTAAATAATTCTTATAATTATTTATATATTATAATAAATAATAAAAACCGTCGGCAAGAAAGACTCCAAAGGGACTGAGCTGTAATTTCATTCTTCGCGACTCGCGGAGTTTGAAGGCAAAAATGCCGCGAGTCGCGGAGCCCTAAAAATCGAAAATCCCTATAAAGCTCGCGCATTCTGATCATAAAAATTCACCAAATATATATCTCTCTCTCTCTCTCTCTCAATATATCGTATATATTTATATTTATATTTTAATTTTAATTTTAATTTTAATTATAATTCTAATAATAAGGGTATGTTAGCGAATGTTGTAAGGGTGTAAGTCGAAATTCTGTCCGTGTAACGCTACGCTATTTTTAATCATTGTAAGTTATGTTCAACCTTTTTATATTAATGTCTCATAGCTAAGTTATTATTATGCTTATTTAAAACGAAGTAATCATGATGTTGGGCTAATTACTAAAATTGGGTAATTGAGCTTTGTACCATAATTGGGGTTTGGACAAAAGAACGACACTTGTGGAAATTAGACTATGGGCTATTAATGGGCTTTATATTTGTTTAACTAAATGAAAGTTTGTTAATGTTAATATAAAGATTTACAATTGGGCGTCCCTATAAATTACCATATACACTCGATCGGACACGATGGGCGGGGTATTTATATGTACGAATAATCGTTCATTTAACCGGACACGGAAATGGATTAATAGTTAATAAACTTGTTGAAACAGGGGTGAATTACATTCAAGGGTAATTGGTGTAATTGTTAACAAAGTAGTAAAACCTTGGTTTACACGCAGTCGATAACCTGGTGTATTCATTAAACAAAGTATTAAAACCTTGTTACAATTCGAATCCCCAATTAGTTGGAATATTTAACTTCGGGTATAAGAATAATTTGACGAGGACACTCGCACTTTATATTTACGACTGATGGACTGTTATGGACAAAAACCAGACGGACATATTAAATAATCCAGGACAAAGGACAATTAACCCATGGGCATAAAACTAAAATCAACACGTCAAACATCATGATTACGGAAGTTTAAATAAGCATAATTCTTTTATTTCATATTTAATTTCCTTTATTTTATATTTAATTGCACTTCTAATTATCGCACTTTTATTTATTGTTATTTAATCGCACTTTTAATTATCGTACTTTTTAATTATCGCAATTTTATTTTATTGCAATTTCATTATCGTTATTTGCTTTACGCTTTAAATTAAGTCTTTTATTTATTTAATATTTTACATTAGGTTTTAACTGTGACTAAAGTTTTAAAATCGACAAACCGGTCATTAAACGGTAAAAACCCCCCTTTATAATAATAATATTACTTATATATATATTTGTATTTTTATAAAAGTAAACTAATATAGCGTTGAGCTTTGTTTAAAGATTTCCCTGTGGAACGAACCGGACTTACTAAAAACTACACTACTTTACGATTAGGTACACTGCCTATAAGTGTTGTAGCAAGGTTTAAGTATATCCATTCTATAAATAAATAAATATCTTGTGTAAAATTGTATCGTATTTAATAGTTTTTCCTAGTAAAATATAAACTATTTCGTATCCCTTAGCTTTGACATCAAGTTTCATGTATGATTTCAGGACCAGTTAAATGTCTGTCCTCTAATTCATCCCAACATAGTGGAGATCTACTTTTCCGCCCGTATAAAGCCTCAAAAGGTACAGCCTTAATACTTGAGTGATAGCTGTTGTTGTAAGAAAATTCAGCCAAAGGCAAATATCTATCCCATCCTTTGCCAAAATTGATAACACAAGCACGTAGCATATCTTCCAATGTTTGAATGGTTCGTTCACTTTGACCATCGGTTTGCGGATGATAAGCAGTACTCATGTCGAGTTGAGTTCCAAGTGCAGATTGTAGAGATTTCCAAAATCTAGAAATGAATCGACTGTCGCGGTCAGAAATGATAGAGATAGGGACTCCATGACGAGAGACAATCTCTTTGATGTATAGCTGTGACAATTTATTCATCCTGTCGGTTTCTTTGATCGGTAAGAAGTGTGCAGATTTAGTAAGACGATCCACTATGACCCAAATAGTATCATTGCTACTAGAAGTCTTGGGCAACTTGGTAATGAAGTCCATAGTGATACACTCCCACTTTCACTGCGGAATATTCGACTACTGTAACAGACCAGACGACTTCTGATGCTCGGCTTTGACTTTCAAACAAGTAAGACACCTACTAACATACGTAGCAATGTCTGATTTCAGGTTAGGCCACCAATAAAACTCTTTCACATCATGATACACTTTACTACAGCCTGTGTAACAACCCAACCCAATATACAATCGAACACGCGAAATAAGATTTTTTTTTTTTAAGTCAGAAGGGTGCACCACGCGTACCACCTCAGGGTGCACGGCGCGCACAGGCCAGATTCAGTTCTGTCCGGTTTTGTCAATTTTTGATTAAAGATCTCCCACTTCCCGACATATTTAGACGAAAAGCTTTTCACATCATGTTATAATATGTAAAACTAACCCATTTCAATCATAAAATAAGTTTTACAAAACGGGGCCCACATCGGCCGTTTTACGAGTTTCGTTCAAAACATACGAGTTCGACCATAAGAGTTTAAATTCCAAACTACACTATGAGCATGGTTTTTGGGGGTTAAACTACCCAAATATCGGTCAAACTCCAAAAGCTATAACATCCAAAAGCGTCCCCTACAAACAAAGCGGGATCTCTAATCCATACGAATGCCCTTACCCTTGTCTCCGCCGGAGCCTATAAAAAGATAAACAACGAGAGGGTAAGCAAAGCTTAGTAAATGCAGTAATTATACCCATATATATATAATATACCTACTTGCAATCACTTACACACATACCGCATACACGCTAGCAATACAATTAGCATACCATCTCAAGTACGAAGCTAATAATCTCCAACAACCCGCAACTAGCGTAATCAATAACATATAATTGACATAATACAATATGGTACAATACAATACACAACCATGGTTAACCATTCTCGCGTCATGGTGCTACCGGCTCTTTGGTTCACACCATACGCATCAGTTATGATGCTACCGGCTCTTTGGTTCACATCACAACCCGAGTCATACTCGCGTTAAAGTGCTACCGGCTCTTTGGTTCACACTCTAACAACTCGTACCGTAGTGCTACCGGCTCTTTGGTTCATACTACAACACACGTACTATGACGCTACCGGCTCTTTGGTTCACATCATAGCACAATCGCACATACTATGGCACTACCGGCTCTTTGGTTCATACCATAGCATACAAATAAATACATTATATACATACGCATATAATCATTCCACTCACCTTTACAATTCGGTGACGGTTTTATACTTCCGCAAGCTTCAAAGCAAAGTACCTAATATAATAAGTACTTCAATCAACACACAAACTAGTTGGACTAAATACCAACAATTCACTTATGTGCATTTAATGACTTAAATGCATTAAATGCCCCATTATCGCCAAAACCTTCCCATTAAGGTCAAGACCATCATTAACCACTAAAAGCTAGTGCTTAAGGTCAACAACACTAACTAATACACAATAAGGGTATTTCATACCCATATTTCCCAGCTAGGTCAATCATTAACATTTTGACCATTTTAAAACCAACACACCCATTTTGAGTCATCATCAAACCCAAACAACACCCATTTGCTAAATAACTAGGTGTGCTAGTAATTAACTAACTAATTAAGACACATAAACACATTTATCAATTCAAAACCCTAGGTTACTCAATTTTGAGTCCTCATGACTCAATCTTACCCAAGAACACCCAAAATCATCAAATGTGGGTTTTATGTTCATCACTAACTCAAACCCTAACCCTTAACAAATTAAAATAAGGAAAATCAAGATTAGAGCATACCACAACAATCACAATGTAGCTAGTGATTAGATGAATAACTCTAACGCACGCGCCTTGACCCGAAATCAACTTCTTCCTCTTGGATTTGAGTTTTCTCACTCAAGAACTCTTCTCTCTCTAGAATTTAAGTGGAATGGATAAAGGTAGGTGTTAATGGAGTTATAACACTCCTCAAACAGATCTGGTAGCCTTTAACTCGTTCCCAAGTGAATTTACCAAATAGCCCTTCCAAAATATCTCATTATAAGAAACAGAATCCGGCTACAGTAAGGGTGCGCGACACGCTCCCTTAAGTGTGCGCGGCGAGCACAACGTGCTGGATAGTTTCTGACTTCTGTTTAATTACAAAATGTCACCCACACTTCATGTATCCTATTTACATCTCTGTACAATAAATATTAGGGTCTTACAACTCTCCCCCACTTGAATCGGAGCGCGTCCTCGCGATCCAAGCCGAATGACAAGAGGGAAGATAAACTAACACGAACTCTTCGGGCTCCCAAGTAAATTCGGAACCTTTACTACGACGCTATTGAACTTTAAAAGTTCTCACCTCTTTATTTCTCAACTTTTTGACCTTCTCATCTAGTATAGCAATCGGCTCCTCAATATACTCTAACTTATTGTTTAGCTCAATCTCGCCTAAAGGCACCCATGATGAATCATCCGCAAGACACTTATGGGAAACATGAAATATATTATGGATCCCCGCAAGCTCTTCGGGTAATTCCAAATGATACGCAACTTCTCCAACACGAGCTAAAATTTTAAATGGCTCAATAAACCGAGGAGCTAACTTCCCCGTTTTCGAAACCGAATAACACCTTTCCATGGCGAAACTTTAAGCATCACCATGTCACCTTCTTGGAATTGGATCAATTGCCTACGTTTGTCGGCATACGACTTTTGTCTATCTTGCGCCTTTTTCAAATGAGCCCGAATCATATCAATCTTGCTATTCGTCTCTAAAACAAATCGGTACTCCCGATTTCTCTTTGGCCCACTTCACCCCAACAAATTGGGGTTCGACATCTACGCCCATACAGCATCTCGTAAGGTGGCATCCCGATACTAGTATGATAACTATTATTGTACGAAAATTCCACCAAGGGCAAGTGCTCATCCCAACTACCACCGAAATCAATAATACATGCCCGTAACATATCCTCCAAAGTTTGATTCGTACGTTCAGTTTGACCGTCCGTTTGAGGATGGTACGCCGTGCTCATTCTCAATTGTGTGCCAATATCTTCATGAAACTTGTTCCAAAACCGAGATGTGAAACGAGTGTCTCAATCCGAAACAATAGATATAGGAACCCCATGCCTCGATATCACCTCCTTGATAAACAATTTAGCCAAAGTCTCCGACGATATCGTTTCCCGAATGGGAAGAAACAAGGCACTTTTCGTCAACCGATCAACTATCACCCAAATCGAATCAAATTGGGTTCTCGCCGTCTTTGGTAACTTTGTAATGAAATCCATGGTAATGTGCTCCCATTTCCATTTCGGAATTTCCAACGGTTGTAACTTACCATACGGCTTTTGGTGTTCGGCTTTAACTTGCAAACATGTGACACATTGTTCAACATACTTTACAACATCACGTTTCATGCCCGGCCACCAATACTCTTTCTTCAAATCGAGGTACATTATCGTCGCGCTCGGGTGAATGGAATACTTTAACTTATGTGCTTCATCAAGTAGCACTCGTCGATGATCACCCATTTTAGGCACCCATACTCTTCCTTGAAAAGATAACAAACCATGCGGACCTAAGGTAATAAACTCCGTTTGTCCCACGATTCGTTCCTCATGCTTATTGTTAACAAAAGCTTAGATTTGAGTCTCGCCAAGCTTTACAAGAAAATCGTTAGTAATAATCATGCGTAACGATCCTACTCGTATCGCCGGATGTTGACTCTTTCGAATTAATGCATCCGCGACCACATTCGCCTTACACGGATGAAAAAGTATTTCACAATCATAGTCTTTCACCACATCCATCCATCTATGTTGACGATAAGTCAAATCTCTTTGATCAAAAAGATGTTTCAAACTCTTATGATCCGAATAAATCGTACACTTGACACCATACAAGTAATGGCGCCAAATTTTCAACGCATGAACAACCGTTGCCAACTCAAGATCATGAGTCTGATATCTCATTTCGTGTTCCTTTAATTATCAGGAGGCATACGCGATGACTTCACCTCTTTTCATTAGAACACACCCGAGCCCATTTAAAGACGCATCACAATAAACCGTCATGTCTTCTACCCCTTCCGACAACACTAACACCGGAGCTTGACATAACTTCTCTTTTAACAATTGAAAAGGAATTTCTTGCTCGTTCTCCCAATTAAATCTTGCGTTCTTTCTTGTCAATTTCGTCAATGGAGAAGTGATCTTAGAAAAGTCTTGGATAAATCGACGATAATAACCGGCCAATCTGAGAAAACTTCGGATTTCCATAGGCGTAGTCGATCATCCCCAACTCTTTACCGTCTCAATATTCCCCGGATCTACTTGAATACCATCTTTGTTCACAATATGGCCAAGGAATTGAACTTCCCTTAGCCAAAATTCACATTTGGAGAATTTAGCATACAACTTCTCCTTCCGCAACGTCTTTAACACACTCCGCAAATGATGTTCATATTCCTTCATACTCTTCAAATAGACAAGTATGTCGTCAATGAACACAATTACCGACTTGTCCAACATAGGTTGGCACACTCGGTTCATAAGATCCATAAATGCCGCCGGTGCATTCGTAAGACCAAAAGGCATCACCACAAACTCAAAATGCCCATAACGTGTTCGAAAAGCCGTTTTCTCAATATCTTCCTCACGGACCCGCATTTGGTGATAGCCGAACCGTAGGTCGATTTTAGAGAAATACGTTGCACCTTGAAGTTGGTCAAACAAATTGTCAATCCTAGGAAATGGATAATGATTCTTGATCGTCACTTTGTTCAACTCCCGATAATCGATGCACATCCGCATACTACCATCCTTCTTTTTCACGAATAAAACCGGAGCGCCCCATGGAGAAGCACTCGGTCGAATAAAACCATTTTCAAGCAACTCTTGAGTTTGATTCAACAACTCTTGCATTTCCATCGGCGCTAAACGATAAGGAGTTTTAGCAATGGGAGTAGCACCCGGAACCAACTCAATGCGAAATTCAACTTGTCTTTCCGCCAGAACACCCAGTAACTCATCCGAAAAAACGTCTTTGAATTCATTAACCACCGGAATTTCACGAATGGGTGGTGGCTCATCACGAGTATCAACAACATGGGCAAGAAAATCCATGCCACCACTAATAAGGAAACGACGTGCCCGTGCAAAAGTGCATGTCAGCACAAGTCTTCTTCGCTTATCGCCATGAATAATTAATTCTCCCCCACTTGGGGTCTTCACACGAATAGATTTTTCATGGCATGCAATATCGGCTCTATATCGATCGAGCCAATCCATACCAACGACAATATCAAAATCACCTAGAGTCATCGGAATGAGATCGATTTCAAAAGTTTCGGTACCAAACACAACATTACAATTTTTACAAACATCAATCCCTAGCACCGTTTTACCATCCGTTATTTCAACTTCTACCGGATGACTTAACTTAGCTAGCGGTTTATTTAACTTAGGCACAAATCAAGGTGACACAAAGGACAAATTAGCACCACTATCAAAAAGTATCCGTGCCGGATTAGAGTTAACCATGAAAGTACCTGAGACGACTTCATTGGATCGCTTGGTATCATCATTGGTCATTAAGTAATTTCGTCCCCTAGCCGTACCCGCCGCCTTCTCTAACTTCTTAACATGGTCATTATTCAAATCGGGACATTTCGGCCTCTTGTGCCCTTCTTTACCACAATTAAAACAAACGATTTTGTTGGAAGATGAGTTCGTACAATCACGGGCCATGTGCCCTTGTCGACCACAATTGTAGCACGTGGGCCCAAAACTCTTAGAAGCCCCCTTTCTCACACTACCGACGCTCTCGGTCACACTCTTGCTCTTCTTGTTCGAGTGGCTAGTAGCTTCAAATTTTTGTTTGCCAAAGGTGAAGTCACTCTTTCTTGGAGCAAGCGACTCAAAACCCTTAGCGATATCAAAAAAATCATCAAAAGTCTTTGCCGAATTCCTACTAATCCTTTCTTGATAGTTATCATTCAAGGTTCGGTAGAAATCTTCTTTCAACATATGATCATTCCCGTCATACTCCGGGCAAAATTGGGTCTTTGATAAGAAAGTGGACTTGAGAGTGTTCAAATCCATTAACCCTTGCCCCTTAAACTTTGAAAGATCGACCGAAGTTCGGTACTCCTTGAAAAATTCTTCTTTAAACTCGTCCCACGTCAAACTCATACTTTGTTCTTCGCCATAAAGTCGGATTTTCGCGTCCCACTACAACTTGGCATCACCCCTCATCATGCTACTACCAAACCTCGTCTTTTTATCGAGAGGGCACTCACTAGTACGAAAAGCCCCCTCCATATCGGAGATCCATCGAGCACTCTTGAGTGGGTCTCATTCACCTTCAAAGGTGGGAGGTTGAGCATCTTTGAAGTTTTTATAGTGGAAATCTCGCCTTCCAGCGTTATCCTCTTTAAGAACAATCTTAACTTGTTCCTTGACTAGATTGACTACTTGTTCGTCAGTCGAATCCAAGAACATCTTCTTAACATCCTCTAAGAAGGACGCATGATGCCTTTGCATAATGGCCTCAACCTTGGCTGTAAACTCGACATCCTCGCTCGTACCCCCTTCATTGTTCTCGGGTCCGTTTCTCGTCTTCATACTATAAAACGGAAAAGATTAAGCAATGAAACGAAAGGAATTAACACATATGTATATACATATACACCACACTACCCCATCTTGCTCAACAATTGTCGTACATCGCTTGTTTGACACGATTTGAACCCGTAACAATGGTAGCTAATCATTGTTACGCGAGCACGTCGCATTAACTTGCTAGTACAACATCTATCTCGCTTGATGATTGCTAACACAACACAAAACAATTAGCGCAAGGTTAGTTCACATAAACCTAAGAACTAATCTAATCCCGGTCCAACCCGTCTCCTACAAGTCCCGCATTAAACGCATACATATTAAAATCTAAGTCTAGGCACCTATCTCAAGTCGCCTAAATCCCTTAGACCATGCTCTGATACCACTTGTAACAACCCAACCCAATATACAATCGAACACGCGAAATAAGAATTTTTTTTTTAAGTTAGAAGGGTGCCCCACGCACACCACCTCAGGGTGCGCGGCGCGCACAGGCCAGATTCAGTTCTGTCCGGTTTTGTCAATTTTCGATTAAAGATCTCCCACTTCCCGACATATTTAGACAAAATGCTTTTCACATCATGTTATAATATGTAAAACTAACCCATTTCAATCATAAAATAAGTTTTACAAAACGGGGCCCACATCGACCGTTTTACGAGTTTCGTTCAAAACATACGAGTTCGACCATAAGAGTTTAAAAATTCCAAACTACACTATGAGCATGGTGTTTGGGGGTTAAACTACCCAAATCTCGGTCAAACTCCAAAAGCTATAACATCCAAAAGCGTCCCCTACAAACAAAGTGGGATCTCTAATCCATACGAATGCCCTTACCCTTGTCTCCGCCGGAGCCTATAAAAAGATAAACAACGAGAGGGTAAGCAAAGCTTAGTGAATGCAATAATTATACCCATATATATATAATATACCTACTTGCAATCACTTACACATATACCACATACACGCTAGCAATACAATTAGCATACCATCTCAAGTACGAAGCTAATAATCTCCAACAACCCGCAACTAGCGTAATCAATAACATATAGTCGACATAATACAATATGGTACAATACAATACACAACCATGGTTAACCACTCTCGCGTCATGGTGCTACCGGCTCTTTGGTTCACACCATACGCATCGGTTATGATGCTACCAGCTCTTTGGTTCACATCACAACCCGAGTCATACTCGCGTTAAAGTGCTACCGGCTCTTTGGTTCACACTCTAAAAACTCGTGCCGTAGTGCTACCGGCTCTTTGGTTCACACTACAACACACGTACTATGACGCTACCGGCTCTTTGGTTCACATCATAGCACAATCGCACATACTATGGCACTACCGGCTCTTTGGTTCATACCATAGCATACAAATAAATATATTATATACATACGCATATAATCATTCCACTCACCTTAACGATTCGGTGACGGTTTTATACTTTCGCAAGCTTCAAAGCAAAGTACCTAATATAATAAGTACTTCAATCAACACACAAACTAGTTAGACTAAATACAACAATTCACTTATGTGCATTTAATGACTTAAATGCATTAAATGCCCCATTATCGCCAAAACTGTCCCATTAAGGTCAAGACCATCATTAACCACTAAAAGCTAGTACTTAAGGTCCAACAACACTAACTAATACACAATAAGGGTATTTCATACCCATATTTCCCAACTAGGTCAATCATTAACATTTTGACCATTTTAAAACCAACACACCCATTTGGAGTCATCATCAAACCCAAACAACACCCATTTGCTAAATAACTAGGTGTGCTAGTAATTAACTAACCAATTAAGACACATAAACACATTTATCAATTCAAAACCCTAGGTTAGTCAATTTTGAGTCCTCATGACTCAATCTTACCCAAGAACACCCAAAATCACCAAATATGGGTTTTATGTTCATCACTAACTCAAACCCTAACCCTTAACAAATTAAAATAAGGAAAATCAAGATTAGAGCATACCACCACAATCACAACGTAGCTAGTGATTAGATGAATAACTCTAACACACGTGCCTTGACCCGAAATCAACTTCTTCCTCTTGGATTTGAGCTTTCTCACTCAAGAACTCTTCTCTCTCTAGAATTTAAGTGGAATGGATAAAGGTAGGTGTTAATGGAGTTATAACACTCCTCAAACAGATCTGGTGGCCTTTAACTCGTTCCCAAGTGAATTTACCAAATAGTCCTTCCAAAATATCTCATTATAAGAAACAGAATCCGGCTACTGTAAGGGTGCGCGGCGTGCTCCCTTAAGTGTGCGCGGCGCGCACAACGTGCTGGACAGTTTCTGACTTCTGTTTAATTACACAATGTCACCCACACTTCATGTATCCTATTTACATCTCTGTACAATAAATATTAGGGTCTTATAGCCTGGGTGAATAGAATATCTAGTCTTATGTGCATCATCCAAGACTAGTTCTCGTATGTTTCCAAAAACTGGGGCCCAGATTCTGTCATTGAAATAACGTGTTCCGTTTCCCTTGATTTTAAATTGTTTCTCGAGACCCTTCAGTCCTTCATGTCGGACATTCTCTTCTTTCAATGCCTCAAGTTGTGCCTCACGGATTTGAGATGTAAGATTAGTACGAATACGCACATTTAAAGCTCGGACTCGGATTGGTTTGGCACGATCCTTTCTACTAAGGGCATCGGCTACTACCTTTGCCTTTCTAGGATGATATTTAAGCTCACAGTCGTAGTCATTCAACAACTCGATCCAACGCCTTTGCCTCATGTTTAGCTGCTTCTGGTCAAAAATATGTTGAAGACTTTTATGATCGGTAAACACCGTGATTCTAACCCCATAGAGGTAATGTCTCCACATCTTTAATGCAAATACCATAGCTCCTAACTCCAAGTCATGTGTGGTATAGTTATTCTCATGTTTCTTCAACTGTCTAGATGCATAGGCGATAACCTTTTTGCGTTGCATCAGAACACATCCGAAACCTTGATTCGAGGCATCACAATAGACTACAAAATCGTCAGTGCCCTCAGGTAATGATAGAATCGGGATTGTGGTCAATTTATCCTTTAAAATCTTGAAAGCAGACTCCTGTTCTTCGAACCACTCAAATTTCTTCCCCTTATGAGTTAGCTTGGTGAGAGGTTTGGCTATAAGAGAAAAGTCTTTCATAAACCTTCGGTAATAACCAGCAAGTCCCAGAAATTGGCGAATATGCTTCGAACTTCTAGGTACTTCCCAGTTCTGGATAGCGGTGATTTTTGCAAGATCGACATGTATTCTGAAATGTCCCGTTCTTATTGATTAAAAACGTTCCAAATTAATTGATTTCGTTGCGAGGTTTTGACCTCTATATGAGACGTTTTTCAAAGACTGCATTCATTTTTTAAAACAAACCATAACCTTTATTTCATAAATAAAGGTTTAAAAAGCTTTACGTAGATTATCAAATAATGATAATCTAAAATATCCTGTTTACACACGACCATTACATAATGGTTTACAATACAAATATGTTACATCGAAATCAGTTTCTTGAATGCAGTTTTTACACAATATCATACAAACATGGACTCCAAATCTTGTCCTTATTTTAGTATGCAACAGCGGAAGCACTTAGTATTCACCTGAGAATAAACATGCTTTAAATGTCAACAAAAATGTTGGTGAGTTATAGGTTTAACCTATATATATCAAATCGTAACAATAGACCACAAGATTTCATATTTCAATACACATCCCATACATAGATAAAAATCATTCATATGGTGAACACCTGGTAACCGACATTAACAAGATGCATATATAAGAATATCCCCATCATTCCAGGACACCCTTCGGATATGATATAAATTTCGAAGTACTAAAGCATCCGGTACTTTGGATGGGGTTTGTTAGGCCCAATAGATCTATCTTTAGGATTCGCGTCAATTAGGGTGTCTGTTTCCTAATTCTTAGATTACCAGACTTAAATAAAAGGGGCATATTCGATTTCGATAATTCAACCATAGAATGTAGTTTCACGTGCTTGTATCTATTTTGTAAATCATTTATAAAACCTGCATGTATTCTCATCCCAAAAATATTAGATTTTAAAAGTGGGACTATAACTCACTTTCACAGATTTTTACTTCGTCGGGAAGTAAGACATGGCCACTGGTTGATTCACGAACCTATAACAATATATACATATATATCAAAGTATGTTCAAAATATATTTACAACACTTTTAATATATTTTGATGTTTTAAGTTTATTAAGTCAGCTGTCCTCGTTAGTAACCTACAACTAGTTATCCACAGTTAGATGTACAGAAATAAATCGATAAATATTATCTTGAATCAATCCACGACCCAGTGTATACGTATCTCAGTATTGATCACAACTCAAACTATATATATTTTGGAATCAACCTCAACCATGTATAGCTAACTCCAACATTCACATATAGAGTGTCTATGGTTGTTCCGAAATATATATAGATGTGTCGACATGATAGGTCGAAACATTGTATACGTGTCTATGGTATCTCAAGATTACATAATATACAATACAAGTTGATTAAGTTATGGTTGGAATAGATTTGTTACCAATTTTCACGTAGCTAAAATGAGAAAAATTATCCAATCTTGTTTTACCCATAACTTCTTCATTTTAAATCCGTTTTGAGTGAATCAAATTGCTATGGTTTCATATTGAACTCTATTTTATGAATCTAAACAGAAAAAGTATAGGTTTATAGTCAGAAAAATAAGTTACAAGTCGTTTTTGTAAAGGTAGTCATTTCAGTCGAAAGAACGACGTCTAGATGACCATTTTAGAAAACATACTTCCACTTTGAGTTTAACCATAATTTTTGGATATAGTTTCATGTTCATAATAAAAATCATTTTCCCAGAATAACAACTTTTAAATCAAAGTTTATCATAGTTTTTAATTAACTAACCCAAAACAGCCCGCGGTGTTACTACGACGGCGTAAATCCGGTTTTACGGTGTTTTTCGTGTTTTCAGGTTTTAAATCATTAAGTTAGCATATCATATAGATATAGAACATGTGTTTAGTTGATTTTAAAAGTCAAGTTAGAAGGATTAACTTTTATTTGCGAACAAGTTTAGAATTAACTAAACTATGTTCTAGTGATTACAAGTTTAAACCTTCGAATAAGATAGCTTTATATGTATGAATCGAATGATGTTATGAACATCATTACTACCTCAAGTTCCTTGGATAAACCTACTAGAAATGAGAAAAATAGATCTAGCTTCAAAGGATCCTTGGATGGCTTGAAAGTTCTTGAAGCAGAATCATGACACGAAAACAATTTCAAGTAAGATTTCCACTCGAAATAAGATTGTTATAGTTATAGAAATTGAATTAAAGTTTGAATATGATTATTACCTTGTATTAGAAAGATAACCTACTGTAAGTAACAAAGGTTTCTTGATCTTGGATGATTACTTGGAATGGATTTAGAAAACTTGGAAGTAAACTTGCAATCTTGGAAGTATTCTTGATTTTATGAAACTAGAACTTTTGGAATTTATGAAGAACACTTAGAACTTAAAGATAGAACTTGAGAGAGATCAATTAGATGAAGAAAATTGAAGAATGAAAGTGTTTGTAGGTGTTTTTGGTCGTTGGTGTATGGATTAGATATAAAGGATATGTAATTTTGTTTTCATGTAAATAAGTCATGAATGATTACTCATATTTTTGTAATTTTATGAGATATTTCATGTTAGTTGCCAAATGATGGTTCCCACATGTGTTAGGTGACTCACATGGGCTGCTAAGATCTGATCATTGGAGTGTATATACCAATAGTACATACATCTAAAAGCTGTGTATTGTACGAGTACGAATACGGGTGCATACGAGTAGAATTGTTGATGAAACTGAACGAGGATGTAATTGTAAGCATTTTTGTTAAGTAGAAGTATTTTGATAAGTGTCTTGAAGTCTTTCAAAAGTGTATGAATACATATTAAAACACTACATGTATATACATTTTAACTGAGTCGTTAAGTCATCGTTAGTCGTTACATGTAAATGTTGTTTTGAAACCTTTAGGTTAACGATCTTGTTGAATGTTGTTAACCCATTGTTTATTATAACAAATGAGATGTTAAATTGTTATATTATCATGATATTATGATATATAATATATCTTAGTATGATATATATACAGTTAAATGTCGTTACAACGATAATCGTTACATATATGTCTCGTTTCGAAATCATTAAGTTAGTAGTCTTATTTTTACATATGTATTTCCTTGTTAATACACTTAATAATATATTTACTTATCATTTAACATAATTAACCAAGTGTATCAATATCTTAATATGATTCATATGTACCTAGTAAGACGTTGTTATAACGATAATCGTTATATATATCGTTTTCGAGTTTCTTAAATTAATAGTCTCATTTTTATGTATATAACTCATTGTTAAAATACCTAATGAGATACATACTTATAATAAAATCATGTTAACTATATATATAACCATATATATGTCATCGTATAGTTTTTACAAGTTTTAACGTTCGTGAATCACCGGTCAACTTGGGTGGTCAATTGTCTATATGAAACCTATTTCAATTAATCAAGTCTTAACAAGTTTGATTGCTTAACATGTTGGAAACACTTAATCATGTAAATAACAATTTCATTTAATATATATATATAAACATGGAAAAGTTCGGGTCACTACAGTACCTACCCGTTAAATAAATTTCGTCCCGAAATTTTAAGCAGTTGGAGGTGTTGACGTATCTTCTTGAAATAAGTGCGGGTATTTCTTCTTTATCTGATCTTCTCATTCCCAGGTGAACTCGGGTCCTCTACGAGCATTCCATCAAACCTTAACAATTGGTATCTTGTTTTGCTTAAGTCTTTTAACCTCACGATCCATTATTTCGACGGGTTCTTCGATAAATTGAAGTTTTTCGTTGATTTGGATTTCATCTAACGGAATAGTGAGATCTTCTTTAGCAAAACATTTCTTCAAATTCGAGACGTGGAAAGTGTTATGTACAGCCGCGAGTTGTTGAGGTAACTCAAGTCGGTAAGCTACTGGTCCGACACGATCAATAATCTTGAATGGTCCAATATACCTTGGATTTAATTTCCCTCGTTTACCAAATCGAACAACGCCTTTCCATGGTGCAACTTTAAGCATGACCATCTCTCCAATTTCAAATTCTATATCTTTTCTTTTAATGTCAGCGTAGCTCTTTTGTCGACTTTGGGCGGTTTTCAACCGTTGTTGAATTTGGATGATCTTCTCGGTAGTTTCTTGTATTATCTCCGGACCCGTAATCTATCTATCCCCCACTTCACTCCAACAAATCAGAGACCTGCACTTTCTACCATAAAGTGCTTCAAACGGCGCCATCTCAATGCTTGAATGGTAGCTGTTGTTGTAGGAAAATTCTGCTAACGGTAGATGTCGATCCCAACTATTTCTGAAATCAATAACACATGCTCGTAGCATGTCTTCAAGCGTTTGTATCGTCCTTTCGCTCTGCCCATCAGTTTGTGGATGATAGGCAGTACTCATGTCTAGACGAGTTCCTAATGCTTGCTGTAATGTCTGCCAGAATCTTGAAATAAATCTACCATCCCTATCAGAGATAATAGAGATTGGTATTCCATGTCTGGAGACGACTTCCTTCAAATACAGTCGTGCTAACTTCTCCATATTGTCATCTTCTCCTATTGACAGGAAGTGTGCTGATTTGGTGAGACGATCAACTATTACTCAAATAGTATCAAAACCACTTGCAGTTCTTGGCAATTTAGTGATGAAATCCATGGTAATGTTTTCCCATTTCCATTCCGGGATTTCGGGTTGTTGAAGTAGACCTGATGGTTTCTAATGCTCAGCTTTGACCTTAGAACACGTCAAATATTCTCCTACGTATTTAGCAACATCGGCTTTCATACCCGGCCACCAAAAATGTTTCTTGAGATCCTTGTACATCTTCCCCGTTCCAGGATGTATTGAGTATCTGGTTTTATGAGCTTCTCTAAGTACCATTTCTCTCATATCTCCAAATTTTGGTACCCAAATCCTTTCAGCCATATACCGGGTTCCGTCTTCCCGAATATTAAGATGCTTCTCCGATCCTTTGGGTATTTCATCCTTTAAATTTCCCTCTTTTAAAACTCCTTGTTGCACCTCCTTTATTTGAGTAGTAAGGTTAGTGTGAATCATTATATTCATAGATTTTACTCGAATGGGTTCTCTGTCCTTTCTGCTCAAGGCGTCGGCTACCACATTTTCCTTCCCCGGGTGGTAACAAATCTCAAAGTCGTAATCATTCAACAATTCAATCTACCTACGCTGCCTCATATTCAGTTGTTTCTGATTAAATATGTGTTGAAGACTTTTGTGGTCAGTATATATAATAATTTTGACCCCATATAAGTAGTGCCTCCAAGTCTTTAATGCAAAAACAACCGCGCCTAATTCCAAATCATGCGTCGTATAATTTTGCTCGTGAATCTTCAATTGTCTAGACGCATAAGCAATCACCTTCGTCCGTTGCATTAATACACAACCGAGACCTTGCTTTGATGCGTCACAATAAATCACAAAATCATCATTCCCTTCAGGCAATGACAATATAGGTGCCGTAGTTAGCTTTTTCTTCAATAATTGAAACGCCTTCTCTTGTTCATCCTTCCATTCAAATTTCTTCCCTTTATGCGTTAATGCAGTCAAGGGTTTTGCTATTTTGGAGAAATCTTGGATGAATCTTCTGTAGTAACCAGCCAATCCTAAAAATTGACGTATATGCTTCGGAGTTTTTGGGGTTTCCCACTTTTCAACGGTTTCGATCTTTGCCGGGTCCACCTGGATACCTTCGTTGTTCACTATGTGACCGAGGAATTGAACTTCTTCCAACCAAAATGCACACTTTGAAAACTTAGCGTACAGTTTTTCTTTCCTCAATACTTCTAGCACTTTTCTCAAATGTTCTTCGTGCTCTTGATCATTCTTTGAGTAAATAAGTATGTCATCGATGAAAACAATGACAAACTTGTCAAGATATGGCCCACACACTCGGTTCATAAGGTCCATGAACACAGCTGGTGCATTAGTCAATCCAAACGGCATAACCATAAACTCGTAATGACCATAACGCGTCCTAAAAGCAGTTTTTGGAATATCATCCTCCTTTACTCGCATTTGATGATATCCAGAACGTAAATCGATCTTCGAATAAACCAGCGAGCCTTGTAGTTGATCAAATAAGTCGTCAATTCTCGGCAGTGGATAACGGTTTTTGATGGTAAGTTTGTTCAACTCTCTGTAGTCAATACACAACCTAAATGTACCATCCTTCTTCTTGACCAACAAAACAGGAGCTCCCCATGGTGATGTGCTTGGTCGAATGAAACCACGTTCTAATAGTTCTTGCAGTTGGCTTTGCAGTTCTTTCATCTCGCTGGGTGCGAGTCTATAAGGAGCACGAGCTATTGGTGCAGCTCCTGGTACAAGATCTATTTGAAATTCAACAGATCGATGTGGAGGTAGTTCCGGTAATTCTTTCAGAAATACATCGGGAAATTCTTTTGCGACGGGAACATCATTGATGCTCTTTTCTTCAGTTTGTACTTTCTCGACGTGTGCTAGAACAGCATAGCAACCTTTTCTTATTAGTTTTTGTGCCTTCAAATTACTAATAAGATGTAGCTTCATGTTGCCCTTTTCTCCGTACACCATTAAGGGTTCTCCTTCTTCTCGTACAATACGAATTGCATTTTTATAACATACGATCTCTGCTTTCACCTTCTTCAGCCAGTCCATGCCAACTATTACATCAAAACTCCCTAACTCTACTGGTATCAAATCAATCTTAAATATTTCGCTACCCAGTTTAATTTCTCGATTCCGGCATATATTATCTGCTGAAATTAATTTACCGTTTGCTAATTCGAGTAAAAATTTACTATCCAACAGCGTCAATGGACAACTTAATTTAGCACAAAAATCTCTACTCATATAGCTTCTATCTGCACCCGAATCAAATAAAACGTAAGCAGATTTATTGTCAATAAGAAATGTACCCGTAACAAGCTCCGGGTCTTCCTGTGCCTCTGCCGCATTAATATTGAAAACTCTTCCGCGGCCTTGTCCATTCGTGTTCTCCTGGTTCGGGCAATTTGTAATAATGTGGCCTGGTTTTCCACATTTATAACAAACTACATTGGCATAACTTGCTCCGACACTACTTGCTCTGCCATTACTCGTTCCGACACCATTTGTTCCTTTCGTTCTGTTAACCCCTGGTCCATAGACCTCACACTTCGCCACGCTATGACCATTTATTTTACACTTGTTGTAAAATTTGGTGCAGAACCCCTAGTGATACTTTTCACACCTTTGGCATAGATGCTTTTGATTGTTGTTGTTGTTGCGGTTGTTATTGTTGTTGGGATGATTGTTGTCGTTGTTGTTGTTGTTGTTGTTGTTGTTGTTGTTGTTGTTGGGCCGTTTGTTGTAGTTGCGATTGATGTTGCGATTGTTGGGATAATTGTTGCGATTATTATTGTAATTGCTGTTGTTGTTGTATTGGTGATTCTTATCACCGTTTTCCTCCCACTTTCTTTTGACTTGCTTCACATTGGCCTCTTCAGCCGTCTGTTCTTTAATTCTTTCCTCAATCTGGTTCACTAGTTTGTGAGCCATTCTACATGCCTGTTGTATGGAGGCGGGCTCGTGTGAAGTTATATCTTCTTGGATTCTTTCCGGTAATCCTTTCACAAACGCGTCGATCTTCTCTTCCTCATCTTCGAACGCTCCCGGACACAATATGCACAATTCTGTGAATCGTCTTTCGTATGTGGTAATATCAAATCCTTGGGTTCGTAACACTCTAATTTCTGTCTTGAGCTTATTGACCTCGGTTCTGGGACGATACTTCTCATTCATCAAGTGCTTGAATGCTGACCACGGTAGTGCGTACGCATCATCTTGTCCCACTTGCTCTAGATAGGTATTCCACCATGTTAACGCAGAACCTGTGAAGGTATGCGTAGCGTACTTCACTTTGTCCTCTTCAGTACACTTACTTATGGCAAACACCGATTCGACCTTCTCGGTCCACCGTTTCAATCCGATCGGTCCTTCGGTTCCATCAAATTCCACAGGTTTGCAGGCAGGGAATTCTTTGTAGGTGCATCCTACAAGATTTCCTGTACTGCTAGATCTAAGGTTATTGTTGGTATGTAGCGCAGCCTGTACTGCGGCTATGTTTGAAGCTAGAAAAGTACGGAATTCCTCTTCATTCATATTCACGGTGTGTCGAGTAGTCGGTGCCATTTCCTTCAAAATAGTCAAATGGAACAAGTTAATCATACAGAATATTAAGAGTAGTTAATAGTATTTCGTAGCATAATATGAACTCATTTATAAAAGCTTTTTCTTCATATTAGCGTTTTATAAGTTTAAATTCGGGTAGTACCTACCCGTTAAGTTCATACTTAGTAGCTAATATACAATTCAACTACTACAATTCTATATGAAAAACTGATTATAATAATATTTCGCGTTCAAACTTTTATACAATATTTTACAAACTTACAATACCGCTTATTTTACATAAAGCATGAAATATAGCACACAATAACTTTGATACAAGATAGTTGTGAAGATAATTCTAGCTAGTACACAAGTCGTTCAGCAAAGGCAATAAAGACACGTAATTCATACGTCCAGAAACAAGTCATGCATTCTGGTTTTACTAGGACTACTTCCCATCCTTGATCTTGTGGAACATAACCGTTATGGCCGTTGATAAGACAGCGTGTTGTAACGTCGTCAAAGGGACGAGGGTTACGTAATGACCAACTGTCTCGTAATAACCTAAAATCCTCATTTCTTACCCCAATTACCGACTCTGTCACTTGTGGGAACGTTTTGTTTAATAGTTGTAGCCCGATGTTCTTTTTCTCACTTTGGTGAGAAGCGAACATTACTAACCCGTAAGCATAGCATGCTTCTGTATGTTGCATGTTAGCCGCTTTTTCTAAATCATGAAGTCCTATATTTGGATACATTGAGTCAAAATAATTTCTTAACCCGTTGCGTAAAATAGCATTTGGGTTCCCCGCAATATATGCGTCAAAGTAAACACATCGTAACTTATGGGTTTCCCAATGTGATATCCCCCATCTTTCAAACGAAAGTCTCTTATAAACCAAGACATTCTTGGAACGTTCTTCGAATGTCTTACAAACTGATTTCGCCGTAAATAGTTGTGCCGAAGAATTCTGACCGACTCTAGACAAGATTTCATTAATCACGTCTCCGGGTAGGTCTCTTAAAATATTGGGTTGTCTATCCATTTTGTGGTTTTATACTGTAAAATAGACAAGAGTTAGATTCATAAAAAAAATACTTATTAATACAAGCAATTTTTACATATATCATAAAGCATAAGCAGACTATATTACATATATTACACCACACGAATACAACTATCTTATTCCGACTCGCTCGTTTCTTCTTCTTCGGTTTTGGTTCGTTTTGCCAAGTTTCTAGGGATATATGATGTTCCCCTAATACGAGCCGTCGTTTTCCACATTGGTTTAGAAAAACCTGGTGGTTTAGAGGTTCCCGGGTTATTGTCACAACTTAAGAAATACGGGTGTTGATGATACATATAAAGTTCATCGGGTTTGGAATCAAATTTCTCTATTTTTATGCCCTTTCCCTTATTGTTCTCTTTTGCCTTATTAAATTTTGTTGGGGTAATTTCTATAACATCATCGGATTCCTTGTCGGGATTCGATTCATCGGAGAATTGGTAATCCTCCCAATACTTTGCTTCCTTGGCGGAAACACCATTGACCATAATTAACTTTGGTCGGTTGGTTGAGGATTTTCTTCTACTTAACCATTTTATTATTTCCCCCACTGGTTCTATTTCTTCTTCCGATTCTGATTCTTCTTCCGGTTCCGATTCTTCTTCCGGTTCCGATTCTTCTTTCGGTTCCGACTCTTCTTCCGGTTCCTCTTCGGGAACTTGTGAATCAGTCCACGAATTATTCCAATTTACATTTGACTCTTCATTATTATTAGGTGAGTCAATGAGACTTGTTCTAGAGGTAGACATCTATCACATAATATCAACCACGTTAAGAGATTAATATATCACATAATATTTACATGTTAATTATATATAGTTTCCAACAAAAATGTTAAGCAATCATTTTTAAAGAAAACACGGTCGAAGTCCAGACTCACTAATGCATCCTAACAAACTCGATAAGACACACTAATACAAATTTTTCTGGTTCTCTAAGACCAACGCTCGGATACCAACTGAAATGTCCCGTTCTTATTGATTAAAAACGTTCCATATTAATTGATTTCGTTGCGAGGTTTTGACCTCTATATGAGACATTTTTCAAAGACTGCATTCATTTTTTAAAACAAACCATAACCTTTATTTCATAAATAAAGGTTTAAAAAGCTTTACGTAGATCATCAAATAATGATAATCTAAAATATCCTGTTTACACACGACCATTACATAATGGTTTACAATACAAATATGTTACATCGAAATCAGTTTCTTGAATGCAGTTTTTACACAATATCATACAAACATGAACTCCAAATCTTGTCCTTATTTTAGTATGCAACAGCGGAAGCACTTAGTATTCACCTGAGAATAAACATGCTTTAAATGTCAACAAAAATGTTGGTGAGTTATAGGTTTAACCTATATATATCAAATCGTAACAATAGACCACAAGATTTCATATTTCAATACACATCCCATACATAGAGATAAAAATCATTCATATGGTGAACACCTGGTAACCGACATTAACAAGATGCATATATAAGAATATCCCCATCATTCCGGGACACCCTTCGGATATGATATAAATTTCGAAGTACTAAAGCATCCGGTACTTTGGATGGGGTTTGTTAGGCCCAATAGATCTATCTTTAGGATTCGCGTCAATTAGGGTGTCTGTTTCCTAATTCTTAGATTACCAGACTTAAATAAAAGGGGCATATTCGATTTCGATAATTCAACCATAGAATGTAGTTTCACGTACTTGTGTCTATTTTGTAAATCATTTATAAAACCTGCATGTATTCTCATCCAAAAAATATTAGATTTTAAAAGTGGGACTATAACTCACTTTCACAGATTTTTACTTCGTCGGGAAGTAAGACTTGGCCACTGGTTGATTCACGAACCTATAACAATATATACATATATATCAAAGTATGTTCAAAATATATTTACAACACTTTTAATATATTTTGATGTTTTAAGTTTATTAAGTCAGCTGTCCTCGTTAGTAACCTACAACTAGTTGTCCACAGTTAGATGTACAGAAATAAATCGATAAATATTATGTTAAATCAATCCACGACCCAGTGTATACGTATCTCAGTATTGATCACAACTCAAACTATATATATTTTAGAATCAACTTCAACCCTGTATAGCTAACTCCAACATTCACATATAGAGTGTCTATGGTTGTCCCGAAATATATATAGATGTGTCTACACGATAGGTCGAAACATTGTATACGTGTCTATGGTATCTCAAGATTACATAATATACAATACAAGTTGATTAAGTTATGGTTGGAATAGATTTGTTACCAATTTTCACGTAGCTAAAATGAGAAAAATTATCCAATCTTGTTTTACCCATAACTTCTTCATTTTAAATCCGTTTTGAGTGAATCAAATTGCTATGGTTTCATATTGAACTATATTTTATGAATCTAAACAGAAAAAGTATAGGTTTATAGTCAGAAAAATAAGTTACAAGTCGTTTTTGTAAAGGTAGTCATTTCAGTCGAAAGAACGACGTCTAGATGACCATTTTAGAAAACATACTTCCACTTTGAGTTTAACCATAATTTTTGGATATGGTTTCAAGTTCATAATAAAAATCATTTTCCCAGAATAACAACTTTTAAATCAAAGTTTATCATAGTTTTTAATTAACTAACCCAAAACTGCCCGCGGTGTTACTACGACAGTGTAAATCCGGTTTTACGGTGTTTTTCGTGTTTCCAGGTTTTAAATCATTAAGTTAGCATATCATATAGATATAGAACATGTGTTTATTTGATTTTAAAAGTCAAGTTAGAAGGAATAACTTTTATTTGCGAACAAGTTTAGAATTAACTAAACTATGTTCTAGTGATTACAAGTTTAAACCTTCGAATAAGATAGCTTTATATGTATGAATCGAATGATGTTATGAACATCATTACTATCTCAAGTTCCTTGGATAAACCTACTAGAAATGAAAAAAATAGATCTAGCTTCAAGGGATCCTTGGATGGCTTGAAAGTTCTTGAAGCAGAATCATGACACGAAAACAATTTCAAGTAAGATTTCCACTCGAAATAAGATTGTTATAGTTATAGAAATTGAATTAAAGTTTGAATATGATTATTACCTTGTATTAGAAAGATAACCTACTGTAAGTAACAAAGGTTTCTTGATCTTGGATGATTACTTGGAATGGATTTAGAAAACTTGGAAGTAAACTTGCAATCTTGGAAGTATTCTTGATTTTATGAAACTAGAACTTTTGAAATTTATGAAGAACACTTAGAACTTGAAGATAGAACTTGAGAGAGATCAATTAGATGAATAAAATTGAAGAATGAAAGTGTTTTTAGGTGTTTTTGGTCGTTGGTGTATGGATTAGATATAAAGGATATGTAATTTTGTTTTCATGTAAATAAGTAATGAATGATTACTCATATTTTTGTAATTTTATGAGATATTTCATGCTAGTTGCCAAATGATGGTTCCCACATGTGTTAGGTGACTCACATGGGCTGCTAAAAGCTGATCATTGGAGTGTATATACCAATAGTACATACATCTAAAAGCTGTGTATTGTACGAGTACGAATACGGGTGCATACGAGTAGAATTGTTGATGAAACTGAACGAGGATGTAATTGTAAGCATTTTTGTTAAGTAGAAGTATTTTGATAAGTGTCTTGAAGTCTTTAAAAAGTGTATAAATACATATTAAAACACTACATGTATATACATTTTAACTGAGTCGTTAAGTCATCGTTAGTCGTTACATGTAAATGTTGTTTTGAAACCTTTAGGTTAACGATCTTGTTGAATGTTGTTAACCCATTGTTTATTATAACAAATGAGATGTTAAATTGTTATATTATCATGATATTATGATATATAATATATCTTAGTATGATATATATACAATTAAATGTCGTTACAACGATAATCGTTACATATATGTCTCGTTTCGAAATCATTAAGTTAGTAGTCTTATTTTTACATATGTATTTCATTGTTAATACACTTAATAATATATTTACTTATCATTTAACATAATTAACCAAGTGTATCAATATCTTAATATGATTCATATGTACCTAGTAAGACGTTGTTATAACGATAATCGTTATATATATCGTTTTCGAGTTTCTTAAATTA
The DNA here is from genome assembly GCF_046630445.1 of Rutidosis leptorrhynchoides. NCBI lineage: Eukaryota > Viridiplantae > Streptophyta > Magnoliopsida > Asterales > Asteraceae > Rutidosis > Rutidosis leptorrhynchoides. Next base: position 393,240,157 of record NC_092337.1, read on the forward strand.
ATAGTCTCATTTTTATGTATATAACTCATTGTTAAAATACCTAATGAGATACATACTTATAATAAAATCATGTTAACTATATATATAACCATATATATGTCATCGTATAGTTTTTACAAGTTTTAACATTCGTGAATCACCGGTCAACTTGGGTGGTCAATTGTCTATATGAAACCTATTTCAATTAATCAAGTCTTAACAAGTTTGATTACTTAACATGTTGGAAACACTTAATCATGTAAATAACAATTTCATTTAATATATATATAAACATGGAAAAGTTCGGGCCACTACAGTACCTTTCATTAGGTACTTGCGGGTTTTGATACATGAAATGAGGTTAAGTTTGGAACCACTCTTTTCTCCTTGAATGTTTAAGGTTTCATCATTCTCAAGGGGAATGTTAATGGTTTTATCGAAGCACATAATTCCCGCCTTTATTGGGGATAACCAATCCATCCCTACAACTACATCAAAGCTTCCTAGCTCGACTGGCAATAAGTCTATCTTAAAGTGTTTGTCGGCTAGAATCAGATCACAATTTTTATAAATGCTGTCTACTTTCATAAGCTTACCATTTGCTACTTCTACAAGATGCTTAATTTCTAAGGCTTGCGGTTTTTCAGTGAATAAGGAACAAAATTCAGTAGACACATAACTTCTATCAGCACCGGAATTGAATAGAACAGTAGCATAGAAGATGTTAACAAGGAACGTACCCGTTATCACTTCATCATCATCACGGGCTTCTTCTGTAGTCCTGACAAAAGCCCTGCCTTTAGCTTTACCAGCATCAGTTTTCTTCTTTGGATAGTTAGGCTTGATATGACCTTTTCCCCATAACCATAGCAGGTAGGGACATAAGCATTTGCTGCAGAAGCTGTAGCAGCAGGAAGTCTACAGTTTTTGGCAAGATGACCTGTTTTCTTGCAGTTGGTGCACGACACCATACATCTCCTATAGTGATTTTTTTCACATTGGTTACATTTAGGTTTCCCATCAGCTGGCTTCTTACCTGAGTTCTGGTTGGGACTATTACTCTGATTATCAAACTTTCTTTTGTTATCCCTTGTCTTTACCTCAGATGGTTTACTAACTGCCTTCTTTCTTCTAGCAGCCATAACTAAATCTTTGGCTAACAACATATCAGCCTCAATAGTTTCCTTACCCGCAAATATAACATTCCCCTGGATATCAGAGGGTAGACCCTCAACATACTTTTCTATCATCTTGTACAAGGGGGTGACCATAGATGGACATAAGGATGCTAGTTCCAGAAAACGATGATTGTACGTCTCTATGTCATCATTCTTTACCACATGTCCATAGAATTCGGCCTCGTTCTTTTGACAGTAGCCCATGGGGTAGCGTTAGCAACATCAATCCCCACAGTTTGGCAATGGGCATTCCACCAGGTCAGAGCACTCCCAGAAAGGGTGTGGGTGGCATACTTAACACGATTAGCTTCTAAGCAGTTGCTGATGCGAAACACGGATTTAAGTTTCTCGAACCAACGAATCAATTCGATTGGTCCTTCAGTTCTGTTGTAAGTTGTGGGCTTGCAATCCATAAAATTTTTATAGGAGCAAGTAACATTGTAGGACGGAGCTTGAGCAGCAGCACCGCCTTAAGCTGCAGTGAGTAGCTGCTGAAATTGTTCTGCAGTTAAGGTAACATTTGGAGTAGGTGGAGCTCGTGGGCGAACTATTTCCTTCAAGAGACATAGATAAATCGTGTTAGATGAATAGAGTGGTAACGTCTAAACATTTTAAGGCAAGTGATCATTAAGTTCACATAACACTTGTAGTAATAAATTCAAGGCAAGTCATTAAAACACATAACAACTTTTATTAATAAGTTCTAGAGGAAAATCCTCTTTATTACACTGAATAGGAAAAGGAAATACGAGGGCAAAGCGGTTACAATCAACTTGGAATTTTTAAAATTAACAACAAAGGAATGGGAAAACATGGATAGATATCCTAGTAAAACATGACTCCTACTGAGGATCGGGACCCTTCTTCTTTTTGTCCTTGAGAAGGTTTTAAGCGTCTTTCATGAATTTCTCCACTTTTTCGTTCTCTTCCTTCTGCTTATCATTAAGGTACTCAAGGTTGTTATAGAAGTTATCAACCCTACCTCCGAGCACATTGAGATGTAGTCCATCATAGCAAACTGACTATTAACACGGGTTCTCTCCACTTTCATTTTAGCCTCCATGTCTTTTTCCAAGTCAGTCATGGACTATTTACCCCATCGTGTACCACGTTCCTCGTCAGCCTTTACCTTCAAGATCTCTTCTCTCAACCCCTTCATGTTGTTTTGAACAATCTTCTCTAGTTTCTCAGTTTGAGTGGCGAAGGAGTCTATTATGATCTCTTTCAAGACCTTGTTTTCTTTCTCCAAACTATTTAAATGCACTTCAATCCGTGCAACATGATGACGTATGAAAGGACCCGTTCATATACATTATAAACGATTCACAATAGTTGATTACATCGCTAGGTATTTGACCTCTAAATGATACATTTTACAAACATTGCATTCGTTTTTAAAAGATAAACTTTCATTTCAACGAAAGTTGACAGACATCCAAACGATGAATAACTTATTATCAATCTTGATGAACTCAACGACTCGAATGCAACGTCTTTTGAAATATGCCATGAATGACTCCAAGTAATATCTTTAAAATGTGCAAATACACAGCGGAAGATTTCCTTAATACCTGAGAATAAACATGCTTTAAAGTGTCAACCAAAGGTTGGTGAGTTCGTTAGTTTATCATAAATAATCATTTTCAATAATATAATAGACCACAAGATACTCATATTTCTAAAACAATCTGTGCAGGTCTGCTCACTGCTGTAAAAATCATTCATATGAATAACACCGGAACCTTTCAAACAACTCACCAATGGTAGCTAATGCGTGCATTCAATGCAAAATCATCTCACCGTGGTAGTTAATACAATATAATTTTACAACAGGAGCTAATGCGTGCGTGCAATGCAAAATCATCTCTCCGAGGGTAGCTAAAACGGGAGCTAATGCGTGCGTGTAATGACAAAATAATCTCTCCGTTACTAACTACAAAGTTGAATATAATACAATACAATACATCGGGAGCTAATGCGTGCATGCAATGCAAAATCATCTCACCGATGGTAGCTAAAACGGGAGCTAATGCATGTGTGCAATGACAAAATCATCTCACCGTTACTAACTACTAAATCGAACCATTTCGGGAGCTAATGCGTGCGTGCAATGACAAAATCATCTCACCGATGGTCGATAATACAATCTCTATAGATATCTAACCTCCGAATCCAAATAATTCTATCATAGAATGCAGTTTTTAGTATTTGTGTCTATTTCGTCAAACATTTATAAAAGCAGTTCGTATATTCTCAGTTCAAAAATATATCTTAAAAGCATTTAGTAAAACAGTTATAAAAACAGCGCATGTATTCTCAGCCCAAAAATGTAAAGAGTAAAAGGGAGCAAATGAAGCTCACAATGATATTTTGTAGTAAAAATATGCATACGACGGAACTGAACAATGCAGGGTTGGCCTCGGATTCACGAACCTATATCAGTTATATATATTAAAACATATAACTAACATCTACTAGTAACCAAACCAGTTTCATATATACTTATTATATGATGTGTTACTTATTTAAAATAGTAATGTATTTATTATTTCGAATGTTATATATATATCTATTTATATATGTTATTTTTATATATTATGTTAACATAGTAAATTAGATATACTTATGATATAAGTAATAGTTACTCTTTTTTTTATATAACTATCTTTTTGTTTGTTAAAATAATAATTTGAATAATAATACTAAAATAATGATAATAATAATAATAATAATAATACTAATAATAACAATGATAAAATAATAATCATGATAATAAAAATAATCATGATAAAAATAATGATAATTCTAATAATACTAATAATGATAGTTTTAGTGATTAAAAAATGATAATTTTATTAAAAATGACATTTTTTGATAATAATGATAATTATAATAATAATGACAATATTAATAATAATAATAATGCTTCTAATCATAATGATACTTCTAATAATAATACTTATAATAATAATAATAACGATAATAATAATAATAATTATAATTTTAATCATTTTCATAATAATATTTGTGTCCATAATAATCTTTATATTCATAACCATAATAATTATATTAATCATAATAATAACAATAATAAAAAAGCTATATATAATTATACATATCTTTCTACTTTATATCTTTGTATATTTGTATATACATAAAATTATATAATGACATATATTATAAATAATTGAAATCAAAAAGTTTAGGGTATAGTTTATACCCTTGGAATAAATGGATGAGAAACACGTGTGTTCGTTGGGTTTTGAACTCGGCAACAGAAACAACAGAATGATCGAACAATGAAAGTTTTAATTGATTCTAAGTGATTTAGTTTGGTCGTTCGTTGATAGCAGTCCCAGTGATTTAGTCCAACAAGAATTTGTTCGAAAGCCCATGATCAAAACCCAAATAACAAATCAGTGGTCTGCGACCCAATACATCAGTCCCCTTGATTAATCCATTAACCAGTTAAAAGGAACCCGATTTAAGGGATTTAAATCTGTGAATTAAATGAATTTTTTTTTGCAGGAGCTCAAGATTGTTCCGGGCATGAAATGATGCGAACAGAGAACATCAACAACAATCAGTCATTTTGTTTCAAGTCGATTATTAGCTTCAAGATGTTCAATGGTTTCAGTCGGGTTTAATCACACAGGAAGAAGAATATATATACATATTTATATATATATATCTCTGAACATGGATGAATAAAAAAAATAAAAAAAAAGTGAATCGAGCAATAGATGCCTAGAATCGATGGAAACATATTACTTGTGCAGTGATTAACATCGTCTATGAAGTAGCGCGATCCATATCATCATCAAAAAGTGAAATTTATCAAAGAACATGAACCATTTCAATTTATTGAACTCAAAATCGAAAGTCAAAATCTAAGGAGTTTTAGATTTTGATTTCTTCAAGAGACCTACTTCAAATCGCCATTAAGATACTCGTGAGTATTCAATTGAACTTGAAACAACTTACAATTTTCGAATTTGAACCATTACGATTCAGCTGACTTTTTGATCCGAAGTTTGACTCTTCGAATTTGAGCTTGATTCAGCGAATTAAAACCTGAGAACTTGAAGAAACATCCACGATGTGTTTTAGAACAATTTTGCAATCTTACATCTCTTCAATTTGTTTCGAATCGTTTGGAGGTTTACATGGGTTCGAGTTTGAAAACGAAATCTGTTTTGTTTCTTTTGAATTTTTGTATCCTTTTTCAAGTAGCAGCAAATGATATGTAAATTGCAATTGAATGATTGGTACTGCTGTACAAATTGATCAAGATTGGTTTATGGTGGTCGACAGGATAATCACGAGCAGAACAGCAGATAGGAGAGAAAGAATAAAAAAAAATTAAAACAGATTATGACATCTAACCAAATTACGCGTGATATATCTTTTGTTTCTATATATATTTTTTTAATTTTAATAAATAATAATTATATTAATAATAAAAATATTGATATTATTATTAATAATAACAAACATAAACATAAACATACTAATAATAATAATGATAATAATATTATCAAAATAAACTCAATAATAATAATAATAATAAGACTAATAATAAAAGTAATAATGACAATAATAATTTTATTAATTTTTGGCAATTATATTAATAATAATCATAATAATTATAATAATTATAATTTCTCTACTCATTATAATAATTTTGTTATTAATAATGTTAATAATAATTCTAATAATTATAATACATTAATTGTATCAAATTTTATATCTAATTATTATATATTGTAATATTAATAATACTGATATTAATATTAATATTAATATTAATATTACTAATAATAATGAAGTAATAATAATAATAATAGTATACAACTATATTTTTAACTTGTAATCATATTTAATGTATTAATATAATATTTTGTATGATATCACTCTTTTGAATATTTAATATTTATACCTTATATATATATATATATATATATATATATATATATATATATATATATATATATATATATATATTACAATATTCATAAGCACATTTTAAATACACGTTGCGAGTTATTTATTTATTTAACTCTAATACTTAATATTCCAACACATTGTATATATTCAAATTGTGTTATTTAAACAAATCATTTTAATAATCAATTTCTATTGAATGGAAAACGTTTCCGCACATTTGGAACTAAATTCATTGAATATTATGAAATCCAGTTCTCCACTGACTTTTGTCTAACTTTCGTTATTTGACACATTTGTTCTTAATTGTAAATCACTTTACCATTTATTCCAAATACCATTAAAAAGAATCAATTTCTCAAATCAACGTGGACCTCACAACCGAGACCCCTAATCATATCACAATGTATCTGATAATTCAATAATTTGATAATATCTTTTAATTTCGTCGATAAATATATTAAACATATATCAAAACAAATTCGTTCATGTAAAGTATTATACATCTAATGCTTTGTTAACGTCTTTAATTTATATTTATATATAATTATATATGCACATCAAGTTATAATTGTTCGTGAATCGATGGGAATAGTCGAAGGGTAATTGAATACATGAACACAGTTCAAAGTTTTTGAGATTTCAACATTACAGACTTTGCTTATCGTGTCGGAAACATTAAATCATTTAAAGATAAAGTTTAAATTTGGTCGGAAATTTCCGGGTCGTCACAGTCCTACCCGTTAAAGAAATTTCGTCTCGAAATTTGATCGAGGTCGTCATGGCTAACAATAAAAATATTTTCATGACGCAAATGAGTTGATAAATAGAGCTTTATCATCATTGAGTAATATGGATAAAACAATTCATTTATGTGAAGAGTACAAGTAAAGCTATCACAAAAGAGTGAAATGAGTAGGTGTAGATTCGTCATATCTTTTGACGTAGATAGAATTGATTTCCAAGTTCAAGAGATTTGGAGAAAATCTTCGTAACAAGATTTGATTCTTCGGTAATCAAGAAATTTAGGATCCGCTTTAAATGCGATCATCTGTTTTGATTGTTCTGTCGGATATTTTACTATAAATCCACCCCTTTTATTTCCTTACAACTCACACCTTCTATTCTTTCGCCTTCAACTCATACTTTTAAACATTACTCAATATGCTCCATCCAGTTCTGATTCTCGATATACTCCTAACTTTTATATCTGTCATTCTTCTTTTTCATCTGCCACTGGAAGAATCTATTTACTTCTATTATACCCTTGGGTTTATAGTGTTTTTAGTTCTCCCGTGTCTTTACATTGCAATATGCATTGATATATATGGTTTGTAATTTCTGGATTGTTGTTGGGCTCTATATCTTCCCTTATATTTCAAAGTCCCTATTTCTGTCTTCTATAATTATTGTCATCCACAGTTAATACTCTCTCCTGTTTGCTGCGATTTATAATCCAATTTCTATTTCGGAGTTTCATTCTTTTGTTTCCTCTTCTTGCGATTAAGCACCGCTTGTAATGGTCCAGAATTCGCAGATATGAATTTTGAAATGAACATAGTTAATGTTCTAAGAAGGGAATCGTACTGGCACGATCTTGATTTGTCAAATTACCAGAATATCCGAAAAAGACCGAATCATCAAGAAAAATATTTTCTTGATATGTTTAGAGATTAAGTAGAATACAATAGTCATGTAACATGGCACATGATGACGTTATGATCTGTGAATCGTCATGTCCTATTAGAACTCAACATGAATTACTTTAATATAATCACGTTGATCAAGTGTCATTATATTATACTAACTCATGTTCCAGTTCCCAACATTACTTCAAAAACATTCATACTTTACACTCAGATGTTTCAGATGTTTAGAAACTAAAACAGTTTCCTTTGTGATGTGATACAGATAACATGAGGGGATAAATGATTTCAGATAAGAATGGTTATGAAAATAGTGAGTATAGTTGATGATTGCTGAATCAGATTCGAAGAATGTAACATATTAATTGTGAATTTAGGTATTACCTACCCGTTAAATTTTTTTTTCACAATTAATATTTTGTACAAAAGAATTTTATTACAGTCTTTATGAAAATATATATGTGTATATTTTCTTCAGATGTAACATAGATTTAATGAGTTAATATTAAATTAAACTCATTTGATTTACGGTTCAAACTAGAATTGAGTAATCCCTAAAACTTTAGAAATCACATAAGTATTTCTTCAATGATATTGAAATTATGAATCAATACTTTGTTATTTGTTGATGCATGATGTTGGTTTTCGTGAAATTCTTGTGAACTTCACAAGGTACGAATGATGTTATTTGAAAAGTTTCAAGTACATCGATGATGAAAGTGTAAAATCAAACATATATTTGATTAATACACTTGTTTTATTATGAAATGGAATTCGTTGAATTAAAACAGAGATTGTAGTTAACGATGGTTAAGTTGCTGACGAAGAACATACATCATTGCATATTTGTAATATGAATTAACCGAGTAGTTAAGATTCACACATAATAGCTTAGTACGAAAAGATTTAAAAATTTATATATATAAGATATACATATAAATCTTTCAGTAGAAATGAGTTAATACTTCATAACTCGTTGATACAATATACTCGTTGTTGATTCTTAATGATATCCACAATGATTTTTGAACTGGCGGAGCTTGTGATGTTATAGTTGCTGCTGATTCTGACGATGCTGACGGCACTGACTGTGCTGGTGATGCTAACGGTACGGTTGATGCTGCTGGTAAAACGAGTCTAGCTTGTAAATCATGCACTATTCTTGTCAGGGTTTCTACTCTTCCTTCTATCATTTAGGTTCACTCATCTGATTTATGGTTAAGGCTAGAATAGATAATCTCTAAGACTTTGGAGATTACATAATCGCCGCAGAATGTTTCTCCCATGAAGTTATAGATTAATACTTCATCGGTTATTGTTGTTGGTACTTATTGGTATCTATGATGCGTATGACGTTGATGCTCGAGGTACAGATTGTGATGTTAAGGTGTGGGATGCGGATGTTGCTGTTGGTGGTGGTGATGGTACTGTTGGTGTTGCTGGTGCTTGTAACCTTTGCACCATATTCTCCAATGCCACTACCCGAGCGCGAAGCTCGTTGACTTCTTCCATTATTCCGGGATGATTGTCGGTCAGAACGAGTGGATTAATAAGGTTTAGAATTGTGGATATAATATAATCGTGTCGAGCTATCCTGGAAATGAGACTGAAAATGGTGTTTCAGATAGGTTCGCTGGTAAGTGCGTCAGGTTCCTCGCCCAGAGGGAAATGTGGTGGATGGAAGGATTCACCTTCTTCTTGTCTCCAATGATTAAGTAGGTTACGAACCCATTCCCAATTCATCCAGAATTGATGATGGCTGATCGGTTGATTCATTCTGGTGACACTGCTTTCGGAGCTCGAGTGAAACTCCATATCGGAATCCGAGAGACTTGAACTAGTGGCGAGTTCCATTTCGTACGCTTGAATAAAGGATTTTTTGATATGAAATGATTTCTGACTATCGGATGGTATTCTAATTACATAGAATATCTATATATATACAACAAAAGATTTCTTAGATTACGGAGGAATTTACGGAATATGTCAGGCAAAGTTTACAGTAACAGATACGCTAAGATATGAATTAGCAGATACGCTAAGATATGAATTTTGTCTATACACTATTCATGCAATCAATGCAATAAGATGTGTCTAGACTAAGAATTATAAGCAGGCAATTTTCGACAAAAATGATAAGCAAAACTTTTGACATGCAGACACGGTCGAAGTCCAGACTTACTAGTGCATCCTAACGACTATCAGTTAGACACACTAATGCAAGACCTGGTTCACTAAGACCACCGCTCTGAAACCAACTGAAAGGACCCGTTCATATACATTATAAACGATTCACAATAGTTGATTATTTGACCTCTAAATGATACATTTTACAAACATTGCATTCGTTTTTAAAAGATAAACTTTCATTTCAACGAAAGTTGACAGACATGCATACTATCTCATAATATATATCCAAAACGATGAATAACTTATTATCAATCTTGATAAACTCAACGACTCGAATGCAACGTCTTTTGAAATATGTCATGAATGACTCCAAGTAATATCTTTAAAATGAGCAAATGCACAGCGAAAGATTTCCTTAATACCTGAGAATAAACATGCTTTAAAGTGTCAATCAAAGGTTGGTGAGTTCATTAGTTTATCATAAATAATCATTTTCAATAATATAATAGACCACAAGATACTCATATTTCTAAAACAATTTGTGCAGGTCTGCTCACTGCTGTAAAATTCATTCATATGAAGAACACCGGAACCTTTCAAACAACTCACCAACGGTAGCTAATGCGTGCGTGCAATGCAAAATTATCTCACCGTGGTAGTTAATACAATATAATTTTACAACGGGGGCTAATGCGTGCGTGCAATGCAAAATCATCTCTCCGAGGGTAGCTAAAACGGAAGCTAATGCGTACGTGCAATGACAAAATCATCTCTACGTTACTAACTACAAAGTCGAATACAATACAATACAATACATCGGGAGCTAATGCGTGCGTGCAATGCAAAATCATCTCACCGATGGTAGCTAAAATGGAAGCTAATGCATGCGTGCAATGACAAAATCATCTCACCGTTACTAACTACTAAATCGAACCATTTCCGGAGCTAATGCGTGCGTGCAATGACAAAATAATCTCACCGATGGTCGATAATACAATCTTTATAGATATCGAACCTCTGAATCCAAATAATTCTATCATAGAATGCAGTTTTTAGTATTTGTGTATATTTCATCAAACATTTATAAAAGCAGTTCGTGTATTCTCAGTTCAAAAATATATCTTAAAAGCATTTAGTAAAACAGTTATAAAAACAGCGCATGTATTCTCAGTCCAAAAATGTAAAGAGTAAAAGGGAGCAAATGAAACTCACAATGATATTTTGTAGTAAAAATATGCATACGACGGAACTGAACAATGCAGAGTTGGCCTCGGATTCATGAACATATATCAGTTATATATATATATATATATATATATATATATATATATATATATATATATATATATATATATATATATATATATATATATATATATATATATATATATATATATATATATATTAAAACATATAACTAACATCTACTAGTAACCAAACCAGTTTTATATATACTTGTTATATAATGTGTTACTTATTTAAAATAGTAATGTATTTATTATTTCGAATGTTATATATATCTATTTATATATGTTATTTTTATATATTATGTTAACATAGTAAATTAGATATACTTATGATATAAGTAATAGTTACTCTTTTTGTTTTTAATATAACTATCTTTTTGTTTGTTAAAATAATAATTTGAATAATAATACTAAAATAATGATAACAATAATAATAATACTAATAATAATGATAAAATAATAATCATGATAATAAAAACAATCATGATAAAAATAATAATAATTTTAATAATACTAATAATGATAGTTTTAGTGATTAAAAAATGATAATTTTATTAAAAATGACATTTTTTTTATAATAATGATAATTATAATAATAATGACAATATTAATAATAATAATAATGGTTCTAATCATAATGATACTTCTAATAATAATACTTATAATAATAATAATAACGATAATAATAATAATAATTATAATTTTAATCATTTTCATAATAATATTTGTGTCCATAATAATCTTTATATTCATAACCATAATAATTATATTAATCATAATAATAAAGCTATATATAATTATACATATCTTTCTACTTTATATCTTTGTATATTTGTATATACATAAAATTATATAATGACATATATTATAAATAATCGAAATCAAAAAGTTTAGGGTATAGTTTATACCCTTGGAATAAATGGATGAGAAACACGTGTGTTCGTTGGGTTTTGAACTCGGCAACAGAAATGACAGAATGATCGAACAATGAAAGTTTTAATCGATTCTAAGTGATTTAGTTTGGTCGTTCATTGATAGCAATCCCAGTGATTTAGTCCAACAAGAATTTGTTCGAAAGCCCAAGATCAAAACCCAAATAACAGATCAGTGGTCTGCGGCCCAATACATCAGCCCCCTTGATTAATCCATTAACCAGTTAAAAGAAACCCGATTTAAATGTCGTTAGTATTAACATGGAGCCCAATATGATAAGCCCAATAGTCCACTGACTAAACCTAAGGGATTTAAATCTGTGAATTAAATGAATTTTTTTACAGGAACTCAAGAGTGTTCCGGGCATGAAATGATGCGAACAGAGAACAGCAACAACAATCAGTCATTTTATTTCAATTTGATTAGTAGCTTCAAGATGTTCAATGGTTTCAGTCGGGTTTAATCACACAGGAAGAAGAATATATATATATATATATATATATATATATATATATATATATATATATATATATATATATGTATATATATATATATATATGTATGTATATATATATATATATGTATATATATATATATATGTATATATATATATATATATATATATATATATATATATCTAAACATGGATGAATAAAAAAAATAAAAAAAGTAAGTGAATCGAGCAATAGATGCCTAGAATTGATGGAAACAGATTACTTGTGCAGTGATTAACATCGTCTGTGAAGTAGCTCGATCCATATCATCATCAAAAAGTGAAATTTATCAAAGAACATGAAACGTTTCAAATTATTGAACTCAAAATCGAAAGTCAAAATCTAAGGAGTTTTAGATTTTGATTTCTTCAAGAGACCTGCTTTAAATCTGATAGTGCTCTAAATGAACATATATTTAGTAGCAATATCCTCCCAATATGTAAATTATTTAGTTGTAATTGTCCTATTTTAAGTTGTAATAGTTTATATTAAATAAGCGCGAAGACAAAAGGCGAAAACGAAGATTTGAAGACGCAAATGACCAAAAAGCTCAAATGTACAAGATACAATCCAAGTGGTTCAATTTATTGATAAGAAACGTCTAAAAATGACAAGAGTACAAGTTACAAAATGCAAAGTACAAGATATTAAATTATACGAAAGGACGTTCGAAAATCCGGAACCGGTACCCGAGCCAACTATCAACGCCCGATGCAATGGACTAAAAATTACAAGTCAACTATGCACATAAATAAAATATAATATATAAATAATTCTTAAAAATTATATATATATTATATTATTATTTAATAACGTCGAAAAGCAAAGATCCAAAATGATGTGAGCTGGAAAATCAAACTTCACGACTCGCGGAGCTGTCAGAAATCAAAACGCCTATAAAAGGCCATGCATTCGTTCGATAAAAAAATAATAATAATACTCTGTAATAAATAAATAAATAAATAAAAATATATATATATATATATATATATATATATATATATATATATATATATATATATATATATATATATATAGTATAGGGTAGTTTTATATTAGATTAGTTCGGGTTATGTAAAGGTTATTTTACGGGTTTTTAAAGTCGGAGCTCTGTCCGTGTACTACTACGCGATAAATAATCAATGTAAGCTATGTTCTCCTTTTTAAATTAATGTCTCATACTTAAGTTATTATTATGCTTATTTGAGCCGAAGTAATCATGATGTTGGGCTAATTATTAAAATTGGGTAATTGGACTTTGTACCATAATTGGGGTTTGGATAAAAGAACGACACTTGTGGAAATTAGACTATGGGCTATTAATGGGTTTTATATTAACTAAACAATACCTTGTTAATTTAATATACAAACTTATAATTCGACGTATTTATATATAACCACATACGCTTGACTGGGTACGGTGGGCGGGATATCTATAAATACCAATAATTATTCATTTTACCGGACACAGAACTGGATTAATAGTTAATAGACTTGTTGAGATAGGGGTGAATTACATTCAAGGGTAATTGGTGTAATTGTTAACAAAGTAGTAAAACTTTGGTTTACACGCAGTCGATAACCTGGTGTATTCATTAAACAAAGTATTAAAACTTTGTTACAATTAGAATCCCCAATTAGTTGGAATATTTGACTTCAGGAATAAGAATAATTTGACGAAGGCTTTCGCTCTTTATATTTATGACTGAAGGACTATTATGGACAAATCCGTATGGACATATTAAATAATCCAGGATAAAGAACAATTAACCCATGGGCATAAAAATAAAATCAACACGTCAAACATCATGATTACGGAAGTTTAAATAAGCATAATTGTTTTATTTCATATTTAATTTCCTTTATTTTATATTTAATTGCACTTCTAATTATCGCACTTTTTTTATTGTTATTGTATTTAATTGCACTTTTAATTATCGTACTTTTTAATTATCGCAATTTTATTTTATCGAACTTTTATTTATCGCAATTTCTTTATCGTTATTTACTTTACGCTTTAAATTAAGTCTTGTATTTATTTTTAATATTTTACATTAGGTTTTAACTGCGACTAAAGTTTTAAAATCGACAAACCGGTCATTAAAAGATTCCCTGTAGAACGAACCGGACTTACTAAAAACTACACTACTGTACGATTAGGTACACTGTCTATAAGTGTTGTAGCAAGGTTTAAGTATATCCATTCTATAAATAAATAAATATCTTGTGTAAAAATTGTATCATATTTAATAGTATTTCCTTGTAAAAATAAAGCTATTTTATATACACCTCGCAGAACATCAAGTTTTTGGCGCCGCTGCCGGGGAACTCGGCGAAACGCTATATTTTTAATTTATTTTTCTATAAATATATTTATATATCTTTTTAGAAAAATAATATAAAATTAAAAAAAAAACGTCTTTCAAACTCCACGACTCGCGGAGTTTGCAGGCTTAAAACTCCACGACTGGAGCCACCCTGACAGGCGCACCCAGGAACCCTACTTCGCATTTATTACGGAATATTATTAATTATTATTATTATTTAACCCTAATTACTTTATTATTATTATTATTTAATTTAAGTTTTTAAATTAATTAGTTATAATTAATTATATTTATTTTTAATATATAAAAAATTAATACTTTTATAAAATATAAAAATAAAAATATAAAAATAATATTTTTTATAAAAATAAGTAATTTTATCACTTTTTATAATTTGTATCCTTTTATTTAGTGTAATCGTAATATTTTGTATTTTTATTATTCGTAATTAGTTTTAAATTTAGTTTTGCCGTAGCTTATTTTTATTTTCTAGATTTTTAGGCTTTGCCGTAAAATCCCTTGAGTGCTTTTTCTTTAGAATAAGATTTAGGTGCTTTAGAATTTTGCGACGCAGTTTTTAGATTTTAGTGCCTAATTAAGTTATTGCCGTTTTGGATATAGAATTCCTTTAAGCTTTAATACCTTTAGGCGTAACTTTTTAGATTTAATTTTTAGACTTTTAAGTTACAACGCGCTACTTTCTTATTTTTATTTTTCGACGTTTTTCGACGAGCATTCTTTTTCTTTCTTATTTCTCGACGCTTTAGTTTTTAGGACTTAGAAATTTTCTCTATTTCTTATCTAATATCTCAAACGGAAAGAAAAATTATTTAAGTGGTTAAATTAATGGACGTTGACAATTTTCTGCTTCGTAGTAATAGTTGGATTTGTTAGTGGCTGAGTTGTGAGCTTCCGATTTAAAGGGTTCTGGCTCCCTGCTGCATCTTTTGGCTATTCGAAATGTGGGCAAAAGCAGAAAAGTCTATTAATTGGACAACTTATATAAGTTTTTCTATTTTTATAACTAATAGGATAATTAAGTAAATGCACCACATTGTAGCTAAAATTTGGTAATAAGCGCATTTTGGAAAATCTCGAGAATATTTTGGAAACTCTTTATGACATCCGAAATCAATTTAATAAATACTCTCAAATGGGTGTTGATGACAATTCGTTCAGTCAATCTTGGATCACGAATGACGAAACAATAACTGGTTGTGAAATTTGTGGAGATTATCATTCAACATGGGAATGTTATTATTACGTTCCTATGGAAAATTACGCACCCATGGAACCTGAATGGAATGATTATAAGGAGTACAATTCTAATTGGGATTATTCCCAAGAATATATCCAAACTCAACAACCAGTAGACGAGGAAAATTATGTGTCTGAAAATTTATTAGACAATATGAAAATCAAACTCGAAGAACTTGATGCTCAAAATGAACAAATGAGAGAGTTTGTAAATAGGCAAGCCGAAACTCTATCAGATTACACACCTGTTGATCTGAGGAGTCGTGTGCAAGAAAATCTCATATCATCGAATTTTGATGAATTCGAGAGCTCCGAAATCACCAACTATCCCGATGATACTTTTTATTCAGCTTTACCAATTTCACAACATATCGACACATTAGCCTCTACCGACGAAATCATCGATCCATCTATGGATGAAGAAGAAGTAAGGAAGACAAATTTGTACTCTTGGGAAAATGATAACGTTGAAAATTTTACCCCCAAGACCAAAGTGGTGGGACCGATAAGTACCGTTAATGAAGAAGAATCTACTTTGATCCCGAAATTCACCATTCCACAACCTTCCAACCCAACATTCTCAATAGATGAGTCATCTATCGAAGATGAACTACGAGCTGTAATAGATAATGACACCTCAGATTTCACCCAATTGGGTAATAGAGGTGAAAACTTTGATCCCGAGAATAAAAGGAAGGAAATGTTAGGAATTGTCCACCCGATAATATATATGTCGGTGTATATCGATCCATTTGACCAAGAACCAGAAAAGAGACATATCCATTTACTAAAAGCTACACTTAAAAAAGAATTAAGTAGTGACGATCGGGTGGGTCTAAACTTTAAACCCATTGATATATTATACACCACCCGAGATGTAAATAACTGGCTCACTATTTTAATTCGTGGAACTTATTCTACCGACTTCACATGTCGTCAGCTAAGTATGGGGAAGTCTAACCCCACTTAATGTTAAATTAGAGGTTCGGGTTAGTGCATAACTCGTTAATAAAAATGCATGATTAGGGTAAAAGACGCTTTTTATAATTTAAAACTAATATAGCGTTAAGCTTTGATTAAAAGATTCCCTGTAGAACGAACCGGACTTACTAAAAACTACACTACTGTACGATTAGGTACACTGCCTATAAGTGTTGTAGCAAGGTTTAAGTATATCCATTCTATAAATAAATAAATATCTTGTGTAAAAATTGTATCATATTTAATAGTATTTCCTTGTAAAAATAAAGCTATTTTATATACACCTCGCAGAACATCAAGTTTTTGGCGCCGCTGCCGGGGAACTCGGCGAAACGCTATATTTTTAATTAGGGTAAAGTCCTTGTTTCTGTTTTCTATAATTATTGTCATCCACAGTTAATACTCTCTCCTGTTTGCTGCGATTTATACTCCAATTTCTATTTCAGAGTTTCATTCTTTTGTTTCCTCTTCTTGCGATTAAGCACCGCTTGTAATGATCCAGAATTCGCAGATATGAATTTCGGAATGAACATAGTTAATGTTCTAAGAAGGAAATCGTACTGGCACGATCTTGATTTGTCAAATTACCAGAATATCCGAAAAAGACCGAATCATCAAGAAAAATATTTTCTTGATATGTTTAGTGATTAAGTAGAATACAAGAGTCGTGTAACATGGCACATGATGATGTTATGATCTGTGAATCGTCATGTCTCATTAGAACACAGCATGAATTACTGTAATATAATCACGTTGATCAAGTGTTATTATATTATACTAACTCATGCTCCAGTCCCCAACATTACTTCAAAAACGTTCATACTTTACACTCAGATGTTTCAGATGTTTAGAAACTATAATAGTTTCCTTTGTGATGTGATACAGATAACACGAGGGGATAAATGATTTCATATAAAAATGGTTATAAAAATAGTGAGTATAGTTGATGATTGCTGAATCAGATTCGAAGAATGTAACATATTAATTGTGAATTTATATATCTCTCGGGTATTACCTACCCGTTAATTTTTTTTTTCACAATTAATATTTTGTACAAAAGAATTTTATTACAGTCTTTATGAAAATATATATGTGTATATTTTCTTCAGATGTAACATAGATTTAATGAGTTAATATTAAATTAAACTCATTTGATTTACGGTTGAAACTAGAATTGAGTAATCCCTAAAACTTTAGAAATCACATAAGTATTTCTTCAATGATATTGAAATTATGAATCAATACTTTGTTATTTGTTGATGCATGATGTTGGTTTTCGTGAAATTCTTGTGAACTTCACATGGTACGAATGATGTTATTTGAAAAGTTTCGAGTACATCGATGATGAAAGTGTAAGATCAAACATATATTTTATTAATACACTTGTTTTATTATGAGATGGAATTCATTGAATTAAAACAGAGATTGTAGTTAACGATGATTAAGTTGCTGACGAAGGACGTACATCATTGCATAGTTGTAATATGAATTAACTGATTAGTTAAGATTCACACATAATAACTTAGTACGGAAAGATTTAAAAATTTATATATATAAGATATACATATAAATCTTTCAGTGGAAATGAGTTAATACTTCATAACTCGTTGATACAATATACTCGTTGTTGCTTCGTAATGATATCCACACTGATTCTTGAACTGGCGGAGCTTGTGATGTTTTAGTTGCTGATGATTCTGACGATGCTGACGGCACTGACTGTGCTGGTGATGCTAACGGTACTGTTGATGCTGCTGGTAAAATGAGTCTAGCTTGTAAATCACGCAAAAATTCTTGTCAGGGTTTCTA
This sequence comes from Rutidosis leptorrhynchoides, assembly GCF_046630445.1. Lineage (NCBI taxonomy): Eukaryota > Viridiplantae > Streptophyta > Magnoliopsida > Asterales > Asteraceae > Rutidosis > Rutidosis leptorrhynchoides. The sequence goes on from NC_092337.1 coordinate 393,259,082, forward strand.
CTCTTCCTTCTATCATTTTGGTTCACTCATCTGATTTATGGTTAAGGCTAGAATAGATAATCTCTAAGACTTTGGAGATTACATAATCGCCGCAGAATGTTTCTCCCATAAAGTTATAGATTAATACTTCATCGTTTATTGTTGTTGGTACTTATTGGTATCTATGGTGCGTATGACGTTGATGCTCGAGGTACAGATTGTGATGTTGAGATGTGGGATGCGGATGTTGCTGTTGGTGGTGGTGATGGTACTGTTGGTGTTGCTGATGTTGCTGGTGCTTATAACCTTTGCACCATATTCTCCAATGCCACTACCCAAGCGCAAAGCTCGTTGACTTCTTCCATTACAGACTTTGCTTATCGTGTCGGAAACATTAAATCATTTAAAGATAAAGTTTAAATTTGGTCGGAAATTTTCGGGTCGTCACAACGTAAGGCTTTCTTGCACTTTTCATTACTGCTCTGAAGGTTCATGAGATCACATTTGTTCAGCACATGATCCACGTTATTACAGAATGGTGAGGTAGCCCTTTTTGATGGACCAGCTTTAGTAGCAATTTCTGGTTGCTTTCTTTTTAGAGATGCTTTCTTAGGAGTGGGTTCTTCTTCAGGTTCATAGTCTGAGAAGTCACTGTCGTAGTTTGGGAGACTTTCGTAAGCTTCCCACTCAGGAGTACTCATTGGCTTATACTTCGGTGAATCAGCAGAGTCCGCGGAGTCATTAGAGTGTGGTGGAGTAGCTGGAGAGTACTTAGGAGAGTGAACTGAGTTTCCTGACTGGCTCGACATTCTAAGAAAGAAATAAAGGGTGTAAGTATAAGCAGATAACACCTAAATGTGACAATTAAAAGCACTAAGGCCAAGGAGAGGTATAGTCCAACATTGCTAAGGTACCTATTTGTATAAGGCACACATAAAATGCAATCCAGGTTCTCTATACTCAACCTGCTCTGATACTAGTCTGTCACACCCCCAAATAGGGCCGGGGGTATTTGTGACCAATTTTATATCAAAACAAGTATCGTACATTAACGAGAACGACTCTATATGAGACGTTTTATAAATTAAACTTCTTTATTGGCAGCGGAAGTAAATATTATCTTTACATTGAAATAACAATGTATTAAATGAAACTAAAATAAATGTTTTATGATGATAATATGCAGACTCCTTGTAAAGCTAGCAATCCACATTATCGGCATCTTAATTACCTGAGACAAAACATGCTTCAAAAAGTCAACACAAAGGTTGAGTAATATCACAGGTTTATAATTATTCCTGAATTGTTAAGACCACAAGATTTCAATAAAATAGACTGACATTCAGTATATCAATCTTTAAAAATATGCCGAATTGTAATATCGAGACTAAACGGTAACCCCAAGGCTCTTTCTGGCCCCAAATCATTATTATGTGTCCACAACCAAAGGTTAATGGATGGAGGCGTTACCCTCAACAGTGCTATTCACGATAAGTAAGCTCACTAAATCATATAACAATTAACGATATTACTCTAAGGGGACTTTAATATGACTTAAGCATATAGCATGGCATTTTAAGGTTTTGCACTTGTGTCTAACATGTAAAACATTTAAAAGATAGTATGTGTCTTACCCCAATTTATAAAAACGGTAAAAGAAAATGGGGCTATGAAATTACCTTAGTAGCAAGAAGAGTTATTCCACGAACAAAATGAATAAACGGAAGTAGTAGACCATGAATCTCAACCTAGAGATAGAACGTAAGAATGAATATAAGTATACTTATAAGTATAGAAACCTATATTCGTAGTGATGGTTTACTAAAAGAGTTCTATTTTGAAAAGTTACTATTTTTGGAAAGTTTCCATTTATAGTAAGATTCCAATTTGGGAAGTTCAGGTTATAATCTTTAGCAAGACATTGTACAACTTTGCTCAAACCTCTTTGCTATCAAGTAAGTCACTCTGATGATCTGTTGTTACCGGGCGCCCAGGACTCTTGACCAGAATCTAAGTCTTGGCATTCGAGATCCACAAGCGGTTCCCATAATGGCAACAAGGACCACCCTAGGCCGTAAGTAGCGGTGAGGTTCGTATATAGTGCACGTTATCTTTCGATTATAACTTTCACTTTAAGTCTTAATCTTCTATGTTATTATTTTATTATAAGTTATATTATACTTATTTATTAATGTCTCATTATTTATTTTTAAATCATACTTATAATAAAAGTATTAATAGTTACACTATAATTATTTATTAATAATGTATTAATATGGTTAGTATTATGAATTCTTATTAACTTTTAATTATTATTTAATAACTAAAGTATTTTAATAAGTTATAATGTAGTTATTTATTAATAATGTATTTTTACTATTATTAACTTATATTATAAACATTATACTTATTATTTATCTCCTTAAATTATATTTTAATTATAATAAATACCAAATAAATATAAATAAAATTTTTATAAGTTTATTTGAGTATTTTAAACTGTGCAAAATCCTATAAAAATAAATATATCTCGTTTTTATATTTTATTTCCCATTTTTCTTTTTATATATATCCGATTATATAAATCAAAGGTAATTAAGTAATAAATATTAAATCGACTTAAATAAGGAGTTTTATATTTTTTACAGGTTCCATATTCTGTAAAATTTTTATTAAAATTATAAATTTCTAATTTTATATAAATATATTATTTATTTATTATTTTCTTATTATTTATCCATTCTATTCACCTTATAATTAAATAAATAGGATAAATTAATTTAAAATTAATTTTTATAATTTTTACATTATCTATACATCCTAATGATCATATAAAAATTTCATATTATCAGATTTAATACACTTTTATATTTATTTTGTATTTCTTTCATTATCCCTCTCGGTTTATAATTAAACACAAACAAATTCTAGTTAAATACTTTATCGACCTATATATTTATTTTAATAATTTTTGCAGCTTTATCCAAGTATAATAATCTCAGAATTTTTTTTATAATTTTTTTTATTTCTGTTTAATTTTTATTACGAATTTCACATAGTTTTTGTGTTTAATTAATAAGTAATTAGTATTTAAATATAATTAATATTCCAAAACGTGTTGTAATTATTTTTATAAGTAACTCTACTAGTATAAATAATATATAATATAAAATTACCATTGTGAATATTTTTATTCAATTTAAATTCATTTTTATTCATTAAATTAATTCGGTAACCATTTAAATTTAGGATAAATATATAAAATGTTATAATAATTAATTTTTCTCTTCTAAAAATTTTTATATGTCATCTAACCTCTTTAAAAATTATTATAACCTTTTATAAGTATTTATAACATTTAATTTCCATTTTCACAAAGTATTCGATATATATACTCATTAAATACATAATAATTCGAATTTAAATACTTATAAAATCTACAAAATTATTTTTGAGTACTATTATATCATACTAATATTTATGAACCTGTACAAATTATTTTTATCAATTATATTTATTTATTTATTATTTAATTCGAGTATATACTTATATATATTATAATTTCGTTTTTAATTGTATTTAATATAAAATCCGAATATTAAAATCATAAAAATAATTCTATAACATACTATAATACTTAGGATTAATTACAGTAGGATCAAATGAGTTTTATTATTGAGTTTTAATCTATTATCAATTTAAAATAACAATCGGCATAATAAAACTAAAATAAAAAAATGAATCGAAACAATTAAAAAAATAATATGAAGTTTGAGAGGTAGAAGAATATCTCAATTTGCTGTGACTTTTGAGAGAAATATTAGTGAGTTGTGAGTGTGATAAATTTAAAAGTGAACTAGTGTTTATTTATAGGCTAAATTTGTTAAAATAAATTAATTGAAAAAGAATAAAAAAGGGCAGTAGAAGAAGCCGAGATTTCATGGATAAAAGTTTGAATTATGTTGAACAATTACTTAGTCAAATTTTCTTAAAATTACTTAGTCAAATTTTCTTAAAATTTTATCCCTTTATGAAAGCTAAAAAAAATTTAAAAGTTTTATCCCTTTTTTTTACGGCCGAGACAAATAATGCATGTATATATATATATATATATATATATATATATATATATATATATATATATATATATATATATATATATATATATATATTGTAGATAAAGATGAAGATTATTCTAGAATTTTTAGGATTTCATTTTATATTTTTATTTAATTATTAATTACGAATATTATATATATTTATTTATATTTTTGGTATTTAATAATATTTAACTTTTATTTTTATATTACTAACTTATAGTTTTTATTATTTATAATTATGCCACAACATTTTTTATATAATTGCTTTTGTTATAAAGTTTGTCATGTAATACTTTAATTATTAACAAGGTTAATATAAGTTTCATATATATACATAATATTAATACTTCATGTACATAATTTTTTATTTTTTTTTATTTTTAGAATTAGGGTTTATATAATGCGTTACTATTTAGGGTTAGGGTTTTGAATAATTAGAGTTTATAGTATTAAATACTAATTAGGGTTAGGGTTATTGATTATGAGACATTAATATCTCTGGACATTTATTATTCGGATAACAACCCTAATGATACAAGACACTGAAACCCTAAGGATAAATTAGTAAGTTCAGAATGAAAAAGTGAGGGTTGTTATACACACTCAGTCGGTCACTCAGGCACGCACAAATGCACACACACACACACACACACATACTTATAGTGAAGAGATCATGTGAGAAACAATTGGTTGTAGAAAACCACATGAACTAAATACTAACTAACGAACAGACTAACAAAGGACGGAATAAGACTAACAACAAATTGTTAAATAACAAAAAAGTATAGAAAATTTCTTTTCGTAAATTTTTCTAATTAGACCGTACTTGGTGTTTAAGGTTTAAGATTTGACATTTGACTTTTTGTCTGTCCACTTTCGTCCCGATTTGCGAGCAGACTAATCTCGAGGGGACAACCTGCTTTGCAAGCTACCCGGAGTCTTCCACGGTGAAACTCTGTGGACATTTTGAATTTATGTTTTAAGATTTAGGGTTTAGTTTTGGAGATAAATTTTAAACTCTAAGCAAAAACCTTAAACTTTAAATCGGGTTTAATCTAGGAAAAACTCGGGAATACAAGATTTATCTCCTTTTTATTTATAAATTTGTTGTTAGTCCTTTTTCATTAGTAATTAATTTGATAGTTAGTTAGCCTTTGATATTCAAGATTCTCACGAATCATTAGTTTCAATGAGATCCCCGCTTATGAAAGTCCAAACAAAAACTAAAGGCAAAACTGCGTTAAGATTGTTAAATAATATAATCTATTGTTAAAAACCAAATGACATGACTGAAATATTGGTAATTTGTTATGTTCAACCACAAACGGACTAAGGGTGTGTTTGGCGCATCAGATTTTTGGAGCTTATGGTAGCTTATAAGAGCTGAGCTCATGATTTTTGTAAGTAACTAGAGGAGGGTGAATAGTTACTTAGTGTAATTTTTAAAAAACTTTTTCGATTTAGAAATTGATATTACTATAGTGTGATTTGAATAGTTTGTTCACAAGTACAATAAATAAGTAGATAAGGGATAAGAGAACAAACACGGAGAGTTATAGTGGTTCATGAAGATGTTAACTAATCTTCCTTAATATACTCCTCAATTCTAATGAATTGAGAGTTAGTTTCACTATGATGCTCCAAACTCGGTGGAGTGTTCGGATACAACACTAGCTCCTTGATAAGCCGCAACTTATGAACTCTTACGCCCCGTTGAAGAATTCACAATCACCAAATGCTCTTACCACAAGATCCTAATGCTACCACTAAGTGAAACCTCACTTATCTTCTAGATCCATTTAAGAAGATAATATACAAGTAAACTCACAACTAAGTTTACAATCACTCTTGCTTGAATCACTTTAAATTGATAATAATAAAATTTGAATGATATCAGTAAATGTATGGAAATCTAAGTGTAAGATGTGAGTCTTCAAGTGCTCCAAGGTTTGGCTTTTATAGGCAAGATAAATTCAAACCCGGATGTCTGCAGCTCACCCCATGGTCGACCGTGCAGCTCTGGCCTTTGAATTTTGTAGCTGTTTGAGATCTTTTACTTTGGCTTTTTCCCTTATTAGATGGCTGTAATTAGATGCCAAAAACATCTGAAAAGACCTGCATTACCCCTTTTTTCTTGGAGACATTCTTTGAAGTTGACCTTGGCTTGAAAGGGGTAAGTCACTTTGTACTAGAGGTGTGTCATTGATTTCCTTTCAAGAAAAATGCAGAATTTTGATCCCATGACAACCATATTGTTGAGTCCCCAAAATAATTAAGGATTTAATTATGACAAAACTGTAATTTATTTGCACTAAAATGTTATGTGCAGCCAGCACAAGTTTGTTTATGTATAGACAGCAAATATTGCTATGTCAAGTGTTCAGTATGCTGCCTAGTCTACCAGCACAAGGTAGAGTGTATTCTTCGAATCAGCACAGGATGAGTACTAAGCAATTTAAGAATATCAAGTGAGTCAGCATAAGAAGAACCAGTAAACCTGGTAAGCAGCATACAACACAAGACAACCATGCTCCATTACAAGCATGGTGGTTTCCTGAGTGGTCTACATCAATTGTACTATTTAATAGAAGTCGAAGACAAAGTTGAACAGAAAAGGACACGCGTCGACGGTTGACAAGTGACCTTACAAGACCACATGGGAATGCAGAAGTTTAACGCATGTGCAGACATGTGTTATACTTTGTCAACGCCTAGGGAACACAACAATCTATTTGTTTAAACAAATAGTGGTGCCAAACCGAATTGGAGTGTTCCTGCAAATAGCTACCAAAGAGAAAAGAAGAGAGCACGCTCTCTGATGTAGTTGTCCCCACAAGTACAGACATCCTATGTACCAGTGGATAATAGATTCATTACACGGTCAATAGGACTACTATAAATTGTTGTATCCACTATTGTAACAACTAGAGGTGTAGGTTTATTTATTTAGAGTCCAAAACGTGTAATAGCTTAGAACACACTCTGTAACTATACTTAGGTGAATCTGTATCAACCAACTATCATTCCACCAAGTATAGTTGTAATTCTTTCTAATTTAATCAATAAAGAATAACCGTTAAAAAATTACCTTTGACTCTACTCAAATTACATGTTTGAATACTAAATCGTGTTTAACTGTTAAGTTAATTAAAAGAAATTGTATTCACCCCCCCTCTACAATACTCCTGTTGTTTATCAAGGGACCAACACATATGCTTCCAAACTTCAAGTCACAAGTCTTCAACCCTTTTCTCAATACTAGCTTTGCAAGTATGTGCTCTTATTAGCTACTTGCAAGCATCCAGTTTAGACTTCCTTGTTTTTATGTGAAGACTTTTGGGAGTTTACACTAAACTCTTATTAAACACATGATTAGTGCTTAATGGTTAACCAAGTGGAGAGCATATCTTTAATTGAGACTTAATGACCATCTTTAAGTTTTATTACTTTTAATTTAGATTTATAAAAATACACTTTGAAAAAGAACTTTTAGCCATACTTGAATGTTTAATCTTAATCATAAGCTAAAAGTGTCATTAAGTGTGGTTAACCAAAATTAGTGTTTTAGTGACCAAAACTCATTTGCATATGAAGGGGGCAACCATTCTAAGTATGTTTAAACAAGTTTTGTAAATTATAGATGTCCCGACGTAGTCAAACATTTTTTGATCAAAAATCGGACAGTGGGAAATTGCGGTCGACTCACGGCTGACCGTGGAGTCGACTGTGTACCTCGTTTCAAAGAACAAAGGTACAGTACATCCACTGTCTGACCTACGGTCGACCGTGGACCCAACCGTGCATCTTTCAGTATTTTTCAAATGAATCTTTTGACTTTTTGGTTTTGTGTATTGGCCGTTTGCTAGGGATAGTGTAGGCTTATGAACTTGTGTTATTCTATACCTTGGTGTAAGCACACAAAACTTAGTGTCATCATCAAAACAAAGTGTTTAACGTTTGAATATTAATATTGGATTACTAACCAACATTCTTCCTCTTTTTGATGATGACAAACCTATGTAAGTGTGCTTAAGCATATAATAAAATACATGTGTTAACATCACTTACTATACACTTTCTCCCCCTTTTGTCGAAGCAAAAAGGTTAGCTATAACAACCCTCACATTTCCATACTTGAATTGACTAATTTGCCCCTAGGGTTGTTATCCATACTTAAATTCGACGTTGATTAAATATTTTTTTTTGTCGACACGTTTTGTTAACTAAAGTTTATACTAATTATATAAAATAACTTTAGTTAATATTAATATTAATGTGTATTATATATAAAACTATATGTAACATAATTATTAATTAAATGATAAGTTATTTTAATCATTATTTATATTTTTAGCTTATAAAAAAATAAAAAAGATTTTTTTATAAATTAAATAATGAGCTCATGAATTTTGACTAAATATTTTCAAAGACAAAACATATTAAAAATATTTTTAACATGTTTTCTTTTTTTGTCAAAATTGGCACCTTTATTTTATTTATATTTTTTCTTTTCACCAACCATTTTTCCCCCCTATAAATACCCACTTCCATTTCATAAAAACTTGTATCAAATCTTTGGAAAAATGCTCTCAAAAACTTGGAAAACTACTTGAGGTATTTTCTATATTTTTTTATTTATGTCGAATTGCTTTTTTTTTTTGTATATTCTTTATAAATTCAAAATTTATATATATAAATTATGTTTATATGTTATAATTAGTATTATAAGTATTATGATGTATAAAAATAATTTTGATAATTTATGGAATATTATTGATAATTAAATACGAATTATGTAGTATTTAAATGTAAAAACAATTTAAAATTCGTAATAAGTATTTTTAACCAAAAATAAAATATATATAATTTTTTTCTGAGTTTATAAAACTTATATAGATCTTCAAAAATTATAAAAATAATTACTTGGGTAAATTGGTAATTATTATATAATTAAACTCTATTATTATGTAATTCGAAGGTAAATTAAGAATAAATATAAAATAATAAAAATATTTTTTAAATATTTTTATACAGGCTATTAGACTGATAGAAACTTATAAAAATTATAAAAATAATTTTTTGGGTTTATTTACTAATTATGTAGAATTAAACTTGTTTTGTGAATAAATTAAGGGTAAAAACAAAAATAAATACAAAAATATAATAAAAACATTTTCTTAAATTTTTCTACTAATCTATATGATTAACTAAGACTATAAAAATTATGTATAGGATTTTTAAATATTTAATTAATTATTTAGACATTTTTTAGATAATGTTCGATTAATAAAACACTATTATTTTTGAAGTAATTTAGGTATTTATTTAAAGGTAATTATATTTAATATATATAAGACATACTAAGGTATAATGACTAAATATTAAATAATATTTAGGTTATGTTATCATTATTAAGTATATTAATAATTCGTTGTGTGTATACACCTATAACACGAAGGTTATAATTAAAGATAGCGTACAAAGACTACAAACATCTCCGCTACTTGTGGCCTAGGGTGATCCTTGTTACCATTATGGGACGCTTGTGGATCTCGAATGCCAAGACTTAGATTCTGGTCAAGAGATCCTGGGCCGCTCGGTAACAATAGATCATTCGAGTGACTTGCATGTTAGCAATGAAGTTTGGACGAGATTGTACAACGTCTTTGTTGAAGATTATAACCCGAACATTCTTAAACTAGAAGCATACTATAAGTGGAAGCTTTCCATAAATAGCAGGTTTCCAAAAATAGAAACTTTTGAGAAATAGGAACTTTTCTCGAAAACCGTCACTGTTAATATAGTTGCTATATTAATAAACAAACTTTATGTCTGTTAGACATTAACTAATCAAAGATTATATCTCTAGGTTAAGATCTCCAATCACTTACTCCGTTCATTTTTCTTTGCGTGGAATAACTTATTTGCTACTAAGGTGAACTTCATAGCCCCACTTTTTACTGTTTCATAACTGTTTTTATAACTTTTGGGATGAGACACATGCTTGTTTTATAACTGCTTTACGCTTAGACACAAGTACTAAATTGTTAACTATGATGTCATGCATTGATTCATGCTAAATCCCTACCGTAATATCGTCAATTGCTACGTTTAAATACAAACCTAATTATTGTGAGTAGGCCTATTGAGAGTAACATCTCTAACCATTCGACCATTGGTCTTTGGTTACATAATAATGATTCCACGACACTGACAGTACAAGGTGTCATAGGGTAAATTGTTTAGTAGCGATATTACAAACTACAACAACACTTTTAGATTGATATATCTATATTGATCAACTTTAAACTAAATCTTGTGGTCTAAAACTTTGGATATTATTTATAAACCTGTGAATTTCACTCAATATTTTTGGTTGACACTTTAAACATGTTTTGTCTCCGGTGATGATTGAGCTAGCTGTTTGCAACTTTGTGATGATAGATTTGATGCTTGCATGGAGTCCACATCGCATATTATATTTTAGTTCATAAACATTTATTTTACGTTTTAATAATAATGTAAACATTTATTACTGCTTCTGTTGTTTTATTAACAAAGGTTTTATTTAAAAAGTCTCATATAGAGTCATTCTCGTTTATACAAGTGTGTTATGATATGATTGGTCACAATTACCCCTGGTCCATTTTGGGGGTGTGACATTAGCTCCCCCTGGAACTAAGCTCGCCTAGAGTTATGTTCCCCCTTAAATAGTACATAGCGGTTAAAGATATAGCTCCCCCTTGAAATGTGCAATATAAACTCATAGAAAAGATCATTAGTACACATAAGTCATAATAAGAGTACATAATACATTACACATTCTAAGCATAAGTCTTAACATAACAACCCGTCCTTAAGACAATTCTAACCAACATTTTTAAAGGTAATTGGCATTGGTGCTGACGCCATCCGAGATGTCCGAGTCCTCAGAGTCAGAAGAGAGGATAGTGATGGGAGTGGGAATCCAAAAGGTAAGCGGAGTGGTTGACATAGAGCGAGAAATCTCTAGAGGAGTTATCATTCCTAGGTGCTGAAAGATGCGATTTAGATGAATGGAATAAGGAAGCAGACGATTAGGAAGATTTCGAAGAGTTTCCATTCGTTGAGTCACGACAAAGGCTAGGTTTATGGCCTCGTTTGATAGAAAGGACCATATGATGGCTATCTCGGTTCCTGATAGATGATCAACCGGATTATCCCTAGAAAAGATATTGTGTTGGATGACGGTTAGGAGGAGTTGAAGATCATGACAGATTTTAGAATCTTGAACACGGATGGCGATTGAGATTTTGAGGTACTTCCGAATGAGTGATGGTGGATAGCACTTCTTGTACGGGATAAGTTGGGTGCAAGGATCTAAGGTCAGTTCGAGGAGTGTAGAAGTCACGACCTTGTGAGGGAATTCTCATGACCGAAGTGAAGTATGAGAGAGGCCAAGTGTGAATTTTCCTACCGAGTTTAAATTTGACTTGATTAAGGTTGACAAGTTCACAGTTAGCAAAAAATTCTCGGATAAGAGGTGGGTAGATGACCTAATCTAGGTTTATGTGACGATCACTCCAAATCCATATGGACGAACACGTCATTCATCGATTTCATTGCGAGGTATTTGACCTCTATATGATACGTTTTGTAAACATTGCATTCTTTTGAAAAGGCACACCATAAATGAATATTTAAATCAAAGGTTTTCGACATCTGATGATATCTACATATAGACAATCACCGTAAATAATAGTTTACAATAGTACTTCCGTTGACAATGCAGTCAAAATGAGATACACGGTGATGATTTGGTGAATGCAACGTTTCCTTGAAAAATATGCCATGTAAGACTCCATGCACATAGCTTGTCTAATATATAAGCAAACAGCGGAAGACTTCTAGGGAACCTGAGAATAAACATGCTAACAAGTGTCAACACAAAGGTTGGTGAGTTCATAGTTTTAGTGTTTCGCATAATCTGTATATAAAAGTGGATCACAAGATTTCAGTTGTTTCATCCAGAAACATTTATCAATAGATTCTACATAACAGAGCACCCTGGTAACTAAACTTCAATGTTATAATGATAAATACCCCATTCGTTTTAATACACGCAAACCAACGTGTCCTAAACTCAAATAACACACGTCCGTTAAAAGGCTAACGCTCTAGCTCGGACGGGGATGTCAAGCCCTATGGATCCATATACTATTATTCGTGCCCACCAGTCCATATCCTATGTACTGGCAGCTACTAGTTACCAAAGCTAAGGGATTTTCGGTTCAAACTCAGTGTAGAATTTAGTATGTACTTGTATCCATTGCGTTTAAAATAAATTGCATGTATTCTCAGCCCAAAAATATAGATTTCAAAAGCAATTAAAAAGAGAGCAATGAAACTCACCTTAGCTGCACATAAAGTTGTTCACCGAAATGTGACCGAAACTCAGAATATCAAATAACCGTATATCGCAACCTAGAGATCATATGTTGGTCAATAAATGTCTATCAAGCGAGGTCAGGTCATAGTGTATCATAATCCTAATGCTCGAGATCGACATACAAAAGTTATCCAAAATGATCATGGCAATCGAACCATTTTAATATTTCACATAGTTTCCCAATTCTTATAAAATTAAACTATAGTTTTTATAAGGCTTTTATATATGATAAAACAATCAGTTTTAACAATTGTTCAACAAAAGAGACGTGCCTTATATTATGATTCATTTACCCGGTTGGTAATATTCAAAAATCCATTTTATCAATCTCGTAAACAAGTTGTTTAAATCTTAATTGCAGATTCAAAAGAAATGTCAATTAACGTCAATCATAATTCAGTTGATCATATCTTTTAATCCGTTCATCGAAACTATTCGATATGTAAATGAAAAGTTATTGATTTTTCGCCAGCTTTCCAAAAACATGCATATCATCTACCTTATATCAGTAATATATGTATTTAATTCGTGATTCATCATAAACTGTTTAACGACAAAATTTAGCATACAAGCATGCACAAATATATATACTCGAGCACTAAACATGGATACACAATTAATATATAAAAGATAAAATATGAGTGCTTACGTATCAATATTGAGATTCAATATTGTTGGACAGTACGTAGATGTAACAGAGATGATAAACACTAGGTTTGACTTGCGAACAATACCCACAAAGATTACCCATAACCTCCATAGCTATAACCCATAATTTCCTTAGTTCTATCCCGCTCGAAAACCCATTTTGAAGGTGACACGCTCATAACCTCGTCGTAGCATTTTATGTATAATAATAATTAATATTAATAATACTAATAATAATAAGATTAATAATAATATTAATCTTAATAATAATAATAATAATAATAATAATAATAATAATATAAATAATATAAATAAATACTTACGGAGTAATATTAAGAGTGTGAGAAAAACAGAACTGAAATCGTGCAATTTATAGAACCTTTTCTGAAAAAGCACCCCATGCGATCGCATGGGATTTGTGCTTCAAGGCCATGCGATCGTATGGCCCTCTGATCCAGCTCACAAACTTTTGTTTTCTTGTTTGTCGACATATTTATTTATTAATATATAATTTATATTAATTAATTATATATTATATTATATTCTCGTGCATAGTTGACTTGAAATTTTCGTTTCGATGTCTCGTACGTTGTCACTCGACTTATGCCTCGGTTCCGGTTTCTCGAAATCATTTTCGTATGCTTAGAAAACTATCACTTTACTTTTCGTGACTCGTACCTTTGTCAAAATATAGTCTTAAATTATCAATAAACTATACCACTCAAAGTATATCTTAATCTTTCGAGTGTTTTGGTCATTTACTTCTATAAATCATTGTCTCGTTATTTATTAATATAATAGTATTTATCAAACGTTTCATAACCAAGTTAATATCTATTCTTAATATTTATAAACACGTTTTAAAATACATATCGCAATTTATTCATATATCTAATTCTAACAGTTAATATTCCTTATTATTGTATGTGTCCAAATTACGTTATTTAAACAAACACTTTACCATTTATTCCGAATACCGTTAAACATGAATGATTTCCCAAATCAACGTGGACCTCACAACAGAAACTCGTAATAATATTATAATTCTTAAGGGACTCAATAAATATCTTTTAATTCAATCGATTGGCATAATCTTTTAACTCAGTAGTTAAATATATCAATCAGATATTCTAACCAACAAGTTTAATGCACAGTACCGTATACTCAACACTTTGTTACGTTTTCAAGTTATAGTATATGTATCTATTTACATATAATTGTTCGCGAATCGTTGAGAACAATTGAAGGGTAATTAAATAGTTCAAAAGTTTTGAGATTCAGTTTAACAGACTTTGCTTATCGTGTCAGAAATATTAAATCATATCGAGAATTTGGTTCAGAATAAGTCGAAATTTTCCGGGTCATCACAGTACCTACCCGTTAAAGAAATTTCGTCCCGAAATTTGAGTGAGGTTGCCATGGCTAACAATAAAAATGTTTTCATGACGTATATGAGTCGATAAATAAAGTTTTATCACCATTGAATAATATGGATAAAGCAATCCAATTACTCGAAGTGTATGAGAGAAGTTATCGTAATAGAGTGAAATGAAAGAATAGAGATTCGTCTTAACTTTTGACGTAGTTACGATTGATTTCCGGAATTTAAGGAATAGAAAATTTTCATAATCTAAATAAGATTTGATTCTTCAGAATTTGCGAAAATTAGGATTTTCTTTGATTAAATGCGTAATCTGCCTCGATTGCTATGCCTGATATTTCGCTATAAATTGACCTCTTCCGTTTCATTTATTTTCAACACTCCTATAATCTTCTTTCTTATTTCATACATCCCAATAGATTGTGAAAATGCTTAATCCAGTTCTGATTCTTGATATTTTCCTGGCTATCGTATCCTTCATTCTTCTTTTTTATCTGGCACCAGAGGAAGTTATTTTCTTCTACTATTACCTTGGGGTTATAGTGTTTTTCATTCTCCCGTGTCTTTATATTGCTATATGCATTGATATACACGGTTTGTAATTTCGGGGTTGTTATCGGGCTTTATATTCTCCATTATATTTTGGAGCTTCATGCTTTCGTTTTCTCTTCCTGACCTTAAGTCAAGCGGATAATGGTCCAGAATTCGTAGGTATGAAGTTTCAGATGAACATAACTAATATCAAATTACCATAATACCTCAAAAAAGTCCGAATTATTAAGAAAATATTTTCTTGATATTTTTAGAGATTATATAGAATGAAAGAGTTATGTAACATGGTTCATGATGAGGGTATGATCTGTGAACCTTTATCACGTTCCATTAGAAACTCAGCATGACTTACTATAATATAATCACGTTGATCAAGTGTCATTATATTATACTAACTCATGCTTCAGTTCCCAACATTACTTCAAAACATTTATATTTTAAACTTGAAAGTTTCAGAATTTAGAAACTAAAATAGTTTCTTTTATGGTGTAACACAGATATCGTAAGGAGAAAATTGATTTCCGAGAAGAATGATTATGGAATTATTTCCAGAAATATGGAGGATATTTATAATGAAGGATACGATGATATCTTAGAATTTCTAATATCAGAGGATGATGAAGAATATTGTCCGCAAGGGTTTAGATTCGGAAGCAAGGTATTCGTTAATGGCTTCAGCAGATACTGAATCATTTGGATTCTTTGAAGACAGGTTTCGTCCTTGTGATTTATCCACAACCTCTTTCATATTTTTCTCAATCCGTTTTCCAGTTCTAAACTTTCTCTTTTTCTGAGCTTTGCCAGCACACTATCCTTTATCATCAAACTTTTTACTGTTAAGGTCGTTTACAGTTTTTGCTGCTTCATCAGCATTTTTCAAGATTTCGAGAACTAGTTCGTAGTTTAAGGTGTTTTTCAGAAACTTCACATTCAAAATCTGTAAGTCTAGAAGATCGATGTTATCTATATATAACTGTTGTCTTAGAAAATGCTGCGAGATTCAATATACTGATTGCTAATTCCTGGTAGTTGGTATGTCAATTGTTGTTACAAGTTGTATATGAGTACTTGATAGAGTTTTAATGAATAATTATCGTGATTTTTCGAAGAAACTTAAGTCACAGATTAATGAAGTTGCTGGTAAATTTACTGCTAATGTGGTGGGACATGAAAGGTTCCCTTGTAACAAGAACGTATATGTCAAGGTTACAATAAAGTTAATCTGAAAAGTCGAAGTTGACTGGTTGGAAGTGTGATGAAAATTGATATCTTGAAAAGAATTTCAAGATTATTTTCGGTATTAACAACATTAAAGGATCTTGCACAGTTTTGAAGTCAAAGTATAGCTTTGAAAGATGTAGAGATCTAAGAATGATGTCACCGGTTCAGAGTTATGGCTTAGATTCTGATCCGTCGATATCAGAATATGTGATTGAATTTGTATGAAATGATTGTGTATCATTGTGAAGATAATGAGTATAGTTAATGATTTTTGAATCAAAATTGAAGAATGTACAGTGTAACATATTAATTGTGAACTTAAATATTTCTCTAGTAGTACCTACCCGTTAAAGATTTCACAATTAATACTTTGTACAAAAGAATTTTTATTACCGTCTTTATGAAAATATATGTATGTATATTTTCTTCAGATCTAATACAGATTTAATGAGTTAATATTATAGTAAGCTCATTTGATTTTCGGCTTGACTTAGAAATGATTAATCTCTAAAACATTAAAGATTACATAATCTTTGCGGAGTATTTCGCTAATGTAATCGATACTTCATTATTTATTCTTATTTCTCGGTAAAGGATGTTGATGCTTGTGGAATCTTTGTGAACCTTACAAGGCACAGATGATGTTTTCTGGAAAGTTTCGAGTACATCGAAAATGAAAATGTAAAATCAATTATGTAATTGAATAATACACTTGGTTTATTACGAAATAGAATTCATTAAGTTGAAACAGAGATTGTAGTTAACAATGGTTAAGTTATTAAGAAAGGATGTACATCATTGCATATTAGTAATATAAACTAACCGATAGTACCTACCAGTTAAGATTCACACGTAATAGCTTAGTACGAAAAGATTTATTTTGATTTCAAAATTCATATATATTAAATATACATAAAATTTCTTCAGGGAAAATGAGTTAATACTTCATCGGTTATTGTTGCTGGTATTTCTTGGTAACTACGATGCGTGTGACGTTGATATTCAAGGTACATATTGTGATGTTGAGGCTTGCGGTGCGGATGTTGTTGGTGGTGGTAATGGTACTGTTGGTGTTGTTGTCGGTGGTACTGTTGATGCCGTTGATTCTGCTGGTGCTTGTAACCTTTGCACCATATCCTCCAAAGCCACTACCCGAGCGCGAAGCTCGTTGACTTCTTCTACTACACCGGGATGATTGGCGGTTCGGACGAGCGGATGAATAAGATCCAGGATTTGAGAGAGTATATGATCATGATGAGATATTCTGGAGATGAGAGAGAAAATGGTATTACGAACAGGTTCGCCGGTAAGTGCTTCAGGTTCTTCGCCAAGAGGGCAATGTGGTGGATGGAAGGGATCGCCTTCTTCTTCTCTCCAATAATTAAGTAGGCTACGAACCCATCCCCAATTCATCCAGAAAGGATGATGGCTAATTGGTTGATCCATTCCGGTTACACTGTCTTCGGAATTCAGGTGAATATCCATATCGGAATAGCTGTCAGAGTTTAAGGAATTTGAACTAGATACGGGATCCATCTTGTATAATTAGGGAGATGATTTTTGATGTCAATTAGATTATAGAATTTAGTTTGGTATTCTTCAATACATAATTTACATATGTATACATAATACCAAATTCCATAAATCACGAAGAAATTTTCGGAAGATGTCAGGAAAAGTTTACAGTAACAGATACGCTAAGATATGAATTTTGTCTATACACTATTCATGCAATCAATGCAGTAAAACGTGTCTAGACTAGGAATGATAAGCAGGTAATTTCCGACAACAAATGATAAGCAAAACTTTTGACATGCAGACACGGTCGAAGTCCAGACTTACTAATGCATCCTAACAACTATCAGTTAGACACACTCATGCAATACCTGGTTCACTAGGACCAACGCTCTGATACCAACTGTGACGATCGCTCCAAATCTATATGGACAAACACATCATTCATCGATTTCATTGCGAGGTATTTGACCTCTATATGATACGTTTTGTAAACATTGCATTCTTTTGAAAAAGCTCACCATAAATGAATATTTAAATCAAAGGTTTTCGACATCTGATGATATCTACATATAGACAATCACCGTAAATAATAGTTTACAATAGTACTTCAGTTGAAAATGCAGTCAAAATAAGATACACGGTGATGATTTGGTGAATGCAACATTTCCTTGAAAAATATGCCATGTAAGACTCCATGCACATAGCTTGTCTAACCTATAAGCAAACAACGGAAGACTTATAGGGAACCTGAGAATAAAAATGCTAACAAGTGTCAACACAAAGGTTGGTGAGTTCATAGTTTTAGTGTTTCGCATAATCTGTATATAAAAGTGGATCACAAGATTTCTGTTGTTTCATCCAGAAACGTTTATCAATAGATTCTACATAATAGAGCACCCTGGTAACTAAACTTTAACGTTATAATGATAAATACCCCATTCGTTTTAATACACGCAAACCAACGTGTCCTAAACTCAAATAATACACGTCCGTTAAAAGGCTAGCGCTCTAGCTCGGATGGGGATGTCAAGCCCTATGGATCCATATACTGTTATTCGCGCCCACCAGTCCATATCCTATGTACTGGCAGCTACTAGTTACCAAAGCTAAGGGATTTTCTATTCAAACTCAGTGTAGAATTTAGTATGTACTTGTATCCATTGCGTTTAAAATAAATTGCATGTATTCTCAGCTCAAAAATATAGATTGCAAAAGCAATTAAAAAGGGAGCAATGAAACTCACCTTAGCAGCACATAAAGTTGTTCACCGAAATGTGACTGAAACTCAGAATATCAAATAACCGTAGATCGCAACCTAGAGATCATATGTTGGTCAATAAATGTCTATCAAGCTAGGTCAGGTCATAGTGTATCACAATCCTAATGCTAGAGATCGACATTCAAAAGTTATCCAAAGTTGTTTCAAAAAGTCAATCTGACTCAATACAATAGTTGAATGATCATGGCAATCTAACCATTTTAATATTTCACATAGTTTCCCAATTCTTGTAAAATTAAACTATAGTTTTTATAAGGCTTTTATATATGATAAAACAATCAGTTTTGACAATTGTTCAACAAAAGAGACGTGCCTTATATTATGATTCATTTACTCGGTTGGTAATATTCAAAAATCCATTTTATCAATCTCGTAAACAAGTTGTTTAAATCTTAATTGCAGATTCAAAAGAAATTTCAATTAACGTCAATCATAATTCAGTTGATCATATCTTTTAATCCGTTCATCGAAACTATTCGATATCTAAATGTAAAGTTATTAATTTTTCACCAGCTTTCCAAAAACATGCATATCATATACCTTTTATCAGTAATATATGTATTTAATTCGTGATTCATCATAAACTGTTTAACGACGAAATTTAGCATACACGCATGCACAAATATATATACTCGAGCACTAGACATGGATACACAATTAATATATAAAAGATAAAATATGAGTGCTTACGTATCAATATTGAGATTCAATATTGTAGGACAGTACGTAGATGTAACAGAGATGATAAACACTAGGTTTAACTTGCGAACAATACCCACGAAGATTACCCATAACCTCCATAGCTATAACCCATAATTTCCCTAGTTCTATCCCGCTCGAAAACCCATTTTGAAGGTGACACGCTCATAACCTCGTCGTAGTATTTTATGTATAATACTAATTAATAATACTAATAATAATAAGATTAATAATAATATTAATCTTAATAATAATAATAATAATAATAATAATAATAATAATAATAATAATAATAATAATAATAATATAAATAATATAAATAAATACTTACGGAGTAATATTAAGAGTGTGAGAAAAACAGAACTGAAATCGTGCAATTTATAGAACCTTTTCTGAAAAAGCACCCCATGCGATCGCATGGGATTTGTGCTTCAAGGCCATGCGATCGCATGGCCCTCTGATCCAGCTCACAAACTTTTGTTTTCTTATTTGTCGACATATTTATTTATTAATATATAATTTATATTAATTAATTATATATTATATTATATTCTCGTGCATAGTTGACTTGAAATTTTCGTTTCAATGTCTCGTACGTTGTCACTCGACTTATGCCTCAGTTCCGGTTTCTCGAAATCATTTTCGTATGCTTAGAAAACTATCACTTTACGTTTCGTGACTCGTACCTTTGTCAAAATATAGTCTTAAATGATCAACAAACTATACCACTCAAAGTATATCTTAATCTTTTAAGTGTTTTGGTCATTTACTTCTAAAAATCATTGTCTCGTTATTTATTAATATAATAGTATTTATCAAACGTTTCATAACCAAGTTAATATCTATTCTTAATATTTATAAACACGTTTTAAAATACATATCGCAATTTATTCATATATCTAATTCTAATAGTTAATATTCCTTATTATTGTATGTGTCCAAATTACGTTATTTAAACAAACACTTTACCATTTATTCCGGATACCGTTAAACATGAATGATTTCCCAAATCAACGTGGACCTCACAACAGAAACTCGTAATAATATTATAATTCTTAAGGGACTCAATAAATATCTTTTAATTCAATCGATTGGCATAATCTTTTAACTCAGTAGTTAAATATATATCAATAAGATATTCAAACCAACAAGTTTAATGCACAGTACCATATACTCAACACTTTGTTACGTTTTCAAGTTATAGTATATGTATCTATTTACATATAATTATTCACGAATCGTTGAGAACAATCGAAGGGTAATTGAATAGTTCAAAAGTTTTGAGATTCAGTTTAACAGAATTTGCTTATCGTGTCAGAAATATTAAACCATATCGAGAATTTGGTTCAGAATAAGTCAAAATTTTTTGGGTCATCACAGTTTATGAAAGAAAAACATTCTTTTTGAGTGAATGTTTTATGAAGTTTTAGAAATTCATCATAGTGAACAACTCTTTCTTCAAGAAGTGTTCGAGTCTCCATTTGTTGTTGGTGATAAAACGCACATTGTCTTCTCGTGTTAGTCATTTCCGAGGAACGTTAATAATTTAGCAAGAAAATCACGTTTGCAATATGGTTTTGAAAACCTATATGCTAAACATGTGTCGATTAATTCTTGTCTAGACACAATTTTTGAAAACTAAGAGTTTGCGCCATTTTTAAAAGATAGACATTTCAATTTATGTTTGCCAAAGTTTTGATAAATATCATTAGATTGACATTTATCACAAGAACTTTGTCATACATTTGTGTGTGCATGAGTGGTTTCAAAAACGACTTTGATGAATTATGTAAGTAAAAGTTCCTACTTGGCACTCTATGATTTGCAATTTGTACAAATAAGCTTTCACACAATTGATAAGTTATGCATTAAAACAAGTGTTCCTATTAGTTATGAAAGACACTAAAATTATTCTCATGTGAGATTATGCAAGTAATTAAGAATTACATGAGAAAATTTTAAAGTAAGTAAGATTAAAAAGATTTAGAAGCTTACCTTTTGAGGACCACTAGATGTTGGAGAGAAGGGAGACAATGAATTTCTGGAATCTAGTAGTTGGGGTTTAAGAAAGGAGTGGGGTTAGTGAAAAAGTGGTTTAGATAATAAAGGTTGTGAAGAAAAGGACAACATAGTCATCAACTGTTGTTCGGTTGACCCCACGGTGAACTGTGGTTCGACCGCACGTCTTTAGTAATTTTTATTAAGGCACAAGTTCCATCATACCCAACCCATTCCTAAGTAAAGTGAAGGTCTTCTTTTTTAGAGGTTTAGTAAAGATGTCAGTAATATTTTATGTAGAGTCTACCTTATCAATCACAATATTTCTTTTTTGGACATGATCACGTAAAAAGTGGTGCCTAATGTCTTTGTGTTTAGTACTAGAGTGTAATATTTGATTTTTAGATAGGTCTATAGCACTCTTATTATCACAACAAATAGGTATTTCAAAAGAGATGATACCGTAGTCGATGAAGGTTTGTTTCATCCATAGCACTTGCGCACATGCTCTTCCTACGACAACATATTCCGCTTCGGTAATAGATAGTGCGACAGATGTTTGCTTCTTAGAGAACCATGATGTTAAGCAAAGTCCAAAAAATGCACATACACCACTAGTGCTCTTTCGATCAATCAACGATCCTCCATGGTCAGAATCCGTAAAGCACATAATGTCAACACCGGTGAACTTTGGATACCATAGACTAAGGTGCATGGTACCTTTTAAATATCTAAAGATTCGTTTAACCACTTCTACATGAGAGATTTTGGGATTCTCTTAGAATCTTGCACATAAGCACACACTATACATGATATCGGGTCGGCTTGCCGTTAAGTATAGAAGAGATCAAATCATTCCTCTATACTTAGTGCTATCGAATGAATCTCCTTCTCCTCCAAGAGTAAGCTTGACATTGGTGGCCATAGGAGTGGCCATAGGTTTTGAGTTCTCCATTCTAAACTTTTTGAGCATATCATGAATATACTTTTATTGATTGATGAATGTTCCATCTTCTAGTTGCTTAATTTAAGGTCCGAGAAAGAACTTGAGTTCACCCATCATGCTCATTTCAAACTCATCATGCATTAACTTAGAAAAATCATTGCTAAGAGATTCGTTAGTAGAACCAAATACAATATCATCAACATATATTTGAACAATAACCAACTCATTTTCATGCTTTTTGACAAATAATGTATTATCAATTTTTCCCATTTCATATCCATGATCAATAAGGAAGGTTTTAAGTGTCTCATACCAAGCTCTAGGTGCTTGTGTGAGTCCATATAGGGCTTTCTTAAGTTTAAACACATGATAAGGTTTTTCAAAGTCTTCAAAGCCCGAGGGTTGTGACACATATACTTCTTCATTTATGATCCCATTTAGAAAAGCACTTTTAACATCCATTTGATATAATGTTAAGTTACTAGCACATGCATATGCAATGAGTATTCTAATGGACTCTAGTCTAGCTACGGGGGCAAAGGTTTCATCATAATTGATTCCTTCTTGTTAACTATACCCTTGTGCAACCAACCTAGCTTTGTTTCTAACGACCTTCCCATCTTCATCTAGTTTGTTTTCTATATACCCATTTAATTCCTATAATATTTTTCTCACTTGGTAAGGGAACCAAATCCTATACATCACTCTTTTGGAATTGGTTTAATTCCTCTTACATGGCTTCTACCCAATTTTCATCTAGTAATGCTTCCTTGACATTTTTGGGTTCTATTTGGGAGATGAATGCATAGTTTACAACTAGATTTAACATTTGTGATCGCGTGATTCTAGTGTTGATGTCTCCTAGGACTTGTTCTACTGGATGATCCTTAATATGTTTAAGGTCGGTTGTGGGTTATAAGTTATCTTTACTAGGATCGTTTTCCAAGTGAGATTCTCTCTCATTGGTTTCTTTGACTTCTTTGGACTCATTTTAGTTTGTGCTAGTTGTAGTGACCCGAACTTTTCCATGTTTATATATATTAATTGAGATTGATATTTACATGATTAAATGTTTCCAACATGTTAAGCAATCAAACTTGTTAAGACTTGATTAATTGAAATATGTTTCATATAGACAATTGACCACCCAAGTTGACCGGTGATTCACGAACGTTAAAACTTGTAAAAACTATATGATAACATATATATGGATATATATATAGTTAACATGATACTATGATAATTAAACATATCATTAAGTATATTAACAATGAACTACATATGTAAAAACAAGACTACTAACTTAATGATTTTTAAACGAGACATATATGTAACGATTATCGTTGTAAAGACATTTAATGTATATATATCATATTAAGAGATATTCATACATGATAATATAATGATAATATAATAATTTAAAATCTCATTTGATATTATAAACATTGGGTTAACAACATTTAACAAGATCGTTAACCTAAAAGTTTCAAAACAACACTTACATGTAACGACTAACGATGACTTAACGACTCAGTTAAAATGTATATACATGTAGTGTTTTAATATGTATTTATACACTTTTGAAAGACTTCAATACACTTATCAAAATACTTCTACTTAACAAAAATGCTTACAATTACATCCTCGTTCAGTTTCATCAACAATTCTACTCGTATGCACCCGTATTCGTACTCGTACAATACACAGCTTTTAGATGTATGTACTATTGGTATATACACTCCAATGATCAGCTCTTAGCAGCCCATGTGAGTCACCTAACACATGTGGGAACCATCATTTGGCAACTAGCATGAAATATCTCATAAAATTACAAAAATATGAGTAATCATTCATGACTTATTTACATGAAAACAAAATAACATATCCTTTATATCTAATCCATACACCAACGACCAAAAACACCTACAAACACTTTCATTCTTCAATTTTCTTCATCTAATTGATCTCTCTCAAGTTCTATCTTCAAGTTCTAAGTGTTCTTCATAAATTCCAAAAGTTCTAGTTTCATAAAATCAAGAATACTTTCAAGTTTGCTAGCTCACTTCCAATCTTGTAAGGTGATCATCCAACCTCAAGAAATCTTTATTTCTTACAGTAGGTTATCATTCTAATACAAGGTAATAATCATATTCAAACTTTGGTTCAATTTCTATAACTATAACAATCTTATTTTAAGTGATGATCTTACTTGAACTTGTTTTCGTGTCATGATTCTGCTTCAAGAACTTCGAGCCATCCAAGGATCCATTGAAGCTAGATCCATTTTTCTCTTTTCCAGTAGGTTTATCCAAGGAACTTAAGGTAGTAATGATGTTCATAACATCATTCGATTCATACATATAAAGCTATCTTATTCGAAGGTTTAAACTTGTAATCACTAGAACATAGTTTAGTTAATTCTAAACTTGTTCGCAAACAAAAGTTAATCCTTCTAACTTGACTTTTAAAATCAACTAAACACATGTTCTATATCTATATGATATGCTAACTTAATGATTTAAAACCTGGAAACACGAAAAACACCGTAAAACCGGATTTACGCCGTCGTAGTAACACCGCGGGCTGTTTTGGGTTAGTTAATTAAAAACTATGATAAACTTTGATTTAAAAGTTGTTATTCTGAGAAAATGATTTTTATTATGAACATGAAACTATATCCAAAAATTATGGTTAAACTCAAAGTGGAAGTATGTTTTCTAAAATGGTCATCTAGACGTCGTTCTTTCGACTGAAATGACTACCTTTACAAAAACGACTTGTAACTTATTTTTCCGACCAGAAACCTATACTTTTTTTGTTTAGATTCATAAAATAGAGTTCAATATGAAACCATAGCAATTTGATTCACTCAAAACGGATTTAAAATGAAGAAGTTATGGGTAAAACAAGATTGGATAATTTTTCTCATTTTAGCTACGTGAAAATTGGTAACAAATCTATTCCAACCATAACTTAATCAACTTGTATTATATATTATGTAATCTTGAGATACCATAGACACGTATACAATGTTTCGACCTATCATGTCGACACATCTATATATATTTCGGAACAACCATAGACACTCTATATGTAAATGTTGGAGTTAGCTATACAGGGTTGAGGTTGATTCCAAAATATATATAGTTTGAGTTGTGATCAATACTGAGATACGTATACACTGGGTCGTGGATTGATTCAAGATAATATTTATCGATTTATTTCTGTACATCTAACTGTGGACAACTAGTTGTAGGTTACTAACGAGGACAGCTGACTTAATAAACTTAAAATATCAAAATATATTAAAAGTGTTGTAAATATATTTTGAACATACTTTGATATATATGTATATATTGTTATAGGTTCGTGAATCAACCAGTGGCCAAGTCTTACTTCCCGACGAAGTAAAAATCTGTGAAAGTGAGTTATAGTCCCACTTTTAAAATCTAATATTTTTGGGATGAGAATACATGCAGGTTTTATAAATGATTTACAAAATAGACACAAGTACGTGAAACTACATTCTATGGTTGAATTATCGAAATCGAATATGCCCCTTTTTATTAAGTCTGGTAATCTATGAATTAGGGAACAGACACCCTAATTGACGCGAATCCTAAAGATAGATCTATTGGGCCTAACAAACCCCATCCAAAGTACCGGATGCTTTAGTACTTCGAAATTTATATCATATCCGAAGGGTGTCCCGGAATGATGGGGATATTCTTATATATGCATCTTGTTAATGTCGGTTACCAGGTGTTCACCATATGAATGATTTTTATCTCTATGTATGGGATGTGTATTGAAATATGAAATCTTGTGGTCTATTATTATGATTTGATATATATAGGTTAAACCTATAACTCACCAACATTTTTGTTGACGTTTTAAGCATGTTTATTCTCAGGTGATTATTAAGAGCTTCCGCTGTCGCATACTTAAATAAGGACGAGATTTGGAGTCCATGCTTGTATGATATTGTGTAAAAACTGCATTCAAGAAACTTATTTTGTTGTAACATATTTGTATTGTAAACCATTATGTAATGGTCGTGTGTAAACAGGATATTTTAGATTATCATTATTTGATAATCTACGTAAAGCTTTTTAAAACCTTTATCTATGAAATAAAGGTTATGGTTTGTTTTAAAAATGAATGCAGTCTTTGAAAAATGTCTCATATAGAGGTCAAAACCTCGCAACGAAATCAATTAATATGGAACGTTTTTAATCAATAAGAACGGGACATTTCAGTTGGTATCCGAGCGTTGGTCTTAGAGAACCAGAATTTTGCATTAGTGTGTCTTATCGAGTTTGTTAGGATGCATTAGTAAGTCTGGACTTCGACCGTGTTTACTTGAAAAATGATCGCTTAACAAATTTTGTTGGAAACTATATATTTTTAACATGTGAATATTATGTGATATATTAATCTCTTAACGCGTTTGATATTATGTGATAGATGTCTACCTCTAGAACAAGTCCCATTGACTCACCTAATAATAATGAAGAGTCAAATGTAAATTGGAATGATTCGTGGACTGATTCACAAGTTCCCGAAGAGGAACCGGAAGAAGAGTCGGAACCGGAAGAAGAATCGGAACCGGAAGAAGAATCGGAACCGGATGAAGAAGTAGAACCGGTGGGGGAAATAATAAAACGGTTAAGTAAAAGAAAATACTCAACCAACCGACCAAGGTTAATTATGGTCAATGGTGTTTCCGCCAAGGAAGCAAAATATTGGGAGGATTACCAATTCTCCGATGAATCGGATTCTGACGAGAATTCTGATGATGTTATAGAAATTACCCCAACTAAATTTAAAAAGACAAAAGAAAATAATAAGGGAAAGGGCATAAAAATAGAAAAATCTAATTCCAACCCCGATGAACTTTATATGTATCGTCAACCCCCGAAGTCCTTAAGTTGTAACAATGACCCGGGAACCTCTAAACCACCAGGTTTTTCTAAACCAATGTGGATAACGACGGCTCGTATTAGGGGAAAATCATATATCCCTAGAAACTTGGAAAAACGAACCAAAACCGAAGAAGAAGAAACAAGCGAGTCGGAATAAGATAGTTGTATTCATGTGGTGTAATATATGTAATATAGTGTGCTTATGCTTTATGATATATGTAA
The DNA here is from genome assembly GCF_046630445.1 of Rutidosis leptorrhynchoides. Classification (NCBI taxonomy): domain Eukaryota; kingdom Viridiplantae; phylum Streptophyta; class Magnoliopsida; order Asterales; family Asteraceae; genus Rutidosis; species Rutidosis leptorrhynchoides. The sequence goes on from NC_092337.1 coordinate 393,286,978, forward strand.
AAATTGCTTGTATTAATAAGTATTTTTTTTTATGAATCTAACTCTTGTCTATTTTACAGTATAAAAACGCAAAATGGATAGACAACCCAATATTTTAAGAGACCTACCCGGAGACATGATTGATGAAATCTTGTCTAGAGTCGGTCAGAATTCCTCGGCACAACTATTTAAGGCGAGATCAGTTTGTAAGACATTCGAAGAACGTTCCAAGAATGTCTTGGTTTATAAGAGACTTTCGTTTGAAAGATGGGGGATATCACATTGGGAAACCCATAAGTTACGATGTGTTTACTTTGACGCATATATTGCGGGGAACCCAAATGCTATTTTACGCAACGGGTTAAGAAATTATTTTGACTCAATGTATCCGAATATAGGACTTCATGATTTAGAAAAAGCGGCTAACATGCAACATAAAGAAGCATGCTATGCTTATGGGTTAGTAATGTTCGCTTCTCACCAAAGTGAGAAAAAGAACATCGGGCTACAGCTATTAAACAAAACGTTCCCACAAGTGACGGAGTCGGTAATTGGGGTAAGAAATGAGGTTTTTAGATTGTTACGGGACTGTTGGACATTACGTAACCCTCGTCCCTTTGACGACGTTACAACACGCTGTCTTATCAACGGCCATAACGGTTATGTTGCACAAGACCAAGGATGGGAAGTAGTCCTAGTAAAACCAGAATGCATGACTTGTTTCTGGACGTATGAATTACGTGTCTTTATTGCCTTTGCTGAACGACTTGTGTACTAGCTAGAATTATCTTCACAACTATCTTGTATCAAAGTTATTGTGTGCTATATTTCATGCTTTATGTAAAATAAGCGGTATTGTAAGTTTGTAAAATATTGTATAAAAGTTTGAACGCAAAATATTATTATAATCAGTTTTTCATATAGAATTGTAGTAGTTGAATTGTATATTAGCTACTAAGTATGAACTTAACGGGTAGGTACTACCCGAATTTAAACTTATAAAACGCTAATATGAAGAAAAAGCTTTTATAAATGAGTTCATATTATGCTACGAAATACTATTAACTACTCTTAATATTCTGTATGATTAACTTGTTCCATTTAACTATTTTGAAGGAAATGGCACCGACTACTCGACACACCGTGAATATGAATGAAGAGGAATTCCGTACTTTTCTAGCTTCAAACATAGCCGCAGTACAGGTTGCGCTACATACCAACAATAACCTTGGATCTAGCAGTACAGGAAATCGTGTAGGATGCACCTACAAAGAATTCACTGCCTGCAAACCTTTGGAATTTGATGGAACCGAAGGACCGATCGGATTGAAACGGTGGACCGAGAAGGTTGAATCGGTGTTTGCCATAAGTAAGTGTACTGAAGAGGACAAAGTGAAGTATGCTACGCATACCTTCACAGGTTCTGCGTTAACATGGTGGAATACCTATCTAGAGCAAGTGGGACAAGACGATGCGTACGCACTACCGTGGTCAGCATTCAAGCACTTGATGAACGAGAAGTACCGTCCCAGAACCGAGGTCAATAAGCTCAAGACAGAACTTAGAGGGTTACGAACCCAAGGATTTGATATTACCACGTACGAAAGACGATTCACAGAATTGAGCCTATTGTGTCCGGGAGCATTCGAAGATGAGGAAGAGAAGATCGACGCATTTGTGAAAGGATTACCGGAAAGAATCCAAGAAGATATAAGTTCACACGAGCCCGCCTCCATACAACAGGCATGTAGAATGGCTCACAAACTCGTGAACCAAATTGAAGAAAGAATTAAAGAACAGACTGCTGAAGAGGCCAATGTGAAGCAAGTCAAAAGAAAGTGGGAGGAAAACGGTGATAAGAATCACCAATACAACAACAACAGCAATTACAACAATAATCGCAACAATTATCCCAACAATCGCAACATCAATCGCAACTACAACAAACGGCCCAACAACAACAACAACAACAACAACAGCAACTACAACAATCATCCCAACAACAATAATAACCGCAACAACAACAACAATCAGAAGCAGCTATGCCAAAGGTGTGAAAAGAATCACTCGGGGTTCTGCACCAAATTTTGCAACAAGTGTAAAAGAAATGGTCATAGCGCGGCGAAGTGTGAGGTCTACGGACCAGGGGTTAATAGAACGAAAGGAACAAATGGTGTCGGAACGAGTAATGGCGGAGCAAGTAGTGTCGGAGCAAGTTATGCCAATGTAGTTTGTTATAAATGTGGAAAACCGGGCCACATTATTAGAAATTGCCCGAACCAGGAGAACACGAATGGACAAGGCCGTGGAAGAGTTTTCAATATTAATGCGGCAGAGGCACAGGAAGACCCGGAGCTTGTTACGGGTACGTTTCTTATTGACAATAAATCTGCTTACGTTTTATTTGATTCGGGTGCGGATAGAAGCTATATGAGTAGAGATTTTTGTGCTAAATTAAGTTGTCCATTGACGCCTTTGGATAGTAAATTTTTACTCGAATTAGCAAATGGTAAATTAATTTCAGCAGATAATATATGTCGGAATCGAGAAATTAAACTGGTTAGCGAAACATTTAAGATTGATTTGATACCAGTAGAGTTAGGGAGTTTTGATGTGATAATCGGTATGGACTGGTTGAAAGAAGTGAAAGCGGAGATCGTTTGTTACAAAAATGCAATTCGCATTATACGAGAAAAAGGAAAACCCTTAATGGTGTACGGAGAAAAGGGCAACACGAAGCTACATCTTATTAGTAATTTGAAAGCACAAAAACTAATAAGAAAAGGTTGCTATGCTGTTCTAGCACACGTCGAGAAAGTACAAACTGAAGAAAAGAGCATCAATGATGTTCCCGTCGCAAAAGAATTTCCTGATGTATTTCCAAAAGAATTACCGGGATTACCCCCACATCGATCCGTTGAATTTCAAATAGATCTTGTACCAGGAGCTGCACCAATAGCTCGTGCTCCTTACAGACTCGCACCCAGCGAGATGAAAGAACTACAAAGCCAATTACAAGAACTTTTAGAGCGTGGTTTCATTCGACCAAGCACATCACCGTGGGGAGCTCCTGTTTTGTTTGTCAAGAAGAAAGATGGTACATTCAGGTTGTGTATCGACTACCGAGAGTTGAACAAACTTACCATCAAGAACCGCTACCCACTACCGAGAATCGATGACTTATTTGATCAACTACAAGGCTCGTCTGTTTATTCAAAGATTGACTTACGTTCCGGGTATCATCAAATGCGGGTGAAAGAAGATGATATTCCAAAGACTGCTTTCAGAACACGTTACGGTCATTACGAGTTTATGGTCATGCCGTTTGGTTTAACTAATGCACCAGCTGTGTTCATGGACCTTATGAACCGAGTGTGTGGACCATACCTTGACAAGTTTGTCATTGTTTTCATTGATGACATACTTATTTACTCAAAGAATGACCAAGAGCACGGTGAACATTTGAGAAAGGTGTTAGAAGTATTGAGGAAGGAAGAATTGTACGCTAAGTTTTCAAAGTGTGCATTTTGGTTGGAAGAAGTTCAATTCCTCGGTCACATAGTGAACAAAGAAGGTATTAAGGTGGATCCGGCAAAGATAGAAACTGTTGAAAAGTGGGAAACCCCGAAAACTCCGAAACACATACGCCAGTTTTTAGGACTAGCTGGTTACTACAGAAGGTTCATCCAAGACTTTTCCAGAATAGCAAAACCCTTGACTGCATTAACGCATAAAGGGAAGAAATTTGAATGGAATGATGAACAAGAGAAAGCGTTTCAGTTATTGAAGAAAAAGCTAACTACGGCACCAATATTGTCATTGCCTGAAGGGAATGATGATTTTGTGATTTATTGTGATGCATCAAAGCAAGGTCTCGGTTGTGTATTAATGCAACGAACGAAGGTGATTGCTTATGCGTCTAGACAATTGAAGATTCACGAGCAAAATTATACGACGCATGATTTGGAATTAGGCGCGGTTGTTTTTGCATTAAAGACTTGGAGGCACTACTTATATGGGGTCAAAAGTATTATATATACCGACCACAAAAGTCTTCAACACATATTTAATCAGAAACAACTGAATATGAGGCAGCGTAGGTGGATTGAATTATTGAATGATTACGACTTTGAGATTCGTTACCACCCGGGGAAGGCAAATGTGGTAGCCGATGCCTTGAGCAGGAAGGACAGAGAACCCATTCGAGTAAAATCTATGAATATAATGATTCATAATAACCTTACTACTCAAATAAAGGAGGCGCAACAAGGAGTTTTAAAAGAGGGAAATTTAAAGGATGAAATACCCAAAGGATCGGAGAAGCATCTTAATATTCGGGAAGACGGAACCCGGTATAGGGCTGAAAGGATTTGGGTACCAAAATTTGGAGATATGAGAGAAATGGTACTTAGAGAAGCTCATAAAACCAGATACTCAATACATCCTGGAACGGGGAAGATGTACAAGGATCTCAAGAAACATTTTTGGTGGCCGGGTATGAAAGCCGATGTTGCTAAATACGTAGGAGAATGTTTGACGTGTTCTAAGGTCAAAGCTGAGCATCAGAAACCATCAGGTCTACTTCAACAACCCGAAATCCCAGAATGGAAATGGGAAAACATTACCATGGATTTCATCACTAAATTGCCAAGGACTGCAAGTGGTTTTGATACTATTTGGGTAATAGTTGATCGTCTCACCAAATCAGCACACTTCCTACCAATAAGAGAAGATGACAAGATGGAGAAGTTAGCACGACTGTATTTGAAGGAAGTCGTCTCCAGACATGGAATACCAATCTCTATTATCTCTGATAGGGATGGCAGATTTATTTCAAGATTCTGGCAGACATTACAGCAAGCATTAGGAACTCGTCTAGACATGAGTACTGCCTATCATCCACAAACTGATGGGCAGAGCGAAAGGACGATACAAACGCTTGAAGACATGCTACGAGCATGTGTTATTGATTTCGGAAACAGTTGGGATCGACATCTACCGTTAGCAGAATTTTCCTACAACAACAGCTACCATTCAAGCATTGAGATGGCTCCGTTTGAAACACTTTATGGTAGAAAGTGCAGGTCTCCGATTTGTTGGAGTGAAGTGGGGGATAGACAGATTACGGGTCCAGAGATTATACAAGAAACTACCGAGAAGATCATCCAAATTCAACAACGGTTGAAAACCGCCCAAAGTCGACAAAAGAGCTACGCTGACATTAAAAGAAAAGATATAGAATTTGAAATTGGAGAGATGGTCATGCTTAAAGTTGCACCTTGGAAAGGCGTTGTTCGATTTGGTAAACGAGGGAAATTAAATCCAAGGTATATTGGACCATTCAAGATTATTGATCGTGTCGGACCAGTAGCTTACCGACTTGAGTTACCTCAACAACTCGCGGCTGTACATAACACTTTCCACGTCTCGAATTTGAAGAAATGTTTTGCTAAAGAAGATCTCACTATTCCGTTAGATGAAATCCAAATCAACGAAAAACTTCAATTCATCGAAGAACCCGTCGAAATAATGGATCGTGAGGTTAAAAGACTTAAGCAAAACAAGATACCAATTGTTAAGGTTCGATGGAATGCTCATAGAGGACCCGAGTTCAACTGGGAGCGTGAAGATCAGATGAAGAAGAAATACCCGCATCTATTTCCAGAAGATTCGTCAACACCTTCAACAGCTTAAAATTTCGGGACGAAATTTATTTAACGGGTAGGTACTGTAGTGACCCGAACTTTTCCATGTTTATATATATTAATTGAGATTGATATTTACATGATTAAATGTTTCCAACATGTTAAGCAATCAAACTTGTTAAGACTTGATTAATTGAAATATGTTTCATATAGACAATTGACCACCCAAGTTGACCGGTGATTCACGAACGTTAAAACTTGTAAAAACTATATGATGACATATATATGGATATATATATAGTTAACATGATACTATGATAATTAAACATATCATTAAGTATATTAACAATGAACTACATATGTAAAAACAAGACTACTAACTTAATGATTTTTAAACGAGACATATATGTAACGATTATCGTTGTAAAGACATTTAATGTATATATATCATATTAAGAGATATTCATACATGATAATATAATGATAATATAATAATTTAAAATCTCATTTGATATTATAAACATTGGGTTAACAACATTTAACAAGATCGTTAACCTAAAAGTTTCAAAACAACACTTACATGTAACGACTAACGATGACTTAACGACTCAGTTAAAATGTATATACATGTAGTGTTTTAATATGTATTTATACACTTTTGAAAGACTTCAATACACTTATCAAAATACTTCTACTTAACAAAAATGCTTACAATTACATCCTCGTTCAGTTTCATCAACAATTCTACTCGTATGCACCCGTATTCGTACTCGTACAATACACAGCTTTTAGATGTATGTACTATTGGTATATACACTCCAATGATCAGCTCTTAGCAGCCCATGTGAGTCACCTAACACATGTGGGAACCATAATTTGGCAACTAGCATGAAATATCTCATAAAATTACAAAAATATGAGTAATCATTCATGACTTATTTACATGAAAACAAAATAACATATCCTTTATATCTAATCCATACACCAACGACCAAAAACACCTACAAACACTTTCATTCTTCAATTTTCTTCATATAATTGATCTCTCTCAAGTTCTATCTTCAAGTTCTAAGTGTTCTTCATAAATTCCAAAAGTTCTAGTTTCATAAAATCAAGAATACTTTCAAGTTTGCTAGCTCACTTCCAATCTTGTAAGGTGATCATCCAACCTCAAGAAATCTTTATTTCTTACAGTAGGTTATCATTCTAATACAAGGTAATAATCATATTCAAACTTTGGTTCAATTTCTATAACTATAACAATCTTATTTTAAGTGATGATCTTACTTGAACTTGTTTTCGTGTCATGATTCTGCTTCAAGAACTTCGAGCCATCCAAGGATCCATTGAAGCTAGATCCATTTTTATCTTTTCCAGTAGGTTTATCCAAGGAACTTAAGGTAGTAATGATGTTCATAACATCATTCGATTCATACATATAAAGCTATCTTATTCGAAGGTTTAAACTTGTAATCACTAGAACATAGTTTAGTTAATTCTAAACTTGTTCGCAAACAAAAGTTAATCCTTCTAACTTGACTTTTAAAATCAACTAAACACATGTTCTATATCTATATGATATGCTAACTTAATGATTTAAAACCTGGAAACACGAAAAACACCGTAAAACCGGATTTACGCCGTCGTAGTAACACCGCGGGCTGTTTTGGGTTAGTTAATTAAAAACTATGATAAACTTTGATTTAAAAGTTGTTATTCTGAGAAAATGATTTTTATTATGAACATGAAACTATATCCAAAAATTATGGTTAAACTCAAAGTGGAAGTATGTTTTCTAAAATGGTCATCTAGACGTCGTTCTTTCGACTGAAATGACTACCTTTACAAAAACGACTTGTAACTTATTTTTCCGACCAGAAACCTATACTTTTTTTGTTTAGATTCATAAAATAGAGTTCAATATGAAACCATAGCAATTTGATTCACTCAAAACGGATTTAAAATGAAGAAGTTATGGGTAAAACAAGATTGGATAATTTTTCTCATTTTAGCTACGTGAAAATTGGTAACAAATCTATTCCAACCATAACTTAATCAACTTGTATTATATATTATGTAATCTTGAGATACCATAGACACGTATACAATGTTTCGACCTATCATGTCGACACATCTATATATATTTCGGAACAACCATAGACACTCTATATGTAAATGTTGGAGTTAGCTATACAGGGTTGAGGTTGATTCCAAAATATATATAGTTTGAGTTGTGATCAATACTGAGATACGTATACACTGGGTCGTGGATTGATTCAAGATAATATTTATCGATTTATTTCTGTACATCTAACTGTGGACAACTAGTTGTAGGTTACTAACGAGGACAGCTGACTTAATAAACTTAAAATATCAAAATATATTAAAAGTGTTGTAAATATATTTTGAACATACTTTGATATATATGTATATATTGTTATAGGTTCGTGAATCAACCAGTGGCCAAGTCTTACTTCCCGACGAAGTAAAAATCTGTGAAAGTGAGTTATAGTCCCACTTTTAAAATCTAATATTTTTGGGATGAGAATACATGCAGGTTTTATAAATGATTTACAAAATAGACACAAGTACGTGAAACTACATTCTATGGTTGAATTATCGAAATCGAATATGCCCCTTTTTATTAAGTCTGGTAATCTATGAATTAGGGAACAGACACCCTAATTGACGCGAATCCTAAAGATAGATCTATTGGGCCTAACAAACCCCATCCAAAGTACCGGATGCTTTAGTACTTCGAAATTTATATCATATCCGAAGGGTGTCCCGGAATGATGGGGATATTCTTATATATGCATCTTGTTAATGTCGGTTACCAGGTGTTCACCATATGAATGATTTTTATCTCTATGTATGGGATGTGTATTGAAATATGAAATCTTGTGGTCTATTATTATGATTTGATATATATAGGTTAAACCTATAACTCACCAACATTTTTGTTGACGTTTTAAGCATGTTTATTCTCAGGTGATTATTAAGAGCTTCCGCTGTCGCATACTTAAATAAGGACGAGATTTGGAGTCCATGCTTGTATGATATTGTGTAAAAACTGCATTCAAGAAACTTATTTTGTTGTAACATATTTGTATTGTAAACCATTATGTAATGGTCGTGTGTAAACAGGATATTTTAGATTATCATTATTTGATAATCTACGTAAAGCTTTTTAAAACCTTTATCTATGAAATAAAGGTTATGGTTTGTTTTAAAAATGAATGCAGTCTTTGAAAAATGTATCATATAGAGGTCAAAACCTCGCAACGAAATCAATTAATATGGAACGTTTTTAATCAATAAGAACGGGACATTTCACTAGTCACAATGGCTTCTTGTTCAATCACATCATCATCTACAAGTGATTTGGACTTAGGTGAAAGAGTTTCATCAAAGGTGACATCTAAGACTCTTCTATGACATTAGTGTATTTATTTAGGACCCTATAGGCTTTGATTTCTAACGAATATCCTAGGAATACTCCTTCATAGGCTTTAGGTCCAAATTTGGTTAGGTATTCCTTTTTGTTTAAAATGAAACATTTACATCTAAATACCGTAAGATGACTTACAGTGGATTTCCTACCATTTAGAATTTTGTAGGGTGTTTTATCCATTGAAGGTCTAATTAGGACTCTGTTTTGAATATACGTAGAGGTTGTGACCGCTTCACACCAAAATTTTTGAGGAATTGATTGTTCATTTAACATTGTTCTACTCATTTCTTGAAGATTTCGGTTTTTTCCTTTTAACAACCCCATTTGATTGGGGAGTGCGAGGATCCAAGAAATTATGAGAAATTCCATGTAAATCACAAAAGACTTCAAATTGGGCATCATTATCAAATTCTCTTCCATGATCCGTTCTGTAACGACCCGACTTTTTTGACTTATATTTTTGTAATCTATACTTTCACGAATCTGTGTATATGTGCATACTGAGCTAGTTTATTTTTGATATCATTATTCATGATTAATTACGTTCGTTAATATCTTACAACGTGTTATTAAGTGCGTAATCACTTAACTTGATCCTCGAATGCTTTTACGACCGTTAGTGTCACTTGTCGTTTGAAACGAGCTCTGTACTTTGTACACGTTAAACTTTTGTCATAATTGGAATATGATGACTACGTAATACTAATTGTTATTTATTAATGACAATTACTTGGCTTATTGGTTGCTTAATTACACTTAGTAATTTACTAATGCATACTAGTTAGTCTTATTGAACTTTTTACCGTAATGGACTTAAGCCCACCCTACTCTAGCTAATGGACTTTTAAGTTAGCCCAATTTTAATGGAATTATGACCCATTAAAATGTAAGACAAAAACCCATTAAGATGAGCCAACATACTAGCATTTTTGTTAACCATTACTACAAATGTTGCATGGGATCCCAACAACAAGCACCACCTTTAGACAACCACCATGCAAAAAGCAAAAAGTTGTCCCCTTGTCCCCTCCCCAAAACCGTCCACCTATCACCCTCCACCACTATATATATCAAGCCTCATTCATCCATTTCACACTTGATCTCATTCTCATTTTACACACACTTGCTCTCTAATTTTCTCTCCAGTCTTTCTCACACTAAAATTGTAAGTTTTAAAGTTTCTTCTTCTTCTTCTCTTCATAATCACGACATCATCATCATCTTAAGATCAAGCTTTTTAGCTTTTTGATCTTGTTATATCTTGTAGATTCAAACTTTGATTTGAATCCTTCAAGAACATGAAGGATTCAAGCTTTCTAGCTTTGAATCTTCATTACTTTGATGGATCTAAGCTTTATAGCTTAAGATCACTTTGTTTTTGCTAAAAGATCAAAACTTGGGTTTATGATCTTCATGAAACTTGAAGATCTAGCTTTTTGCTTTAAAGATCTTCAAGAACATAAAAGATTCAAGCTTTCTAGATTTGAATCTTCATTACTTTGATGGATCTAAGCTTTATAGCTTAAGATCACTTTGTTTTTTCTAAAAGATCAAAACTTGTGTTTATGATCTTCATGAAACTTGAAGATCTAGCTTTTTGCTTTAAAGATCTTCAAGAACATAAAAGATTCAAGCTTTCTAGCTTTGAAATCTCATAATTATTTGTTAAGGGATCCAAGCTTTCTAGCTTAGGGTTTCATTACTTTGATTGATCAAATTTATATAACTTAAGATCTTGCTTATTTGATTGAATCAAAGTTTGTAGCTTTAATCTTGAATAGAACTTGTATTTGTGTGAAGACTAAGAACATGATGTAACCTTGGTTCATCATCCTTCTAAAACTCTTAAGTGAGTTGTATTACTCCTTAGTCTTGACATGGTGTGTTGATGGTTGAAACTTGGTCAAATTGATTCTAAAACATTAAAGAGTTGTACACTTGAAGATTACACACATCAAGGATGAGAACTGTGATGAGCATCAAGCAATAAAAAACCCACCGGAGCACTTGTTTACTGTTTTTCGGGGTCTGATCAGACTCCTTAGGCTTCTGGAAAGTTGATTTCCAGATAGTTCGTTTCGAGTAGATGACTTTTCATTTAAGACTCGCCTAAATCCGATATAAGGTTTAGGATTTATAGCCTTCCGAAAATCACTATGCGTTTGTAACGACGTGCTGAAAAATTCTGGCCTACTCACGCTTGAACCGTCTCCACGGTCAAACGACATCGAGTTATTATCTGAAAATTGGACAGCGGTACGAGGACTCAAATACGGAGCCTTGGCCACTGACCACACGTCTTTTCGGTTTGTATAGAGGTCGTAGCAGCTGTCCGAAGTCAACCTTTTGTTTCGATCTCTATTCTTGTTGAAAACTTACTTTATCCTTTACGAATGATGATGATGATGATACTTAAGACTTAACTTATTTACTTTTAAACTTTTGGGGACAATTTACTGACTTAGTAACCATTGACTTAGGTTGAGGACCTTTTTGGATCGACCAACTTACTTGTTTGGACTGACTTACTACTTGCTTACATTTTCGTATCGATTTTACCGAACATTCACTGTGAGTTATAGCTCCCTTATTACTTTAACTATTTTTGGGACTGAGAATACATGCGCTTTTTACGTTTTACTTACTTGACACGAGTACTTAAACTTTATATATGTGTGGGTTATATAACGGCATAAACTTTCCCCTTAGCAAGGTAACCTTTAACTATTGGTTTTTGAAACGGTAGACGCGAATCTTAGATATAGATCCATAGGGTTTGACATCCCCACTCGGGCTAGTCGCGCTATCATTTAACGGGTGTTTAATACTTTGAGAACATACGCACTCGCCAAGTGTACTTTTAGGGGGTGATATTTATTTTACGTTAAGTTAGTTACCGGGTGCCCACAGATAAGCATATACTTTATCATACTGATTTGAAATACTAATTTAAAATGCTGTTTTGAAGCACTGAAATCTCGTGGTCTACATTACATTACTGATTACAAATAAACTATAGCTCACCAATATTCGTGTTGACATTTTAAAGTATGTATTTCTCAGGTGCTTAGACGTTGTTGCTTTCGCTGTTAGACTTGCTGTTATAGCCTTGGTGTTATAGACTTGCTGTTACAGACTCGTTGTGTTAGACTTCCGCTGCATTGTTTAGAGATGTCTCAAGCATGGAACTTTTCATTTTGCATTCACAACTTATGTTATTTACGAGCTATGGTTTTGTAATGACCTTTGTGTCACGTACTTATGTTAATGCTTTCTATTCATAGAAGCACGTTATCTTTGTAAAACTTTTGACGTTGGTAAAAATGTTACTTTTTCATGAATGCAAAACTTGTTTTAAAACAGCATATAGTGTTGTAACCGTGTAATGATCCTGTTGTTGATGATCCGTACACGTTGATTTTGTACGGGGCGTCACATTTGGTATCAGAGCATTGGTTGTAGGGAATTAGGTTGCATTAGTGTGTCTTGACCGAGTCGAGTAGGATTCACTAATAGGACTAATCTACAACTTTCTCGTTTACTTGTTTCGGCTAAACTGCTGCATGCTACTGCTTACTTTTACTGCTATATGATCTTGCTGTATGCTACTGCTTATTCTCGCTACTGCATGCTACTATCTGCTTTTTGTATGATACTTCTATTTGAAACTGTTATTATTGTCACGCTATGTACTGCTGTAGACAATCTAGGTTGCTGTAGCTATTATGCCTGATTACGTTCTTGCTACATGTCTGCTATTCGCTGTACATACTTGGAAAATTTATCTTTCCTAGTTCAGATGTTTTTCCGAACCTTTTTCCTACTCGTCTAACCTTAAGGACTAGTATTGTAATCCACCTGTTACTTCTGTTCCACCGTTCCAGAGGTCAAAACATTACTTCACGCAATCTAGGAAGAGTACCCCTCGGATTACACGCCCACTAAAGTTGATTCTCGGAGGAGGAGATATGTGAGGACTTGTCAGAGTAACCGCACCTCGCCCCACCCTCGAGCTCACCCTAATTAGCCACGTACAACGTATGAACATTAGAAGGTTGTTCAGTTTCTGCAAGTTGACCCGTATCCCGTACGCTTTCATGACCGTCACTTATCTCTTTCATTCTTCACCACTACTCGACGATCTAACGACACTTCTGGACTTAGGTCCCTAACACTCTTAGGCATTGGAGAAGTCGGGAATGCATCTCTTTTCACAAGGTCATAGTGTCTTCCACTGATGCTCAGACATACCCAAAGACTTGGGAGTCGCCTCAAGACATATCATATTACTACTTGCTACACATACAACTCGACACGAGACCCAGATTGAATTTCTAGAAAGGAACCTAATGACATTACCTGAACCCGAACATTTTGAAGAAAAATTCGAGATATTTAGGCATTGATGCATGACCTACGGAACCTACGCACCCACACCGAGAAATTGTGAGATTAATTATGTAGATTTTGTTTTGAAATAGCATAGATAAAGCACCGTTAGATGAAATTGAGTAGAACTTGAAGTGATCACGTTACATTGACCATATGGAGTGATATTGGAATGAACGTACGACTTAGTACAATATAATGACGCCAGGCCAGCGTGATTATATTGAAGTAAATCATGCAGAAGTTCCAATGTTACTACATAAGGAATATGAAGTGATTCAAGAAAATTTTGGTAGAAACCACTTGAGTATATGCATTATGGTCTGTTAGAGGTAGGGAAAGAATAACCACATAGCCCAGATACAGTACAAGATGGGCCTTGATTGCAGAATTGATAACCCAAAAATTTGTTATAGATATATACACCCTGGACACTTAAGGAAAAAGTTCTCAAATAGAAAAAACTTTGGACTTACTTGCGGTAGAGCAATCGTTATCTCAGCTATGGAGACTCGCATGGATCCTAATTATAGTTAGGGTACGATTCGTCACAACATTTTATTGTCTCTAAGTTGTTTAATACTAGAGTGATATAAACCTTATATCTAAGGACCTTAGTGTTATAACTAATAAGCCATTAACAATCATGAGAGTTAAGTATTCTATAGGACAAGCAAATGGTAAGCTGGCAGAGATAGAGGTATAATTTAAGGTAGCACCTTAAAATTAACAGGTGGATCATTTGGAGATGACCTCATGTCAACAAAACTTGGAAGTTTTAAAGTAGTAGTGGAAAGGATTAGTTACCTACGCACAAGCAGATGTTATTTGAGAAGATTGATATAATTTTTCACGGTAGTATAATAAGATTTGTTGGAATGAACCTTAAGATTAACCTAACAGCTATCAATTTGGGAAGCTTGATGCAATAGTTGGAATGGACTTTAAGATTAACCTAATACTCATCAAGTTAGGAAGCTTTGATGAAATAGTTGGAACGGACTGGCTTTCAAGGATGAAAGTGAAAGTTATTTATAGTGAGAAGATTATTCGTATACCTCGCGAGAATGGTGCGCCAAAAGCCATATGGGTTACTTCAACAACCCGAAATCCCACAATGGAAATGGGAAGGAGTAACCGAAAACGGTAGGCGGCTATAACACTATCTGGGTTATTGTTGACCGTCTCACCAAAACTGCTCACTTTCTAACCATGAAAGAAACCGATACAATGGACAAACTTGCACAACGATACATAAAGGAAATTGTATCCCGTCACTTCAGCAATTCAAATTCTATATTAAAGACTACCCAAGAATCTTATTTGATACTCGTTCATACGCGACTCTAAATCCTAACTTATTCCCAGAGATTTCTTATTTGATGATAATCACACCATCATCCTTCTCACTTCGATATTAGTCATACCAGTTCAAAATTTTTAGGTGGTTAATTCTCATCCTCATACTCTCCCATTCGTATCTCACTTATAAGCAACAACTTCACACTTAAGCATTTTTGGTCGAAGGACTCATGCCCTACTAATAGTCATCAACCACATTTAAATTAAATAGTTTTCATTACCTCGTAACATTTTTGCTCAAAAATCACCCGAAATTTTCAAAAATCTTTTACTCGATCCTCATCAATCTTTTTCCAACTTGTAACCTCCGAAATATGAAAATTTTGTTTGCCAAAATTTTACACACACTATTTTACTATGCGATCCTCTCAAAGTTTTATAAAAATAAATTTATATCATTGCCATTCATACAAATTTTAGAAATCGTATATGTTATATATAATAAAGTAAATAATTACTTATTTTTGACTATTACATATGAAATTTTACTTTCACTTTTACAAATCAATTCTTTTATTCAAAAGATATTTTACTTAGAATAGTACATGTTGTACATAACCCTAGTTTACGAAGAACTTCGTTTCTTTTCTTACATTGTCACCTTAAACGATTTCTATAAAATTTTCGTTGCCTGTTATATAAAATTTTTCGTGATATTCGTATCCAAGTCATCATGAAGACTTTACAACTGTTAAAATCGAGAGATTCATGTGTGTGTGTGTGTGTGATAAAGGCACTTACTGCCATGTCATGCAGAGCCTTCGAGCATCCACTAACACTTAAACCATTCAAGATTATTGCGTAACCCCAGAGATCATATTCACCACACTTGTTAGAACGATGCTCTTTCTTACATAACTCTAAGTCCTGACTTATTCCAAGAGATTCTCATTTAGTGATATTAACACCATCCGTATTCCGACTTAATATTAGTCATTACCTGTTTGGCATTTTGCAAAGTCAAGAAGTGATTAACTTCTCGTCCTCGTACTCTATCCTTCATACCTCACTTTTAGCAACGGCTTCGCGCGTGAACATTTTTTGCCCAAAGACTTATGTCCTGATAATTATCAAAACTACATTTAATTCATTAGTTTTCATTACCTAGTAACATGTCACCCGATGATTCAAAGAATTTTCACTCGATCTTTTTCAACTCATAACCTCTGAAATACGAAAAACTATATTTATCAAAATTTTTACACGTTGCCTATTTGTGCGGTCCTCACGAGATTTATGGACAAATGAAAGTAATAAAAATTTTTCTGTCACTTATGCGATTTATAAAATCATATATGTATGTATATAATTAAGTTAATAAATTTACCCTTACTTATTTGGGTTAGTATACACTAAGTTATACGTTCAAATTATTTAAAAATCGCTCATTTATTGAGTTGTTTAACTTAAGTCAAATAGTTTTGTGCAAAATGGTACACGTTGTACATACTACTAAATTTACTAGGAACTTCGTTCCGTTTATGTTGTCACATCAAACGTTTAAAGGTTTTTCAAAACTTCCTTGGTTGATTTTATTAAAGGTTTTCGTATTAATCTATACCATGTATGGATCACACTTCTTCTCGTCCTCCGTTTAGGGATGAAGCTTACCATTAAGATCTTTGTTAAAAACTCTGGAGCCACTTTGGTTGGCAGTTTTATAAAATTTGTTAGGAATTCTTGCGCTCATAAAACGTTCCTCTTAAGGTTAGACATGGCAAAAACGCGGGCTGATAAATCAGTTTTCTGAGGTACACTCAGTGGTCACCTCATTATAGGAAAGGTACTATGTGGATTTATACTCTCAATATTTCATGGCTAATCACAACACCCTCATAAACATCAACTCTATGAATCAGTATGTTGAGGTATAAGAAATCATTTTTGAGTTTCTTTTCACTTGGTGTAAACCATTCTTTATGACCAAGAGTTCACGTATCTTCTCATCCGCGCATCCCCTTAAGTATAAGGATAAATTCAGATCAACTCGCTCGTTGTACGAAGAGTTCCCTCTCATTCAAAGATCACACCTTTCGTGCGATTTTCTTTCAGAAATGTAATGTAAATTACTTTAAAAATCTATGAATCATGTTATCCTCTTGGAACATCTATAACGCTGATGTGGTTACTCTATATATTTCTTACTTCGTTGGTTGCAACTATATGTTGTTCTAGTCGATGTTAACGCTAACTTCAACATGTAACCGAAGGCTAATAGTTACATTATGGAACCGTGATTTCATTTCATTAAAGGATAAGTTCACATACATTATGTTAAACTGAGTGATATCCTTCATTGTTCGTTCAGACCGTCCTGAAGACACTATAAATAATTATGGTTTGCATTGCATAAAATCCGATTAGTCACTTCCAGCTAAAATTTCAATTTATTTATTCAAATGAAATGTTCTTAAATATCGGGTACTTTATGCCTATGGTCTCATTCCGAAATTAAGGGGTTAGTAAAATCCGTGGCTAACACTATCCAGACATCAAATAGCATGGTTGTGATCACCATGTTTTCCATTCTACATGTCAGCTTTGTATTGCGACATAATCGCTCAATGTTTTAGATGAGTTTGGTAATATTCATGATGCATTTCATGCATCCAGCTTACTGAAGATGCATGTAAGGCAAAAAAACATCATGTTTCCTTTTGTGGGTATATATTCAGATGACATATTCATGTTAACAAGAAACGAAATCAATTTGTTGATCTCTAAGGTTAAGAGACTTAATTAATGGCATATACCTATTCTTAATTTTATACGCCCAAGTACCTTTCAAGGTAAATAGCTCACTTCTGAGCCCACGAGTCCCCTGGAACTTTGATACACTCCTTCTTCTTCAAATTCGGTACCGTTGTTGGTCACTCCTCAAAATTTTGGGACGAAATTTTCTTTAACGGGTGGGTAATGTAATGACCCGACTTTTTCGACTTATATTTTTGTGCTCTATACTTTCACGAATCTGCGTATATGTGCGTACTGAGCTAGTTTATTTTCTGGGATCATTATTCATGATTAATTACTTTCGTTATTATCTTACAATCTGTTATTAAGTGCGTAATCACTTAACTTGATCCGCGAATGCTTTTACGACTGTTAGTGTCACTTGTCGTTTGAAACGAGCTATGTACTTTGTACACGTTAAACTTTTGTCATAATTGGAATATGATGACTACGTAATACTAATTGTTATTTATTAATAATAATTACTTGGCTTATTGGTTGTTTAATTACGCTTAGTAATTTACTAATGCACACTAGTTAGTCTTATTGGACTTTTTACCTTAATGGACTTAAGCCCACCCTACTTTAGCAAATGGACTTTTAAGTTAGCCCAATTTTAATGGAATTATGACCCATTAAAATGTAAGCCAAAAAACCATTAAGATGAGCCAACATACTAGCATTTTTGTTAACCATTACTACAAATGTTGCATGGGATCCCAACAATAAGCACAACCTTTAGACCACCACTATTCAAAAAGCAAAAAGTTATCGCCTTGTCCCCTCCCCAAAATCGTCCACCTAGCACCCTCCACCACTATATATATTAAGCCTCATTCATCCATTTCACACTTGATCTCATTCTCATTTTACACACACTTCCTCTCTAATTTTCTCCCTAGTCTTTCTCACATTAAAATTGTAAGTTTTAAATTTTCTTCTTCTTCTTCTTCTCTTCATAATCACGATATCATCATCATCTTAAGATCAAGCTTTTTAGCTTTTTGATCTTGTTATATCTTGTAGATTCAAACTTTAATTTGAATCCTTCAAGAACATGAAGGATTCAAGCTTTCTAGCATTGAATCTTCATTACTTTGATGGATCTAAGCTTTATAGCTTAAGATCACTTTGTTTTTGCTAAAAGATCAAAACTTGTGTTTATGATCTTCATGAAACTTGAAGATCTAGCTTTTTTGCTTTAAACATCTTCAAGAACATAAAAGATTCAAACTTTCTAGATTTGAATCTTCATTACTTTGATGGATCTAAGCTTTATAGCTTAAGGTCACTTTGTTTTTGCTAAAAGATTAAAACTTGTGTTTATGATCTTCATGAAACTAGAAGATCTAGCTTTTTGCTTTAAAGATCTTCAAGAACATAAAAGATTCAAGCTTTCTAGCTTTAAAATCTCATAATTATTTGTTAAGGGATCCAAGCTTTCTAGCTTAGGGTTTCATTACTTTGATTGATCAAATTTATGTAACTTAAGATCTTGCTTGTTTGATTGAATCAAAGTTTGTAGCTTTAATCTTGAATAGAACTTGTATCTGTGTTAAGACAAAGAACATGATGTAACCTTGGTTCATCATCCTTCTAGAACTCTTAAGTGAGTTGTATTACTCCTTAATCTTGACATGGTGTGTTGATGGTTGAAACTTGGTCAAAGTGATGCTAAAACATCAAAGAGTTGTACACTCGAAGCTTACACGCATCAAGGATGAGAACCGTGATGAGCATCAAGCACCAAGAAACTCACCGGAGCACTTGTTTACTGTTTTTTGGGGTCTGATCAAACTCCTGGGCCTTCTGGAAAGTTGATTTCCAGATAGTTCGTTTCGAGTAAATGACTTTTCGTTTAAGACTCGCCTAAATCCGATATACGATTTAGAATTTATAGCCTTCCGAAAATTACTACGCCTTTGTAACGACGTGCTGAAAATTCTGACCTACTCGCACTTGAACCATCGCCACGGTCAAACGACATCGAGTTAGGATCTGAAAATTGGATAGCGGTATGAGGACTCACATACGGATCCTTGGCCACTGACCACACGTCTTTTCGGTTTGTATAGAGGTCGTAGCAGCTGTCCTAAGTCAGCCTTTTGTTTCGATCTCTATTCTTGTTGAAAACTTACTTTATCCTTTACGAATGATGATGATGATGATGATACTTAAGACTTGACTTATTTACTTTTAAACTTCTGGGGACAATTTATTGACTTAGTAACCATTGACTTAGGTTGAGGTCCTTTTTGGATCGACCAACTTACTTGTTTGGACCGACTTACTACTTGCTTACATTTTCGTATCGAGTTTACCACACATTCACTGTGAGTTATAGCTCCCTTATTACTTTAACTATTTTTGGGACTGAGAATACATGCGCTTTTTACGTTTTACTTACTTGACACGAGTACTTAAACTTTATATATGTGTGGGTTATATAACGGCATAAACTTTCCCCTTAGCACGGTAACGTTTAAGTATTGATTTTTGAACCGGTAGACGCGAATCTTAGATATGGATCCATAGGGTTTGACATCCCCACTCGGGCTAGTCGCGCTAGCATTTAACGGGTGTTTAATGCTTCGAGAACATACGTACTCACCAAGTGTACTTTTAGGGGGTGATATTTATTTTACGTTAAGTTAGTTACCGGGTGCCCACGGATAAGCATATACTTTATCATACTAATTTGAAATGCTGTTTTGAAGCACTGAAATCTCGTTGTCTACATTACATTACTGATTACAAACAAACTATAGCTCACCAATATTCGTGTTGACATTTTAAAGCATGTATTTCTCAGGTGCTTAGATGTTGTTGCTTCTGCTGTTAGATTTGCTGTTATAGCCTTGGTGTTATAGACTTGCTGTTACAGACACGCTGTGTTAGACTTCTGCTGCATTTTTTAGAGATGTCTCAAGCATGGAAATTTTCATTTTGCATTCACAACTTATTTTATTTACGAGCTATGGTTTTGTGATGACCTTTGTGTTACGTACTTATGTTAATGCTTTCTATTCATAGAAGCACGTTATCTTTGTAAAACTTTTGACGTTGGTAAAAACGTTACTTTTTCATGAATGCAAAACTTGTTTTAAAATAGCATATAGTGTTGTAACCATGTAATGATCCTGTTGTTGATGATCCGTACACGTTGATTATGTACGGGGCGTCACACGTTCGTATGGTGACCATTGTACACCCAAGCAAGTTTTGTATTTTTGTAGCAAAAATTACGAATCTTTCAAAAGCTTCATTTCGTGTTTTAGAAAAAGTGTCCATGTATATCTAGAAAAATCATCAATGATTACTAGGGTGTAGAAATTCCCACCATAGCTTTGAACGGATGATGGACCAAACAACTTCATGTGTAAGAGTTCTAGATATCTTTTAGTTGAAATGAAGTTCTTAGGTTTATGACTAGCATGGATTTGTTTTCCTACTTTACATGCATCACAAAAATGACTTTCATATTTTAGCTTGGGTAAATCTCTAACCATTTCTTTAGAAGATATGTTGTGAATTAAATTCATATTAGCATGCCCAAGTCTCCTATGCCATAAAGTGGTAGTGTCATGAATGGAAGTGAGGCAAATATTTAAATGTTTGAAGTCATTTAGTTTACATGTGTAAAGGCCCTTTTTCCTAATTCCGTTTATAACATTTTTACTATCTTTGGTTATATGTGAAGTTAATTTAGTAAATGTCATGTTATACCCTTTATCACATATTTTACCAACACTTAGCAAATTAAAACTTAGATTCTTAATATGCAAGACATCTTCAAGTGTAATTTTGGAGTTAGTGATGTTACCTTTACCGACGATTTTACCTCGTACGTCGTCGCCAAAGATTACGTCACCACCATTATGTTCTTTATACCTTGTGAAGAAGTCTTTGTTCCCCGTCATATGCGTTGTACATCCACTATCTATTATCCAATCTTCTTCTTGTACAACGCCATTTAGACAAACCTATATTTGGTTGAATAATAATTTTGGTACCCAATGTTTATTGGGTCCGGGATGATTAGCATAAAAAATTCCTACTCTAACCCATCATTTTACGACTTTAGCGTAGTGATTTCCTTTTGGTTGAGCCCTTGTTTCAACAATTTTCCTTCTAGGGTTTCTATAGTGATTATTCCTATGTTCTAAGAAATTCCTATTATTTTCTACCCTTCTAGGTGGTCTAGTTATTGATAGAGGACATGCGGTAGACCCTACGGTCGGATAGTGCTTCGACCGCACACTTCTTGTAGCATTTTGATTTTCTTGAGATTTAACAAACACTATAGATTGCTGTTTTGATGATTGATAGTGCTCCAAATGAACATATATTTAGTAGCAATATCGTTCCAATATGTAAAGTTTTTAAATCTAATTTCCTTATTTTTAGTTGTAATAGTTAAATAAATAAGTGCGAAGACGAAAGATGCAAATCGCTCGAAAATGAAGATTTAAAGACAAAAACAAAGATTTGAAAGACCAAAACGTCCAAAAAGCTCAAATGTACAAGATACAATTCAAAAGGTTCAATTTATTGATGAGAAACGTCTAAAAATGACAAGAGTACAAGTTACAAAACGCAAAGTACAAGATATTAAATTATACGAAAGGACGTTCGAAAATCCGGAACCGGTACCCGAGCCAACTATCAACGCTCGACGCAACGGAGCTGAAAGTACAAGTCAACTATGCACAAGAATATAATATAATATTTAAATAATTCATAATAAGAATAATAATAAATAATAAAAAGTTGTTAATTGAGCATAGTTAAGGGGTCATAAGTGAAAATTTCAAATCAACATTTGCCTATAAAATGGAATTCACGTAGTAATGAAAAAGAACACCTTCACTTCATTTTTCTTTCTTTCCCTCTGTAAGAATATATATATTTATATTTATAATATTAAGTTTAATTTAAGTTTAATAATAATTGGGTTATTGTAAGAAATATTTTACGGGTTTTAAAGTCGAAACTCTGCCCGCGTAACGCTACGCGATTAATCACCACTGTAAGCTATGTTCTTCCTTTTTAAATTAATGTATCGTAACTAAGTTATTATTATGCTTATTTGAGCCGAAGTAATCGTGATGTTGGGCTAAAATATTAAGAAGGGGTTATTGAACTTTGGACCATAATTAAGGTTTGGGCAAAAGACCGACACTTGTGGAAATTGAACTATTGACTATTAATAGATGGGGGGTATTGTCTAATTGAGTGACAACTCATTGGAGTCTGTCGAACCTATCTTCAAATTAATTAACCTAATAATTAATAATGATTATGGTTGTCCTATTTAGTGACGTTCATATGGAATCTGTTATAATCATTTAATTAATCAATTGGGTTGGGTAATTGATTATTCATTCTGATCAAGTGGATGAATTAATATTCATAAACTAATTAAAACAGGGGTGGATTACATACAGTGATAACTGGTGTAATTGTTGACAGAAGAGATAGCTGCGTCACAGTTTAAATACTTAATCAGTTGGAATATTTGACTTCGGGTATAAGGGTAATTTGACGAGGATACTCGCACTTTATATTTATGACCGATGGACTATTATGGACAAAAACCAGATAGACGTATCAAATAAACCAGGACAAAGGACAATTAACCCATGGTAATAAATTAAAATCAACACGTCAAACATCATGATTACGGAAGTTTAAATAAGCATAATTCTTTTATTGTATTTCTCATCGTATCTTTATTTACTGTCATTTTATTACTCGCAATTTTATTTACTGTCATTTTATTTATTGTCATTATTTTACGCACTTTAATTATCGTAATTTATCTTTGCGCTTAAAATATAGAATCGACAAACCGGTCATTAAACGGTAAAACTCCCCTTTTATAATATATTACTACTTATATAATTATATATATTTTGTATAAATATAGTTGTTAAAAATATAGTAAGTATCACCAGCTCCCTGTGGAACGAACCGGACTTACTAAAAACTACACTACTCTACGATTAGGTACACTGCCTATAGTGTTGTAGCAAGGTTTAGGTATATCCCACTCTATAAATAAATAAATAACTTGTGTAATTTGTAACGTATTTTGTATTAAAAATAATAGTATATTTCGTACCCTCACGCTACCACATCAAGTTTTTGGCGCCGCTGCCGGGGAGCGCTAAAACGCTATATTTTTAATTATAATAATATTGAAATAAAATATAATAATATAATAATATTGAAATAGAATATAATAATATAATAATATTGAAATAGAATATAATAATATAATAATATTTTAGAATCAAAATTTGATACGTAAAGTTTTAAAAAGTCGTATTTATTAAATACTTCAGGGGTATATTATGTAACTTATAATTAATAATTTCTATCATGTCGCTTTCATGTGAATAGTAAATTAATTAATTTATTTTCATTTACTATTCATGAATAGTAAATGAATTAAAAAAAAAGTTTTGAAAAAAAAATTATAATTATAAAAAAATTATTAATTTGTAAAAAAAATGGTTTTTTTTAAGAAAAAAAATTTTCGTTTTTAAAAAAAAAAAAAAAATTGTAAAAAAAAATCGTTTTTTTTAAAAAAATTTAAAAAAAAAAAGTTTTAAAAAAAAATTTATATAAAAAAAAAATTTTTTTTAAAAAAAAAAAATTTTAAAATCCTTAAAAAACGAAATATATAAAAAAAAATTAAAAAAAAGTTTTTTTTTTTATTACCTTTAGATTTTTAGACTCTAGTTACAATTTTTAGTATTAAGTTTAGTTTTGCCATAGTTATTTTTATTTCTAGAATTTTTAGGTTTGCCGTAAAATCCCTTAAGTGCTTATTCCTTAGACTAAGATTTATGTGCTTTAGAATTTTGCGACGCCGTTTTTCGCGCTACTTTCTTATTTTTATTTTTCGACGCCTATTTTTCGACCTTTTATTTTTCGACCTTTTTCGACGCGTTTTTTTTTCTTTCTTATTTCTCGCTATTCTAGTTTTAGGATAAGATTTTTATTCTACTTCTTATCTAAATTTCTTAAAATTACGAAAATTTATTTTAAGTGGTTAAATTGATAGACATCAAAATTTTCTGGTTCGTAGTAATAGTTGGATTTGTACGTGGACCGGGTTATTGGAGCCAAACAGTACTCAATTATATTGAGACCAAACGAATCCTGCCCCTCTGCTGCATCTTTTGGCTATTCGAAACGTGGGCAAAATCAGAAAAGTCTATTAATTGGATAACTTATATAATTTTTCTTTCCTTTTAAAAACTAATAGGATATTCAGTGAATGCACCGAGTAAAACGTTCACCACCTTTCATACGTTCACCACCTATAACTCGATCAAGACATCTAGCCAATATTGTTGCCGTTGATTTTTCTTTAGAATCATCATCTAGTCGACCAAGAACTCCAACTCAAATTTCCGATAATCCATCTTTTGAACCCGACCTCACAATTGAGAATCCGGAGAATATTCAGGGACAATTCCAAGATCCAGAACCACTAATCATTCCTCCAGAACCACAAACCATTAAATCAGAATCTTCTAGTGATTCGTATTCAACAAATTCAATTATGGAAAATCTGGAACCTCTAAGTATGGAAGACCGAATGAGAGCCACACGCACGGGCCAAGGTCACGCCATTATTAAGCCAGACATTAATGCGCCAGATTATGAAATCAAAGGACAAATCCTACACATGGTAACTAATCAGTGCCAATATAGTGGTGCGCCGAAGGAAGATCCAAACGAACATCTTCGTACGTTTAATAGGATCTGTACACTATTCAAAATCCGAGAAGTTGAGGATGAACAGATCTATCTCATGTTGTTTCCCTGGACTTTAAAGGGAGAAGCCAAAGATTGGTTAGAATCGTTACCTGAAGGGGCGATTGACACATGGGATGTTTTAGTTGAGAAATTTCTTAAAAGATTCTTTCCGGCATCTAAAGCCGTGAGACTTCAAGGAGAAATTGTTACGTTCACACAAAAGTCAAATGAAACTCTATATGAGGCGTGGACAAGATTTGGAAAGTTGTTGAGAGGATGTCCTCAACATGGTTTAGACACTTATCAAATAGTACAAATATTCTACCAAGGTGTCAACGTTGCTACACGAAAAGACATCGACATAACAGCTGGTGGTTCCATTATGAAGAAAACCGCAACTGAAGCTTACAAAATTATTGATAACACAGCCTCCCACTCTCATGAGTGGCACCAAGAGAAAGATATATATCTCTCATCTAAAGCGGCTAGAGCCGATTCTAGCCATAACTTTGATTCCGTTTCCACAAAAATAGATGCTTTCGAGAGACGAATGGAAAAGATGAATAAAGATATTCACGCAATACGAATCAGTTGTGAGCAATGCGGTGGACCACACTTAATGAAAGACTGTCACATTGAACAAACGATGGAACAACGTGAGAATGTTGTCTACATGAACCAAAGGCTGGAAAATAGTTATCAGAATAATTATCAACCGCCAAGGCCAAACTTCAATCGAAATCAAAACATTCTTTAC
This sequence comes from Rutidosis leptorrhynchoides, assembly GCF_046630445.1. Classification (NCBI taxonomy): domain Eukaryota; kingdom Viridiplantae; phylum Streptophyta; class Magnoliopsida; order Asterales; family Asteraceae; genus Rutidosis; species Rutidosis leptorrhynchoides. The sequence continues at coordinate 393,313,070 of NC_092337.1, forward strand.
AATCCAAAAGGACCCGACAATAACTCGTATAACCAACAAGGTCCGAATAACCAACCAACTCAAAACAACACTTTCAATCAACAAAGACATGGCTTGTATAAACCACCACAACAAACCGACGAGAAGAAGTCAAATCTGGAAGAAGTGGTATTTAAGCTAGTTGAATCTCAAACACAATTTATTGAAACTCAAACCCAAACGAATGAGAGGTTTGATCAGTCATTTAGAACTCAACAAGCTTCCATTTTGAATCTAGAAAAACAAGTAGGTACTCTTGTTAGATTGATGAGTGAAAGGGAACAAGGAAAGCTACCGAGTAATAATGAAGTAAATCCTCGGAATGAAAATGTTAACATGATATCAACAAATTCTGAAAAACCAATACCAGAAGATGGGAAAGTTTTAGATGTAAGTAACAATGAAGAAGTTACACCACCACCACCACCCGAGTATGTAAAGCCAGTGGTGGCACCATACAGACCACCCATCCCGTTTCCAAGAAAACGAGTTGAGTATGAGCAAGTAATAGGTAATAAAATTTGTGATACCTCTGGAAAGAAGAAGAAGAAGAATAAAAAAGTGCAAGAAACAAAAACAGTAGAAGTAAACCCGGTGAAGACAGTTCCACCAAATCCTCCACCTAGGGTAGGTGATCCGGGTGAATTTATTGTTCCTTGTCTACTTAGTGACTGTGTCATGTATGATGCACTAGCAGATTTAGGTTCAAGTGTGAGTGTTATGCCTCTTTCATTATATAAGAGATTAGGTGTAGGTGAGTTAACTCCAACGGATATGAGTGTTCGACTCCTTGATCAAACCATTAAGCACCCAGTTGGAATTGCTGACAACCTACCCGTTCAAGTAGGTAATTTAACCTTTCTAGTCGAATTCATTGTCATTGACATAGAAGAGGACTCAAACGTTCCTCTAATTTTAGGTCGACCATTCTTAGCGTCCACCGGGGCATTATTTGATGTAAGAAAGGGTAGAATGACACTTAGTAATGATGAGAAATCGATCACCTTTATGATTCGACAGTCTAAATATCCACAAACCAAAACCGTTGAACCGACAAAAACGATTGGTAAGAACCATGTTGTTTTACCAACTCCAACGGTAATGCTTAACAATAATAGAACGCCTAAGTGTGGGGAAAATGAAGTAACACCTAATGATGACTTGATAATAAAGAACCCCATAGTTGATACGAAATTAAATAACCCCGTTATTAACAGTTCAATGAAGAAACTTTTTAAACGGGTTATTGATGCTAAAAGTAAGGGAAACTTTAAGTTATATAACCGGTTAGTATCCAATCTGTCGCCTAAAGAAAAGGTGAAGCTAGTTGAATTTGTGGATATTACGGAAAAAGTTGGTCACTGGCTTTAAGCAAAAGTCACAGATATGCAAGTTGATTATGGTCCAAGAGAAATTGACGATGAAGTTAATCACAATTTCGACACCACATCTACCTAAGTGTGAGGAGATTCACATATTCTAAAAAGAAAATGCTGTTTGGAGTTAGTTGTTCTGTTCTCGTGTAGTTCCGAGAATGGAATTCGATTGGTCTTTTCCGCTAGCAGACACCAAAGAACTAGTTTTCTCCCCCCATTCTGATTTTTTTTATTTTGTAGGTTTTATATGAAATTAATATGCTTTTTAAATTTAAGTTTTGTGTGAATTTAAAAACAAAATTTACTTTATTTCATTAAGTAAAAAAATGATTTCTAAAATTCGTCGTGAGTTGAAGATTAGGTAGTTGAACCGAAATTACTTTAACCGAGGGTGGGACGAGAAATTTTGTTATCATTATTTTTAATTTAATTGATTTAAAGTATGCCAAAAAAAAAATATTAGATTTTATAAATTTTTGAACGTGGGGTAATATACCCAACTTCAAAATTATGTATGTTTGTATTTTATGTTATATACAAAACAGGGTAAAATAACGCACTTTCAAAGACTGTCATTAAGTTCAGAAAAAGGTACTAATTTTGACGACAAGAAACAAAATATCAAATGTGAAATAACAACAATATGTTTGCAAACTCGGTATTTTTAATCATTTTTCTACACTAATCACCCTCATGAATTTAAATTTTTACTGATTTCTTGCAAATGAGGGCATTGCAAGATCTTAAGTGTGAGGAAGGGTTATAAATTCTTTCGGGTTTACACTTGTTTTAATTGCCAAATTTTGTGAAAATTTGAAAAAAATTTCAACTAAATGAATTCAAAATCATGTTTATACATATTTATGAACGATAAAACTAGGTGTTAATGCCGAAATTATTGTTACCTCGAGGACATAAATTGAGAAACAACCCAAAACGCTTGAATTCATTTAAAATGGGATAGAAGAGAATAAAAAGGCAAAGAAAAGAATAAATAAAAGCTAAGTGTGGGGAGAATGTACCAAGTTATTCAATTAAAAACTATCTATCACATTTTTGTATAAGAATTATTGCAGGTACTTTTGCTTTGGACGATACTAATCAGTTTTACCCGGTTTACTGTAATATATTTTAAAGAAAGATGGATCTACACGATGAATCAATTCCATCATTAAAAGGAAGTAAAGTCTTCCGAAAAAGACACGCGCTTCTTGATTTAGGTCATGAAGTTGTCGTCCATACCAGCTGTAGGTTGACGAAAAATCTAGAAAAGTCATCTCTAAAATCAGCAGGAAATCCACGGACCTCAGCATCAAACAGGGTCGCCATGTGGTCAGATTTATCCTAACCATGAGAAGGATTTATCTCGCATAATGGGGGGGCACCGTGCAAATTAGCTTGATAAGACTAATGAATCAAATCCCCAGAAAGGATAATCTCCTTAAAGATCAAAAATCAGCTTTTAAGACTGATATTACTCAATCCTAGAGATTGACCTTAAAGATTGAGAATTACAAACTCATGGAATTCAATGATATCTAAACTCGAGCTTGAACGAGAAAATATTTTGATCAAAAATAAAACCGATTTGTTTTCTGAAAACCTATTTTCAATGCGTTCATTACCATTGAACGTAAAATCCTGAGAATTCATTGGAATTCATTAGGTCACCTGAACCAAATCGGGTGTCAACCGTAAGAACGGTGGTTGCATAGCATGGTCGGAGACAGGACCTTGTGTCAAACCGACAAATTATAAGGGTGAGCTTTACTATTGCTCCTACAAAGGATAGTAAAAGCATCCGACACGTTTTTGGACCATAATTAAAAGCATGTCACGGGACATTGCCTTAACAGTTTCTTGTTCATCGCTTTCCTTTACAACCGGACGGTAGTTTGCCGAAAGGTAATATACGGGACAAGTAAACTGGACGTTTTGCTTTCCTAATACAAGGTTAGCAAGTGGGTAACACAAAACCACAAGTGTTGAGCTAAAATTTTCAAATCTGAAACCCACACAACCCACAAAAATATTTTGCAAACACCGGTGAAGGGTTATTCCGGAAAACTTATCTAGGGTAAAAGCTAGATTAAATTTTCAAAAAGATCAAATGTTTTCATAAAGATCCAATTTCCTTAAGGATCTACATTTTCATAAGTCATGTGGGACTTTAAACCGCCTTTCAAATGTGCACTTTGCTTTGGAAACCGAAAGTAAATCGGCTATTTGATTGCAAGTGTCGTTGACCTAAACCCGAGGCAACTGTGGATGACACACCCACCTTTAACCATCATTACTGTCATTGTTTATACCGCTATATCAAAATCACTGATGTACAAAATGTGATGAATAAAAAAGTGATTCATGTATGTTTTTATTTCAAGTTCTGTATTGCTTGAGGATAAGCAACGCTCAAGTGTGGGGATATTTGATAGTGCTCCAAATGAACATATATTTAGTAGCAATATCGTTCCAATATGTAAAGTTTTTAAATGTAATTTCCTTATTTTTAGTTGTAATAGTTAAATAAATAAGTGCGAAGACGAAAGACGCAAATCGCTCAAAAATGAAGATTTAAAGACAAAAACAAAGATTTGAAAGACCAAAACGTCCAAAAAGCTCAAATGTACAAGATACAATTCAAAAGGTTCAATTTATTGATGAGAAACGTCTAAAAATGACAAGAGTACAAGTTACAAAACGCAAAGTACAAGATATTAAATTATACGAAAGGACGTTCGAAAATCCGGAACCGGTACCCGAGCCAACTATCAACGCTCGACGCAACGGAGCTGAAAGTACAAGTCAACTATGCACAAGAATATAATATAATATTTAAATAATTCATAATAAGAATAATAATAAATAATAAAAAGTTGTTAATTGAGCATAGTTAAGGGGTCATAAGTGAAAATTTCAAATCAACATTTGCCTATAAAATGGAATTCACGTAGTAATGAAAAAGAACACCTTCACTTCATTTTTCTTTCTTTCCCTCTGTAAGAATATATATATTTATATTTATAATATTAAGTTTAATTTAAGTTTAATAATAATTGGGTTATTGTAAGAAATATTTTACGGGTTTTAAAGTCGAAACTCTGCCCGTGTAACGCTACGCGATTAATCACCACTGTAAGCTATGTTCTTCCTTTTTAAATTAATGTATCGTAACTAAGTTATTATTATGCTTATTTGAGCCTAAGTAATCGTGATGTTGGGCTAAAATATTAAGAAGGGGTTATTGAACTTTGGACCATAATTAAGGTTTGGGCAAAAGACCGACACTTGTGGAAATTGAACTATTGACTATTAATAGATGGGGAGTATTGTCTAATTGAGTGACAACTCATTGGAGTCTGTCGAACCTATCTTCAAATTAATTAACCTAATAATTAATAATGATTATGGTTGTCCTATTTAGTGACGTTCATATGAAATCTGTTATAATCATTTAATTAATCAATTGGGTTGGGTAATTGATTATTCATTCTGATCAAGTGGATGAATTAATATTCATAAACTAATTAAAACAGGGGTGGATTACATACAGTGATAACTGGTGTAATTGTTGACAGAAGTGATAGCTGCGTCACAGTTTAAATCCTTAATCAGTTGGAATATTTGACTTCGGGTATAAGGGTAATTTGACGAGGATACTCGCACTTTATATTTATGACCGATGGACTATTATGGACAAAAACCAGATAGACGTATCAAATAAACCAGGACAAAGGACAATTAACCCATGGTAATAAATTAAAATCAACACGTCAAACATCATGATTACGGAAGTTTAAATAAGCATAATTCTTTTATTGTATTTCTCATCGTATCTTTATTTACTGTCATTTTATTACTCGCAATTTTATTTACTGTCATTTTATTTATTGTCATTATTTTACGCACTTTAATTATCGTCATTTATCTTTGCGCTTAAAATATAGAATCGACAAACCGGTCATTAAACGGTAAAACTCCCCTTTTATAATATATTACTACTTATATAATTATATATATTTTGTATAAATATAGTTGTTAAAAATATAGTAAGTATCACCAGCTCCCTGTGGAACGAACCGGACTTACTAAAAACTACACTACTCTACGATTAGGTACACTGCCTATAGTGTTGTAGCAAGGTTTAGGTATATCCCACTCTATAAATAAATAAATAACTTGTGTAATTTGTAACGTATTTTGTATTAAAAATAATAGTATATTTCGTACCCTCACGCTACCACATCAATGATTTAATTTTGAGAGTGCTCTCTTTAAATCCTAACCCATGTTTGTTGTTTCTTGTTCGTTAAACACTTAAGATGTCTTCTAGCACTTTTTCACTTTTATTATATTTTGAAAATTTGATCATATTTTCAAGTAGTTTGACGGTTTTGTTAAGTGTTTTATTTTCATGCTTTAGATCATCAAAAGTAAGACATTCATGTGAGTTAGCTATTATTTCTTTTAGCCTAGACACTTCTAACTTAAGTGAGCTATTTTCCTTCTTTAATTTAGTATTGCTAGTGCTAACTCTACTACTTAGATCACAAAGCTTAACAAAATTATCAAAATTAAATTCAAAAGAATTGGGAAGAACCTCATTGTCAATTTGTCCGACTAGGCAAACTTCATCATCTATTTCCGAGCTCGATGCATCAAAGGCCATGAGACAAGTTTCCTTTCCTTCTTCTTGTGTCTCATTCTCTTCATCGTCCCACGCACCTCCTAGAAAAGCTTTCTCATTCTTTCTTTTGGGAAATTCACTTATCAAATGATTTGGATCACCACATCCAAAGCATTTTCTTACAAACTTATTCTTGGAATCAAAGGGTTCTTTCTTTGAGTCCCTTGGGGTTCAGACATGACTCCCGGGTCTTCGGTAGAATTTCTTGAATGATCGAACAATAAATGCAAGTTTTTCATCGTCATTTAGGATATCATCTTCATCCTCTTCGCAATCACCTTATTCACTTGCTTTGGCTTTCAAAGCAATTGACTTGTTATTTTTTTTCTTGACTTTATCCGCTTCTTCATCCTTGTCTAGGATGACCTCATGGACTTTGATATTTCCAATGAGTTCATCAAGAGACAATTTTTCCAAATCCTTTGACTCATCAATTGCCGTCACTTTAGGTCTCCATTTAAGGTAATGCTCTTAAGAACTTAAGAACATATTGCTTGTTCGTGTAAATAGTACCTAAAGCTTTCAAACTTTAACAAACATTGTTAAATCTAGAATAAGCAATATCAATTTTCTCATTATCCGATATCATAAATTGTTCAAATTGAGCTACTAGTAGTTCAATTTTATTTTCAATGACTTGCGTATTCCCTTGATGAGTAACTATTAAACTATCCCATATTTCCTTTGCATTTTTAAGCATAAAGACTTTCATATTCTTTTCTAGGCAAATCATTAAATATGATTAGTTTAACTTGGTAGTTTTTCCCTACATCCGTTCTATGTTCTTTGGACCAATTTTCCTCGAGCACAATTATTCTAGTTTTCCTATCCTCACTTAGTGTGAATGAAACATAATCTCCCTTAGTAATAATGTTCCAAACATCTATATCTTTAGCAGGGACATATGTTTCAAATCTTTGTTTTCAATAGCAAAATCCTTCACTCTCAAGTAGTGGAGGTCATTGCATAGAGGAACCTTCACTATAGCTCAAGTTCTCAAATTTTTGTTCCATGATCTTTAACTCAAAAGTTTGAAAAAATTAATTTTTATTAAAAATGATAATTTTAGCAAAACGTTTAGAACAACCGCTCTGATACCAATTGTAAGTAACTAAAAGGGGGTGAATAGTTACTTAGTGTAATTTTTAAAAAACTTTTTCGATTTAGAACTTGAGATTACTATAGTGTGAGTTGAATAGTTTGTTCACAAGTACAATAAATAAGTAGATAAGGGACAAGAGAACAAACACAGAGATTTATTGTGGTTCGGGAAGATGTTAACTAATCTTCCTTAATCCACTCCTCAATTCTAATGAATTGAGAGTTCGTTTCACTATGATGCTCAAAACTCGGTGGAGTGTTCGGATACAACAATAGCTCCTTGATAAGCCGCAACTTATGAACCCTTACATCCCCTTAAAGAATTCACAATCACCAAATTCTCTTACCACAAGATCCTAATGCTACCACTAAGTGAAACCTTACTTATCTTCTAGATCCCTTTAAGAAGATAATATACAAGTAAACTCACAACTAAGTTTACAATCACTCTTGCTTGAATCACTCTAAATTGATTACAAATAAATTTGAATGATATCAGTAAATGTATGTAAATGTAAGTGCAAGAGGTAAATCTTCAAGTGCTCCAAGGTTTGACTTTTATAGGCAAGAGAAATTCAAACCTGGATGTATGCGGCTCACCCCACGGTCGACCGTGCAGCTCTAACCTTTGAATTTTGTAGCCGTTTGAGATCTTTTACTTTGGCATTTTTTCCTTATTAGATGGCTGCAGTTAGATGCCAAAAACATCTGAAAAGACTTGCATTATCCCTTTTGTCTTGGAGGCATTCTTTGAAGTTGACCTTGACTTGAAAAGGGTAAGTCACTTTCTACTAGAGGTGTGTCAATACAGAATGCAGAATTTTGATCCCATGACAACCATATGCTTCTAAACTTCAAGTCACAAGTCTTTAACCCTTTTGTCAATACTAGTTTTGCAAGTATGTGCTCTTATTGGCTACTTGCAAGCTTCCAATTTAGACTTCCTTGTTTTTATGTGAAGACTTTTGGGAGTTAACACTAAACTCTTATTAAACACATGATTAGTGCTTAATGGTTAACCAAGTGGAGAGCATCTCTTTAATTGTGACTTAATGACCATCTTTAATTTTTATTACTTTTAATTTAGGTTTATCAAAATACACTTTGAAAAAGAAGTTTTAGCCATACCTGAATGTTTAATCTTAATCATAAGCTAAAAGTGTCATTAAGGTGTCATTAAGTGTGATTAACCAAAATTAGTGTTTTAGTGACCAAAACACATTTGCATATGAAGGGGATAACTATTCTAAGTATATTTAAACAAGTTTTGTAAATTATAGATGCCCCGAAGTAGTTAAACATTTTTCGATCAAAAATCGAACAGTGGGAAATTGCGGTCGACCCACGGCTAACCGTGGAGTCGATCGTGTACCTTGTTTAGAAGAACAAAGGTACAGGACATCCAAGGTCTGACCTACGGTCGACCGTGTACCCAACCGTGCATCCTTCAGTGTTTTTCAAATGACTCTTTTGAATTTTTGGTTTTGTGTATTGGTCGTTTGCTAGAGATAGTGTTGGCTTATGAACTTGTGTTGTTCTATATCTTGGTGTAAGCACACAAGACTTGGTGTCATCATCAAAACAAAGTGTTAACGTTTGAATATTAATATTGGATTACTAACCAACATTATTAAGCTCTAGGTCATAAGCTTCGTCTGATAGACTTAAAAAGTAGAGCTTATGAAAATCACGAGCTCTTAAAAAATAAGGTCTTCATTGTAGGGTGTGTTTGGATGACCGTTTTTAGGAGCTTATAAGAGCTTAAAAACGTAGAGCTTATGGTTTTTTAAAATTTATGGTTTTTAAGCTTTGTCTGGTAACCAAAAACAAGTAGAGCTTAAAAAATAAGTTCATAGCTTATGATATGTTAAATTACATAACTACCATTTGAATAATATTTAATACTCCGTATATATTATGTTGTCCTTTTCAGTTAATTTATAACTATAAGCTCGAACTCTAACTACTTTATCAAATACTTATTAAAAGTAATAAGCTTCATCTTCAAGCTTATAAAATAAGCTTCAGCTAACAGCTATCAGCTCCAGCTAGTTTTACCAAAACACACTTGTAGTTTATGAAAAAAGCAGAGCTTATGAATTTAAAAATAAGTATAAGATAGTTTATCAAACACTTATAATAAATAATAAGCTCCAGCTCATAAATTCAACTTCCAGCTCTAGTTATAAGGTTTAGTTAGTTTCATCCAAACACACCCTAAATGACATATATGAGATTTCCATACTAGTATTAATGAGGATCGAGATTGAAATTTTTTTTTTTATCTTTCTAACATAATTTAATTTAATTTTATGCATTTAACTCTCTTTAATTTTGCAAGGCATAATAATACTAATGGTGTTTCTTTTCTTCTTAACTGAATTATTCGGTGTTGAAAGCTGAACTATTCAGCATTCAACGCGTTTGTTTCTGACTTCTTAATGATATATGGTGCTGAATTGTTTAGAATTTGGTGCTGAACTATTCAGAGCTAAAATACTCTCTTAACTATTAAACACATAAATTTTTTGTAATATATTCCTTAAATCATATATCCATAACACTTAACCAACAAGTATATTGAAGCTTTTATTCATGTAACATGTTAATAAAGTAATTTTACTCAATTCATATCGTTTATTCAACATGATTCACAAACAGTTTATTTTCATTCAGAACAAACATTATTCAGAAGTTTTAAATTAATTAGATTATGAACTATTCAATGTTAAATCAGTTTTATCAAATGCAACCCAAAGACAAGTAAACTCTTTGTAATTTGTTTTCTAGCTTCTCATTAATTTTAATATATTATGTAATTCTTAAGAAACAATGCACAATAGACGAGTGAAATTTTACAAAACCAAAACCATAAGTAACTGTTATCCACATATATATGGCTACCCAATTCCACCTAAAACTTCATACTTCGTATCTCAAAAAAGTCTCTGGAGAGAGATAGAAAATAAACCAACACTTAAACACTTGAATTTTCATTAAAATGTAGTGTTTACAGTTTACTCAAGTATATTTTGATTGTCCCTATGATCAAGAAGTTCAACATGTGAATAATTGGTTATTGTTCACATGTTATTAATGGTTATTCAAATGTTCACATGTGACACGTTATTAATGGTTGTTCAAATGTTCACACGCGACTTGTTTAAGAATTTAATCATCCAAGTAACTTTTTATTGATCAGATGTACATGACTTAACTATGTTATTTCGTGATTGTTTATGATTGTATACTTAACCACTCTTAAATACATAGTATGATGTTAGTGAGATTTAAACATATAATCTCCTAGATATTAAAATTCTCATCTATAAATTATCTTGAAATGGTTAATCTTTGGAATTTATTGGCCGACAAGATACATATCAAAGAACATATACGTGTCATGTAAGATAATAATAATAATATACGTGTCATGTAAGTTCTAAAATATTCGGGAATTTAGAGGGTGAAATCGAGTTATTCAAGACAGTGGCCAATTCTCTAGAACTTCGGGCTGAGATGGTCTTCTAAGCAACGATGAAAGAAAACAATGGTTAGAGGCTAGAAAGGAATGGCATTAAAGGGAAAAAACCAAGTCTAGCATGTTGAAACAGTAGGCGAGAGTTCGTTGGGTAATTGAGGGTGACGAAAATTCAAAGTATTTTCATTCGGTAATCAAGAGAGGCTATAATAAGAATAATATTAGGGGCTTGACTATCAATGGGGAATGGTGTGAAGATCCAATAAAGGTTAAGGAAGCAGCATTTAATCACTTTAAGGGCATCTTTGAGGAGCCACCAGGTTCTAGACCTAGTTTGGATGGACTAACATATCCTACGCTTTCTTGTAAGGAGGCCTCAGACCTTGAGTTGTTGGTTAGTGAAGTGGAGATTATTGAAGCTCTTAATGATTGTAGTGGCTCGAAAGCTCCGGGCCCAGATGGTTTCAACCTTAGATTCTTCAAGAAATTTTGGGATACAATCAAAGTCGATGTGGTAAACGCCATCTCGTGGTTTTGGGAAAAAGGTGAGTTCTCCAGGGGTTGCAACGCCTCCTTTATCACTTTGGTTCTAAAAAAAGTGATCCCATTACGCTCAGTGACTACCGACCCATAAGCCTCATAGGTAGCTTATATAAGCTTGTGGCTAAGATTCTCTCGAATAGGCTTAAAAAAGTAATCCCCTCTCTTGTGGGTTCGGAGCAAAGCGCTTTCTTGAAAGAACGATATATTCTTGACGGGGTACTTGTTGCAAATGAGTCAATTGATTTTATGAGAGCGAATAACAAAAAAGGTTTTATCTTTAAGGTGGACTTTGAAAAAGCATTTGATTGCTTAAATTGGAATTTTCTCATGGAGGTAATGACTTGTATGGGATTTGGGTGTAAATGGCGTAAATGGATCCTTGCTTGCTTGAGTTCGGCAAGTATCTCCGTTCTTATTAATGGGTCTCCTACTCGTGAATTCTCCATTAGCCGTGGTGTCCGTCAAGGGGACCCGCTATCCCCCTTCCTATTTATCTTAGCCGCGGAAGGTCTCAACATTCTTACCAAAGCCGCCATCAACCGGGGATTATTCAGAGGTGTTGAAATTGGTAATGATAAAATCCTCGTCTCGCATTTACAATATGCGGATGACACTATGTTCTTCGGTGAGTGGTCTAGGATAAATGCCCGAAACCTCATAAATATCCTCAAGTGTTTTGAATTGGCCTCGGGTTTGAAGGTGAACTTTCATAAGAGTTGCATTTACGGTGTGGGTGTAAGCTCGGTGGATGTATTGAATTTGGCTAGTCGTATGGGTTTTCAAGTCGGTAACTTCCCTTTGATGTACCTTGGCCTTCCGATTGGTGTTAAAATGAAAAAAACTAAGTAATTGGGATCCGACTACTAATAAATTCAAAAAAAGGCTCTCGGATTGGAAGATGAGAACTTTGTCTTTTGGTGGAAGGCTAGTTTTGTTAAAATCGGTTCTTGATAGTCTCCCTCTTTATTACTTCGCGCTCTTTCGAGCCCCGACTTGCGTGCTAAATCTTCTTGAGAGTGTGAGACGTACTTTCTTTTGGGGGGGGGGGGGGGATCCTTCGGGTTCAAAAATATCATGGGTTAAATGGGCAACCACAAGTTTGCCTTACGGGTTGGGAGGGTTGAATATCGGGTCCTTAAAAGACAAAAACCTTGCTCTTTTGGGCAAGTGGTGGTGGAGGTTTAAAACCGAAACCAATTGTTTGTGGACCAAAATTATTCGAAGTATTTATGGAATTCACGGCGGCTTGGGTTCGGTTGATAGGTTCCCTCGTCCTCTATACTCGGGTGTGTGGAAAAATATTATATTTGCAGGTAACCACTTAGAAGAGCTAAAGATCCCGTTCAAGAACTCCTTCATAAAGACTATTGGCGATGGACGGTCAACTTCATTTTGGAATGAGATTTGGTGTGGGTCGGATTGTTTTAAGAATTTGTTCCCACGTTTGTATCGACTCGAGCTCAACAAAGAAGCGTTGTTCAGCGATCTTGTGCTAGCTCCCAATTCGGTGTTATCAGGTAACATAAACTGTGCAGGTGGTGGTGACAACAGCCTAGTAGGCCTCGTTTCAAGGCCAGGCCCAAACTCTGGTGGGCCGATTACTTCTCTATCCAGCCTGTTTTCTTCGGATTCAGTACCTAGGGATACTCATGGTCAAGGCAATGCTACAGCAAGTGCAGCAGTAGCTCCATCAGGCGTCTTTCAATGGAATTGGGTGCAAAACCCAACTGGTCAAACCGCTACTGAGTTAACTGAACTTGTTAATCTTCTGTGTTCTATTGCTTTTAATTTTAATGCTCCTGCATCATGGAAATGGTCCCTTGCTTTAAACGACATCTTCACAGTTAAAAGGCTATCTCATCTTATCAATAAAGAACTACTTGGTGTTAACTCGACAAATCAACCCTTGCAAAAAATGTTGAGAAACAATTTGGTACCAAAAAAAGATCGAAATCTTTGTATGGAGGGCGTTGAGGAAAAGACTACCGGTTCATACCGAATTAGATAAAAGTGGCATTGATCTTCATAGTGTTCGGTGCCCAATTTGTCATGATGGTCTCGAATCTGTGGATCATGTACTCCTTGATTGCAAATTCTCTAAGGATGTTTGGTCTCGTATTTTTAAGTGGTGGAATTGTTCGACTACTTCCATTAACTCTATGTCCGATCTCCTTCGTGGCAACTCACCCCATACTATGTCCCTACTCGGTTTGAAAATCTGGTAAGCCGTGGTTTGGACATGTATGTAGTCTTTATGGAGGAATCGGAATATGAAGATTTTTCAAGACAAAGGAAGTATTGCACCGGTCGTGGTTAATGATGTCCAAGTAAAGTCCTTTGAATGGATCTCTACTAGGATAAAAGGCCTTAGTGTGGATTGGCATAATTGGATTATTAATCCGTCTTTCTATCGAGATAGTTAATTGTTAGGTTCGAGTGGGTCGCAAACTTTGTGACAACCCGAAAATTTCCGATCAAATTTAAACTTAATCTTCAAATGATTTAATGTTTCCGACACGATAAGCAAAGGCTGTAATGTTGAAATCTCAAAAACTTTGAACTGTGTTTCATATATTCATTTGACCTTCAACTATTCCAGACGATTCACGAACCACTATATGTAAATAAATACATATATATATATTTAAATATAAATATATAAATATGAAAAAGAAACTTATGTGATTTAATTCATTTGTGTAAATAATAATAATATATAATATTACTATAAATCTATATATACATGAAAAGTATATTGAATACACACACACACACACACACACACACACACACACACACACATATATATATATATATATATATATATATATATATATGATTTAGAATTTATTTAATAAATGCTCGTAGCACTCGTTTGTCATCTTGATAGTTATTAATCAAGTTAAAAATGAACTTATATGATTTTTAAATAAACGATGATCCAAAAATGAGTTATATAAATTATAGACTTATTAAAAGTATATTTAGGAACCATTTGTTGAATTTTAAGACTTTTTATATTTTACTTGGAGTTGGGAGTGAATAATTAATGTAATTATTAATTAATAGTTAATGACCGATTTTTATACCATAATGACTGAAATAATTAAAGAAATTTAATATAAAAATTTGGAATCTTTCCGAAGACTTTTATCCACCATTAAATTTACAACGGAGTACGATTTACTATCCGCATAAAAACTGTCCGTACCAAATTTCGTTATTGAGGCTGCTAACTTTTGATTCACTGTTTCTTTCTTTTTCATTCCACACGATAGTTTAAATATCGTTATTATTATTATTATTATTATTATTATTATTATTATTATTATTATTATTATTATTATTATTATTATTATTATTATTATTATTATTATTATTAGTATTATTATTATATATTGTTACTGGTTGGCCGTAAAATTCAATGAATTGAAAAAGGTTACTGTTATTGATTGATATCAATCAATATATTTGTTTGTACTTTTCCATCCTAATCTATGATATATAAACATATGCATATACACTAGCATGAGAATATTGAACATACATATATATTTTTCCTCCTAACTTACAAACACCCACATACAATCATCACCTTCATCCTCGGCTAACCACGGCAACCGAGAACCAACCATATCACCACCCATTAAATCACAACACCCATGAAATCGACCACCCTATCCACCACCCTAGATCCACCATATCGGTTTCGGTTTCGATCAAGAACCCATCACTCTTTTTCGTCCACAACCGCCACCACCTCTTCAACCGTGAACACACCACAACCGTCACCACTTCTATTTTTCTGTTTTAACCAACCAACACCCGTTAAGCATGAGTACTGTTGTTGGATCTGGTTTAATCAACAACATCATCATCAACCATACTCAATCACCATAGGGTATTATTTCTTTTCCTGTTTTCTGGATCGAACGCCATAACAACCAAAAGAATACTGCACATTATCCGATGTTGTTTTCACTTCGATTAGAACCAAACCCAAACACCTTTGCACCCCTGGACCATCTTCTTTACTGCTACAGCTCTATTTTTGTTTCTATTTTCTGTCAACCTAGAACACCCCTTATATATCCATCGAATCCATTATTGAAACTACAACTGCAGCTGCTGTGATGTCTGTTTTCTGCCAGAACCACCACCCAAACAACACCACAACCCTCCCAATAGTAGCTGTTAAACTGTTACTATTATTCAAAATTCGTTTGTTACAATCTCACTATTTTTTTTTCTGATCAAGAACTAACACCTAAACCGCCACACAATCCATTGCCGCTGCTGCTATCTTTGTGATCGTTCTTATTGCTTCAGTTTCTTGATTCTATTTTATGAACAAAACTTGAAAACAATAATAGTAATGATGAATAGCTATGAATGATGGTAGTGATGAATGATGATACTCGATTTCCTTTGGTCTATGCTTTTCTGGAACGATCAGACATGGAGATACCATGATTTATGTAAAGGATAAAAGAATAGTGAGTAGACGATGCAAGTGGGTAATGAGTCATGATGATACTGGTATTACAGCTGCATATATTTTTTTCTTTTTCTCACTCGACCTAGTAAAAGGTTTCTTGATTGGGCCAAATGAATTTACCTTGGGCTTAGCAACTTGGGCCGAGATCCATTTCAAAATTCTGTTGGGCCGATGTAATTTGGACTAGGGTATAGATATATGACGATGATATAGGTTATAAGATTAAAATTCGGTATTAAAACAGAAAAACACAAGGCAGATGGATGGTTGGGTGTTTGATGGGTGATCGAGAGGTCTCGGGTTCGAGTCCTGGCAGTGTCATTATTATTTTTAAAACCTATTCTTTTGAGGTAGTTATTTATTTATTTATTTATTATTATTATTATTATTATTATTATTATTATTATTATTATTATTATTATTATTATTATTATTATTATTATTATTATTATTATTATTATTATTATTATTATTATTATTATTGTTAATTATTGTTATTATTATTATGTTAATTATTGTTATCACTAATAATAATATTATAATTATAATGATCATTAATATAACAAATATTATTATTATTATCATTATTTTTATTACTAGTATTATACTATTATCACTATCTTTATAAGTATTATTATTATTATTGTCATTATTATAATTAATATCATTATTATTATTAGTATTATTATTATTATTGTTAATATTATTAAGTATCATTATTATTAATATTAGTATTAAAATTGTCATTTAACGTTAATATTATTATTAATATGATCATTAAAGTTTCTATTAAAACTATTATTATTAAAATTTACCATTATTATTAAAAATATTATTTTTATGAAAACTATCATTTTTATCTTATCATTTTTATCATTTTTATTAAAACTATTATTATTACTATCATTATTATTATTAGTATTATAATTATAATTATAATTATTATTATCTTTATTCTAGTATTATTATAACTATTATTTTGCAAAAAAATTAAATTTATATAAAAATATATTCATTACATAAATATACTAATATTACTTAATATTATATTTTAACTAATATAATAATATATATATTTATATAACGTTAATTAAATTATATATCAAATAAGTATTATAACACATTACAAGTATTAATAAAATTTTATATAAATATTAATCTTAATACATAACAAAATATATATGTACCAGTACCACCAACAGTACCACCAACAGTACCAGTACCACCAACATCAATACCAGTACCACCAACAGTACCACCAACAGTACCACCAACATCAATACCAGTACCATCAACAACCCAAGTTTCAACATCACACGCCTCAACATCTCATTATGTACCTCGATCATAATCATCGTTCTACGAATCGATCTACATCATTTATCTTCATTCTACATGACGATTATATAATCTCTAATGTTTTAGAGATTATGTATTCTAGATCTAAAGATATATCAAATGAGATTAATATCATATTAACTCATTAAATCTATATTACATCTGAAAAAAATATATATGTATATATGTTTTCATAAAGATTGTAATTAAAAATTCTTTTGTACAAACTGTTAATGGTGAAAATATTTTAACGGGTAGGTAATACCTGAGGAATATTTAGATTTCACATTAATAAGTTACACTGTACATTCTTCGAATCTGATTCAATAATCATTTACTATCCTACTTACATCCACAGATATACGAATCCGTTCACCACAGAATAACCATTTTCATTCAATTTCATATTTAGATTTTGAATTATCAGAATCCAACAAGTGGCATAATGAAGAAAACATTTGACAAAATAAAATTTGTTAGAAACAAACAAATTAACTATGAGAAATTCTGTTAAGAATCCAAGCTAACAAAATCCTAGCTAACTGTTCCTAGCTAACCGTTAATTCGTTATTACATTTATGTATCGCAATTTAATTATCGCAATTTTAATTCTCGCAATTTTATTTATCGTCACTTAATTTCTGTTATTTATTTTACGCACTTTATTTATAATCATTTAAATACTGTTATTTATGCATTTTAAATATCGGGACACGTATTCAAAAGTTTTGACGTATCATATCGATGTCATCTATATATATTATTTAGAATAACCATAGACGCTCTATATGCGGTAATGCTCGAGTTAGCTATACAGGGTTGAGGTTGATTCTAAAATAATATATATACTTTGAGTTGTGATCGAGTCTGAGACATGTATACAATGGGTCACGATACGTATTAATTAATTCGAATATTATATATTAAACTATATATGAATTATTGAACTACTAACTGTGGACTAATAACATTGGACAATTAAAATAAATTAAAATATTGATTATAACATATGAAACTAAATAATTCTTCAAGTTTGCCACTTGATTTCATATTAAACCTCATTTGTATCTTGACGATTACAATCTGCATTCAAACCTTTCATGGTTCTTGAAAACACCTCAATCGAGAGGATGAACCAACCGCACTTCATCTACGAGAAGAAAGATTAAGCAATAATCATGCACCTGAAAAACTCTCGGAAACTGAGTAAACGTTTAGCACATAGCTGTGCTAATTCCTTTAGTGTTATTATTACCAACTCCTGTTCAAGATAGCCAGTTTTGTCACAGCTCCAGCAAGTCAACTTCGACTTTTCGTTCGAAGCAATCTTATTGAAACCTTGATATTAGTATTATTATTATTGTTAATATTATTTTCATTAATATAATTAATGTATTATTATTATTATTATTATTAGTATTATTATTATTATTATTGTTAATACTATTAAGTATCATTATTATTAATATTAGTATTAGAATTGTCATTTAACGTTAATATTATTATTAATATGATCATTAAAGTTTCTATTAAAACTATTATTATTAAAAATTGCCATTATTATTAAAAATATTATTTTTATGAAAACTATTTTTATTAAAAATTACCATTATTATTAAAAATATTATTTTTATGAAAACTATCATTTTTATCTTATCATTTTTATCATTTTTATTAAAACTATTATTATTACTATCATTATTATTATTAGTATTATAAGTATTATTATTATTATTATCTTTATTCTAGTATTATTATAACTATTATTTTGCAAACAAAATAAATTTATATAAAAATATATTCATTATATAAATATACTAATATTACTTAATATTATATTTGAACTAATATAATAATATATATATTTATATAACGTTAATTAAATTATATATCAAATAAGTATTATAGCACATTACAAGTATTAATAAAATTTTATATAAATATTAATCTTAATACATAACAAAATATACACTCCCTCCGTCCCATATTTATTGTCACCAGACAAAAAACACACAGTTTAAGGAAATCCCACTAACTTCATTTCTCCACCAATGAAATATTTTTTCTCTCCAGATCCACCAATGAAATATCTTCTTTCCTTTCCATTTATAGAAGTGGACAATTAATTTGGGACATCCCAAAATGGAATAGTGGACAATAATATAGGGACGGAGGGAGTATAAATTTGTTTGATTACGATTATATGTTTTATATAAATATAAATGATATAGGTTCGTGAATCTGAGGCCAACCCTGCATTGTTCAGTATCGTCGTATGCATATTTTTACTACAAAATATCGTATTGTGAGTTTCATTTACTCCCTTTTTAAATGCTTTTGCAATATATATTTTTGGGACTGAGAATACATGCGCTTTTATAAATGTTTGACGAAATAGACACAAGTAATTGAAACTACATTCTATGGTTGAATGATCGAAATCGAATATGCCCCTTTTAGTCTGGTAATCTAAGAATTAGGGAACATACACCCTAATTAACGCGAATCCTAAAGATAGATCTATCGGGCCCAATGAGCCCCATCCAACGTACCGGATGCTTTAGTACTTCGAATTTATCATGTCCGAAGGATGTCCCGAAATGATGGAGATATTCTATATGCATCTAGTTAATGTCGATTACCAGGTGTTCACCATATGAATGATTTTTATCTCTATGTATGGGATGTATATTTATGAGAAATGAAATATGAAATCTTGTGGTCTATTAAAATTATGGAAATGATTGATTACGATAAACTAATGAACTCACCAACCTTTTGGTTGACACTTTTAAGCATGTTTATTCTCAGGTATGAAAGAAATCTTCTGCTGTGCATTTGCTCATTTTAGAGATATTACTTGGAGTCATTCATGACATATTTCAAAAGACGTTGCATTCGAATCGTTGAGTTCATCAAGATTATTATTAAGTCAATTATAGTTTGATATATTATGAAATGGTATGCACGCCTGTCAGCTTTCGATGTAATGAAAGTTTGTCTTTTAAAAACTAATGCAATATTTATAAAATGTATCATATAGAGGTCAGAACCTCGCAATGTAATCATATGTTATTGTATTCGTCCTTATGGATTAGGACGGGTCGTCTCAAACTTTGCACCCTATATATGTATTCGTGAACTCATGGCTTGACTCAATTTTTGTTGGTCATAGCCGTTTACTTGTATTCTGTTAATATCTATATATATATATCATCTTGCTTTTAAAAAAAAATTAAATAAAATAATAATCATAATAATAATAATAATCATAATAATAATAATAATAATAATTATAATAATAATAATAATAATAATAATAATAATAATAATAATAATAATAATAATAATAATAATAATAATAATAATAATAATAATAATAATAAATCTTTTGTTGTAGTTTATGTAGTAGTGAGAGGTCAGGAGTCCGACTCTCGTGGGGTGCAACATTTTATACAAGGTTATCCCTTAATCCTTGAGTTTCACTCAAGAGTGCTTTTTGCACATCGCATTGCGGGGCATTGGGGAATGTGGGTTTCCTCCTGAGCAACGGTTGGGGGAGGGGGTATGCAACTTCGGGAGATGAACGAGTGGGTGATTTAATTCCTCTGATTGATCCTAAACTTCTATTTAAAAGAATTAATATAATAATAAGAATAATAACATAACATAACATAACATAATAATAATGATGATGATGATGATGATGATGATGATGATGATGATGATGATGATGATGATAATAATAATAATAATAATAATAATAATAATAATAATAATAATAATAATAATAATAATAATAATAATAATAATTGTTGGTTAGTAATCCAATATTAATACTCAAATGTTAAACACTTTGTTTTGATGATGCCACCACATCTTGTGTGCTTACAACAGCGTATAGAACAACACAAGTTCATAAGCCTATACTATCTCAAGCAAACGACCAATACACAAAACCTAAAAGTCAAAAGAGTTATTTGAAAAACACTAAAGGAACCACGGCTGGGTCCACGGTCGACTGTAGGTCAGACAGTGGATGTCCTGTACCTTTGTTCTTCGAAACAAGGTACACGACCGATTCCACAGTTAGCCATGGATCGACCACAATTTCCCACTGTCCGGATTTTTGATCGAAAAATATTTGACTACTTTGGGGCATCTATAATTTACAAAACTTGTTTAAACATACTTAGAATAGTTGCCTTCTTCATATTCAAATGAGTTTTGGTCACTAAAACACTAATCTTGGTTAATCACACCTAATGACACCTTAATGACACTTTTAGCTTATGATTAATGTTAAACATTCAAGTATGGCTAAAAGTTTATTTTCAAAGTGTATTTTTATGAATCTAAATTAAAAGTAATAAAACCTAAAGATGGTCATTAAGTCCCAATTAAAGAGATGTTATCCACTTGATTAACCATTAAGCACTAATCATGTGTTTAATAAGAGTTTAGTGTAAACTCCCAAAAGTCTTCATATAAAAACAAGTTAGTCTAATTTGGAAGCTTGCAAGTAGCCAATGAGAGAACATACTTGCAAAACTAATGTTGACAAAAGGGTTGAAGACTTGTGACTTGAAGTTTGGAAGCATATAGTTATCATGGGATCAAAATTCTGCATTTGCCTTAAAAGGAAATCAATGACACACCTCTAGTACAAGTGACTTACCTCTTTCAAGCCAAGGTCAACTTCATAGAATGCTTCCAAGATAAAAGGGGTAATGTAGGTCTTTTCAGATGTTTTTGGCATCTAATTGCAGCCATCTAATAAGGGAAAAAGCCAAAGTAAAAGATCTCAAACGGCTACAAAATTCAGAGATCATATCTGCATGGTCAACCCACGGTCGATCGTGGGGTGAGCCACAGACACCCGAGTTTAAATTTATCTTGCCTATAAAAGCCAAACCTTGGAGTACTTGAAGACTCACCTCTTGCACTTACATTTCCATACATTTTCTGATATCATTCAAATTTAATTGTAATCAATTTAGAGTGATTCAAGCAATAGTGATTGTAAACTTAGTTGTGAGTTTACTTGTAACTTATCTTGTTAAAGGGATCTAGAAGATAATTGAGGTTTCACTTAGTGGTAGCATTAGGATCTTGTGGAAAGAGCATTTGGTGATTGTGAATTCTTCAACGGGACGTAAGGGTTCATAAGTTGCGGCTTATCAAGGAGCTAGTGTTGTATCCGGACACTCCATCGAGTTTGGAGTATCATAGTAAAACTAACTCTAAATTCGTTAGAATTGAGGAGTAGATTAAGGGAGATTAGTTAACATCTTCCCGAACTACTATAAATCTCCGTGTTTGTTCTCTTATCCCTTATCTTATTGTTTATTATACTTGTGAACAAACTATTCAAATCTCACTATAGTAATCTCAAGTTCTAAATCGGAAAAAGTTTTAAAAATTACACTAAGTAACTATTCACCCCCTCTAGTTACTTATAATTAGTATCAGAGCGGTTGCTCTAAACGTTTTGCTAAAATTACTATTTTTAAGATAAAAATTAATTTTTGAAAACTTTTGAGTTAAAGATCACGGAACAAAAATTTGAGAACTTGAATAATAGTGAAGGTTCCTCTATGCAAAGACCTCCACTAATTGAGAGTGAAGGATTTTGCTATTGAAAATAAAGATTTGAAACATATGTACGTGCTAAAGGTATAGATGTTTGGAACATTATTACTAAGGGCGATTATGTCCCATTCACACTAAGTGAGGATAGGAAAACTAGAATAATCGTGCTCGAGGAAAATTGATCCAAATAACATAAAACGGATGTAGGGAAAAACTACCAAGCTAAACTAGTCATATTTAACGTTTTACCAAGAAAAGAATATGAAAGAGTCTTTATGCTTAAAAATGCGAAGGAAATATGGGATAGTTTAATAGTTACTCATCAAGGAAATATGCAAGTCATTGAAAATAAAATTGAACTACTAGTAGATCAATATAAACAATTTGTTATATCGGATGATGAGAAAATTGATATTCCTTATTCTAGATTTAACAATATTTGTTCAAGTTTGAAAGATTTAGGTACTATTTACACGAACAAGCAATATGTTCGTAAATTCTTAAGAGCATTACCCTCCAAATGGAGACCTAAAGTGACATCAATTGATGAGTCAAAGGAATTGGAAAAATTGTCTCTTGATGAAATCATTGGAAATCTCAAAGTCCAAGAGGTCATTGATGTTAAAGCGAAGGGGTATAAAATACTATTAATTTTTACAAGGAAAATACTATTAAATACGATACAATTTTACACAAGTGATTTATTTATTTATAGAGTGGATATACCTAAATCTTTCTACAACACTTATAGGCAGTGTACCTAATCGTACAGTAGTGTAGTTTTCAGTAAGTCCGGTTCGTTCCACAGGGAGACTTAGCCAAGTTTAACGCTATATTTTTAACTTATAATTGTAAAAATACAAAAATATATATAAGTATTATTATTATTATAAAAGGGGGGTTTTACCGTTTAATGACCGGTTTGCCGATTTTAAAACTTTAGTCGCAGTTAAAACCTAATGTAAAATATTAAAAATAAATATAACTTAATTTAAAGTGTAAAGTAAATAATGATAATGAAATTGCGATAAATAAAAATGCGATAAATAAAATAACGGTAATAAAATTGAGATAATTAAAAGTGCAATTAAATATGAAATAAAGGAAATTAAATATGAAATAATGGAATTATGCTTATTTAAACTTCCGTAATCATGATGTTCGACGTGTTGTTTTTAGTTTATTACTATGGGTTAATTGTTCTTTATCCTGGATTATTCGATATGTCCATACGGATTTGCCCATAATAGTCCATCAGTCATAATCATAAAGTGCGAGAGTCTTTGTCAAATTATTCTTATTCCCGAAGTCAAATATTCCAACTAATTGGGGATTCGAATTGTAACAAGGTCTTAATACTTTGTTTAATGAATACACCAGGTTATCGACTGCGTGTAGTCCAAGGTTTTACTACTTTGTTAACAATTACACCAATTACCCTTGAATGTAATCCACCCCTCTTTCAACAAGTCTATTAACTATTAATCCAATCCCGTGTTCGGTAAAATGAACAATTATTGGTATTTATAGATATCCCGCCCACCGTACCCAGTCAAGTGTATGTGGTTATATATAAATAAATCAAATTTTAAGTCTATATATTAAATTAACGAGGTATCATTTAGTTAATATAAAACCCATTAATAGCCCATAGTCTAATTTCTACAAGTGTCGTTCTTTTATCCAAACCCCAATTATGGTACAAAGCCCAATTACCCAATTTTAATATTTAGCCCAACATCACGATTGCTTCAGCATTAAATAAGCATAATAATAACTTAGCTACGAGACATTAATTTAAAAAGGTTGAACATAACTTACAATGATTAATAATAGCGTAGCGTTACACGGACAGAATTTCGACTTACACCCTTACAACATTTGCTAACATACCCTTATTATTAGAATTTAAAATTAAAATTAAAATTATAATATAAATATAAATATATATACGTTGATAGATAGATGGAAAGGATATATGGATATATGATCACCAAACTGCGAAATTTATAGGCATGTGGCCAGCCACCTACTACCATGCGATCGCATGGAAAATGCTCTTCCAGGCCTTGCGATCGCATGGCCCCTTTTTCTAGCTCACATGAACTTGTTTCCTAGCTTGCCGACGGTTTTAAATATAATATATAAAATATAAATAATTTTAAGAATTATTTAAATATTATATTACATTTATGTGCATAGTTGACTAGTAATTTTTAGTCCGTTGCGTCGAGCGTTGAGAGTTGACTCTGGTCCCGGTTCCGGATTTTCGAACTTCCTTGCGTACAATTTAATATCTTGTATTTTGCGTTTCGAATCTTGTACTCTTGTTATTTTGAGACGTTTCTCATCAATAATTTGAACTACTTTGATTGTACTTTGTACTTTTGAGCTTTTTGGTCGTTTGCATCTTCAATTCGTCGAATCTGTATTTTGTCTTCACCTTTTATTATTTAAATGAATATTACTTGTAAATAGAACAATTGCAACTAAAAGCTTGTCTTTCTTGAGGGATAATGCTATGAAATATATGTTCGTTTTTAGCATTATCAAATATTCCCACACTTGAGCGTTGCTTGTCCTCAAGCAATATAGTCTTGAAATAAAAACATACTAGAATCACTTCTTTATTCTTCACACTTTGTACATCAGTGATTTCTATACGGCGGTATGAAAAATGGTAGTAACGATGTGGTTTACAGTCCCACATGACTATGAAAATTTAGATCCTTAAAGAAATTGGATCTTTATGAAAACATTTGATCTTTTGAAAATATGATCTAGCTTTTACCCTAGATAAGTTTTCCGGAATAACCCTTCACTGGTGTTTGCAAATTATTTTTGTGGGTTTTGTGGGTTTCAGATTTCAAAATTTTAGCTCAAAACTTGCGGTTTTGTGTCACCCACTTGCTAACCTTGTATTAGGAAAGCAACACGTCCAGTATACTTGCTCCGTATATTACCTTTCAATAAACTACCTTCCGGTTGTAAAGGAAAGCGTTGAACAAGCAACTGTTAAGGCAATGTCCCCTGACATGCTTTTAATTATGGTCTATAATGTGTCGGATGCAATTACTATCCTTTGTAGGAGCAATAGTAAAGCTCACCCTTATAATTTTTCGATCTGGCACAAGATCTTGTCTTCGACCATGCTATGCAACCACCGTTCTTACGGTTGACACCCGATTTGGTTCAGGTGACCTAATGAATTCCAGGTGAATTCCTAGGATTTTACGTTCAATGGTAATGAACGCATTAAAAATGGGTTTTCAGAAAACAAATCGGTTTGTAATTTGATCAAAATATTTTCTCGTTCAAGCTCGAGTTTAGATATTCTCGAATTCCATGAGTTTGTAATTCTCAATCTTTAAAGTCAATCTCAAGGATTGAGTAATATCAGGCTTAAAAGCTGATTTTTAATCTTTAAGGAGATTATCCTTACTGGGGGTCTGATTCATTAGTATTATCAAGCTAATTTTCACGGCGTCCTCCCCATTTTACGAGACAGATCCTCTCATGGTTAGGATAAGTCTGTCCACTTGGCGACCCTGTTTGATGCTGAGGTCCGTGGATTTCCAGCTGATTTTCGAGAAAACTTTTCAAGGTTTTTCGTAGACTCTACAACTGGTCTGGACGACAACTTCCTGACCTAAATCCAGAAGCGCGTGTCTTTTTCGGAAGACTTTACTTCCTTTTAATGATGGAATTGATTCATCGTGCAGATCCATCCTTCTTTCAAATATATTACAGTTTTCCGGGTAAAACAGTTAATTTTGTCCAAAACAAAAGTATCTTCAGTTATTAGTACAAAAATATGTGATATATGTTCAAAATAACTTGGTAAATTTTTCCCACACTTGGCTTTTATTTTCCTTTATTTGCCTTTTTATTATCCTCTATTCCATTTTAAATGAATTCTAACATTTTGGGTTGTTTATCAATTTATGTCCTTTCCGAGGTAACAATAATTTCGGTGTTAACACCTAGTTTTATCGTTCATAAATATGTATAAACATGATTTTGAGTTCATTTAATTGAAAATTTTGAAATTTTTTTACTAGAATTGGGTAGTCAGTATATAAGACTAGGGCTGTTCTTTATTATCAGAGAGCACTAGATTCTAATACAACTACTGCGTTACTAGTATTTCTAATGGTAACCAAGTGTATAAGTCAAAAATTTTAAAAATCCGAAAGAATTTAACCCCTTCCCACACTTAAGATCTTGCAATGCCCTCATTTGCAAGAAATCGGTAACAATTTAAATTATTGAGGGTGATTAGCGTAGAAAAATGATTAAATTTTACCAAAGTTTCCAAACATATTGGCGTTTGTTTGCTGAATGATAAATGGTGCACATCATTTGTTCATTCCGTCTTGTTGTTACATCACATTTATTTTTCATTTTGTCGTCAAAATCAGTAGCTTTTGCTGAACTTAATGCCAGTCTTTGAAAATGCGCTGTTTTACCCTGTTGTGTACAATTGACAATATACATACATACAAATATAAACATGCATGGTAATTTGAAATGGGACTTAAAATCCCACTTTCAAATCAAATATGAAATATTAGTACAAAATAATAAAAAATATCAAACAATACATTAATATATCACAATATCATATGTTTAAACATAAATAAATATCATAAAAAGATAAAAATCATAAAAATCACCAACGGAACTATATCAATCTGGATAGGGGTTCCAGTTCATGTCGTCATCTGGGTTCCATGGTTGGTGATAGGTGTACTGGTAGGCCTGGTTAGGGTCGTAGAGAGTATATGGTGGTCTCATCTCGGGCTGGTGTGGAGGATAGTAAGTGGGTCGGGTCGGTACGTAGTGATCCTGAGGTGACAGCCGGCTCATAATCTGACGCTGATGATAGTCCCATCTATCATGCTGTCGTTGCCTGGAATGTTCGTAATCATTCCGGGCCTGCCACTACTCCATCTGACTAAATCTCTCCCCGTTTGTCATATCTACCTCATCTACACGCTGGTAGACGTCAGTCATAGCCTCCCTAATGACATCCCTAATGTCATCTGCTTCCTCCATTTCCTCATCTGAAACTCTCTCTACCTGAGGATGACTACCTTCATAGGGTACTGGCTGGTTGCGTCTGCTCTTTAATACCTTAGCACCCTGATAGACCTTCAATCCTAAAGGCTCAACCTGTTCCCTATATTCCAAAAGTGGACCCCCTTGGTCCCTATCTACACCCAAATACTCTTCAATGAGAGTAACAAAAATACCTCCTCCTATAATCCCCCCTTCCTGTATTCCTTCCACCATTTTTGATAAATAAATACCAACACAGTAGGGGATATTAACAAAGCTTCTTGGGTCTCGAATACACTTTAGGTAAAATAAATCATGTAAGGTTATTTTCTCCTTGTTGTGACCTCTCTGTGTAATCGAGTTAGCCAAAAATCTATGAATTATACGAAGCTCGACTTTGTTAATATGTAAGTAGGAGTGTTTTCCTTCCAGTGTAAAAACATTATAGTTTGACATACGCCTCCAGACGGCGTTCGCGTCAAAATTCCTATCTACCCTTTCACCATGATAAATCAAATTCATACAATCGGGTAGTAGTAATTCACCAGGAGTTAAAATCTGTAATGCCCTGGCCATGTCCAG
The DNA here is from genome assembly GCF_046630445.1 of Rutidosis leptorrhynchoides. Taxonomy (NCBI): domain Eukaryota; kingdom Viridiplantae; phylum Streptophyta; class Magnoliopsida; order Asterales; family Asteraceae; genus Rutidosis; species Rutidosis leptorrhynchoides. The sequence goes on from NC_092337.1 coordinate 393,341,347, forward strand.
CATGGACATCCTGTACATCCTACGGCCAAGTATAAACCTAAGAAAACTTCTATCATCTAACCTATCTACATCTGCATTTAATGCTATAGTACTCATAAGCTCTATACACCATTCCTTATATACTGGTCTACGAATGGTGAATAAACGTTCCCAATCGTGAAAAGAAGTGCTGCCATACCTTTGGATCAAATGCTGCCTAACTGAGTTAGCAAGTTGGACCCTTTCCAAAGGATCCCAATCGATTACCCTCGGCACTTCTACATTTTTCGGTATCAGTTTGAATTTGTTACTTTGATATAATGGGTAATCTCTCCAGCTTCTATCGAATCTCAGATTAGGATGCAACGTGTGTTCAGGAATTGTTGGGTATTCTACTGGCGGATGTATCGGAAATACTATAAAGGCATCAATAAATTGTAGCGGATCATAATAAGGTATGTGTTGATCAGGTTGTTGTTGTGGTTCCTGTTATTGTTCTTGTTCGGGCTCGTATTGCATTTCTGGTTCAGGTTCTGGAGCAGGTCGTCTAGATGATGATGATGAACCTCCAGTTTCAGTATTAGTAAATCTTTGCAAAACACATTAAACACAAAATTTGTGCATCCAAATATGCATTAGTGTTAGCAAACTAACAAATTGAAACAATTACAATAACATGTTAAATCAAAATTAAACTTATATACATTTTCACAATTTTTACAATTCTACACTTTTTTAAATAAGCATATATGAAAATGTTTACAAAGTTCATAAGCATTTAACTCAAATAACATGTTAAACAGCCATTACTAGCAATTAAACAAGTCTCAAATGGCATTTACATCAATTTAATCAAGTTCATGAATTTTATACCTAAAAAGTCCACTTTAATTCTCAAAAATCATGTTTAGGATCAAAGTTTAGATCATTTAGCTACCTAAACATGTTACACTACTTAATTTAACAATAATTCATGACAAAAATCGGCCATAACCTGTTTATATCAAAAATCCCAAATTGCTCAAGAACACAAACCCTAAATTCCTAAGAATTTTGAAGTTTTTGGCTTCAAATCATGTTAAATAGCATCAATCTAGGTTATATATGCATAAAATACTAACAATTTAACTCTAATTACACTAGAAATTAACAAAATCAAATTAGGAAAAATATAGCTCAAGAACACTTAAAATCAAATTTAAAGAGGTTTAGGGTAGAAATTGTTACCCTTTTTGATAAAATCCTTATCAAATTCATGTTTAGAGTGGATTGTAGCAAGAAATTTGGTGAATTTTGGTGGAAAAATGATGAAATTTGAGAGGTTTTTGGAGAGTGCTCATGTTTTGTATGTGTGTGTTTTGTGGACAGAAGCAGCTCGACTGGGTTTTTGTTTCTGGGTTGTTTTTAGCCTCCATGCAAGCGCATGGAATTGCAGTTCAAAACCCATGCGATCGCATGGGTCTGCTATATATATATATATATATATATATATATATATATATATATATATATATATATATATATATATATATATATATATATATATATATATATATATATATATATATATATATATATATATATGAAACCTTTACTAATAAAACATATAATTAAATTAAATTTTAAAAATTTGTTTCTTTTTAGGATGAGGGCGTTTTGGAACGATGTCCTAGTCCATCCCTCGACAAAATTTTAAAATTTGTCATTTTTAAGCGCGGTTTTTAAAAGTAAAGATTTTTGGGGTTTTTAATGTTTTTGGCATACCTTAATTCAATAAGATTAAAAATAATGATAATAAAAGTTCTCTTCCCTCCCTTGGGTAGTGCAATTTCGGTTCAACGACCTAGTTTTCAACTCACGACGAATTTTAAAAATCAAATTTTTAACTTAACGAAATAAAGTAAATTTTTGTTTTTAAATTCACACCAAACTTAAATTTAAAATGCACAAAATTAAAAATTCATATTATTAAAATTTTAAAAATTCACACCAAAATTATATTATATTTTTGTTTTTATACATACAAACTTATATTAAAAATATTAATTTTTTAAATATTTACAATCTTAAATATATATTGATTTTAAAAAGTTTACAATAATAATTTAATATTAATTTTAAAAACAAAGTAAAAATAAAATTAAAAATCTTTTTTTTGGTCTTTTATCCCACTTTAATCAATCAAATATTATTAAAAATATACGCCCCTCTTTTCGGTAAAGTAATTTCGGCTATATTACCTAGTTTTACTCCTGACGAAATTTTAAAATATTTTGGGTTGATTGATTAAAGATATTTATACCTTAAGAATAAATGGTAAAATTCGCAGTGATGTAATAAATTTTTGTATGATATCAATAATTTTGGTTACGCATACCTAATTTTATTGAATACCAATTTAATACTTTATAGCGAACAATTTAGCGTTTATTATCAAAAGGTTAAAAGAAATAAAATAAAAATAAAAACTGTACATACTTACCTGTGAGATAGAATTCTCAGTGACCTGCTTTAGCCCACTCATAAGATAGTCGGACAAATTGGTTTTCCATAGCTACATAGGAATAACCTCGAGCATTCAACGATTTTTCTTCGAAACATATGAATGGTCCATCTCTGCATATAGTAACGAATTCGGTATTGGAATATGTCTGATTCGTCGAGCATTTTCCTTCGTGTGACCATTTTCTGCATTTGTGACATCTTTCAAGGTGTCGTGCTCTTCTTTTTGCTGCGAATTTTGATTTTCCTTTACCAAAATGTAACTTATTATGATCGTTTCTGAGTTCTTTTCTTACTCCGTACAATTTGGCTCTTATTACTGATGCCAGGTCACTCGGGAGTGTGTCATTATTACATTTAGTGATCAAAGCGTGTAGCATTAGACCATGGTTTAGTCCACAGGAAGTCTTCATCTCGTAAAACCTAAAAAAATAAAAATTCAGAATGGGGGGAGAAGACTAGTTCTTTAGGGTCTGCTAGGGAAAGACCATTCGGATTCCATTCTCGAGAACTACATGAAAACAGAAGATCTAACTCTAACAGAAATACATATTACCCTAAAAAGATTCGAACCTCCCCATACTTAGTTAGATGTGGTGTTGAAATTTTGATTAACGTTATTTTCAATTCTATCATCAACAACTTGTATATCTCTGACTTTTGCTTCAATCCATTTGTTGATTTCCTTCGTAACTTTCACAAATTCAACTAACATTGCCTTTTCTTTTGGCGATAAATTGGATACTAATCGGTTACATAACTTAAAGTTTCCCTTAATCTTAGCATCGTGAATCCGGTTACATACTAATTAGATACTAAACGGGTTCATCTAATTTCGTATCCTCAACGGGGTTCTTTGTGATTGGTTTATCACCATCCCTAAGTGTCATTCTACCTTCTCTTACTTCAATGAACGCCACGGTGGTTGCTAAAAATGGGCGACCTAAAATTAGAGGAATATCAAGGTTTTCCTCCATATTAATCACTATGAAGTTTGCAACAAAGGTCAAACTTCCCACGTTAACTAGTAAATTATTTGCTATTCCAATCGGATGTTTAATGGTTAGGTCAAATGATTGAACACCTATTTTGGTTGGTTTTAATTTACCCATACCTAATCTTTTGTATAAGGAAAGAGGCATAATATTTGCACTTGCTCCTAAATCTGCGAGTCCATTATATACAACACCATCATTAAGCAAGCAAGAAATGATAAATTCACCCAGGTCTCCTACTTTAGTAAGTCGAGTTGGTTTGTTAACCTTTTTTGGGTGTTATTTTCTTGGTTCTTTCACTTCTATTTGAACTTCTTTTTCTTCATTTCTTGGAATGAGAGGTTTGTACAAGAATTCTTCTTCATCACTCCAATTTGAATCCTCCCTAGTTTTCAATTTTGATTTTTCATATGTTGTTGATAACATATTTATGTTTTCATTTTGAAGGTTTTCTTGGGTGGTGAAATTATGATTGACTTCATTATCAACTTCCATCGGACCATGTATGTAATGTTTAACTCTGTGACCATTAACTTTAAATTCAATCTCATTTGAATTATTAACTCTATTGTTCCGTATGGGAAAACTCTTTTGACTATAAATGGTCTAGACCATCTTGATTTCAATTTTCCAGGAAATAGCTTGAATCGTGAATTGAAAAGAAGAACTCTGTCTCCTTCCTTAAATTCTTTTGAACTTTTAATCCTTTTATCATGCCATTTCTTCGTTCTTTCTTTATAGATTAACGAATTTTTGTATGCTTCATGTCTTAATTCTTCTAATTCGTTTAGTTGACTTAATCGTAAACGTCCAACTTCATGTAAATCAAGATTACATGTCTTTAAAGCCCAAAATGCTTTGTGTTCAATTTCTACTGGAAGATGACATGCTTTTCCGTAAACGAGTCTAAACGGTGTGGTTCTAATTGGAGTTTTGTAGGCTGTTCTAAAAGCCCAGAGTGCATCCTCCAATTTCATGGACCATTCCTTCGAATTTGATCCTACGGTTTTCTCTAGAATACGTTTTAATGCTCGGTTGGTATTTTCAACTTGTCCACTTGTTTGTGGATGATAAGCAGTGGAGATTTTATGAGTTACTCCATATCTTTTGAGAACTTTCTCAAGTTGATTATTACAAAAATGATTACCCCGATCACTTATTAAAGCTTTCGGTGTTCCAAACCTAGCAAAAAGACGTTTTAAAAAGTTGACTACAACTCGTGCATCATTAGTCGGGAGAGCTTGTGCTTCCGCCCATTTAGATACATAATCAATGGCAACGAGAATGTAGAGATTATTATGAGATTTTGGAAATGGACCCATAAAGTCAATACCCCAAATGTCAAATACTTCACATACTTGAATGAAGTTTTGTGGCATTTCATCACGTTGATTTATTTTTCCGGCCCTTTGACAAGCATAACAGGATTTGCAAAGAAGGTGTGCGTCTTTGAAAATTGTAGGCCAAAAGAATCCAGCATCGTAAACTTTTCTTGCTGTAAGTTGAGGCCCATAATGCCCTCCTGTTGATCCTGTGTGACAATGGTTTAAGATTTGACTGGCTTCATCTCCGAATACACATCGGCATATTATTCTATCGGGATAACTTTTAAACAAATGTGGATCTTCCCAGAAATAGTGTTTTATATCACTAAAGAATTTCTTTCGTTTTTGGTACGACAACCCTTTTTCAAGGAATCTACATACTAAGTAGTTTGCATAGTCTGCAAACCATGGAATTTCATTATAATCTATCTTTAATAGATATTCATCAGGAAAGTTGTCTTGTATGGCCGATTCATTCAGAACTTCTAATTCGGGATTTTCAAGACGAGAAAGATGATCAGCGGCGAGATTTTCTGCTCCCTTTTTTGTCTCGGATTTCAATATCGAACTCTTGTAAGAGTAAGATCCAACGGATTAATCTTGGTTTAGCATCTTGTTTTGAAAATAGGTATCTAAGAGCAGAATGGTCAGTATAGACCACCGTTTTTGCTAGAACGAGATATGAACGAAATTTGTCAAAAGCAAAGACAATAGCAAGGAGTTCTTTTTCAGTAGTTGTATAATTCGTTTGTGCTCCTTGTAACATTTTACTAGCATAATATATAGGTTGAAATCGTTTTTCAATCCTTTGTCCTAAAACGGCTCCCATTGCAAAATTACTTGCATCGCATATTAGTTTAAACGGTAGATTCTAATTTGGAGTTATCATGATCGGCGCATTAGTGAGTTTTTCTTTAAGAATATTAAAAGATTTGATGCATTCATCTGAAAAGATGAATGGAGCATCATTTTCTAGGAGTTTATTCATAGGAGTGGCAATTTTAGAAAAATCTTTTATGAAACGTCGGTAAAAACCGGCATGCCCTAGAAAACTCCTAACTCCTCTAACATTGGTGGGATGTGGAAGTTTAGCAATTACATCTACTTTAGCTCTATCCACTTCAATTCCTTCCTTTGAAATTTTATGACCAAGAATGATGCCTTCTTTAACCATGAAATGGCATTTCTCCCAATTAAGTACTAGATTTGATTGTTCGCATCTAATAAGCATTCGTTCAAGATTAACTAGACATGATTCAAATGTATCACCGAAGACTGAAAAGTCATCCATGAATACTTCCATGCATTCTTCTATCATGTCGTGAAAAATTGGATCATGCACCTTTGAAAGGTTGCAGGGGCGCTGCAAAGTCCAAATGGCATGCGTTTGTAAGCAAAAGTACCATAAGGGTACGTGAATGTGGTTTTTTCTTGGTCCTCGGGTGCTATTGGAATTTGAAAGTATCCGGAAAAACCATCAAGAAAACAATAGTAACTATTTCCGGCTAATCTTTCCAACATTTGATCAATGAAAGGTAAGGGAAAGTGATCTTTTCTGGTGGCGTCATTTAATTTTCTATAATCAATACAAACTCGCCATCATGTTACAGTCCTAGTAGGAATAAGCTCATTTTTCTCATTTGTGATGACAGTCATGCCACCCTTCTTAGGCACGCATTGAACTGGGCTTACCTATGGACTATCAGAGATTGGATAAATTAAACCTGCATCAAGCAGTTTAATAATTTCTTTCTTAACAACATCTTGCATATTAGGATTTAGTCTTTGTTGGCGTTGCACATACATTTTATGACCTTCTTCCTTAAGGATTTTATGTGTGCAATACGAAGGACTTATTCCTTTAATATCATGAATCTTCCATGCAATAGCTGGTTTATGAGCTTTTAGCACAGTAATGAGTTGAGATTTTTCATTTTCAGTAAGAGAAGACGATATTATTACAGGTAATTCAGAGTCACCATGTAAATAATCATATTCCAAATGGTTTGGAAGTGGCTTTAACTCTAATGTCGGTGGTTCTTCTATCGATGATTTATATCGATATCTGTCTTCCTCTTTTAGCATTTGAATTTCTTTTATTGTTGGTTCATAGCCATTAGCCATAAGTGTAGCTAACATTTCAGTTTCATCAATTGGTTCAGTTCCTTCTCCTAAAGAACATTCTTCTGTTCCTTGTAATTCTGGAAATTCTTCTAACAATTCTGCATGTGAATCTATAGTTTGAATATAATAACATGTATCATCTGCAGATTGCGGTTGTTGCATGGCTCTATCAACAGAAAAGGTTACACTCTCGTCCTCTATACTTAGGGTCAGTTTCTTACCGAACACGTCTATTATTGCTTTAGCCGTGTTTAATAATGGTCTTCCTAATATGAGAGGAACTCGAGAATCTTCTTCCATGTCCAGAATAACAAAATCTACTGGAAATACTAAAGTACCAACTTTAACTAGCATGTTCTCCATTATCCCTCTAGGATATTTTACTGATCGATCGGCTAGTTGTATGCTTATTTGTGTTGGTTTCAATTCTCCAAGGTCTATTTTAGCGTATAGTGAATACGACATTAGATTTATACTAGCACCTAAGTCTGCCAATGCTTCTATTAAACTAAGACTTCCCAGAAAACATGGAATTATGAAACTTCCTGGATCTGATAATTTTTCTGGTATCTTATTCAACAGCACTGCAGAACAATTAGCATTCATTGTAACAGCCGAGAGTTCTTCCATTTTCTTTCTATTAGTGATTAGATCTTTCAGAAATTTAGCATATCTAGGCATTCCTGAAATTACATCAATGAAAGGAAGATTAACATTTATCTATTTAAACATATCCAAGAATTTGGATTGCTCGGCTTCAAGTCTCTCTTTTCTCATTTTACTCGGGTAAGGAAGTGGTGGTTAGTATGGTTTAACATAAGGTTTAGCTTTAACTGTGTTATCTTCATTAACCTTTTCAACTACCAGTTCTGTTTCCTTATCTTGCTCAGACTGTGGTTCTTGTGGAGTAGGAATAGCTTCATCAGAAATTACAGGTATTTCAGGTGGTTTAAGTATAACACCACTTCTTGTGGTAATGGCTTTAGCTGTTTCATTCCGGGGGTTAGCATTAGTATCGCTAGGTAAACTTCCCGGTTTTCTTTCACCTATCAAACTTGCTAGGTTGCTCACTTCTTGTTCAAGATTTTGAATAGAAGCTTGTTGATTTCTAAATGCTTGAGCATTTTGTTCATTGGTTTGTTTCTGAGATGTGAAAAATTGAGTTTGAGATTCAACTAGCTTCGACATCATATCTTCAAAATTTGGCTTTTTATCGTCGGTTTGTGGTGGTTTGTTTTAAATAATAGGTCTTTGCTGATTGTAAGTATTGTTGGATACTTGTTGATTGCTAGGACCTTGTTGGTTGTTATATGGAATATTCCGGTTATAATTCTGGTTTTGATTGTAGATTGGTCTTGGTGGTTGATAATTATTCTGATAATTATTTCCAGGCCTTTGGTTCATGTATGAAACATTCTCTCTTTATTCCATTGTTTGTTTAATACTGAGACAATCTTTTGTCAAATGTGGTCCTCCACACTGCTCACAACTAATTCTTATTGAGTGAATATCCTTAGTCATATTTTCCATTCGTCTCTCGACAACATCTATCTTTGTGGAAATAGAATCAAAGTCATGGCTAGAATCGGCTCTAGCTGCTTTAGATGATCTAACGATATCTTTTTCTTGATGCCACTCATGTGAGTGGGAAGCAGTGTTATCAATAATTTTGTAAGCATCAGTTGCGGTTTTCTTCATAATGGAACCACTAGCTGCTATATCTATGTCTTTCCTTGTAGTGATGTCGCATCCTTGGTAGAATATTTGTACTATTTAACAAGTGTCTAAACCATGTTGCGGACATCCTCTCAATAACTTTCCAAATCTTGTCCACGCCTCATATAGAGTTTCATTTGGCTTTTGCGTGAACGTAACAATTTCCCCTTGAAGTCTTACGGCTTTAGATGCCGGAAAGAATTGTTTAAGAAATTTTTCAACTAAAACGTCCCATGTATCAATCGCCCCTTCAGGTAACGATTCTAACCAATCTTTGGCTTCTCCCTTAAAAGTCCAGGGAAATAACATGAGATATATCTGTTCATCCTCCACTTCTCGGATTTTAAAAAGTGTACAGATCCTATTAAAGGTTCAAAGATGTTCATTTGGATCTTCCTTCGGCGCACCACTAAATTGGCATTGATTAGTTACCATGTGTAGGATTTGTCCCTTGATTTCATAATCTGGCGCATTAATGTCAGGTTGAGTAATTGTGTGACCTTGGCCAGTGCGTTTAGCTCTCATTCGGTCTTCCATATTTAGAGGTTCCAGATTTTCCATGATTGAATTTGTTGAATCTGAATCACTATAGGATTATGATTTAATGGTTGTTTCCTCGACAAATTCTGTTTGAATGATTGGTGGTTCCGGAGGAAAGATTAATAGTTCAGGATCTCTGAATTGTCCCTGAATATCCTCCGGATTCTCAATTGTGAGGTCGGATTCAAAAAATGGATTATCGGAAATTTGAATTGGAGTACTTGGTTGACTGGATGACGATTCTAAAGAAAAATCAACGGCGACAATATTTGTTAGATGTCTTGATCGAGTTACAGGTAGTGAACGTACAAAAGGTGGTGAACCTTTTGCTCGGTGCATTCACTGAATATACTATTAGTTATAAAAGATAAAAATTATATAAGTTATCAAAATAATAGACTTTTCTGCTTTTGCCCACGTTTCGAATAGCCAATAGATGCAGCAGGGAGCCAGAACCCTTTAAATCTGAAGCTCACAACTCAGCCACTAACAAATCCAACTATTACTACGAAACAGAAAATTTGGATGTCTATCAATTCTACCGCTTAAAATAATTTTTCGTTGAAATTTTAGAGAAGAAATAGAAAATTAAAATTCTAAGTCCTAAAAACTAGAGCGGCAAAAAATAAGAAAGAAAAAGAGCGCGTCGAAAAACGTCGAAAAATAAAAGGTCGAAAAAAATAATAGGCATCAAAAAATAAAAATAAGAAAGTATCGCGTCGAAACTTAAAAGGAACTAAAAACTAAGAATTAAAAGTTGCGTCTAAAAATATTAAAGCTTACAAGAAATACTATATCCCAAATGGCAATAACTTAAAAAAGTACTAAAATATAAAAACGGCGTTGCAAAATTCTAAAGCACCTAAATCTTAGTCTAAAGAAAAAGCACTTAAGGGATTTTACGGCAAAACCTAAAAATCTAGAAATAAAAATAACTATGGCAAAAACTATGACTTAAAACTAAATACGAGCGAAAAATATAAATATTACGCTAAAACAAACAAAAAGATACAAAATATAAAAAAATAATCTTAAAGTTGCAAAAAGTACAATTTTTATAAAAATATTATTTTTATATTATTATTTTATAAAACTATTAATTTTTATAATTTATTAAAACTAATTAAACTAAATAATACAAATTAATAATAAAAACTAAACTAATTAATTAAATAAACAACCCTAATTAGGGTTTTAATTATAATAATTAAAATATACTCCGTAATTAATGCAGAATTAGGTCAAGTCTGGCGTGTCAGTGCTACTCATGCGATCGCATGAGATATACACCTCTGGGCCATGCGATCGCATGGCTATTGGATCCGGGCCAAGATCTGGGCTGCTACAGTGATCGGGCCGAGTGTTTTTTCTCTTTTTTTTCTGTTTTAATTTTTTGTTCTAAAATTTATAAAAAGTATTTATATAAATTAAATAAAACTTATATTTTTACAAACTAAAAATAGAAATAGAAATATTTTATATTTTTGAACAACTCTTAAATATATATATATTTTGTTTTTCTTTTTATATTTTTGTATATATATATTTTTTTAAAAACGAATATTTTTAATAAAAACTTAATAAAACTCTAATAAAATCTCTTTTTTTTATATAGCGTTTCGCTTCCGGCGTTTATGTTGTTCCCCGGCAGCGGCGCTAAAAATACTTGATGTTAAAGCGAAGGGGTATAAAAAATACTATTAATTTTTACAAGGAAAATACTATTAAATACGATACAATTTTACACAAGTGATTTATTTATTTATAGAGTGGATATACCTAAACCTTGCTACAACACTTATAGGTAGTGTACATAATCGTACAGTAGTGTAGTTTTCAGTAAGTCCGGTTCGTTCCACAGGGAGACTTAGCCAAGTTTAACGCTATATTTTTAACTTATAATTGTAAAAATACAAAAATATATATAAGTATTATTATTATTATAAAAGGGGGTTTTTACCATTTAATGACCGGTTTGTCGATTTTAAAACTTTAGTCGCAGTTAAAACCTAATGTAAAATATTAAAAATAAATATAACTTAATTTAAAGCGTAAAGTAAATAATGATAATAAAATTGCGATAAATAAAAATGCGATAAATAAAGTAACGGTAATAAAATTGCGATAATTAAAAGTGCAATTAAATATGAAATAAAGGAAATTAAATAGGAAATAAAGGAATTATCCTTATTTAAACTTCCGTAATCATGATGTTCGACGTGTTGTTTTTAGTTTATTACTATAGGTTAATTGTTCTTTGTCCTGGATTATTCGATATGTCTATACGGATTTGTCCATAATAGTCCATCAGTCATAATCATAAAGTGCGAGAGTCTTCGTCAAATTATTCTTATTCCCGAAGTCAAATATTCCAACTAATTGGGGATTCGAATTGTAACAAGGTCTTAATACTTTGTATTATCGACTGCGTGTAGTCCAAGGTTTTACTACTTTGTTAACAATTACACCAATTACCCTTGAATGTAATCCACCCCTGTTTCAACAAGTCTATTAACTATTAATTCAATCCCGTGTCTGGTAAAATGAACAATTATTGGTATTTATAGATATCCCGCCCACCGTACCCAGTCAAGCGTATGTGGTTATATATAAATACGTCAAATTATAAGTCTATATATTAAATTAACGAGGTATCATTTAGTTAATATAAAACCCATTAATAGCCCATAGTCTAATTTCCACAAGTGTCGTTCTTTTATCCAAACCCCAATTATGGTACAAAGCCCAATTACCCAATTTTAATATTTATCCCAACATCATGATTACTTCGGCATTAAATAAGAATAATAATAACTTAGCTACGAGACATTAATTTAAAAAGGTTGAACATAACTTACAATGATTAATAATAGCGTAGCGTTACACGGACAGAATTTCGACTTACACTCTTACAACATTCGCTAACATACCCTTATTATTAGAATGTAAAATTAAAATTAAAATTATAATATAAATATAAATATATATACGTTGTTAGATAGATGGAAAGGATATATGGATATATGATCACCAAACTGCGAAATTTATAGGCATGTGGCCAGCCACCTACTGCCATGCGATCACATGGAAAATGCTCTTCCAGGCCATGCGATCGCATGACCCCTTTTTCCAGCTCACATGAACTTGTTTCCTAGCTTGCCGACGGTTTTAAATATAATATATAATATATAAATAATTTTAAGAATTATTTAAATATTATATTATATTTATGTGCATAGTTGACTCGTAATTTTTAGTCCGTTGCATCGAGCGTTGAGAGTTGACTCTGGTCCCGGTTTTGGATTTTCGAACGTCCTTACGTACAATTTAATATCTTGTATTTTGCGTTTCGCGTCTTGTACTCTTGTAATTTTGAGACGTTTCTCATCAATAATTTGAACCACTTTGATTGTACTTTGTACTTTTGAGCTTTTTGGTCGTTTGCGTCTTCAATTCGTCGAATCTGTATTTTGTTTTCACCTTTTATTATTTAAACGAATATTACTTGTAAATAGAACAATTGCAACTAAAAGCTTGTCTTTCTTGAGGGATAATGCTATGAAATATATGTTTGTTTTTAGCATTATCAGTCATCATAGACAAGGATGAAGAAGCGAACAAAGTAAAGAAAGAAAAGAATAAGTCAATTACTTTGAAAGCCAAAGCAAGTGAAGAAGGTGAATGTGAGAGGATGAAGAAGAAATTCTAAATGACGATGAACAACTTGCATTTATTGTTCGATCGTTCAAGAAGTTCTACCGAATACCCGGAAATCATGTCCGAACCCCAACGGACTCAAAGATGGCACCTTTTGATTCAAAAAATAAGTTCGTAAGGAAATATTTTAGAAGTGGTTATCCAAATCATTTAATAAGTGAATGTCCTAAAAGAAAGAATGAGAAAGCCTTTCTTGGAGGTGCATGGGACGATGAAGAGAACGAGACACAAGAAGAAGGAAATGAAACATGTCTCATGGCCATTGATGCTTCGAGCTCGGAAAGAGATGATGAAGCTTGTCTAGTCGGACAAATCGACAATGAGGTTTGCCTAAATGGCATTGTACAAGAAGAAGATTCGATAATTGATAGTGGATGTACAACGCACATGATGGGGAACAAAGACTTCTTCACAAGGTACAAAGTACATATTGGTGGTGATGTAATCTTTGGCGACGACGTACGAGGTAAAATCGTCGGTAAAGGTAACATCACTAATTCTAAAATTACACTTGAAGATGTCTTGCATATTAAGAATCTAGGTTTTAATTTGCTAAATGTTGGCAAAATATGTGATAACGATTATAACACGACATTCACTAAATTATCTTCACATATAACCAAAGATGGTAAAAATGTTATAAATGGAATTAGGAAAAAGGGCCTTTACACATGTAAATTAAATGAATTTAAACATTTAGATATTTGTCTCACTTTCATTCATGACACCTCCACTTTGTGGCATAGGAGACTTGGGCATGCTAATATGAAATTAATTCACAACATATCTTCTAAAGAAATGGTTAGAGATTTACCCAAGCTAAAATATGAAAGTCATTTTTAATGATGCATGTAAAGTAGGAAAACAAGTCCATGCTAGTCATAAACCTAAGAACTTCAAAAGATATATAGAACTCTTACACATGGATTTGTTTGGTCCATCATCCGTTCAAAGCTATGGTGGGAATTTCTACACCCTAGTAATCATTGATGATTTTTCTAGATATACATGGACACTTTTTCTAAAACACAAAATGAAGCTTTTGAAAGATTCGTAATTTTTGCTACAAAAATACAAAACTTGCTTGGGTTTACAATTGTCACCATACGAACGGATCATGGAAGAGAATTTGATAATGATGCCCAATTTCGAGTCTTTTGTGATTTACATGGAATTTCTCATAATTTCTCGGCTCCTCGCACTCCCCAATCAAAAGGGGTTATTGAAAGGAAAAAACCGAAATCTTCAAGAAATGAGTAGAACAATGTTGAATGAACAATCAATCCCTCAAAAATTTTGGTGTAAAGCGGTCGCAACCTCTACGTATATTCAAAATAGAGTCTTAATTAGACCTTTAATGGATAAAAACACCCTATGAAATTCTAAATGGTAGGAAACCCACCGTAAGTCATCCTAGGGTATTTGGATGTAAATGTTTCATCTTAAACAAAAAATAATACCTAACTAAGTTTGAACTTAAAGCCTATGAAGGAGTATTCCTAGGATATTCTTTAGAAAGCAAAGCCTATAGGGTTCTAAACAAGTACACTAATGTCATAGAAGAATCATTAGATGTCACCTTTGATGAAACACCTCCACCTAAGTCCAAACCGCTTGTAGATGATGATGTGATCGAGCAAGAAGCCATTGTGACTAGCGCAAACCAAAATGAGTCCAAAGAAGTCGAAGAAACCAATGAGAAAGAATCTCACTTGGAAAACGATCATAGCAAAGATAACTTAGAACCCACAATGGACCTTAAACATATTAAGGATCATCCAATAGAATAAGTCATAGGAGATATCAACACTAGAACTACACGATCACAAATCTTCAATCTAGTTGCAAACTATACATTCATCTCTCAATTAGAACCCAAAAATGTCAAAGAAGCTTAATTAGATGAAAGTTGGGTAGAAACCATGCAAGAGGAATTAAACCAATTCAAAAGGAGTGATGTATGAGATTTGGTTCCCTTACCATGTGAACAAAATATTATAGGAACCAAATGGGTATATAGAAATAAACTAGATGAAGATGGGAAGGTTGTTAGAAACAAAGCTAGATTGGTTGCACAAGGGTATAGTCAACAAGAAGGAATCGAATATGATGAAACCTCTGCCCCTGTAGCTAGACTAGAGTCCATTAGAATAATTCTTGGATATGCATGTGCTAATAACTTAAAACTATATCAAATGGATGTCAAAAGTTCTTTTCTAAATGATGTCATAAATGAAGAAGTATACATGTCACAACCCCCGGGCTTTGAAGACTTTGAAAAACCGTATCATGTGTTTAAACTTAAGAAAGCCCTATATGGACTCAAACAAGCGCCTAGAGCTTTGTATGTGAGACTTAAAACCTTCCTTATTAATCATGGATATGAAATGGGAAAAATTGATAATACACTATTTGTCAAAAAGCATGGAAATGATTTGGTCATTGTTCAAATATACGTTGATGATATTGTATTTGGTTCTACTACAGAGTCTTTTAGCAATGAGTTTTCTAAGTTAATGCATGATGAGTTTGAAATGAGCATGATGGGTGAACTCAAGTTCTTTCTCGGACTTCATATTAAGCAACTAGAAGATGGAACGTTCATCAATCAACAAAAGTATATTCATGATATGTTCAAAAAGTTTGGAATGGAAAACTCAAAACCTACAGCCACCAATGTCAAGCTTACTCTTGAAAGAGATGGAGATTCATTCGATAGCACCAAGTATAGTGAAATGATTGGATCTCTTCTATACTTAACGGCAATCCGACTCGATATTATGTATAGCGTGTGCTTGTGTACAAGATTCCAAGAGAATCCCAAAATGTCTCACGTAGAACAGGTCAAACGAATCTTTAGATTTTTGAAAGGTACCATGCACCTTGGTCTATGGTATCCAAAGTTCACCGGTGTTGACATTATGTGCTTTGCAGATTCCGACCATGGGGGATCGTTGATTGATCGAAAGAGCACAAGTGGTGTATGTGCATTTGTCGGGCTTTGCTTAACATCATGGTTCTCTAAGAAGCAAACATCCATCGCACTATCTACTACTGAAGCGGAATATGTTGTCGTGGGAAGAGCATGAGCGCAAGTGCTATGGATGAAACAAACCTTCATCGATTACGGTATCATCTCTTCTAAAATACCTATTTGTTGTGATAATAAGAGTGCTATAGACCTATCTAAAAATCAAATATTACACTCTAGGACTAAACACATAGACATTAAGCACCAATTTTTACGTGATCATGTCCAAATAGGAAATATTGTGATTGATAAGGTAGACTCCTTAGAAAATATTGCTGATATCTCTACTAAACCCTTAAAAAGGAGACCTTAACTCTACTTAGGAATGGGTTGGGTATGATGGAACTTGTGCCTTAATTGAACCTACTGAAGATGTGTGGTCGAACCACAGTCGACCGTGGAGTCAACCGCACAATAGCTGACGACTATTTTGTCCTTTTCCTCACCATCTTTATTATCTAAACTACTTTTTCACCAACCCCACTGAAATGTCCCGTTCATATTGATTATAAATGTTCCATATTAATTGATTTCGTTGCGAGGTTTTGACCTCTATATGAGACGTTTTTCAAAGACTGCATTCATTTTTAAAACAACCATAACCTTTATTTTATCAATAAAGGTTTTAAAAAAATATTACGTAGATTATCAAATAATGATAATCTAAAATATACTGTTTACACACGACCATTACATAATGGTTTACAATAGAAATATATTACATCGACATATGTTTCTTGAATGAAGTTTTTAAACAATATCATACAAACATGGACTCCAAATCTTGTCCTTATTTTAGTATGCAACAGCGGAAGCTCTTAATATTCACCTGAGAATAAACATGCTTTAAACGTCAACAAAAATGTTGTTGAGTTATAGGTTTAACCTATATATATCAAATCGTAACAATAGACCACAAGATTTCATATTTTAATACACATCCCATACATAGAGATAAAAATCATTCATATGGTGAACACCTGGTAACCGACATTAACAAGATGCATATATAAGAATATCCCCATCATTCCGGGACACCCTTCGGATATGATATAAATTTCGAAGTACTAAAGCATCTAGTACTTTGGTTGGGGTTTGTTAGGCCCAATAGATCTATCTTTAGGATTCGCGTCAATTAGGGTGTCTGTTTCCTAATTCTTAGATTACCAGACTCAATAAAAAGGGGCATATTCGATTTCGATAATTCAACCATAGAATGTAGTTTCACTTACTTGTGTCTATTTTGTAAATCATTTATAAAACCTGCATGTATTCTCATCCCAAAAATATTAGATTTTAAAAATGGGACTATAACTCACTTTCACAGATTTTTACTTCGTCGGGAAGTAAGACTTGGCCACTGGTCGATTCACGAACCTATAACAAATATGTACATATATATCAAAGTATGTTCAAAATATATTTACAACACTTTTAATACATTTTGATGTTTTAAGTTTATTAAGTCAGCTGTCCTTGTTAGTAACCTACAACTAGTTGTCCATAATTAGATGTATAGAAATAAATCGATATATATATTATCTTGAATCAATCCACGACCCAGTGTATACATGTCTCAGGCTAGTTCATAACTCAAACTATATATATTTTTGGAATCAACTTCAAACCTGTATAGCTAACTCCAACATTACTGCATATAGAGTGTCTATGGTTGTTCCAAATAATATATATAGATGGGTCGATATGATATGTCAAAACATTTGCATACGGGTCTATGGTATCCCAAGATTACATAATATATTAGAATACATGTATAATACAGTATAAGTTAGCTAGGATATGATTAATATAGATTTGTTACCAATTTTCACGTAGCTACAACAAGCAAAAATAACCAATCTTGTTTTACCCATAACTTCTTCATTTTAAATCCGTTTTGAGTGAATCAAATTGCTATGGTTTCATATTGAACTTAACTTTATGAATCTATACAGAAAAAGTATAAGTTTATAGTCGGAATTACAGGTTACAAGTCGTTTTTGTAAAGGTAGTCATTTCAGTCGAAAGAACGACGTCTAGATGACCATTTTGGAAAACATACTTCCACTTTGAGTTTAACCATGATTTTTGGATATAGTTTCATGTTCATAAGAAAAATAATTTTTTCAGAAGAACAACTTTTAAATCAAAGTTTATCATAGTTTTTAATTAACTACCCCAAAACCGCCTGCGGTGTTACTACAACGGCGTATATCCGGTTTTACGGTGTTTTTCATGTTTTCCGGTTTTAAATCATTAAGCTAGCATATCATATAGATATAGAACATGTGTTTATTTTATTTTAAAAGTCAAGTTAGAAGGATTAACTTTTGTTTGCGAACAAGTTTAGAATTAACTAAACTATGTTCTAGTGATTTCAAGTTTAAACCTTCGAATAAGATAGCTTTATATGTATGAATCGAATGATGTTATGAACATCATTACTACCTCAAGTTTTGTGGATAAACCTACTGGAAAAGAGACAAATGGATCTAGCTTCAAAGGATCTTGGATGGCTTGAAAGTTCTTGAAGTAGAATCATGACACGAAAACAAGTTCAAGTAAGATTTCCACTCGAAATAAGATTGTTATAGTTATAGAAATTGAATCAAAGTTTGAATATGAGTACTACCTTATATTAGAAAGATATTTTACTGTAAATAAGAAAGATTTCTTGAGGTTGGATGATCACTGTACAAGATTGGAAGTAAGCTAGCAATCTTGGAAGTATTCTTGATTTTATGAAACTAGAACTTGTAGAATTTATGAAGAACACTTAGAACTTGAAGATAGAACTTGAGAGAGATCAATTAGATGAAGAAAATTGAAGAATGAAAGTGTTTTTAGGTGTTTTTGGTTGTTGGTGTATGGATTAGATATAAAGGATATGTAATTTTGTTTTCATGTAAATAAGTCATGAATGATTACTCATATTTTTGTAATTTTATGAGATATTTCATGCTAGTTGCCAAATGATGGTTCCCACATGTGTTAGGTGACTCACATGGGCTACTAAGAGCTTATCATTAGAGTGTAT
The DNA here is from genome assembly GCF_046630445.1 of Rutidosis leptorrhynchoides. Lineage (NCBI taxonomy): Eukaryota > Viridiplantae > Streptophyta > Magnoliopsida > Asterales > Asteraceae > Rutidosis > Rutidosis leptorrhynchoides. Next base: position 393,360,313 of record NC_092337.1, read on the forward strand.
ATACCAATAGTACATACATCTAAAAGCTGTGTATTGTACGAGTACGAATACGGGTGCATACGAGTAGAATTGTTGATGAAACTGAACGAGGATGTAATTGTAAGCATTTTTGTTAAGTAGAAGTATTTTGATAAGTGTCTTGAATTCTTTCAAAAGTGTATGAATACATATTAAAACACTACATGTATATACATTTTAACTGGGTCGTTAAGTCATCGTTAGTCGTTACATGTAAGTGTTGTTTTGAAACCTTTAGGTTAACGATCTTGTTAAATGTTGTTAACCCAATGTTTATAATATCAAATGAGATTTTAAATTATTATATTATCATGATATTATGATGTACGAATATCTCTTAATATGATATATATACATTAAAATGTCGTTACAACGATAATCGTTACATATATGTCTCGTTTCAAAATCATTAAGTTAGTAGTCTTGTTTTTACATATGTAGTTCATTGTTAATATACTTAATGATATGTTTACTTATCATAATATCATGTTAACTATATATATAACCATATATATGTCATCATATAGTTTTTACAAGTTTTAACATTCGTGAATCACCGGTCAACTTGGGTGGTCAATTGTCTATATGAAACCTATTTCAATTAATCAAGTCTTAACAAGTTTGATTGCTTAATGAAAGGACCCGTTCATATACATTATAAACGATTCACAATAGTTGATTACATCGCGAGGCATTTGACCTCTATATGATACATTTTACAAAAATTGCATTCGTTTTTAAAAGACAAACTTTCTTTACAACGAAAGTTGACGGCATGCACACCATTTCATAATACATCCAACTATAATTGGCTTAATAATAATGTTGATGAACTCAATTACTCGAATGCAACGTCTTTCAAAATATGCCATGAATGACTCCAAGTAATATCCTTAAAATGAGCTAATGCACAGCGGAAGATTTCTTTAATACCTGAGAATAAACATGCTTTAAAGTGTCAACCAAAAGGTTGGTGAGTTCACAGGTTTATCATAACAATCATTTCAATATATTAATAGACCACAAGATTTCCGTTTATAAATATATGTACACTCGCAAGTGTATAAAAGTATTCTATAAGTTGTAGGCACCCGGTAACAAGACTTAACGTTCATGTTTTACCCTCTGAAGTACACCAGATCAGGTGTGTTTAAAATAACCCCGAAGTACTAAAGCATCCCATAGTCAGGATGGGGTTTGTCAGGCCCAATAGATCTATCTTTAGGATTCGCGCCTACCGTACATAGACAAGTAGTTTAATGTTACCAAGCTAAGGGTATATTTCTGGTTTAAACCCACATAGAATTAGTTTTAGTACTTGTGCCTATTTCGTAAAACATTTATAAAACAGCGCATGTATTCTCAGCCCAAAAATATATATAAAAAGGGAGTAATGAAACTCACAATACTGTATTTCGTAGTAAAAATACATATAACGTCATTTAATTAGTGCAAGGTTGGCCTCGGATTCACGAACGTATCAATATTGAGATTCAATATTGCAGGAAAGTACGTAGACGTAACGGAGATGATAAACACTAGATTGACCTCACGAGCATACCCATGAACCATACCCATCACCTCCATAGCTATAACCCATAATTTCCTTAGCTTCGACTCATTCAAAAAAACTATTTTGAAATCACTCGGACAGCACTCCGTCGTAATATTTTATGTATACTAATAATATCTTGAAATAATACAGAGCAAATATATATATATATATATATATATATATATATATATATATATATATATATATATATATATATATATATATCAATTGAGAGAGTTTAGAGAAATATATTTTCAAGTTTCTATGAAATAATGAAACCTATTGAATTCTATTTATAATAGATTTTTGAATTATAAAAGTGAATTTTTAAAGTATGAATTATTAAAGTGAATTATTAAAGTATGAATTATTAAAGTATGAATTATTAAAGTGAATTATTAAAGTGAATTATTAAAGTATGAATTATTAAAGTTAAAGTAAAGTAAAAGTAAAGTAAAGGTAAAGTTAAAGTATAGTAAAAGTATAAAAAACTATGTATGTATAATACGCGTATAAATATATATAATATTAATTTAAATCGTTATATATATTTAATGAAATAAAATATAAATATCGTTATATTTATTATACTGGTTAAGTAATGAGTTGTCAAAAGTGATTCTAGATATTTATAAAAGTTATATACGTTTTAATAATAAAGTTCTTTTTAAACTGAAAACGTCTTTGTACGTTTGAAAATAGATTAATAGAATATTATGGAAACCAATTCTCCACTAACTTTTGTAAATGACACTTTTTATTTTTATTTATAAATAGCTTTACAAATTATTCTGAATATCGTTAAGAGGAATAGATTTTCTCAAATCATAGTGGACCTCTCAACAGAGACTTGTAATCATAATTCAATGTTTCTGATAATTCAATCATTTAATATAATTTTTTTGTCGAAAATCATATTGAAACAAATACGTTCGTGTAAAGTATTATACGTTTAATACTTTATTAATATTCTCAAGTTATAATATATATATACATATACATATCTATTTATATATAACGGTTCGTGATTCGTCGGAATTTGGTCGAGGTTATAATAAATGTATGAACACAGTTTAAAATTCTTGAGATTTAACTTAACAAACTTTGCTTATCGTGTCTGAATAATATAAAGATTAATGTTTAAATTTGGTCGGAAATTTCTGGGTCGTCACAGTACCTACCCGTTAAAGAAATTTCGTCCTCGAAATTTGATAGAGATCGTCATGACTAACAATGAGAATGTTATTATAACGATTATAGAGTTTTATCATGTTCAAGAAGAATGGATAAAATAATTCGATTACTCGAAGCGTATGAGTGAAGTTATCATAAATGAATGAAATAAGATATTAGTGATTCGTCGTATCTTTTGACGTCATCACGATTGATCTCCGAAAAGAAAATCTTTGTAATCTATATTGGATTTGATTATTCAGCGATTAAGGAAATTATGATCCTCTTCGAATTAATGCGATAATCCATTTTGATTTCTCTGTCGGATATTTCACTATAAATCCACCTCATTTGTTTTCTTACAACTCACACCTTCTCAACTCATATTTTAAAGTATTTGTCAATATGCTTCATCCAGTGCTGATTCTTGATATACTCCTCACTTTCATATCTGTCGCTCTTCTTTTTCATCTGCCTCCGGAAGAATCTATTTACTTCTACTATACTCTTGGTTTTATAGTGTTTTTAGTTCTCCCGTGTCTTTATATTGCTATATGCATTGATATATATGGTTTGTGATTTCTGAGTTGTTGTTGGGTTTTATATCTTCCCTTATATTTCAAAGTCCTTGCTTCTTCTATAATCATTGTCATCCACAGTTAATGCTCTCTTCTATTTTCTATGATTTATACTCCCATTTCTAGTTCAGAGCTTTGTCCTTCCGTTTCTTCTTCTTGCGATTAAGCACCGCTTGTAATGGTCCAGAATTCGCAGATATAAATTTCGGAATGAACATTGTTAATGTTCTAGGAAGGAAATTGTAATGACACGATCTTGACTTGTCAAATTACCAGAATACCTAGGAAAAGGCCGAATCATCAAGAAATATTTTCTTGATATTTAGAGATAAAAGAGAATACAAGAGTCGTGTAACATAGCACATGATGACGTTATGATCTGTGAATCATCATGTTTCATTTAGAAACTCAGCATGAATTACTGTAATATAATCACGTTGATCAAGTGTCATTATATTATACTAACTCATGCTTCAGCTCCCAACACTTCTTCAAGAATATTCCTATTTTAAACTCGAATGTTTCAAAATTTAGAAACTAAAATAGTTTCTTTTATGATATAATACAGATAGCGCGAAGAGGTAAATAATTTCAGATAAGAATAATTATAAAAATATCTTCAGAAGTATGGATGATATTTATAATGAAAGATACGATGATATCTTAGAATGTCTAATATCAGAGGATGATGAAGGATATTGTCCGCAAGGGTTTAGAGTCAGGAGCAAGGTATTCGTTAATGACTTCAGCAAGTACTGAATCATTTGGATTCTTTGAAGGCAGGTTCAGCCTTTGTGATTTGTCCACAGCCTCATTCATACTTTGCTCAATCCGTTTTCCAGTTCCAAAGCTTCTCTTTTTCTGAGCTTTGCCAATATACTATCATTTATCATCCAACTTTTTACTGTTAAGGTCGTTTACAGTTTTTGCTGCTTCATCAGCATTTTTCAAAATTTCGAGAACTGGTTCGCAGTTTAGGGTGTTTTTCAGAAATTTCTCATTCAAAGAATGTAAGTCTTGGAGGTAGACATTGTGTGTATATGTAATTGTTGATGTAGACATGCTGCGAGGTTTCAAAATACTGATTGCTGATTCTCAATAATTGGTATGGCAATTCTTGTTATAAGGTACGAATGAGTATATGATAGGATTTTGATAATTATAATGATTTTTTTTTTTTTGGAAAGTCAAAGATCAATGAAGTTGTTGGTAAGTTTATTGCTAATGTGGTGAATATAAACGATTCCCCGGTAACGTTGGCGAAAGGGCAACGTATCTATCGAGGTTATAATAAGACTGTTTTGATTGAGAAGTCGAAGATGACTTGCTGGAGCTGTGACAAAACTGTCTATTTTGATACGGAATTGAAAAGTTATTTTAGCTAGTAAATGCCAAAGGGTCTAACACGGATACGTGTCGAACTATGACTTGGGTTTTGAGAGTTTTTCAGGTGTATAACTGTGGGTAACATGTGGTTGGATCATCATCTCGATTGTTCCTTAGTTGAAGTGTCTTCAGGAATTTCGAAGGGTTTGAGCACATATTGTAATCGTTAATACATATGATGTTCTAACACAGTTTTGAAGTCAAAGTATAGCTTTGAAAGATATAGAAATCTAAGAGTGATGATACTGGTTATATTTCGAATTGAATTATGCGATTTCAAAATCAGAATATGTAATTGAATTTGAATGAGTATGATTGTTTTGATTTATATGAAAGAATGGATATTGTTGTGAAAGTTGGGAGTATAGTTGATGATTGCTGAATCAGTTTCGAAAAATGTAATATATTAATTGTGAATTTATATATCTCTCGGGTATTACCTACCCGTTAAAAAAAATTTCACAATTAATATTTTGTACAAAAGAAGTTTATTACAGTCTTTATGAAAATATATGTGTATATTTTCTTTAGATGTAATATAGATTTAATGAGTTAATATTAAATTAAACTCATTTGTTTTATGGTTGGAACTAGAATTGAGTAATCCCTAAAACTTTATAAATTGCATAAGTATTTCTTCAATAATATTAAAATTATGAATCATTACTTTGTTATTTGTTGGTTTTCGTGAAATTCTTGTGAACTTCGCAAGGTACGAATGATGTTATTTGAAAAGTTTCGAGTACATCGATGATGAAAGCGTAAAATCAAACATATATTCGAATAATACACTTGATTTATTATAAATTGGATTTTTTATTGAATTGAGACAGAGATTGTAATTAATGATGGTTAAGTTGCGGACGAAGGACGTACATCATTGCATATTTGTAATATGAATTAACTGAGTAGTTAAGATTCACACATAATAGCTTAGTACGGGAAGATTTATTATGGTTTAAAAATTTATACATATAAAATATACATATAAATCTTTCGATTGGAAATGAGTTAATACTTCATAACTCGTTGATACAATATATTTGTTGTTGATTCGTAATGATGTCCACAATGATTCTTGAACTAACAGAGTTTGTGATGTTACAGGTGCTGTTGATTCTGACGATACTGACGGCACTGACTGTGTTGATGATGCTACGGTCCTGTTGATGCTGTTGGTAAAACAATTCTAGCTTGTAAATCGTACACCATTTTCGATCAAAGTTTCTACTCTACCATCTCCGTTCACTCATCCGATTTACGGTCAGAATTAAATAATCTCTAAGATTTTGGAGATTACATAACTGCCGCAGAGATATCTCTTCAATGAAGTTTATGAATTAATACTTCATCGTTTGTTGTTGTTGATATTCCTGGATATTTACAGGGCGTATGACGTTGATGTTTGAGATACATATTGTGATGTTGCGGTGTGGGATGTGGATGTTGTTGTTGGTGGTGGTGATGGTACTGTTGGTGTTGCTAATGGTGGTACTGTTTATGCTGCTGGTGCTGCTGCTGGTGTTTGTAACCTTTGCACCATATTCTCCAAAGCCACTACCCGAGCGCGAAGCTCGTTGACTTCTTCTATTACACCGGGGTGATTGTCGGTTCGGACGAGCGGATAAATAAAATCTAGAATTTGGTGTAGTATGTAATCGTGACGAGATACTCTAGAAATAAGAGAGAAAATGGTGTTTCGGATAGGTTCGCCGGTAAGTGCTTCAGGTTCTTCGCCAAGAGGGCAATGTGGTGGATGGAAGGGATCACCTCCTTCTTGTCTCCAATGATTAAGGAGGCTACGAACCCATCCCCAATTCATCCAAAATAGATGATGACTAATTGGTTGATTCATTCCGGTCACACTGCTTTCGGAACTTGAGTGGGATTCCATTTCGGAATCCGAGGGACTTGAACTAATGATGAATTCCATTTCGTATGATTGAATAAAGAATTTTTCGATATGAAATGATTTTCCGGCTATCGGGTGGTATTCTAATTATATAGAGCAAAAGGTTTCGTAGATTACGGAGGAATTTACGGAATATGTCAGGCAAAGTTTACAGTAACAGATACGCTAAGATATGAATTAGCAGATACACTAAGATATGAATTTTGTCTATACACTATTCATGCAATCAATGCAATAAGATGTGTCTAGACTAAGAATGATAAGCAGGTAATTTCCGACAAGAATGATGAGCAAAACTTTTGAAATGCAGACACGGTCGAAGTCCAGACTCACTAATGCATCCTAACGACTATCAGTTAGACACACTAATGCAGACCTGGTTTGCTAAGACCACCGCTCTGATACCAACTGAAAGGACCCGTTCATATACATTATAAACGATTCACAATAGTTGATTACATCGCGAGGTATTTGACCTCTATATGATACATTTTACAAACATTGCATTCGTTTTTAAAAGACAAACTTTCTTTACAACGAAAGTTGACGGCATGCACACCATTTCATAATACATCCAACTATAATTGGCTTAATAATAATCTTGATGAACTCAATGACTCGAATGCAACGTCTTTCAAAATATGCCATGAATGACTCCAAGTAATATCCTTAAAATGAGCTAATGCACACTGGAAGATTTCTTTAATACCTGAGAATAAACATGCTTTAAAGTGTCAACCAAAAGGTTGGTGAGTTCACAGGTTTATCATAACAATCATTTCAATATATTAATAGACCACAAGATTTCTGTTTATAAATATATGTACACTTGCAAGTGTATAAAAGTATTCTATAAGTTGTAGGCACCCGGTAACAAGCCTTAACGTTCATGTTTTACCCTTTGAAGTACACCAGATCAGGTGTGTTTAAAATAACCTCGAAGTACTAAAGCATCCCATAGTCAGGATGGGGTTTGTCAGGCCCAATAGATCTATCTTTAGGATTCGCGCCTACCGTACATAGACAAGTAGTTTAATGTTACCAAGCTAAGGGTATATTTCTGGTTTAAACCCACATAGAATTAGTTTTAGTACTTGTGCCTATTTCGTAAAACATTTATAAAACAGCGCATGTATTCTCAGCCCAAAAATATATATAAAAAGGGAGTAATGAAACTCACAATACTGTATTTCGTAGTAAAAATACATATAACATCATTTAATAAGTGCAAGGTTGGCCTCAGATTCACGAACGTATCAATATTGAGATTCAATATTGCAGGAAAGTACGTAGACGCAACGGAGATGATAAACACTAGATTGACCTCACGAGCATACCCATGAACCATACCCATCACCTCCATAGCTATAACCCATAATTTCCTTAGCTTCGACTCATTCAAAAAAACTATTTTGAAATCACTCGGACAGCACTCCGTCGTAATATTTTATGTATACTAATAATATCTTGAAATAATACAGAGCAAATATATATATATATATATATATATATATATATATATATATATATATATATATATATATATATATATATATATATATATATATATATATATATCAATTGAGAGAGTTTAGAGAAATATATTTTCAAGTTTCTATGAAATAATGAAACCTATTGAATTCTATTTATAATAGATTTTTGAATTATAAAAGTGAATTATTAAAGTATGAATTATTAAAGTGAATTATTAAAGTATGAATTATTAAAGTATGAATTATTAAAGTGAATTATTAAAGTATGAATTATTAAAGTGAATTATTAAAGTATGAATTATTAAAGTGAATTATTAAAGTATGAATTATTAAAGTGAATTATTAAAGTATGAATTATTAAAGTTAAAGTAAAGTAAAAGTAAAGTAAAGGTAAACTTAAAGTATAGTAAAAGTATAAAAATCTATGTATGTATAATACGCGTATAAATATATATAATATTAATTTAAATTGTTATATATATTTAATGAAATAAAATATAAATATCGTTATATTTATTATACTGGTTAAGTAATGAGTTGTCAAAAGTGATTCTAGATATTTATAAAAGTTATATACGTTTTAATAATAAAGTTCTTTTTAAACTGAAAACGTCTTTGTACGTTTGAAAATAGATTAATAGAATATTATGGAAACCATTTCTCCACTAACTTTTGTCTAACTTTCGTAAATGACACTTTTTGTTTTTATTTATAAATAGCTTTACAAATTATTCTGAATATCGTTAAGAGGAATAGATTTTCTCAAATCATAGTGGACCTCTCAACAGAGACTTGTAATCATAATTCAATGTTTCTGATAATTCAATCATTTAATATATATTTTTTTGTCGAAAATCATATTGAAACAAATACGTTTGTGTAAAGTATTATACGTTTAATACTTTATTAATATTCTCAAGTTATAATATATATATACATATACATATCTATTTATATATAACGGTTCGTGAATCGTCGGAATTTGGTCGAGGTTATAAAGAATGTATGAACACAGTTTAAAATTCTTGAGATTTAACTTAACAAACTTTGCTTATCGTGTCTGAATAATATAAAGATTAAAGTTTAAATTTGGTCAGAAATTTCCGGGTCGTCCCACTTAACATGTTGGAAACACTTAATCATGTAAATAACAATTTCATTTAATATATATATATATATAAACTTGGAAAAGTTCGGGTCACTACAGTACCTACCCGTTAAATAAATTTCGTCCCGAAATTTTAAGCAGTTGGAGGTGTTGACGTATCTTCGGGAAATAAATGCGGGTATTTCTTCTTCATCTGATCTTCTCGTTCCCAGGTGAACTCGGGTCCTCTACGAGCATTCCATCGAACCTTAACAATTGGTATCTTGTTTTGCTTAAGTCTTTTAACCTCACGATCCATTATTTAGACGGGTTCTTCGATAAATTGAAGTTTTTCGTTGATTTGGATTTCATCTAACGGAATAGTGAGATCTTCTTTAGCAAAACATTTCTTCAAATTCGAGACATGGAAAGTGTTATGTACAGCCGCGAGTTGTTGAGGTAACTCAAGTCGGTAAGCTACTGGTCCGACACGATCAATAATCTTGAATGGTCCAATATACCTTGGATTTAATTTCCCTCGTTTACCAAATCGAACAACGCCTTTCCATGGTGCAACTTTAAGCATGACCATCTCTCCAATTTCAAATTCTATATCTTTTCTTTTAATGTCAGCGTAGCTCTTTTGTCGACTTTGGGCGGTTTTCAACCGTTGTTGAATTTGGATGATCTTCTCGGTAGTTTCTTGTATTATCTCCGGACCCGTAATCTGTCTATCCCCCACTTCACTCCAACAAATCGGAGACCTGCACTTTCTACCATAAAGTGCTTCAAACGGCGCCATCTCAATGCTTGAATGGTAGCTGTTGTTGTAGGAAAATTCTGCTAACGGTAGATGTCGATCCCAACTGTTTCTGAAATCAATAACACATGCTCGTAGCATGTCTTCAAGCGTTTGTATCATCCTTTCGCTCTGCCCATCAGTTTGTGGATGATAGGCAGTACTCATGTCTAGACGAGTTCCTAATGCTTGCTGTAATGTATGCCAGAATCTTGAAATAAATCTGCCATCCCTATCAGAGATAATAGAGATTGGTATTCCATGTCTAGAGACGACTTCCTTCAAATACAGTCGTGCTAACTTCTCCATCTTGTCATCTTCTCTTATTGGCAGGAAGTGTGCTGATTTGGTGAGACGATCAACTATTACTCAAATAGTATCAAAACCACTTGCAGTCCTTGGCAATTTAGTGATGAAATCCATGGTAATGTTTTCCCATTTCCATTCCGGGATTTCGGGTTGTTGAAGTAGACCTGATGGTTTTTGATGCTCAGCTTTGACCTTAGAACACGTCAAACATTCTCCTACGTATTTAGCAACATCGGCTTTCATACCCGGCCACCAAAAATGTTTCTTGAGATCCTTGTACATCTTCCCCGTTCCAGGATGTATTGAGTATCTGGTTTTATGAGCTTCTCTAAGTACCATTTCTCTTATATCTCCAAATTTTGGTACCCAAATCCTTTCAGCCCTATACCGGGTTCTGTCTTCCCGAATATTAAGATGCTTCTCCGATCCTTTGGGTATTTCATCCTTTAAATTTCCCTCTTTTAAAACTCCTTGTTGCGCCTCCTTTATTTGAGTAGTAAGGTTATTGTGAATCATTATATTCATAGATTTTACTCGAATGGGTTCTTTGTCCTTCCTGCTCAAGGCGTCGGCTACCACATTTGCCTTCCCCAGGTGGTAACGAATCTCAAAGTCATAATCATTCAACAATTCAATCCACCTACGCTGCCTCATATTCAGTTGTTTCTGATTAAATATGTGTTGAAGACTTTTGTGGTCGGTATATATAATACTTTTGACCCCATATAAGTAGTGCCTCCAAGTCTTTAATGCAAAAACAACCGCGCCTAATTCCAAATCATGCGTCGTATAATTTTGTTCGTGAATCTTCAATTGTCTAGACGCATAAGAAATCACCTTCGTTCATTGCATTAATACACAACCGAGACCTTGCTTTGATGCGTCACAATAAATCACAAAATCATCATTCCCTTCAGGCAATGACAATATAGGTGCCGTAGTTAGCTTTTTCTTCAATAACTGAAATGCTTTCTCTTGTTCATCCTTCCATTCAAATTTCTTCCCTTTATGCGTTAATGCAGTCAAGGGTTTTGCTATTTTGGAAAAGTCTTGGATGAACCTTCTGTAGTAACCAGCTAGTCTTAAAAACTGGCGTATGTGTTTCGGAGTTTTCGGGGTTTCCCACTTTTTAACAGTTTCTATCTTTGCCGGATCCACCTTAATACCTTCTTTGTTCACTATGTGACCGAGGAATTGAACTTCTTCCAACCAAAATGCACACTTTGAAAACTTAGCGTATAATTCTTCCTTCCTCAATACTTCTAACACCTTTCTCAAATGTTCACCGTGTTCTTAGTCATTCTTTGAGTAAATAAGTATGTCATCAATGAAAACAATGACAAACTTGTCAAGGTATGGTCCACACACTCGGTTCATAAGGTCCATGAACACAGCTGGTGCATTAGTTAAACCAAACGGCATGACCATAAACTCGTAATGACCGTAACGTGTTCTGAAAGCAGTCTTTGGAATATCATCTTCTTTCACCCGCATTTGATGATACCCGGAACGTAAGTCAATCTTTGAATAAACAGACGAGCCTTGTAGTTGATCAAATAAGTCGTCGATTCTCGGTAGTGGGTAGCGGTTCTTGATGGTAAGTTTGTTCAACTCTCGGTAGTCGATACACAACCTGAATGTACCATCTTACTTCTTGACAAACAAAACAGGAGCTCCCCACGGTGATGTGCTTGGTAGAATGAAACCACGCTCTAAAAGTTCTTCTAATTGGGTTTGCAGTTCTTTCATCTCGCTGGGTGCGAGTCTGTAAGGAGCACGAGCTATTGGTGCAGCTCCTGGTACAAGATCTATTTGAAATTCAACGGATCAATGTGGGGGTAATCCCGGTAATTCTTTCGGAAATACATCAGGAAATTCTTTTGCGACGGGAACATCATTGATGCTCTTTTCTTCAGCTTGTACTTTCTCAACGTGTGCTAGAACAGCATAGCAACCTTTTCTTATTAGTTTTTGTGCCTTCAAATTACTAATAAGATGTAGCTTCGTGTTGCCCTTTTCTCCGTACACCTTTAAGGGTTTTCCTTTTTCTCGTATAATGCGAATTGCATTTTTGTAACAAACGATCTCTGTTTTCACTTCTTTCAACCAGTCCATACCGATTATCACATCAAAACTCCCTAACTCTACTGGTATCAAGTCAATCTTAAATGTTTCGCTAACCAGTTTAATTTCTCGATTCCGACATATATTATCTGCTGAAATTAATTTACCATTTGCTAATTCGAGTAAAAATTTACTATCCAAAGGCGTCAATGGACAACTTAATTTAGCACAAAAATCTCTACTCATATAGCTTCTATCCGCACCCGAATCAAATAAAATGTAAGCAGATTTATTGTCAATAAGAAACGTACCCGTAACAAGCTCCGGGTCTTCCTGTGCCTCTGCTGCATTAATATTGAAAACTCTTCCGCGGCCTTGTCCATTCGTGTTCTCTTGGTTCGGGCAATTTCTAATAATGTGGCCCGGTTTTCCACATTTATAACAAACTACATTGGCATAACTTGCTCCGACACTACTTGCTCCGCCATTACTCGTTCCGACACCATTTATTCCTTTCGTTTTGTTAACCCCTGGTCCGTAGACCTCACACTTCGCCGCGCTATGACCATTTCTTTTACACTTGTTGCAAAATTTAGTGCAGAACCCCGAGTGATACTTTTCACACCTTTGGCATAGCTGCTTCTGATTGTTGTTGTTGTTGCGGTTATTATTGTTGTTGGAATGATTGTTGTAGTTGTTGTTGTTGTTGTTGTTTTGCCGTTTGTTGTAGTTGCAATTGATGTTGCTATTGTTGGGATAGTTGTTGTTGTTTTGGTGACTCTTATCACTGTTTTCCTCCCACTTTCTTTTGACTAGCTTCACGTTGGCTTCTTCGGCCGCCTGTTCTTTAATTCTTCCCTCAATCTGGTTCACTAGTTTGTGAGCAATTCTACATGCCTTTTGTATGGAGGCAGGCTCGTGTGAAATTATATCTTCTTGGATTCTCTCCGGTAACCCTTTCACAAACGCGTTGATCTTCGCTTCCTCATCTTCGAACGCTCTCGGACACAATAGGCACAATTCTGTGAATCGTATTTCGTACGAAGTAATATTGAATCCCTGTGTTCGTAACCCTCTAAGTTCTGACTTGAGCTTATTGACCTCGGTTCTAGGACGGTACTTCTCGTTCATCAAGTGCTTGAATGCTGACCACGGTAGTGCGTAAGCAGCATCTTGTCCCACTTGCTCTAGATAGGTATTCCACCATGTTAACGCAATATCTGTGAAGGTATGCGTAGCGTACTTCACTTTGTCTCCTTCAGCACACTTACTTATGGCAAAGACCGATTCAACTTTCTCGGTCCACCGTTTCAATCCGATTGGTCCTTCGGTCCCATCAAATTCTGAAGGTTTGCAGGTAGTGAATTCCTTGTAGGAGCATCCTACACGATTTCTTGCGCCGTTAGCTGTATTGCTAGATTCAAGGTTATTGTTGGTATGTAGCGCAGCCTGTACTGCGGCTATGTTTGAAGCAAGAAAGGCACGGAATTCCTCTTCACTCATATTCAAGGTGTGTCGAGTAGTCGGTGCCATTTCCTTCAAAATAGTCAAATGAAATGAGTTAATCATATAGAATATCAAGAGTAGTCAATAGTATTTCGTAGCGTAATATGAACTTATTTATAAAAGCTCTTTCTTCATATTAGCGTTTTATACTCTTTAATTCGGGTAGTACCTACCCGTTAAGTTCATACTTAGTAGCTAACATACCATTTAAACTACTACAATTCTATATGAAAAACTAATCACAAAAAAAAAAATTATATCATATTCAAACCTTTATACAATAACTTGCAAACTTTCAATACCGCTATTTTACATATAGCATGAAATATAGCACATAAAACTTTGATACAAAGTAGTTGCGAAGATAATTCTAGTTAATAAATAAGGCATTCAGCAAAGGCAATAAAGACACGTAATTCATACGTCCAGAAACAAGTCATGCATTCTGGTTTTACTAATACCACTTCCCATCCTTGGTTTTGTGGAACATAACCGTTGTGACCGATAGTAAGACAATGTGTTGTAACGTTGAAACGACCCGTCCTTATCCACCTGGACGAAGTCATCAACATTTGGTCCCATTGCGATGATCGACTCCAAGTAATGTCCTTAAATTGAGCAAATGCACAGCGGAAGACTTAATTCGTACCTGAGAATAAACATGCTTTAAAGTGTCAACCAAAAGGTTGGTGAGTTCATAGGTTTATCATAACAATCATTTCAATATTTTAATAGACCACAAGATTTCATAATCATAAACATAATACACTCGCAAGTGTATGTAAAGCATTTTAAGTGGTTCAGCACTTGGTAACCATACTTAACATTTAATCACGTCACATATTCCCTTTATTATGAAATCTCACTACACCGTACCAAGTGTAGTCACCGAAATGAAGTACTGTGCAACCGTTAAATACTGGTCGTCCAGTCCGGTTGGGGTTGTCAGGCCCGATAAATCTATCAACAGGATTCGCGTTTACAATACCCATGTAAATATTAGTTACCAAGCCGCAGGGAAGTATGCCAGTGGTACAACTCAACGTAGAATATATTTTAAGTACTTGTGTCTATTTCGTAAACATTTATAAAAGCAGCGCATGTATTCTCAGCCCAAAAATATATATTGCAAAAGCAATTAAAAAGGGAGCAAGTGAAACTCACCATACTGTATTTTGTAGTAAAAATACATATGACGACATTTGAACAAGTGTAGGATTGACCACGAACTCACAAACCTATATCAAATATATATATTAACTCATAGAATCCAATAATTATATCTATATAAAATTTATATTTTAGTGTTGTAATTATATATCAAAAAATGTATACTAAATCTTAATTAAAGTATATATATTTTATTTACTATTTTATATCTTAAATTATAGGTTTTCTATATTTATTTTGTATACTTTAAATAAATAATTTATAAGAATATTAATATAATTTAATAATAATAATAATAATGATAGTAGTAATAATAATGGTTTTAATAAGGATGATAGTTTTAATAACAATGATAATCTTAATAAAAATGATAATTTTAATAATATTAATAAAAATTTATAATAATAATAATAATGTTGATAATGATAATAAGAATGATAATACTTATAATAATAATGAAAATGATAACTTTAATAAAAATACTTTTGTTAATAATAACAATTTTTTTAAAATGATAATTTTAATGATAATACTAATAATAATAGTAATGGTAACAGTAATACTACCTCAAAGGAGTAACCCTTAAGAAAAATGCCCAAGTCCGAGTTTGAACTCGCGACCTCCCACTAACCCAAAATATTCCTTTAAAGGTTCCTCTATTTGTGTCTTTCTGATATATAAATATATCAACCCATATTTATATAACCCGATGTATTCCTATTTTTTTCCCTTTGTAACCTTATGAACTCATCATCACGTTGTCATTATCATTATCATAATAATGTCATCATAATAAATCGTGAGCCATAATTATCATAATCTAATCATCACGTAATCATCATCAATACCATCATAATATCATAACAACATCATAGCACGTTCATAATCATCATCCAATTTAAATTGGGCTTCGGTCCACATGGGAATGGCCCAACTAGAAAGTTTTTTTTTAAAGGAACTATATATATCTTGGCCCAACTAATATTTCGGCCCAATCAATGGCCCGACTCAAAATCTGTAATTAGAATAAGGAAACTGTTACACCAAATTTGTTGAACTTGGGATCCAATTCACGTCCCCATCATAAATAGAAAAAGACAACAACATCATTATCATTCATAATCCTCATCTTGATGTCACCATCCATTTTTATCTCGATCATAGAATAGAAAAAGAAACGGAAAACGTATAGCGTCTTTGTGGGTTGAATGATGGATAAAAGGTGGCGGTTTGCAGCAGTGTTTCGAAGAAGAAATGGAAGTGGGTGTGGGTTCAAGGAGGTATATGCGTGTTTGATTAGAAACAGAAAACAGAAGCATCAGCTGAGATGATCGAGTAGGTTGTTTAGTGGGTGCGGTGGTTTGATTCACGAACAGAAACATCGAACAACAATTGTCGTTTGAGTGGTCTTGAGTTTGGTTGATCGAAAATAGGAAAAGAAAAATAACATAATCGAAACTAACAAACTAATGATGGTGGTTCCATTACAGCAATGAAAACCATATAGAAGACAAGTAGTTAACTTATTTAATTTGGTGATGGTTCTATGGTGAACCCAAAAAAAAAAAAATATTAGAAAGGCTGATGGGTTTGGGTCGTCCAACACACAAAAGAATAAATGGGTTTGATAGTGGTAGTCATGGGTTGTTGAACATGTGAGTTTGTGGTGGTTTCGAAAACAAAGAGAAAACAAACGGGTCATCAAGCAGCTCGACATCAATGGTCTCGGTTTGGGTTGTAGAAGTTGGTTTTTGGTTAACGAAATAGTAGTGCAGGTGATCGAGTTGTAGTTGTGATAGAAGGTGGTGAGGTGGTGACGATTTACAAGTAGAGAGGGAGAGAGAAGAAGTGAGGTGGTGATAGGGTGGAAGTTGGCGGCGAGGTTGAAGGTGGTGTGGTTGTGGGTTTTCTTCGGCCATTACGACATCAAGAAAGAAAGAAAAAAAAATATAGATTATCGATGGGATGATAGTCGATAGGGTTGTGATATTGGTGAACTTGGGGGTCGTGTGATAGCAACAAAAGCAGTAGCTATTTTAGTACCTCATGGATTTAAGTGGTGTTTAGTAATTAACAAGGGTGGTGGCGATTAAGAAGGAGAAAACAAGAAGTGGCTCACAACTTGATGAAATGAAATATGGTGGTTTATGGGTGATGACAGCAAGAGAGCTTATTCATTGATAATAATTGAAGATGATTATTATTGTGTTGGATTCTTTTTTTTTTTTTTTTTAAACAAG
Source organism: Rutidosis leptorrhynchoides (assembly GCF_046630445.1). NCBI lineage: Eukaryota > Viridiplantae > Streptophyta > Magnoliopsida > Asterales > Asteraceae > Rutidosis > Rutidosis leptorrhynchoides. Next base: position 393,377,603 of record NC_092337.1, read on the forward strand.
AACAAGTGGAAGTATTAGTTTAATCAAGTGGTGATTGAATATGTAATATATATAGATACAGATACTAAATATATAGACATATTAGAGAAATAAATATAATAATAATATATTATATATTCTATAAGAATTCATATTCATAGTCTACACAACCGTACCAATCAATTAACAATCAACTATTCGATACTATAATAATCAGAATATAATAAACATGCGATATATTAGCCGTTGCCTTTCACGGACTGAAATTCGTACTCCGTTGTTAACTAGTGGCGGATAAAAGTTCATAGAAAAAATTCTAAAATTTTAAATTAAATAACTTTATTTATATATATAGATATATTTTAAATAATAATTATTATAATATCCTATTTTTATTTTATTCATTTTTAATAACAACATCATAATATGCTTTAAATTATATTTTGAATTGTTATTTATATATACATACACATATAAATATTTACAATTAATTGTTTGTGAATCATAGAGAAAAGTCTAAGGTTAAATGAATGCAAATAAACAGTTCAAAATTTTTGAGACTCAACCTATCAGACTTAGCTTATCGTGTTGAAAATCTAATATCGTATCGAGAGTTTGGTTTAAAATTAGTCAAAATTTTCCGGGTCGTTACAGTACCCACCCGTTAAAGAAATTTCGTCCCCGAAATTTTAGTGAGGTCGTCATGGCTAACAATAAAATTGTTTTTATGACGAATATGAGTTGATAAATAGAGTTTTATCATTATTGATTAATATAGATAAAACAATTCGATTACTTGAAGCGTATGAGTGGAGCTATCACAAAAGATCAAGATAGAGATTTAACTTTTGACGTAGTCATGGTGAATTTCCGGAATTCATGGAATTTAAAGAAAATCTTCTAATCAGAAAGAAAATGTAATTGCACGATTTATTAGCAAACTGTTGGAATTACGGAAGAACATAAATATCAAAGAAATATTTCTGTGATATGATTAGAAATTAAGTAGAATGAAAGAGTCGTGTAACATGGCACATGATAAAGGTATGATCTGTGATCATTTTTCACGTTCCATTAGAAACTCAGCATGACTTACTGTAATATAACCACGTTGGCCTGACGTCATTATATTATACTAACTCATGCTTCAATTTCCAACACTTCTCTAGGAATTATTCATAATTTAAACTCAAATTTTATATAAGGATAGAAACTAAAACAGTTTCTTTTATGAGGTAGCATATATAGCACGAGAAGATAGATAATTTCGGACAAAGATATTTATGAAGGTATTTTCAGAAATATTGAGGATATTTATAACGAAAGATACGATGATATTCTTAGAAATTTCTAAAGTACCTGAAATTAAAGGGTGATGCAGAAACTTTTTCTGCAAAGAATCGAAATAAGTAGGAAGCAAGATATTCGCTGAAGATTTCATCAGACACTGAAACATATGGATTCTTTGAATACAGGTTTAGTCCTTGTGATTTGTCCACCGTCTCCTTCATAGTTTGCTCAACCCATTTTTCAGTATCAATTTTCTATTGAGCGTTTCTAACACTTCCTTCTATATCATCAACTTTTGGCCATTAAGACCATCTACAGCATGCTGCTTCGTCAGCATTTTCAAAGTTAAAGGATCTGGGTCATCGGTTATCAAACCGAGGTGGTTTAAGGAGAATTGTGTTTTTAGATGATTAAATGCTGATGGTAATATGGTGGAATATAAAAGTTTCTCTGGTAACAATAAATAAGCACATATATATTCCGAGGTTATAATAAGGTTGTTTTGAACGAAAAGTCGAAATCAACTTGCTAGAGCTGTGACAAAATTTGGCTAATTTGGAAAGGAATTGCAAAGTGTTTTTCGGTAGTAACATCGCCAAAGGAGCTAACGCATATACGTGTTAAACGTTTACTCAGGTTCCGAGAGTTTTTCAGATGCATAACTATATGCATCATCTTTTCTTCCCTAGATGAAGTGCGGTTGGTTCATCCTATCGATTGAGTTGTTTTCATGAATCATGAAAGATTTGAACGTAAATTGGAATCGTCAAGATACAAATGAGGTTTAAGATGAAATCAAGTGGCAAACTTGAAGAATTGTTTAGTTTCATATGTTATAATCAATATTTTAATTCATTTTAATTATCCAAAGTTAGCAGTCCAATAGTCCAATTGTCCAATAGTCTAATATATTCATATATAATTTAATATTCGAATTAATTAATACGTATCGTGACCCGTGTACCGGTCTCAGTATTGATCACAACTCAAACCATATATATATTTTGGAATCAACCTCAACCCTGTATAGCCAACTCCAACATTCACATATAGAGTGTCTATGGTTGTTCCGAAATATATATATATATATAGATGGGTCGATATGATAGGTCAAAACCTTGTATACGTGTCTCGTTATTTAATGTGCGTAAAATAAATATATATCATGACCCGTGTACAACATATTGTCTCAGAATTAATCCAACGTATTGTGTACATGTGTCCCGATTTAAAGTGCGTAAAAGTAAATAACAGAAATTAAATGACGATAAATAAAATTGCGAGAATGTAAATTGTGAGAATGTAAATTGCGATAATTCAATTGCGATAAATAAAATGTAACCAGTTAGCTAGGAACAGTTAGCGTGGATTCTTAACAAAATTTTAATTAATTAATTCGTTTGTTTCTAACAAATTTTATTTTGTCCAATGTTTTCTTCATTATGCCACTTGTTGGATTCTGATAGGTCAAAATCCAAATATGAAATTGAATTTGAATGAAAATAGTTGTTCTTTGGTGAACGGATACGTATATGTGCGGACTTGAGCAGTATTGTTAATGACTGCTGAATCAGAACTGAAGAGTGTACAGTGTAACTTATTAATGTGAAATCTAAATATTTCTCGGGTATTACCTACCCGTTAAATATTTTCACCATTAACAGTTTGTACAAAAGAATTTTTAATTACAGTCTTTATGAAAATATACTTGCATATATATTTTCTTCAGATGTAATCATGTATTTAATGAGTTAATAAGATATTAAACTCATTTGATTTATCGTGAGTACTAGATTACGTAATCTCTAAAACTTTAGAAATTACATAATCGCCATGTCGAGCGAAGATAATCGATGTAGAACGATATGTAGAACGAAGATAAAGTAGATAGAACGATACGTAGAACGATGATTATGCTCGAGGTACAGAATGAGATGTTGAGGCGTGTGATGTTGAAACTTGGTTTGTTGTTGGTGGTACTGGTGTCGATGTTGCCGAAGCTGGTAGGTTTTGCACTATATTTTTCAGAGCTACAACTCGAGTGCGAAGTTCGTTGACTTATTACTCCGGGATGATTGTCGGTAGGAACGGGCGAGTGAATAAGGTTTAGAATTTTTAGATAGAAGCACGAGATATTCGGGAATTGAAGGTGAAAATGGTGTTTCGAACAGGTTCGCCGGTAAGTGTTTCGGGTTCTTCGCTGAGAGGTGAATTCGATTGGTGGAAAGGATCGCCTTCTTCACGTCTCCATTGATTAAATCGACTACGAATCCATCAGATGAATCGGGGATGACTGATTGATTGATTCATTCTGGTGACGCTGCTTCTAGGGCTGGAGTGAAACTCCATATCGGAATCTGAGGGACTTGAACTAGTGGTAAGTTCCATTGCGTACGATTGAATGAGGGATTTTTTGATATAAAATGATTTTCGGATATCGGATGATATTCTAATTATATGGAATACCTATACATAGTACAGAAGATCCCGTAGATTACGAAGGAATTTAAAGAAACGTGTCTGATAAAGTCTACAGTAACAGATACGCTAAGATATTAATTAGCAGATACGCTATCTATCAAATAAGTGCAGGAAGTCGTGTCTAGACTTAGGAATGATTAGCAGGTAATATTCCACTAGGAATGATATACAATACTTATAATATGCAGCTAAGGTTGAAGTCCAGACTTGCTAATGCATCCTAACAACTATCAGTTAGACTCACTAATGCAAGACCTGGTTTGCTAAGACCAACGCTCTGATACCAACTGAAACGACCCGTCCTTATCCACCTGGACGAAGTCATCAACATTTGGTCCCATTGAGATGATCGACTCCAAGTAATGTCCTTAAATTGAGCAAATGCACAGCAGAAGACTTAATTCGTACCTGAGAATACACATGCTTTAAAGTGTCAACCAAAAGGTTGGTGAGTTCATAGGTTTATCATAACAATCATTTCAATATTTTAATAGACCACAAGATTTCATAATCATAAACATAATACACTCGCAAGTGTATGTAAAGCATTCTAAGTGGTTGAGCACTTGGTAACCATACTTAACATTTAATCACGTCGCATATTCCCTTTATTATGAAATCTCACTACACCGTACCAAGTGTAGTCACCGAAACAAAGTACTGTGCAACCATTAAATACTGGTCGTCCAGTCCGGTTGGGGTTGTCAGGCCCGATAGATCTATCAACAGGATTCGCGTTTACAATACCCATGTAAATATTAGTTACCAAGCTACAGGGAAGTATGCCAGTGGTACAACTCAACGTAGAATATATTTTAAGTACTTGTGTCTATTTCGTAAATATTTATAAAAGCAGCGCATGTATTCTCAGCCCAAAAATATATATTGCAAAAGCAATTAAAAAGGGAGCAAATGAAACTCACCATACTGTATTTTGTAGTAAAAATACATATGATGACATTTGAACAAGTGTAGGATTGACCACGAACTCACAAACCTATATCAATTATATATATTAACTCATAGAATCCAATAATTCTATCTATATAAAATTTATATTTTAGTGTTGTAATTATATATCAAATTTATACTAAATCTTAATTAAAGTATATATATTTTATTTACTATTTTATATCTTAAATTATAGGTATTCTATATTTATTTTGTATACTTTAAATAAATAATTTATAAGAATATTAATATAATTTAATAATAATAATAATGATAGTAGTAATAATAATGGTTTTAATAAGGATGATAGTTTTAATAACAATGATAATCTTAATAAAAATGATAATTTTAATAATATTAATAAAAATTTATAATAATAATAATAATGTTGATAATGATAATAAGAATGATAATACTTATAATAATAATGAAAATGATAACTTTAATAAAAATACTTTTGTTAATAATAACAATTTTTTTAAAATGATAATTTTAATGATAATACTAATAATAATAGTAATGGTAACAGTAATACTACCTCAAAGGAGTAACCCTTAAGAAAAATGCCCAAGTCCGAGTTTGAACCCGCGACCTCCCACTAACCCAAAATATTCCTTTAACCGTTCCTCTATTTGTGTCTTTCTGATATATAAATATATCAACCCATATTTATATAACCCGATGTATTCCTATTTTCTTTTTCTTTTTTTTTTCCTTTGTAACCTTATGAACTCATCATCACGTTGTCATTATCATTATCATAATAATGTCATCATAATAAATCGTGAGCCATAATTATCATAATCTAATCATCACGTAATCATCATCAATACCATCATAATATCATAACAACATCATAGCACGTTCATAATCATCATCCAATTTAAATTGGGCTTCGGTCCACATGGGAATGGCCCAACTAGAAAGTTTTTTTTTTTTAAAGGAACTATATATATCTTGGCCCAACTAATATTTCGGCCCAATCAATGGACCGACTCAAAATCTGTAATTAGAATAAGGAAACTGTTACACCAAATTTGTTGAACTTGGGATCCAATTCACGTCCCCATCATAAATAGAAAAAGACAACAACATCATTATCATTCATAATCCTCATCTTGATGTCACCATCCATTTTTATCTCGATCATAGAATAGAAAAAGAAACGGAAAACATATAGCGTCTTTGTGGGTTGAATGATGGATAAAAGGAGGAGGTTTGCAGCAGTGTTTCGAAGAAGAAATGGAAGTGGGTGTGGGTTCAAGGAGGTATATGCGTGTTTGATTAGAAACAGAAAACAGAAGCATCAGCTGAGATGATCGAGTAGGTTATTTAGTGGGTGCGGTGGTTTGATTCACTAATAGAAACATCGAACAACAATTGTCGTTTGAGTGGTCTTGAGTTTGGTTGATCGAAAATAGGAAAAGAAAAATAACATAATCGAAACTAACAAACTAATGATGGTGGTTCCGTTATAGCAATGAAAACCGTATAGAAGACAAGTAGTTAACTTATTTAATTTGGTGATGGTTCTATGGTGAACCGAAAAAAAAATTATTAGAAAGGCTGATGGGTTTGGGTCGTCCAACACACAAAAGAATAAATGGGTTTGATAGTGGTAGTCATGGGTTGTTGAACATGTGAGTTTGTGGTGGTTTCGAAAACAAAGAGAAAACAAACGGGTCATCAAGCAGCTCAACATCAATGGTCTCGGTTTGGGTTGTAGACGTTGGTTTTTGGTTAACGAAATAGTAGTGCAGGTGATCGAGTTGTAGTTGTGATAGAAGGTGGTGAGGTGGTGACGATTTACAAGTAGAGAGGGAGAGAGAAGAAGTGAGGTGGTGATAGGGTGGAAGGTGGCGGCGAGGTTGAAGGTGGTGTGGTTGTGGGTTTTCTTCGGCCATTACGACAGCAAGAAAGAAAGAAAAAAAAAGAAAAAAAATATAGATTATCGATGGGATGATAGTCGATAGGGTTGTGATATTGGTGAACTTGGGGGTCGTGTGATAGTAACAAAAGCAGTAGCTGTTTTAGTACCTCATGGATTTAAGTGGTGTTTAGTAATTAACAAGGGTGGTGGTGATTAAGAAGGAGAAAACAAGAAGTGGCTCACAACTTGATGAAATGAAATATGGTGGTTTATGGGTGATGACAGCAAGAGAGCTTATTCATTGATAATAATTGAAGATGATTATTATTGTGTTGGATTCTTTTTTTTTTTTTTTTAAAAACAAGAACAAGTGGAAGTATTAGTTTAATCAAGTGGTGATTGAATATGTAATATATATAGATACAGATACTAAATATATAGACATATTAGAGAAATAAATATAATAATAATATATTATATATTCTATAAGAATTCATATTCATAGTCTACACAACCGTACCAATCAATTAACAATCAACTATTCGATACTATAATAATCAGAATATAATAAACATGCGATATATTAGCCGTTGCCTTTCACGGACTGAAATTCGTACTCCGTTGTTAACTAGTGGCGGATAAAAGTTCATAGAAAAAATTCTAAAATTTTAAATTAAATAACTTTATTTATATATATAGATATATTTTAAATAATAATTATTATAATATCCTATTTTTATTTTATTCATTTTTAATAACAACATCATAATATGCTTCAAATTATATTTTGAATTATTATTTATATATACATACACATATATATATATTTACAATTAATTGTTTGTGAATCATAGAGAAAAGTCTAAGGTTAAATGAATGCAAATAAACAGTTCAAAATTTTTGAGACTCAACCTATCAGACTTAGCTTATCGTGTTGAAAATCTAATATCGTATCGATAGTTTGGTTTAAAATTAGTCGAAATTTTCCGGGTCGTTACAAACATCGTCAAAAGGATGAAGGTTACGTAATGACCAACAGTCTCGTAATAACCTAAAAACCTCATTTCTTACCCCAATTACCGACTCCGTCACTTGTGGGAACGTTTTTTTAATAGTTGTAGCCCGATGTTCTTGTTCTCACTTTGGTGAGAAGCGAACATTACTAACCCGTAAGCATACCATGCTTCTTTATGTTGCATGTTAGCCGCGTTTTCTAAATCACGAAGTCCTATATTCGGATATATTGAGTCAAAATAATTTCTTAACCCGTTGCGTAAAATAGCATTTGGGTTCCCCGCAATATATGCGTCAAAGTAAACACATCGTAACTTATGGATTTCCCAATGTGATATCCCCCATCTTTTGAACGAAAGCCTTTTATAAACCAAGGCATTCTTGGAACGTTCTTCAAATGTCTTACAAACTGACCTCGTCTTAAATAGTTGTGCCGAGGAATTCTGACCGACTCTAGACAAGATTTCATCAATCATGTCTCCGGGTAGGTCTCTTAAAATATTGGGTTGTCTATCCATTTTGTGTTTTTATACTGTAAAATAGACAAGAGTTAGATTCATAAAAAATACTTATTAATACAAGCAATTTTTACATATATCATAAAGCATAAGCACACTATATTACATATATTATACCACACGAATACAACTATCTTATTCCAACTCGCTCGTTTCTTCTTCTTCGGTTTTGGCTCGTTTTACCAAGTTTCTAGGGATATATGATGTTCCCCTAATACGAGCCGTCGTTTTCCACATTGGTTTAGAAAAACCTGGTGGTTTAGAGGTTCCCGGGTTATTGTTTCAACTTAAGAAATACGGGTGTTGACGATACATATAAAGTTCATCGGGTTTGGAATCAAATTTCTCTATTTTTATGCCCTTTCCCTTATTGTTCTCTTTTGCCTTATTAAATTGTGTTGGGGTAATTTCTATAACATCATCGGAATCCTTGTCGGGATTCGATTCATCGGAGAATTGGTAATCCTCCCAATACTTTGCTTCCTTGGCGGAAACACCATTGACCATAATTAACTTTGGTCGGTTGGTTGAGGATTTTCTTCTACTTAACCGTTTTATTATTTCCCCCACTGGTTCTATTTCTTCTTCCAGTTCCGATTCTTGTTCCGGTTCCGACTCTTCTTCCGGTTCCTCTTCGTGAACTTGTGAATAAGTCCACGAATCATTCCAATTTACATTTGACTCTTCATTATTATTAGGTGAGTCAATGGGACTTGTTCTAGAGATAGACATCTATCACATAATATCAAACACGTTAAGAGATTAATATATCACATAATATTCACATGTTAAAAATATATAGTTTCTAACAAAATTTGTTAAGCAATCATTTTTCAAGTAAACACGGTCGAAGTCCAAACTCACTAATGCATCCTAACAAACTTGATAAGACACACTAATGCAAAATTCTGGTTCTCTAAGACCTACGCTCGGATACCAACTGAAATGTCCCGTTCATATTGATTATAAACGTTCCATATTAATTGATTTCGTTGCGAGGTTTGACCTCTATATGAGACGTTTTTCAAAGACAGCATTCATTTTTAAAACAACCATAACCTTTATTTTATCAATAAAGGTTTTAAAAAAACATTACGTAGATTATCAAATAATGATAATCTAAAATATACTATTTACACACGACCATTACATAATGGTTTACAATAGAAATATATTACATCGACATATGTTTCTTGAATGCAGTTTTTAAACAATATCATACAAACATGGACTCCAAATCTTGTCCTTATTTTAGTATGCAACAGCGGAAGCTCTTAATATTCACCTGAGAATAAACATGCTTTAAACGTCAACAAAAATGTTGGTGAGTTATAGATTTAATCTATATATATCAAATCGTAACAATAGACCACAAGATTTCATATTTCAATACACATCCCATACATAGAGATAAAAATCATTCATATGGTGAACACCTGGTAACCGACATTAACAAGATGCATATATAAGAATATCCCCATCATTCCGGGACACCCTTCGGATATGATATAAATTTCAAAGTACTAAAGCATCCGGTACTTTGGATGGGGTTTGTTAGGCCCAATAGATCTATCTTTAGGATTCGCTTCAATTAGGGTGTCTGTTCCCTAATTCTTAGATTACCAGACTTAATAAAAAAGGGCATATTCGATTTCGGTAATTCAACCATAGAATGTAGTTTCACGTACTTGTGTCTATTTTGTAAATCATTTATAAAACCTGCATGTATTCTCATCCCAAAAATATTAGATTTTAAAAGTGGGACTATAATTCACTTTCAAAGATTTTTACTTCGTCGGGAAGTAAGACTTGGCCACTGGTCGATTCACGAACCTATAACAAATATGTACATATATATCAAAGTATGTTCAAAATATATTTACAACATTTTTAATACATTTTGATGTTTTAAGTTTATTAAGTCAGCTGTCTTTGTTAGTAACCTACAACTAGTTGTCCATAATTAGATGTGTAGTGACCCGAACTTTTCCATGTTTATATATATATTAAATGAAATTGTTATTTACATGATTAAGTGTTTCCAACATGTTAAGCAATCAAGCTTGTTAAGACTTGATTAATTGAAATAGGTTTCATATAGACAATTGACCACCCAAGTTGACCGGTGATTCACAAAGTTAAAACTTGTAAAAACTATACGATGTCATATATATGGTTATATATATAGTTAACATGATTTTATTATAAGTATGTATCTCATTAGGTATTTTAACAATGAGTTATATACATAAAAATGAGACTATTAATTTAAGAAACTCGAAAACGATATATATAACGATTATCGTTATAACAACGTCTTATTAGGTACATATGAATCATATTAAGATATTGATACACTTGGTTAATTATGTTAAATGAAAAGTAAATATATTATTAAGTGTATTAACAATGAAATACATATGTAAAAATAAGACTACTAACTTAATGATTTCGAAACGAGACATATATGTAACGATTATCGTTGTAACGACATTTAACTGTATATATATCATACTAAGATATATTATATATAATAATATCATGATATTATAACAATTTAACATCTCATTTGTTATAATAAACAATGGGTTAACAACATTCAACAAGATCGTTAACCTAAAGGTTTCAAAACAACGTTTACATGTAACGACTAACGATGACTTAACGACTCAGTTAAAATGTATATACATGTAGTGTTTTAATATGTATTCATACAATTTTGAAAGACTTCAAGACACTTATCAAAATACTTCTACTTAACAAAAATGCTTACAATTACATCCTCGTTCAGTTTCATCAACAATTCTACTCGTATGCACCCGTATTCGTACTCGTACAATACACAGCTTTTAGATGTATGTACTATTGGTATATACACTAAAATGATTAGCCTTAGAAGCCCATGTAAGTTACCTAACACATGTGGGAACTATCATTTGGCAACTAGCATGAAATATCTCATAAAATTACAAAAATATGAGTAATCATTCATGACTTATTTACATGAAAACAAAATTACATATCCTTTATATCTAATCCATACACCAACGACCAAAAACACCTACAAACACTTTAATTCTTCAATTTTCTTCATCTAATTGATCTCTCTCAAGTTCTATCTTCAAGTTCTAAGTGTTCTTCATAAATTCCAAAAGTTCTAGTTTCATAAAATCAAGAATACTTCCAAGATTGCAAGTTTACTTCCAAGTTTTCTAAATCCATTCCAAGTAATCATCCAAGATCAAGAAACCTTTGTTACTTACAGTAGGTTATCTTTCTAATACAAGGTAATAATCATATTCAAACTTTAATTCAATTTCTATAACTATAACAATCTTATTTCGAGTGGAAATCTTACTTGAAATTGTTTTCGTGTCATGATTCTGCTTCAAGAACTTTCAAGCCATCCAAGGATCCTTTGAAGCTAGATCTATTTTTCTCATTTCCAGTAGGTTTATCCAAGGAACTTGAGGTAGTAATGATGTTCATAACATCATTCGATTCATACATATAAAGCTATCTTATTCGAAGGTTTAAACTTGTAATCACTAGAACATAGTTTAGTAAATTCTAAACTTGTTCGCAAATAAAAGTTAATCCTTCTAACTTGACTTTTAAAATCAACTAAACACATGTTATATATCTATATGATATGCTAACTTAATGATTTAAAACCTGGAAACACGAAAAACACCGTAAAACCGGATTTACGCCGTCATAGTAACACCGCGGGCTGTTTTGGGTTAGTTAATTAAAAACAATGATAAATTTTGATTTAAAAGTTGTTCTTCTGGAAAAATGATTTTTCCTATGAACATGAAACTATATCAAAAAATCATGGTTAAACTCAAAGTGGAAGTATGTTTTCTAAAATGGTCATCTAGACGTCGTTCTTTCGACTGAAATGACTACCTTTACAAAAATGACTTGTAACTTATTTTTCCGACTATAAACCTATACTTTTTCTGTTTAGATTCATAAAATAGAGTTCAATATGAAACTATAGCAATTTGATTCACTCAAAACGGATTTAAAATGAAGAAGTTATGGGTAAAACAAGATTGGATAATTTTTCTCATTTTAGCTACGTGAAAATTGGTAACAAATCTATTCCAACCATAACTTAATCAACTTGTATTGTATATTATGTAATCTTGAGATACCATAGACACGTATACAATGTTTTGACCTATCATATCGACACATCTATATATATTTCGGAACAACCATAGACACTCTATATGGTATCCGAGCGTTGGTCTTAGAGAACCAGAAAATTTGCATTAGTGTGTCTTATCGAGTTTGTTAGGTTGCATTAGTGAGTCTGGACTTCGACCGTGTTTTCTTTAAAAATGATTGCTTAACATTTTTGTTGGAAACTATATATTATTAACATGTATATATTATGTGATATATTAATCTCTTAACATGTTTGATATTGTGTGATAGATGTCTACCTCTAGCACAAATCTCATTGACTCACCTAATAATAACGAAGAGTCGAATATATATTGGACTGATTCACAAGTTCCCGAAGAAGAACCGGAAGAAGAATCAGAACCGGAAGAAGAATCAGAACCGGAAGAGGAGGAACCGGAGGAGGAAATAGAACCGGTGGGGGAAATAATAAAATGGTTAAGTAAAAGAAAATCCTCAACCAACCGACCAAGGTTAATTATGGTCAATGGTGTTTCCGCCAAGGAAGCAAAATATTGGGAGGATTACCAATTCTCCGATGAATCGGATTCCGACGAGAATTACGATGATGTTATAGAAATTACCCCAACTGAATTTAAAAAGGCAAAAGAAAATAATAAGGGAAAGGGCATAAAAATAGAGAAATCTAATTCCAACCCCGATGAACTTTATATGTATCGTCAACCCCCGAAGCCCTTAAGTTGTAACAATGACCCGGGAACCTCTAAACCACCAGGTTTTTCTAAACCGTTGTGGAAAACGACAGCTCATATTAGGGAAACATCATATATCCCTAGAAACTTGGCAAAACGAACCAAAACCGAAGAAGAAGAAACGAGCGAGTCGGAATAAGATAGTTGTATTCGTGTGGTGTAATATATGTAATATAGTGTGCTTATGCTTTATGATATATGTAAAAATTGCTTGTATTAATAAGTATTTTTTTTATGAATCTAACTCTTGTCTATTTTACAGTATAAAAACACAAAATGGATAGACAACCCAATATTTTAAGAGACCTACCCAATCTTGTCTAGAGTCGGTCAGAATTCTTCGGCACAACTATTTACGGCGAAATCAGTTTGTAAGACATTCGAAGAACGTTCCAAGAATGTCTTGGTTTATAAGAGACTTTCGTTTGAAAGATGGGGGATATCACATTGGAAAACCCATAAGTTACGATGTGTTTACTTTGACGCATATATTGCGGGGAACCCAAATGCTATTTTACGCAACGGGTTAAGAAATTATTTTGACTCAATGTATCCGAATATAGGACTTCATGATTTAGAAAAAGCGGCTAACATGCAACATAAAGAAGCATGCTATGCTTACGGGTTAGTAATGTTCCCTTCTCACCAAAGTGAGAAAAAGAACATCGGGCTACAACTATTAAACAAAACGTTCCCACAAGTGACGGAGTCGGTAATTGGGGTAAGAAATGAGGTTTTTAGGTTATTACGAGACTGTTGGTCATTACGTAACCCTCGTCCCTTTGACGACGTTACAACACGCTGTCTTATCAACGGCCATAACGGTTATGTTCCACAAGACCAAGGATGGGAAGTAGTCCTAGTAAAACCAGAATGCATGACTTGTTTCTGGACGTATGAATTACGTGTCTTTATTGCCTTTGCTGAACGACTTGTGTACTAGCTAGAATTATCTTCACAACTATCTTGTATCAAAGATATTGTGTGCTATATTTCATGCTTTATGTAAAATAAGCGGTGTTGTAAGTTTGTAAAATATTGTATAAAAGTTTGAATGCGAAATATTATTATAATAAGTTTTTCATATAGAATTGTAGTAGTTGAATTGTATATTAGCTACTAAGTATGAACTTAACGGGTAGGTACTACCCGAATTTAAACTTATAAAATGCTAATATGAAGAAAAAGCGTTTATAAATGAGTTCATATTATGCTACAAAATACTATTAACTACTCTTAATATTCTGTATGATTAACTTGTTCTATTTGACTATTTTGAAGGAAATGGCACCGACTACTCGACACACCGTGAATATGAATGAAGAGGAATTCCGTAACTTTCTAGCTTCAAACATAGCCGCAGTACAGGCTGCGCTACATACCAACAATAACCTTGGATGTAGCAGTACAGGAAATCGTGTAGGATGCACCTATAAAGAATTCACTGCCTGCAAACCTTTGGAATTTGATAGAACCGAAGGACCGATCGGATTAAAACGGTGGACCGAGAAGGTCGAATAGGTGTTTGCCATAAGTAAGTGTACTGAAGAGGACAAAGTGAAGTACGCTACGCATACCTTCACAGGTTCTGCATTAACATAGTGGAATACCTATCTAGAGCAAGTGGGGCAAGATGATGCGTACGCACTACCGTGGTCAGCATTCAAGCACTTGATGAACGAGAAGTACCGTCCCAGAATCGAGGTCAATAAGCTCAAGACAGAACTTAGAGGGTTACGAACCCAAGGATTTGATATTACCACGTACGAAAGGCGATTCACAGAATTGTGCCTATTGTGTCCGGGAGCGTTCGAAGATGAGGAAGAGAAGATCGACGCATTTGTGAAAGGATTACCGGAAAGAATCCAAGAAGATATAAGTTCACACGAGCCCGCCTCCATACAACAGGCATGTAGAATGGCTCACAAACTAGTGAACCAGATTGAGGAAAGAATTAAAGAACAGATGGCTGAAGAGGCCAATGTAAATCAAGTCAAAAGAAAGTAGGAGGAAAACGGTGATAAGAATCACCAATACAACAACAACATCAATTACAATAATAATCGCAACAATTATCCAACAATTGCAACATCAATCGTAACTACAACAAACGGCCCAACAACAACAACAACAACAACAACAACAACAACAACAACAACAACAACAACAACAACAACAACAACAACAACAACAACAACAACAACAACAACAATAGCAACTACAACAATCATCCCAACAACAATAACAACCGCAACAACAACAACAACAACAACAACAACAATCAGAAGCAGCTATGCCAAAGGTGTGAAAAGTATCACTCGGGGTTCTGCACCAAATTTTGCAGCAAGTGTAAAAGAAATGGTCATAGCACGGCGAAGTGTGAGGTCTACGGACCAGGGGTTAACAGAACGAAAGGAACAAATGGTGTCGGAACGAGTAATGGCGGAGCAAGTAGTGTCGGAGCAAGTTATGCCAATGTAGTTTGTTATAAATGTGGAAAACCGGGCCACATTATTAGAAATTTCCCGAACCAGGAGAACACGAATGGACAAGGCCGCGAAAGAGTTTTCAATATTAATGCGACAGAGGCACAGGAAGACCAGGAGCTTGTTACGGGTACGTTTCTTATTGACAATAAATCTGCTTACGTTTTATTTGATTCAGGTGCGGATAGAAGCTATATGAGTAGAGATTTTTGTGCTAAATAAAGTTGTCCATTAACGCCGTTGGATAGTAAATTTTTACTCGAATTAGCAAACGGCAAATTAATTTTAGCAGATAATATATGCCGGAATCGAGAAATTAAACTAGGTAGCGAAATATTTAAGATTGATTTGATACCAGTAGAGTTAGGGAGTTTTGATGTAATAGTTGGCATGGACTGGCTGAAGAAGGTGAAAGCAGAGATCGTATGTTATAAAAATGCAATTCGCATTGTACGAGAAGAAGGAGAACCCTTAATGGTGTACGGAGAAAAGGGCAACATGAAGCTACATCTTATTAGTAATTTGAAGGCACAAAAACTAATAAGAAAAGGTTGCTATGTTGTTCTAGCACACGTCGAGAAAGTACAACCTGAAGAAAAGAGCATCAATGATGTTCCCGTCGCAAAAGAATTTCCCGATGTATTTCCGAAAGAATTACCGGGACTACCTCCACATCGATCTGTTGAATTTCAAATAGATCTTGTACCAGGAGCTGCACCAATAGCTCGTGCTCCTTATAGACTCGCACCCAGCAAGATGAAAGAACTGCAAAGCCAACTGCAAGAACTATTAGAACGTGGTTTCATTCGACCAAGCACATCACTATGGGGAGCTCCTGTTTTGTTTGTCAAGAAGAAGGATGGTACATTTAGGTTGTGTATTGACTACAGAGAGTTGAACAAACTTACCATCAAAAACCGTTATCCACTGCCGAGAATTGACGACTTATTTGATCAACTACAAGGCTCGTCGATTTATTCGAAGATCGATTTACATTCTGGATATCATCAAATGTGAGTAAAGGAGGATGATATTCCAAAAACTGCTTTTAGGACGTGTTATGGTCATTACGAGTTTATGGTTATGCCGTTTGGATTGACTAACGCACCAGCTGTGTTCATGGACCTTATGAACCGAGTGTGTGGGCCATATCTTGACAATTTTGTCATTGTTTTCATCGATGACATACTTATTTACTCAAAGAATGATCAAGAGCACGAAGAACATTTGAGAAAAGTGCTAGAAGTATTGAGGAAAGAAAAACTGTACGCTAAGTTTTCAAAGTGTGCATTTTGGTTGGAAGAATTTCAATTCCTCGGTCACATAGTGAACAAAGAAGGTATCCAGGTGGACCCGGCAAAGATCGAAACCGTTGAAAAGTGGGAAATCCCAAAAACTCCGAAGCATATACGTCAATTTTTAGGATTGGCTGGTTACTACAGAAGATTCATCCAAGATTTCTCCAAAATAGCAAAACCCTTGACTGCATTAACGCATAAAGGGAAGAAATTTGAATGGAAGGATGAACAAGAGAAGGCGTTTCAATTATTGAAGAAAAAGCTAACTACGGCACCTATATTGTCATTGCCTGAAGGGAATGATGATTTTGTGATTTATTGTGACGCATCAAAGCAAGGTCACGGTTGTGTATTAATGCAACGGACGAAGGTGATTGCTTATACGTCTAGACAATTGAAGATTCACGAACAAAATTATATGACGCATGATTTGGAATTAGGCGCGGTTGTTTTTACATTAAAGACTTGGAGGCACTACTTATATGGGGTCAAAAGTATTATATATACCGATCACAAAAGTCTTCAACACATATTTAATCAGAAACAACTGAATATGAGGCAGCGTAGGTGGATTGAATTGTTGAATGATTACGACTTTGAGATTCGTTACCACCCGGGGAAGGCAAATGTGGTAGCCGACGCCTTGAGCAGAAAGGACAGAGAACCCATTCGAGTAAAATCTATGAATATAATGATTCACACTAACCTTACTACTCAAATAAAGGAGGCGCAACAAGGAGTTTTAAAAGAGGGAAATTTAAAGGATGAAATACCTAAAGGATCGGAGAAGCATCTTAATATTCGGGAAGACGGATCCCGGTATAGGGCTGAAAGAATTTGGGTACCAAAATTTGGAGATATGAGAGAAATGGTACTTAGAGAATCTCATAAAACCAGATACTCAATACATCCTGGAACGGGGAAGATGTACAAGGATCTTAAGAAACATTTTTGGTGGCCAGGTATGAAAGCCGATATTGCTAAATATGTAGGAGAATGTTTGACGTGTTCTAAGGTCAAAGCTGAACATCAGAAACCATCAGGTCTACTACAACAACCTGAAATCCTGAAATGGAAATGGGAAAACATTACCATGGATTTCATTACTAAATTGCCAAGGACTGCAAGTGGTTATGATACTATTTGGGTAATAGTTGATCGTCTCACCAAGTCAGCACACTTCCTGCCAATAAGAGAAGATGACAAGATGGAGAAGTTAGCACGACTGTATTTGAAGGAAGTCGTCTCCAGACATGGAATACCAATCTCTATTATCTCTGATAGGGATGGCAGATTTATTTCAAGATTCTGGCAGACATTACAGCAAGCATTGGGAACTCGTCTAGACATGAGTACTGCCTATCATCCACAAACTGATGGGCAGAGCGAAAGGACGATACAAACGCTTGAAGACGTGCTACGAGCTTGTGTTATTGATTTCGGAAACAGTTGGGATCGACATCTACCGTTAGCAGAATTTTCCTACAACAACAGCTACCATTCAAGCATTGAGATGGCGCCGTTTGAAGCACTTTATGGTAGAAAGTGCAGGTCTCCGATTTGTTGGAGTGAAGTGGGGGATAGACAGATTACGGGTCCGGAGATAATACAAGAAACTACCGAGAAAATCATCCAAATTCAACAAAGATTGAAAACTGCCTAGAGTCGAAAAAGAGCTACGCGGACAGTAAAAGAGAAGATATAGAGTTTGAAATTGAAGAAATTGTCATGCTTAAGGTTTCACCTTGGAAAGGCGTTGTTCGATTTGGTAAACGGGGGAAACTAAATCCAAGGTACATTGGACCATTCAAGATTATAGATCGTGTCGGACCAGTAGCTTACCAACTGGAGCTACCTCAACAACTCGCGGCTGTACATAACACTTTCCACATCTCAAATTTGAAGAAATGTTTTGCTAAAGAAGATCTCACTATTCCGTTGGACGAAATCCAAATCAATGAAAAACTTCAATTCATTGAAGAACCCGTCGAAATAATGGATCGTGAGGTTAAGAGACTTAAACAAAACAAGATACCGATTGTTAAGGTTCGATGGAATGCTCGTAGAGGACCCGAGTTCACCTAGGAGTGTGAAGATCAGATGAAGAAGAAATACCCGCATTTATTTCCAGAAGATACGTCAACACCTCCAACTGCTTAAAATTTCGGGACGAAATTTATTTAACGGGTAGGTACTGTAGTGACCCGAACTTTTCCATGTTTATATATATATTAAATGAAATTGTTATTTACATGATTAAGTGTTTCCAACATGTTAAGCAATCAAACTTGTTAAGACTTGATTAATTGAAATAGGTTTCATATAGACAATTGACCACCCAAGTTGACTGGTGATTCACGAACGTTAAAACTTGTAAAAACTATACAATGACATATATATGGTTATATATATAGTTAACATGATTTTATTATAAGTATGTATCTCATTAGGTATTTTAACAATGAGTTATATACATAAAAATGAGACTATTAATTTAAGAAACTCGAAAACGATATATATAACGATTATCGTTATAACAACGTCTTACTAGGTACATATGAATCATATTAAGATATTGATACACTTGGTTAATTATGTTAAATGATAATTAAATATATTATTAAGTGTATTAACAATGAAATACATATGTAAAAATAAGACTACTAACTTAATGATTTCGAAACGAGACATATATGTAACGATTATCGTTGTAACGACATTTAACTGTATATATATCATACTAAGATATATTATATATCATAATATCATGATAATATAACAATTTAACATCTCATTTGTTATAATAAACAATGGGTTAACAACATTCAACAAGATCGTTAACCTAAAGGTTTCAAAACAACGTTTACATGTAACGACTAACGATGACTTAACGACTCAGTTAAAATGTATATACATGTAGTGTTTTAATATGTATTCATACACTTTTGAAAGACTTCAAGACACTTATCAAAATACTTCTACTTAACAAAAATGCTTACAATTACATCCTCCTTCAGTTTCATCAACAATTCTACTCGTATGCACCCGTATTCGTACTTGTACAATACACAGCTTTTAGATGTATGTACTATTGGTATATACACTCCAATGATCAGCTCTTAGAAGCCCATGTGAGTCACCTAACACATGTGGGAACCATCATTTGGCAACTAGCATGAAATATCTCATAAAATTACAAAAATATGAGTAATCATTCATGACTTATTTACATGAAAACAAAATTACATATCCTTTATATCTAATCCATACACCAATGACCAAAAACACCTACAAACACTTTCATTCTTTAATTTTCTTCATCTAATTGATCTCTCTTAAGTTCTATCTTCAAGTTCTAAGTGTTCTTCATAAATTCCAAAAGTTCTAGTTTAATAAAATCAAGAATACTTCCAAGATTGCAAGTTTACTTCCAAGTTTTCTAAATCCATTCCAAGTAATCATCCAAGATCAAGAAATCTTTGTTACTTACAGTAGTTTATCTTTCTAATACAAGGTAACAATCATATTTAAACTTTAATTCAATTTCTATAACTATAACAATCTTATTTCGAGTGGAAATCTTACTTGAAATTGTTTTCGTGTCATGATTCTGCTTCAAGAACTTTCAAGCCATCCAAGGATCCTTTGAAGCTAGATCCATTTTTCTCATTTCTAGTAGGTTTATCCAAGGAACTTGAGGTAGTAATGATGTTCATAACATCATTCAATTCATACATATAAAGCTATCTTATTCGAAGGTTTAAACTTGTAATCACTAGAACATAGTTTAGTTAATTCTAAACTTGTTCGCAAATAAAAGTTAATCCTTCTAACTTGACTTTTAAAATCAACTAAACACATGTTCTATATCTATATGATATGCTAACTTAATGATTTAAAACCTGGAAACACGAAAAATACCGTAAAACCGGATTTACGCCGTCATAGTAACACCGCGGGCTGTTTTGGGGTAGTTAATTAAAAAAACTATGATAAACTTTGATTTAAAAGTTGTTATTCTGGAAAAATTATTTTTATTATGAACATGAAACTATATCCAAAAATTATGGTTAAACTCAAAGTGGAAGTATGTTTTCTAAAATGGTCATCTAGACGTCGTTCTTTCGACTGAAATGACCACCTTTACAAAAACAACTTGTAACTTATTTTTCTGACTATAAACCTATACTTTTTCTATTTATATTCATAAAATAGAGTTCAATATGAAACCATAGCAATTTGATTCACTCAAAACGGATTTAAAATGAAGAAGTTATGGGTAAAACAAGATTGGATAATTTTTCTCATTTTAGCTACGTGAAAATTGGTAACAAATCTATTCCAACCATAACTTAATCAACTTGTATTGTATATTATGTAATCTTGAGATACCATAGACATGTATACAATGTTTCGACCTATCATGTCGACACATCTATATATATTTCGGAACAACCATAGACACTCTATATGGGAATGTTGGAGTTAGCTATACAGGGTTGAGGTTGATTCCAAAATATATATAGTTTGAGTTGTGATCAATACTGAGATACGTATACACTGGGTCGTGGATTGATTCAAGATAATATTTATCGATTTATTTCTGTACATCTAACTGTGGACAACTAGTTGTAGGTTACTAACGAGGACAGCTGACTTAATAAACTTAAAACATCAAAATATATTAAAAGTGTTGTAAATATATTTTGAACATATTTTGATATATATGTATATATTGTTATAGGTTCGTGAATCAACCAGGGGCCAAGTCTTACTTCCTGACGAAGTAAAAATCTGTGAAAGTGAGTTATAGTCCCACTTTTAAAATCTAATATTTTTGGGATGAGAATACATGTAGGTTTTATAAATGATTTACAAAATAGACACAAGTACGTGAAACTACATTCTATGGTTGAATTATCGAAATCGAATATGCCCCTTTTTATTAAGCCTGATAATCTAAGAATTAGGGAACAGACACCCTAATTGACGCGAATCCTAAAGATAGATCTATTGGGCCTAACAAACCCCATCCAAAGTACCGGATGCTTTAGTACTTCGAAATTTATATCATATCCGAAGAGTGTCCCGGAATGATGGGGATATTCTTATATATGCATCTTGTTAATGTCGGTTACCAGGTGTTCACCATATGAATGATTTTTATCTCTATGTATGGGATGTGTATTGAAATATGAAATCTTGTGGTCTATTGTTACGATTTGATATATATAGGTTAAACCTATAACTCACCAACATTTTTGTTGACGTTTAAAGCATGTTTATTCTCAGGTGAATACTAAGAGCTTCCGCTGTTGCATACTAAAATAAGGACAAGATTTAGAGTCCATGTTTGTATGATATTGTGTAAAAACTGCATTCAAAAAACTGATTTCGATGTAACATATTTGTATTGTAAACCATTATGTAATGGTCGTGTGTAAACAGGATATTTTAGATTATCATTATTTGATAATCTACGTAAAGCTTTTTAAACCTTTATTTATGAAATAAAGGTTATGGTTTGTTTTAAAAATGAATGCAGTCTTTGAAAAACGTCTCATATAGAGGTCAAAACCTCGCAACGAAATCAATTAATATGGAACGTTTTTAATCAATAAGAACGGGACATTTCAAGATGTACAGAAATAAATCGATATATATTATCTTGAATCAATCCATGACCCAGTGTATACACGTCTCAGGCTAGATCACAACTCAAACTATATATATTTTTGGAATCAACCTCAACCCTGTATAGCTAACTCCAACATTACTGCATATAGAGTGTCTATGGTTGTTCCAAATAATATATATAGATGGGTCGATATGATATGTCAAAACATTTGCATACGTGTCTATGGTATCCCAAGATTACATAATATATTAGAATACATGTATAATATAATATAAGTTAGCTAGGATATGATTAATATAGATTTGTTACCAATTTTCACGTAGCTTCAACAAGCAAAAATAACCAATCTTGTTTTACCCATAACTTTTTCATTTTAAATCCGTTTTGACTGAATCAAATTGCTATGGTTTCATATTGAACTTAACTTTATGAATCTATACAGAAAAAGTATAAGTTTATAGTCTGAATTACATGTTACAAGTCATTTTTGTAAAGGTAGTCATTTCAGTCGAAAGAACGACGTCTAGATGACCATTTTGGAAAACATACTTCCACTTTGAGTTTAACCATGATTTTTGGATATAGTTTCATGTTCATAAGAAAAATCATTTTTCCAGAAGAACAACTTTTAAATCAAAGTTTATCATAGTTTTTAATTAACTAACCCAAAACAGCATGCGGTGTTACTACAACGGCGTATATCCGGTTTTACGGTATTTTTCGTGCTTTCCGGTTTTAAATCATTAAGTTAGCATATCATATCGATATAGAACATGTGTTTAGTTGATTTTAAAATTCAAGTTAGAAGGGTTAACTTTTGTTTGCGAACAAGTTTAGAATTAACTAAACTATGTTCTAGTGATTTCAAGTTTAAACCTTCGAATAAGATAGCTTTATATGTATGAATCAAATGATGTTATGAACATCATTACTACCTCAAGTTTTGTGGATAAACCTACTGGAAAAGAGACAAATGGATCTAGCTTCAAAGGATCTTGGATGGCTTGAAAGTTCTTGAAGTAGAATCATGACACGAAAACAAGTTCAAGTAAGATTTCCACTCGAAATAAGATTGTTATAGTTATAGAAATTGAATCAAAGTTTGAATATGAGTATTACCTTATATTAGAAAGATATCTTACTATAAATAAGAAAGATTTCTTGAGGTTGGATGATCACTCTACAAGATTGGAAGTAAGCTAGCAATCTTGGAAGTATTCTTGATTTTATGAAACTAGAACTTGTAGAATTTATGAAGAACACTTAGAACTTGAAGATAGAACTTGAGAGAGATCAATTAGATGAAGAAAATTGAAGAATGAAAGTGTTTGTAGGTGTTTTTGGTCATTGGTGTATGGATTAGATATAAAGGATATGTAATTTTGTTTTCATGTAAATAAGTCATGAATGATTACTCATATTTTTGTAATTTTATGAGATATTTCATGCTAGTTGCCAAATGATGGTTCCCACATGTGTTAGGTGACTCACATGGGCTGCTAAGAGCTGATCATTGGAGTGTATATACCAATAGTACATACATCTAAAAGCTGTGTATTGTACGAGTACGAATACGGGTGCATACGAGTAGAATTGTTGATGAAACTGAACGAGAATGTAATTGTAAGCATTTTTGTTAAGTAGAAGTATTTTTATAAGTGTCTTGAAGTCTTTGAAAAGTGTATGAATACATATTAAAACACTACATGTATATACATTTTAACTGAGTCGTTAAGTCATCGTTAGTCGTTACATGTAAGTGTTGTTTTGAAAACCTTTAGGTTAACGATCTTGTTAATTGTTGTTAACCCAATGTTTATAATATCAAATGAGATTTTAAATTATTATATTATCATGATATTATGATGTACGAATATCTCTTAATATGATATATATACATTAAATGTCGTTACAACGATAATCGTTACATATATGTCTCGTTTCAAAATCATTAAGTTAGTAGTCTTGTTTTTACATATGTAGTTCATTATTAATATACTTAATGATATGTTTACTTATCATAATATCATGTTAACTATATATATAACCATATATATGTCATCATATAGTTTTTACAAGTTTTAACGTTCGTGAATCACCGGTCAACTTGGGTGGTCAATTGTCTATATGAAACCTATTTCAATTAATCAAGTCTTAACAAGTTTGATTGCTTAACATGTTGGAAACACTTAATCATGTAAATAACAATTTCATTTAATATATATATATATATATATATATATATATATATATAAACATGAAAAAGTTCGGGTCACTACACCCACTGCTTTCTTAAACTCCAACCACTAGATTCCAGACTTCATTGCAAATTCATCAGAGTTGTTTTTAAAACCACTCATGCACACACAAATGTATGGCCAAGTTCTTGTGATAAATGTCACTCTCATGATACTTATCAAACTTTGGCAAACATAAATTAAAATGATGAAACTTTTCTAACTTTTCAAAATAGCACACCTTATTGTTTTCAAAAATGTGTCTAGACAAGAATTAATAGACACATGTCCGTTATATAGGCTTTCAAAATCATGTTGTAAACATGAATTTTTTCTAAAATTTTCATGTTCCTAGGAAATGACTAACACATGAGGGCAATGGGCGGCATTTCACCAATAACAAATGGAAACTCGAACCCTTCTTGAAGAAAAGTTGTTCACTATGATGAATTTCCAAACCTTCACAAAACATCAACTCAAAAAGAATGTTTCTCTTTCTTAAATCTAGATGAGGTCATTTACCCACCTCTTATCCGAGAATTTTATGCCAACTTCGAACTTGTTAACCCTAATCAAGTCAAATTTCAACTCGGTAAGAAAATTTACACTTGGCCTCTCTCGTACTTTGCCTCGGTTATGAGAATTCCCTCACAAGGTCTTGATTTCTACACTCCTCAAAGCAATCTTAGATCCTTGCACCCATCATACCCCGTAAAAGAAGTACTATCCACCAACTCACTCCGAAATACCTCAAGATCTCAATCGCCTAGAGATAACTCCCTTAGAGATTCCTAGCTCTTTGTCAACCACTCTACTTACCTTTTGGATTGCCACTCCTATCACTATCCTCTCATCCGACTCTGAGGTCTCAGAAATCTCGGATGCCGTCAGCACTAATGCCAATTACCTTAAATATCTTGGTTAGGATTGTATTAAGGGCGGGATGTTATGTTAAACCTAATTTATGATTAAGACTTATGCTTAGGATGTGTAATGTATCATGTACTCTTATTATGACTTATGTGTACTAATGACCTTTTCTATGAGTTTTATATTGCACATTTTAAGGGGGAGCTATATCATCAACCATTATGCACCATTCAAGGGGGAGCATTACTTTAGAACACGCTTAGTTCTAGGGGAGATAACCTTTTTTCTTCGACAAAAGGGGGAGTAAGTGTATGGTAAGTGATGTTAACACATGTGTTGTATTATACGCTTAAGCACACTTACATAGGTTTGTCATCATCAAAAAGGGGGAGAATGTTGGTTAGTAATCCAATATTAATATTCAAATGTTAAACACTTTGTTTTGATGATGACACCACGTCTTGTGTGCTTACAACAACGTATAGAACAACACAAGTTCATAAGCCTACACTATCTCTAGCAAACGACCAATACACAAAACTGAAAAGTCAAAAGAGTGATTAGAAAAACATTGAAGGAACCACGGCTAGGTCCACGGTTGACCGTAGGTCAGACCGTGGATGTCTTGTACCTTTGTTATTCAAAACAAGGTACACGGTCGACTCCACGATCAGTCGTGGATCGACCGTAATTTCCCAATGTCCGGATTTTTGATCAAAAAATGTTTGACTACTTCGGGGCATCTATAAAATAAAAAACTTGTTTAAACATACTTAGAATAGTTGCCTTCTTTATATTCAAATGAGTTTGGGTCACTCTAATACTAATCTGTGTTAATCACACCTAATGACACCTTAATGACACTTTTAGCTTATGATTAATGTTAAACATTCAAGTATGGCTAAAAGTTCTTTTTCAAAGTGTATTTTTATAAATCTAAATTAAAAGTAATAAAACCTAAAGATTATCATTAAGTCCTAATCAAAGAGATTCTCTCCACTTGATTAACTATTAAGCACTAATCATGTGTTTAATAAGAGTTTAGTGTAAACTCCCAAAAGTCTTCATATAAAAATAAGTTAGTCTAATTTAGAAGCTTGCAAGTAGCTAATGAGAGCACGTACATACTAAATTAATGTTGACAAAATGGTTGAAGACTTGTGACTTGAAGTTTGGAAGCATATGGTTGTCATGGGATCAAAATTCTGCACTTGCCTTAAAAGGAAATCAATGACACACTTATAGTACAAAGTGACTTACTCTTTCAAGCCAATGTCAACTTTAAAGAATGCTTCCAAGATAAAAGGGGTAATGCAGGTCTTTTCAGATGTTTTTGGCATCTAATTACAACCATCTAATAAGGGAAAAAGCCAAAGTAAAAGATCTCAAACGGCTACAAAATTCAGAGATCAGAGCTGCACGGTCGACCCATAGTCGACCGTAAGGTGAGCCGCAGACATCCGGGTTTCTATTGCCTATAAAAGTCAAACCTTGGAGCACTTGATGACTCACCTCTTGCACTTAAATTTCCATACATTTACTGATATCATTCAAATTTCTTTGTAATAAATTTAGAGTTATTCAAGCAAGAGTGATTGTAAACTTAGTTGTGAGTTTACTTGTATATTATCTTCTTAAAGGGATCTAGAAGATAAGTAAGGTTTCACTTACTGGTAGCATTAGGATCTTGTGGTAAGAGCATTTGGGGATTGTGAATTCTTTAAGGGGACGTAAGGGTTCATAAGTTGCGGCTGATCAAGGTGCTATTGTTGTATCCGAACACTCCACCGAGTTTTGAGCATCATAGTGAAACTAACTCTCAATTCGTTAGAATTGAGGAGTGGATTAAGGAAGATTAGTTAACATCTTCCCGAACCACTATAAATCTCCGTGTTTGTTCTCTTATGCCTTATCTTATTAATTATTATACTTGTGAACAAACTATTCAAATCACACTATAGTAATCTCAAGTTCTAAATCAGAAAATGTTTTAAAATTTACACTAAGTAACTATTCACCCCCTCTAGTTACTTAAAATAATAATTATTAATAGAAGTCAACCCACATCAACCGTATTTTAGGAGGATATAGACTTATTTTTAGCATAGATCACCATTGTAATTATCCTACCATGTATATAGGGTAGCCAGTTATATTGTTACTAAACTCAGAGATATACTCGGTTGTACACCGTATTACATATACGGATTATTGAATGAATGCAAGACACAAAATTTACAATAACTTTCATGGTATCACGAGACTAGGTTATCTCTCTCAAATCCCTTTCGCTTATAACCTTCTTCTTCTTCTCTTTTCACATCAAAAATGGCAAGAACCACCAAAATACACCCGACTATCACTGTGAATAACATCAAGAATTTTGTTCCAATCGTTCTTGAGATGGAAAAATCACAATATGGAGCATGGGCCGAACTCTTTAAGATCCATTGCCAAGCATTCGAATTCATTAACCACATCATACCACCTGCTGCTGCTGCCGATTCATCCTCTTCTGACGTGACCAACACCACTCAAGCTAGTACTGAATCATGGGCATGGTTGGATGCCGTTGTCCTCCAATGGATCTACGGGACAATATCCACCGAACACTTGCTGGCAATCATGACACCCGATCAAACTGCTAGTCAAGCGTGGGATCGAATTAAAGATATGTTTCAAGACAATCAGCACTCCCGAGTGGTGTATCTTCAACAACGATTCTCCAACATTCGCCAAGATGATTTCCCCAACATCTCTGCTTACTGTCAAGAAATTAAATCCGTTGGTGATCAGCTTTTCGGTGTCAGTGTAAACAAAGTAACCGACGACCAATTAGTACTTTAACTAATCACCGGTCTTAATGAAAGTTATCAAAGTATGGCTACCAATCTTCATCATCGTTCACAGCTACCGTTGTTCTATCGGCACGTTCCATGTTAATTTTGGAGGAAACCAAGAAGATGAAACAAGCAACCCTCGCCGCTAATAATTCCAACACCGCTCTTCTCTTCATGATATCGGCTAAAAAGTCACGTTCTCACCCCGGTATTAAGGCCCAAAAACAAGAAAGATTCGAACTTTATTGGCAAAATACCCACCTTGTTGGTTAGAATTGAAGAACAAGTAATTACGAAGACGGAGCAAAACGAATCAAGAGAATCGGAGCTAAAATGAAGATTCTAGAGTAAAAACGGTGAAAGACAAGAAATCAAGTTACGATCCAGGGAAAATCAGGCTGACCAGGCCAGCAAACGTCCTGCCATATGGCTTACTAAACGGCCTGCCAGTATGGCAAACGGCCTGCCAAACGGGCTTGAAAAACGGCTTGCCTTAGCAAACGGCCTCCAAAAACGGCCTGCCAAACGGCTGCCAAACGGCCAGCCAGCCGTTTGCAGGCAAAAATCTTGTTTATTTAAAGGGTCTTTGTCATTCATTCCAACACACACTTCAATTCACTTCTTTCTCTCTCTTTTACAATATTAGTCATACTCTCAAGGCCTTCGACTCCGTACGGGAAACCTAGTACCCAGAGAAGAACGCCGAAGATTGTATTAGGAGCGGTCTGGAGTCTTGAAGTTGTCACTTTTGTATTCGGAACTCGTTTAATCTACTGGTACTTCTATCCCTTATCTTTATGTCTTCTATCATTATGTTATGTGATATTGTTGCCATGATTAGCGAGTAGTTATCTTTAGTGTATGCTATGATGTAAGCAGTTATAATGCCGAAATAATATTATGGTCTGTGTATGCTGTTGAAATGATTTCCGATTATGCTTTAAACTCAATCTCTTTTCCAACTAATAGAACGTAGTTATTAGCTCTGTTATTGGGAAGTCGCGAATCCCGATTCAGAGTACACTATGTGTGTCACCCTTGGTAAGAGAAGTCTATCGGATACAATGTAAGATCGACTGAGGCACACCGGTTGTAGTAAGTCTATCAAGCTTTGGATTCCGACTGAGGACTCTTTCGTAGTGAAACATCTGACTAGACCCTTAGTACATTGTCGGCCCCAGACCATGCTAGTGTAGTCACCAAGCATACAAACTTCGTACGTGCACGCTGAAGCACAACGGTAGTTGTAAGCTATACCTCTACTAAGTAAGGCCATGGAACCCGGTCAGTGTTGATTAGTACACTGCACCATAACGTGGTCTCAAGTGTTGCATCCCGCTTGAGGGATTCTTAGTTAATTAAGGAACTGTTTGTTTAGACACATAAAGGATTGGACCGTTAGGATAACCGAATGTGTTCATGGAAGTCAGCTTGACTTGGCCATGGTGTTCTTCATGGTTGAACTCTTTTTAAGGGCCTAACTATCTTTTAAACCCAATCATTAACGAAAGCATTGAAACACATCACGTCTCTCGGATATGGTAAACCATGTATTCTATTATACTTAAGAAAGTTTAGACCATTGTGGAATGTTAATACGTCACCCAACCGAGTCGCTCAATTGGATGAGCCGTCTGAACGTGTATGCCTGTAGTCAGACTGCACGGGCATCTTCAGAATCTTCAAGCCTAACGCAGTACCCAGTGACATGTCTTATGACAGGGGCGTTTAGGACCAGTGTAATGAATACAACGCCTCTGCCTATTCATGAGCCAGCATTCCATAATCTCGGTAGAATAACTGATGAATTCATAGTATGCACTCACTTTAACCTTATCTGAATTACGAATTTTATCGTATTTACTTTATCTGTCTTATAAATTAGAAAATCCCAAAATTAAGTAACCACTACTCCTTCCTAACTATCTTAGGCTTAAATATAGGTTCGATTCTACTGATATCTCAAAAATACGACTCTAGGTCGTACTTCCCTTACTCATACTAAGGAGTAGTACGATTTAGGCCCCGCTAAATATAAATTTAAAACAGTACCTGTAGTGACCCGAACTTTTCCATGTTTATATATATTAATTGAGATTGATATTTACATGATTAAATGTTTCCAACATGTTAAGCAATCAAACTTGTTAAGACTTGATTAATTAAAATATGTTTCATATAGACAATTGACCACCCAAGTTGACCGGTGATTCACGAACGTTAAAACTTGTAAAAACTATACAATGACATATATATGGTTATATATATAGTTAACATGTTTTTATTATAAGTATGTATCTCATTAGGTATTTTAACAATGAGTTATATACATAAAAATGAGACTATTAATTTAAGAAACTCGAAAACGATATATATAACGATTATCGTTATAACAACGTCTTACTAGGTACATATGAATCATATTAAGATATTGATACACTTGGTTAATTATGTTAAATGATAAGTAAATATATTATTAAGTGTATTAACAATGAAATACATATGTAAAAATAAGACTACTAACTTAATGATTTCGAAACGAGACATATATGTAACGATTATCGTTGTAACGACATTTAACTGTATATACATCATACTAAGATATATTATATATCATAATATCATGATAATATAATAATTTAACATCTCTTTTTTTATAATAAACAATGGGTTAACAACATTCAACAAGATCGTTAACCTAAAGGTTTCAAAACAACATTTACATGTAACGACTAACGATGACTTAACGACTCAGTTAAAATGTATATACATGTAGTGTTTTAATATGTATTCATACACTTTTGAAAGACTTCAAGACACTTATCAAAATACTTCTACTTAACAAAAATGCTTACAATTACATCCTCGTCCAGTTTCATCAACAATTCTACTCGTATGCACCCGTATTCGTACTCGTACAATACATAGCTTTTAGATGTATGTACTATTGGTATATACACTCCAATGATCAGCTCTTAGCAGCCCATGTGAGTCACCTAACACATGTGGGAACCATCATTTGGCAACTAGCATAAAATATCACATAAAATTACAAAAATATGAGTAATCATTCATGACTTATTTACATGAAAACAAAATTACATATCCTTTATATCTAATCCATACACCAACGACCAAAAACACCTACAAACACTTTCATTCTTCAATTTTATTCATCTAATTGATCTCTCTCAAGTTCTATCTTCAAGTTCTAAGTGTTCTTCATATATTTTACAAGTTCTAGTTAAATAAAATCAAGAATACTTTCAAGTTTGCTAGCTCACTTCCAATCTTGTAAGGTGATCATCCAACCTCAAGAAATCTTTGTTTCTTACAGTAGGTTATCATTCTAATACAAGGTAATAATCATATTCAAACTTTGGTTCAATTTCTATAACTATAACAATCTTATTTCAAGTGATGATCTTACTTGAACTTGTTTTCGTGTCATGATTCTGCTTCAAGAACTTCGAGCCATCCAAGGATCCGTTGAAGCTAGATCCATTTTTATCTTTTCCAGTAGGTTTATCCAAGGAACTTAAGGTAGTAATGATGTTCATAACATCATTCGATTCATACATATAAAGCTATCTTATTCGAAGGTTTAAACTTGTAATCACTAGAACATAGTTTAGTTAATTCTAAACTTTTTCGCAAACAAAAGTTAATCCTTCTAACTTGACTTTTAAAATCAACTAAACACATGTTCTATATCTATATGATATGCTAACTTAATGATTTAAAACCTGGAAACACGAAAAACACCGTAAAACCGGATTTACGCCGTCGTAGTAACACCGCGGGCTGTTTTGGGTTAGTTAATTAAAAACTATGATAAACTTTGATTTAAAAGTTGTTATTCTGAGAAGATTATTTTTATTATGAACATGAAACTATATCCAAGAATTATGGTTAAACTCAAAGTGGAAGTATGTTTTCTAAAATGGTCATCTAGACGTCGTTCTTTGGACTGAAATGACTACCTTTACAAAAACGACTTGTAACTTATTTTTCCGACTATAAACCTATACTTTTCTGTTTAGATTCATAAAATAGAGTTCAATATGAAACCATAGCAAATTGATTCACTCAAAACGGATTTAAAATGAAGAAGTTATGGGTAAAACAAGATTGGATAATTTTTCTCATTTTAGCTACGTGAAAATTGGTAACAAATCTATTCCAACCATAACTTAATCAACTTGTATTGTATATTATGTAATCTTGAGATACCATAGACACGTATACAATGTTTCGACCTATCATGTCGACACATCTATATATATTTCGGAACAACCATAGACACTCTATATGTGAATGTTGGAGTTAGCTATACAGGGTTGAGGTTGATTCCAAAATATATATAGTTTGAGTTGTGATCAATACTGAGATACGTATACACTGGGTCGTAGATTGATTCAAGATAATATTTATCGATTTATTTCTGTACATCTAACTGTGGACAACTTGTTGTAGGTTACTAACGAGGACAGCTGACTTAATAAACTTAAAACATCAAAATATATTAAAAGTGTTGTAAATATATTTTAAACATACTTTGATATATATGTATATATTGTTATAGGTTCGTGAATCAACCAGTGGCCAAGTCTTACTTTCCGACGAAGTAAAAATCTGTGAAAGTGAGTTATAGTCCCACTTTTAAAATCTAATATTTTTGGGATGAGAATACATGCAGGTTTTATAAATGATTTACAAGATAGACACAAGTACGTGAAACTACATTCTATGGTTGAATTATCGAAATCAAATATGCCCCTTTTTATTAAGTCTGGTAATCTAAGAATTAGGGAACAGACACCCTAATTGACGCGAATCCTAAAGATAGATCTATTGGGCCTAACAAACCCCATCCAAAGTACCGGATGCTTTAGTACTTCGAAATTTATATCATATCCGAAGGGTGTCCCGGAATGATGGGGATATTCTTATATATGCATCTTGTTAATGTCGATTACCAGGTGTTCACCATATGAATGATTTTTATCTCTATGTATGGGATGTGTATTGAAATATGAAATCTTGTGGTCTATTGTTACGATTTGATATATATAGGTTAAACCTATAACTCACCAACATTTTTGTTGACGTTTAAAGCATGTTTATTCTCAGGTGAATACTAAGAGCTTCCGCTGTTGCATACTAAAATAAGGACAAGATTTGGAGTCCATGTTTGTATGATATTGTGTAAAAACTGCATTCAAGAAACTGATTTCGATGTAACATATTTGTATTGTAAACCATTATGTAATGGTCGTGTGTAAACAGGATATTTTAGATTATCATTATTTGATAATCTACGTAAAGGTTTTTAAACCTTTATTTATGAAATAAAGGTTATGGTTTGTTTTAAAAATGAATGCAGTCTTTGAAAAACGTCTCATATAGAGGTCAAAACCTCGCAACGAAATCAATTAATATGGAACGTTTTTAATCAATAAGAACAGGACATTTCAGTTGGTATCCGAGCGTTGGTCTTAGAGAACCAGAATTTTGCATTAGTGTGTCTTATCGAGTTTGTTAGGATGCATTAGTGAGTCTGAACTTCGACCGTGTTTACTTGAAAAATGATTGCTTAACAAATTTTGTTGGAAACTATATATTTTTAACATGTGAATATTATGTGATATATTAATCTCTTAATGCGTTTGATATTATGTGATAGATGTCTACCTCTAGAACAAGTCCCATTGACTCACCTAATAATAATGAAGAGTCAAATGTAAATTGGAATGATTCGTGGACTGATTCACAAGTTCCCGAAGAGGAACCGGAAGAAGAGTCGGAACCGGAAGAAGAATCAGAACCGGAAGAGGAGGAACCGGATGAAGAAATAGAACCGGTGGGGGAAATAATAAAACGGTTAAGTAAAAGAAAATCCTCAACCAACCGACCAAGGTTAATTATGGTCAATGGTGTTTCAGCCAAGGAAGCAAAATATTGGGAGGATTACCAATTCTCCGATGAATCGGATTCCGACGAGAATTCCGATGATGTTATAGAAATTACCCCAACTGAATTTAAAAAGGCAAAAGAAAATAATAAGGGAAAGGGCATAAAAATAGAGAAATCTAATTCCAACCCCGATGAACTTTATATGTATCGTCAACCCCCGAAGTCCTTAAGTTGTAACAATGACCCGGGAACCTCTAAACCACCAGGTTTTTCTAAACCAATGTGGAAAATTACGGCTCGTATTAGGGGAACATCATATTTCCCTAGAAACCTGGCAAAACGAACCAAAACCGAAGAAGAAGAAACGAGCGAGTCAGAATAAGATAGTTGTATTCGTATGGTGTAATATATGTAATATAGTGTGCTTATGCTTTATGATATATGTAAAAATTGCTTGTATTAATAAGTATTTTTTTATGAATCTAACTCTTGTCTATTTTACAGTTTAAAAACACAAAATGGATAGACAACCCAATATTTTAAGAGACCTACCCGGAGACATGATTGATGAAATCTTGTCTAGAGTCGTTCAGAATTCCTCGGCACAACTATTTAAGGCGAGATCAGTTTGTAAGACATTCGAAGAACGTTCCAAGAATGTCTTGGTTTATAAGAGACTTTCGTTTGAAAGATGGGGGATATCACATTGGGAAACCCATAAGTTACGATGAGTTTACTTTGACGCATATATTGCGGGGAACCCAAATGCTATTTTACGCAACGGGTTAAGAAATTATTTTGACTCAATATATCCGAATATTGGACTTCGTGATTTAGAAAAAGCGGCTAACATGCAACATAAAGAAGCATGTTATGCTTACGGATTAGTAATGTTCGCTTCTCACCAAAGTGAGAACAAGAACATCGGGCTACAACTATTAAACAAAACGTTTCCACAAGTGACGGAGTCGGTAATTGGGGTAAGAAATGAGGTTTTTAGATTGTTACGGGACTGTTGGACATTACGTAACCCTCGTCCCTTTGACGACGTTACAACACGCTGTCTTATCAATGGCCATAACTGTTATGTTCCACAAGACTAAGGATGGGAAGTAATCCTAGTAAAACCAGAATGCATGACTTGTTTCTGGACGTATGAATTACGTGTCTTTATTGCCTTTGCTGAACGACTTGTGTACTAGCTAGAATTATCTTCACAACTATCTTGTATCAAAGTTATTGTGTGCTATATTTCATGCTTTATGTAAAATAAGCGGTATTGTAAGTTTGTAAAATATTGTATAAAAGTTTGAACGCGAAATATTATTATAATCAGTTTTTCATATAGAATTGTAGTAGTTGAATTGTATATTAGCTACTAAGTATGAACTTAACGGGTAGGTACTACCCGAATTTAAACTTATAAAACGCTAATGTGAAGAAAAAGCTTTTATAAATGAGTTCATATTATGCTACGAAATACTATTAACTACTCTTAATATTCTGTATGATTAACTTGTTCCATTTGACTATTTTGAAGGAAATGGCACCGACTACTCGACACACCGTGAATATGAATGAAGAGGAATTCCGTAATTTTCTAGCTTCAAACATAGCCGCAGTACAGGCTGCGCTACATACCTACAATAACCTTGGATCTAGCAGTACAGGAAATCGTGTAGGATGCACCTACAAAGAATTCACTGCCTGCAAACCTTTGGAATTTGATGGAACCGAAGGACCGATCGGATTGAAACGGTGGACCGAGAAGGTCGAATCGGTGTTTGCCATAAGTAAGTGTACTGAAGAGGACAAAGTGAAGTACGCTACGCATACCTTCACAGGTTCTGCGTTAACATGGTGGAATACCTATCTAGAGCAAGTGGGACAAGACGATGCGTACGCACTACCGTGGTCAGCATTCAAGCACTTGATGAACGAGAAGTACCGTCCCAGAACCGAGGTCAATAAGCTCAAGACAAAACTTAGAGGGTTACGAACCCAAGGATTTGATATTACCACGTACGAAAGACGATTCACAGAATTGTGCCTATTGTGTCCGGGAGCATTCGAAGATGAGGAAGAGAAGATCGACGCGTTTGTGAAAGGATTACCAGAAAGAATCCAAGAAGATATAAGTTCACACGAGCCCGCCTCCATACAACAGGCATGTAGAATGGCTCACAAACTAGTGAACCAGATTGAAGAAAGAATTAAAGAACAGACTGCTGAAGAGGCCAATGTGAAGCAAGTCAAAAGAAAGTGGGAGGAAAACGGTGATAAGAATCACCAATACAACAACAACAGCAATTACAACAATAATCGCAACAATTATCCCAACAATCGCAACATCAATCGCAACTACAACAAACGGCCCAACAACAACAACAACAACAACAACAACAACAACAACAACTACAACAATCATCCCAACAACAATAATAACCGCAACAACAACAACAATCAGAAGCAGCTATGCCAAAGGTGTGAAAAGAATCACTCGGGGTTCTGCACCAAATTTTGCAACAAGTGTAAAAGAAATGGTCATAGCGCGGCGAAGTGTGAGGTCTACGGACCAGGGGTTAATAGAACGAAAGGAACAAATGGTGTCAGAACGAGTAATGGCGGAGCAAGTAGTGTCGGAGCAAGTTATGCCAATGTAGTTTGTTATAAATGTGGAAAACCGGGCCACATTATTAGAAATTGCCCGAACCAGGAGAACTTGAATGGACAAGGCCGCGGAAGAGTTTTCAATATTAATGCGGCAGAGGCACAAGAAGACCCGGAGCTTGTTACGGGTACGTTTCTTATTGACAATAAATCTGCTTACGTTTTATTTGATTCGGGTGAGGATAGAAGCTATATGAGTAGAGATTTTTGTGCTAAATTAAGTTGTCCATTGACGCCTTTGGATAGTAAATTTTTACTCGAATTAGCAAATGGTAAATTAATTTCAGCAGATAATATATGTCGGAATCGAGAAATTAAACTGGTTAGCGAAACATTTAAGATTGATTTGATACCAGTAGAGTTAGGGAGTTTTGATGTGATAATCGGTATGGACTGGTTGAAAGAAGTGAAAGCAGAGATCGTTTTTTACAAAAATGCAATTCGCATTATACGAGAAAAAGGAAAACCCTTAATGGTGTACGGAAAAAAGGGCAACACGAAGCTACATCTTATTAGTAATTTGAAGGCACAAAAACTAATAAGAAAAGGTTGCTATGCTGTTCTAGCACACGTCGAGAAAGTACAAACTGAAGAAAAGAGCATCAATGATGTTCCCATTGCAAAAGAATTTCCCGATGTATTTTCGAAAGAATTACCGGGATTACCCCCACATCGATCAGTTGAATTTCAAATAGATCTTGTACCAGGAGCTGCACCAATAGCTCGTGCTCCTTACAGACTCGCACCCAGCGAGATGAAAGAACTACAAAGTCAATTACAAGAACTTTTAGAGCGTGGTTTCATTCGACCAAGCACATCACCGTGGGGAGCTCCTGTTTTGTTTGTCAAGAAGAAAGATGGTACATTCAGGTTGTGTATCGACTATCGAGAGTTGAACAAACTTACCATCAAGAACCGCTACCCACTACCGAGAATCGACGACTTATTTGATCAACTACAAGGCTCGTCTGTTTATTCAAAGATTGACTTACGTTCCGGGTATCATCAAATGCGGGTGAAAGAAGATGATATTCCAAAGACTGCTTTCAGAACACGTTACGGTCATTACGAGTTTATGGTCATGCCGTTTGGTTTAACTAATGCACCAGCTGTGTTCATGGACCTTATGAACCGAGTGTGTGGACCATACCTTGACAAGTTTGTCATTATTTTCATTGATGACATACTTATTTACTCAAAGAATGACCAAGAACACGGTGAACATTTGAGAAAGGTGTTAGAAGTATTGAGGAAGGAAGAATTGTACGCTAATTTTTCAAAGTGTGCATTTTGGTTGGAAGAAGTTCAATTCCTCGGTCACATAGTGAACAAAGAAGGTATTAAGGTGGATCCGGCAAAGATAGAAACTGTTGAAAAGTGGGAAACCCCGAAAACTCCGAAACACATACGCCAGTTTTTAGGACTAGCTGGTTACTACAGAAGGTTCATCCAAGACTTTTCCAGAATAGCAAAACCCTTGACTGCATTAACGCATAAAGGGAAGAAATTTGAATGGAATGATGAACAAGAGAAAGCGTTTCAGTTATTGAAGAAAAAGCTAACTACGGCACCTATATTGTCATTGCCTGAAGGGAATGATGATTTTGTGATTTATTGTGATGCATCAAAGCAAGGTCTCGGTTGTGTATTAATGCAACGAACGAAGGTGATTGCTTATGCGTCTAGACAATTGAAGATTCACGAACAAAATTATACGACGCATGATTTGGAATTAGGCGCGGTTGTTTTTGCATTAAAGACTTGGAGGCACTACTTATATGGGGTCAAAAGTATTATATATACCGACCACAAAAGTCTTCAACACATATTTAATCAGAAACAACTGAATATGAGGCAGCGTAGGTGGATTGAATTATTGAATGATTACGACTTTGAGATTCGTTACCACCCGGGGAAGGCAAATGTGGTAGCCGATGCCTTGAGCAGGAAGGACAGAGAACCCATTCTAGTAAAATCTATGAATATAATGATTCATAATAACCTTACTACTCAAATAAAGGAGGCGCAACAAGGAGTTTTAAAAGAGGGAAATTTAAAGGATGAAATACCCAAAGGATCGGAGAAGCATCTTAATATTCGGGAAGACGGAACCCGGTATAGGGCTGAAAGGATTTGGGTACCAAAATTTGGAGATATGAGAGAAATGGTACTTAGAGAAGCTTATAAAACCAGATACTCAATACATCCTGGAACGGGGAAGATGTACAAGGATCTCAAGAAACATTTTTGGTGGCCGGGTATGAAAGCCGATGTTGCTAAATACGTAGGAGAATGTTTGACTTGTTCTAAGGTCAAAGCTGAGCATCAGAAACCATCAGGTCTACTTCAACAACCCGAAATCCCAGAATGGAAATGGGAAAACATTACCATGGATTTCATCACTAAATTGCCAAGGACTGCAAGTGGTTTTGATACTATTTGGGTAATAGTTGATCGTCTCACCAAATCAGCACACTTCCTGCCAATAAGAGAGGATGACAAGATGGAGAAGTTAGCACGACTGTATTTGAAGGAAGTCGTCTCCAGACATGGAATACCAATCTCTATTATCTCTGATAGGGATGGTAGATTTATTTCAAGATTCTGGCAGACATTACAGCAAGCATTAGGAACTCGTCTAGACATGAGTACTGCCTATCATCCACAAACTGATGGGCAGAGCGAAAGGACGATACAAACGCTTGAAGACATGCTACGAGCATGTGTTATTGATTTTGGAAATAGTTGGGATCGACATCTACCGTTAGCAGAATTTTCCTACAACAACAGCTACCATTCAAGCATTGAGATGGCACCGTTTGAAGCACTTTATGGTAGAAAGTGCAGGTCTCCGATTTGTTGGAGTGAAGTGGGGGATAGACAGATTACGGGTCCGGAGATTATACAAGAAACTACCGAGAAGATCATCCAAATTCAACAACGGTTGAAAACCGCCCAAAGTCGACAAAAGAGCTACGCTGACATTAAAAGAAAAGATATAGAATTTGAAATTGGAGAGATGGTCATGCTTAAAGTTGCACCTTGGAAAGGCGTTGTTCGATTTGGTAAACGAGGGAAATTAAATCCAAGGTATATTGGACCATTCAAGATTATTGATCGTGTCGGACCAGTAGCTTACCGACTTGAGTTACCTCAACAACTCGCGGCTGTACATAACACTTTCCACGTCTCGAATTTGAAGAAATGTTTTGCTAAATAAGATCTCACTATTCCGTTAGATGAAATCCAAATCAACGAAAAACTCCAATTCATAGAAGAACCCGTCGAAATAATGGATCGTGAGGTTAAAAGACTTAAGAAAAACAAGATACCAATTGTTAAGGTTCGATGGAATGCTCGTAGAGGACTTGAGTTCACCTGGGAGCATGAAGATCAGATGAAGAAGAAATACCCACATCTATTTCCAGAAGATTCGTCAACACCTTCAACAGCTTAAAATTTCGGGACGAAATTTATTTAACGGGTAGGTACTGTAGTGACCCGAACTTTTCCATGTTTATATATATTAATTGAGATTGATATTTACATGATTAAATGTTTCCAACATGTTAAGCAATCAAACTTATTAAGACTTGATTAATTGAAATATGTTTCATATAGACAATTGACCACCCAAGTTGACCGGTGATTCACGAACGTTAAAACTTGTAAAAACTATACAATGACATATATATGGTTATATATATAGTTAACATGTTTTTATTATAAGTATGTATCTCATTAGGTATTTTAACAATGAGTTATATACATAAAAATGAGACTATTAATTTAAGAAACTCGAAAACGATATATATATAACGATTATCGTTATAACAACGTCTTACTAGGTACATATGAATCATATTAAGATATTGATACACTTGGTTAATTATGTTAAATGATAATTAAATATATTATTAAGTGTATTAACAATGAAATACATATGTAAAAATAAGACTACTAACTTAATGATTTCGAAACGAGACATATATGTAATGATTATCGTTGTAACGACATTTAACTGTATATACATCATACTAAGATATATTATATATCATAATATCATGATAATATAATAATTTAACATCTCTTTTTTTATAATAAACAATGGGTTAACAACATTCAACAAGATCGTTAACCTAAAGGTTTCAAAACAACATTTACATGTAACGACTAACGATGACTTAACGACTCAGTTAAAATGTATATACATGTAGTGTTTTAATATGTATTCATACACTTTTGAAAGACTTCAAGACACTTATCAAAATACTTCTACTTAACAAAAATGCTTACAATTACATCCTCGTTCAGTTTCATCAACAATTCTACTCGTATGCACCCGTATTCGTACTCATACAATACACAGCTTTTAGATGTATGTACTATTGGTATATACACTCCAATGATCAGCTCTTAGCAGCCCATGTGAGTCACCTAACACATGTGGGAACCATCATTTGGCAACTAGCATGAAATATCTCATAAAATTACAAAAATATGAGTAATCATTCATGACTTATTTACATGAAAACAAAATTACATATCCTTTATATCTAATCCATACACCAACGACCAAAAACACCTACAAACACTTTCATTCTTCAATTTTATTCATCTAATTGATCTCTCTCAAGTTCTATCTTCAAGTTCTAAGTGTTCTTCATATATTTTACAAGTTCTAGTTACATAAAATCAAGAATACTTTCAAGTTTGCTAGCTCACTTCCAATCTTGTAAGGTGATCATCCAACCTCAAGAAATCTTTGTTTCTTACAGTAAGTTATCATTCTAATACAAGGTAATAATCATATTCAAACTTTGGTTCAATTTCTATAACTATAACAATCTTATTTCAAGTGATGATCTTACTTGAACTTGTTTTCGTGTCATGATTCTGCTTCAAGAACTTCGAGCCATCCAAGGATCCGTTGAAGCTAGATCCATTTTTCTCTTTTCCAGTAGGTATATCCAAGGAACTTAAGGTAGTAATGATGTTCATAACATCATTCGATTCATACATATAAAGCTATCTTATTCGAAGGTTTAAACTTGTAATCACTAGAACATAGTTTAGTTAATTCTAAACTTGTTCGCAAACAAAAGTTAATCCTTCTAACTTGACTTTTAAAATCAACTAAACACATGTTCTATATCTATATGATATGCTAACTTAATGATTTAAAACCTGGAAACACGAAAAACACCGTAAAACCGGATTTACGCCGTCGTAGTAACACCGCGGGCTGTTTTGGGTTAGTTAATTAAAAACTATGATAAACTTTGATTTAAAAGTTGTTATTCTGAGAAGATGATTTTTATTATGAACATGAAACTATATCCAAGAATTATGGTTAAACTCAAAGTGAAAGTATGTTTTCTAAAATGGTCATCTAGACGTCGTTCTTTCGACTGAAATGACTACCTTTACAAAAATGACTTGTAACTTATTTTTCCGACTATAAACCTATACTTTTCTGTTTAGATTCATAAAATAGAGTTCAATATGAAACCATAGCAAATTGATTCACTCAAAACGGATTTAAAATGAAGAAGTTATGGGTAAAACAAGATTGGATAATTTTTCTCATTTTAGCTACGTGAAAATTGGTAACAAATCTATTCCAACCATAACTTAATCAACTTGTATTGTATATTATGTAATCTTGAGATACCATAGACACGTATACAATGTTTCGACCTATCATGTCGACACATCTATATATATTTCGGAACAACCATAGACACTCTATATGTGAATGTTGGAGTTAGCTATACAGGGTTGAGGTTGATTCCAAAATATATATAGTTTGAGTTGTGATCAATACTGAGATACGTATACACTGGGTCGTGGATTGATTCAAGATAATATTTATTGATTTATTTCTGTACATCTAACTGTGGACAACTAGTTGTAGGTTACTAACGAGGACAGCTGACTTAATAAACTTAAAACATCAAAATATATTAAAAGTGTTGTAAATATATTTTAAACATACTTTAATATATATGTATATATTGTTATAGGTTCGTGAATCAACCAGTGGCCAAGTCTTACTTTCCGACGAAGTAAAAATCTGTGAAAGTGAGTTATAGTCCCACTTTTAAAATCTAATATTTTTGGGATGAGAATACATGCAGGTTTTATAAATGATTTACAAGATAGACACAAGTACGTGAAACTACATTCTATGGTTGAA
The DNA here is from genome assembly GCF_046630445.1 of Rutidosis leptorrhynchoides. Lineage (NCBI taxonomy): Eukaryota > Viridiplantae > Streptophyta > Magnoliopsida > Asterales > Asteraceae > Rutidosis > Rutidosis leptorrhynchoides. The sequence goes on from NC_092337.1 coordinate 393,420,770, forward strand.
TTATCGAAATCGAATATGCCCCTTTTTATTAAGTCTGGTAATCTAAGAATTAGGGAACAGACACCCTAATTGACGCGAATCCTAAAGATAGATCTATTGGGCCTAACAAACCCCATCCAAAGTACCGGATGCTTTAGTACTTCGAAATTTATATCATATCCGAAGGGTGTCCCGGAATGATGGGGATATTCTTATATATGCATCTTGTTAATGTCGATTACCAGGTGTTCACCATATGAATGATTTTTATCTCTATGTATGGGATGTGTATTGAAATATGAAATCTTGTGGTCTATTGTTACGATTTGATATATATAGGTTAAACCTATAACTCACCAACATTTTTGTTGACGTTTAAAGCATGTTTATTCTCAGGTGAATACTAAGAGCTTCCGCTGTTGCATACTAAAATAAGGACAAGATTTGGAGTCCATGTTTGTATGATATTGTGTAAAAACTGCATTCAAGAAACTGATTTCGATGTAACATATTTGTATTGTAAACCATTATGTAATGGTCGTGTGTAAACAGGATATTTTAGATTATCATTATTTGATAATCTACGTAAAGGTTTTTAAACCTTTATTTATGAAATAAAGGTTATGGTTTGTTTTAAAAATGAATGCAGTCTTTGAAAAACGTCTCATATAGAGGTCAAAACCTCGCAACGAAATCAATTAATATGGAACGTTTTTAATCAATAAGAACGGGACATTTCAGTACCTCCCCCTTGGGTGGCTGATCCTGGCGCACTACGGCCCGACGACAACACACGAATAAAACCGTCCGTTTCGGCCATATCACGTGGGAGTCTAGTTTTTAGCGCCGCTGTCGGGGAACTGGTATCAGGCAATACTGCTCTCTATCAAGCTTATTCGCAAACATTTAGTGGTGTCTAAGAAAGACAATTATACACGGACTTGGTTGTTGGATTTTCCGAACAGTCACCAATTATATTGGGACCAAAAGGATCCTGCCTCTCCGTAGTCGGCCTGGCCACTTGGTTTGTTGAATAGTTCGTGTAGAGCTCTGTTACCGAAATACCAGGGAATCAGTAGCCAGAACTAAAAACATATTCAACCATAGGATAGTTAGTTAATTAAATTAGAATTAGATTACCTTAGAATTAGATTACATTAGATTACTTTAGAATTAGACTACCTTAGACTAGTTTAGCTTAGCTTAGATTACTTTATAAATTTAGTTTATTTTCTAAAAATAAAAAACAGAAAGGCATACCTAGTGTATGACCCAAACCCGATCTAGACCAGGGCCGTTGTTATTCGTACCTGATTCAGACGCAATAATCTCTAAAGCACGCAAGGAAGCACGAATTAGAAATTAAATGGCGTTACACGTTACTTTAGCAGAAAATACCAAACCCTCGATTGAAGGTCGAGGAGGACCGATCAGATTTCCAGAGATTCAAGGACACTCGTTCGAGTTAAAACATCACATCATCCAGCTCATTCAGAATAGCTGTCAGTTTCATGGATTACCGAATGACGATCCTAATTCTCACCTTGATAAATTCATATCTCTTTCGAACTCCTACAAACAGCCAGGGATAGGACAAGATATAGTCCGACTATACTTGTTTCCCTATTCTCTCACTCATCATGCTCAAACTTAGTTCGAAGGACTGGAAAAAGATTCCATCACATCATGGACGGAGATGGCTACTAAATTCCTAACCAAATATTTCCCTCCTTCTAAATAAACCAAACTAAAGAATGATATCATTAACTTTAAACAAAGTTATGATGAATCTCTTTACACTGCATAGGAGCGATTCAAAACCCTGCTGAAGAAATGCCCTAATCACCAGCTAGAACGGTTAGCCCAAATTTGTACCTTCTACAATGGTCTTACGGTAAATCATAGGACGACGATCGATGCAGCTCAAGGGAATCTGATGAACCAAACCGCAGACGAAGCATGGGAGTTGCTCGAGAACATGACAATGCATCATCATGACTGGAACAGTGGTGAAACAACTTCATCATCTGCCCCACTCTCTGCACTCAACAATCAAACGGAGGCCATCAAATCCCTCATGGATAAGATGGAATCTCTTGTTAAACAACTTAGAGAATTGAAGACGCAACCGCAGCAGGTCAACCAAGCTCAGGCTTGTGTTAATTGTACCAACCCGTAACCTACTGAAGAATATCAAGTTGAGTACGAAAACCCTGACGGTTCAGTCTATTACGTCCAATACCCAGCTCGTCCACCAAATCCCGGATTCAATCAACAAACTAGGGTTAATCAATTTCAGTGAAGCAATCAACCTTTTCACTCTCACTATCCACCTTATCCAGCCCAACAATCTCAATTGACCTACGATCAACCACTTCCACTCACTGGTACACCAGTTGAGGAAAATTCCCCTACCACGTAGATTACAAAAGCAACTAACCCCACTCTCGGAGATGATGATCAATTGACTCGGTTCATTCAAGGACAACAACAGCTAAATCAGAGAACTACAGCCAGGCAAGATCAGACGGAGATACTAATGAGAAATCAATTGGCTCTGCTCAAAAGTCTAGAAACGCAGCTCGGACAGTTATCACAACGCCTTGAAACCCGACCGCAGGGAAGGTTACTAAGTAATACTATCCAAAATCCTCACATAGAAGAAGCAAAGCAAATGGATTCCGTAATCTCAGGGGAAGAACCACGGAGAAGGTCAGCCAGGCTCAAGAACAAATCAACATATACTCAGAAGCTGACCCCAGAAACTCCAGTTCGTGTACCCTATCCTGGTAGGTGACAAGAAGAACCATCCAAGCTTGATTCCTTCAAACTTGATGGAAGATTCCTGGACACTATGTCCAAGGTTCCCAATAAGAAGAGATACATCCGAAGGCTTCTTTCCTTTACCAGATGCTAACAAAATTCCACTGAGTGAAGAATGCTCTGCATTACTTAGGAACTCTCTACCACCAAAGCAAGGAGATACCGGCCGATTCATTTTCCTGTGTTCAATCTACCAATCTGGAACCATTCATGCGCTAGCAGATTTAGGAGCAAGTATCAACCTAATCCCCTGCTCTCTCTACAAGAGATTAGAGTTAGGAGACTTGTCACCAACTAAAATGATAATCCAACTTGCCGATCACACAATTCGATATCCTAAGGGCATAGTTGAGAACGTCTTGGTGAAAGTCGACAAATTTTTATGTCCTACGGATTTCGTAGTAATGGATATTAAGGAAGACCTACACACACCAGTAGTGTTAGGAAGACCTTTCATGAATACGGCTAGGACTGTCATTGATGTTTACAATCAAACCTTGATCTTACGATCACATGGAGAAAGTGTTACCTTCAAAATTGACCAACCAACCGATCTTTCTGGATAGGCAGAGATGTTTTCTATTTCCACCAGACGGATCACTTTCGATGACGAGTCTTCACCACCAGCCGATGATTTCAAGATGGGTGTCGAATCACAGTCTGTAGACGACCCAGATATGGAAGAAGAGGATCCCAGCGAAGAAATAGAGGAAGAGGAGGAATCTCAAGAGGAAGAGGAAATGGAAGACGTAAAAGAAACTGTGACAGTACCCACTCCAAGCATTAAGCACCATGAAGAAATAATGAGGCTTGAGACGGAAGATCACAGTTTAATCATACGCTTCAAGAAGAAGACCGACAAGGCTGAGGTTAAGGATATATGTGACAACCCGGAAATTTTCGACTAAATTTAAACTTAATCCTTATGTGATTCTGACACGATAATCAAAGTCAGTTAAACTGAATCTCAAAATTTTTGAACTGTTTATATGGATTCAATTATTCTTCGACTGTTTTTGACGATTCACGAATAACTGATTATAAAAAGATATGTAAATATATATGTGTATATATATATATATAAATCATTTACAATCATTATTATTATCAATATTATCAATATTATTATTATTAATAATTATTATCATCATTAATATTATTAACATTATTATTAATAATTATTGTTATCATTATTTTTAATGTTACATATTATTTGTAACATAATTATTATTAATAGTATTATTATTATTAATATTATTATTATTAGTATTATTATTATTAATAGTATTATTATTATTAATAGTAATAGTATTATTATTATTGATATATCTATTAATAATTAATTAAAAATTAAAAATAAATTAGAAAGTCAAAAATATTGTACTAAGCAGTTATATATTTTTTAAATCATATCTGCCTTTTTATTTTTTATTTAGATCATGATCTGCTATTTTTTTTTTAAATTCTTTAGCCATCGTGATAATTTTTTTATTTTATTATGAACGAGCTTTTATTTTTTGTTTCCTGCTCTTGTTGACTAAATCTATTATAAATCGATGGCAATCACACGAATTCCTTTACACTATCAATTATCAATTACAACAAAAAAAAAATTAGTGAATTACGTTGAATTTTTTTAAAAAAAGGTCGTACCTCTGTTCTTGGTACTTTTTGTCAAAAATTCGAAATCGAATCCCATTACAAAATCTAATAATGCAGATGTGTTAAGATACTTATAGTTAAACTATCTGTAAAATCTAGAGTCCCAATTCCTCAAATCGAATCTTAGTTTTGGAGTCAAACTTTATATTTCAAAAGTCAAACTTTTTGTTCATCATCAAATTCGTGTTATTCGTTACGATTTAAGTTAAATTGATGATTTGGAAAGTTTTCATGAATGTTTTCTAATCTATTTCATGTTGTGATCATAGTCTATAACGTTCTAGAATTCAAAATCATTTTTTTAAAGCTTACGAACAGCAAATATATATTCATTTTTATTTTTTTTCGTTTTCAATTTATTAAAGCATTGATATAGGATGATTATATATTATTTGAGAGTCCTAAAACTAATTTGTAATTCGTTGGAAATTGATTTGAACTCGGGTTGAATTATTGTGATTTGTGGAAGAAGAAGATGAATTAGGAAATAAAGGTAATAAGGGTTATAAATAATTAAAAGGGTCTAAATTTAGAAAAATAGGCGTAGCTGAATGGTTATGGGGTGTTGTGTGTTAGCGGAAGGTCTCGGGTTCGAGCCCCATCTTGGGCATTTTTTTAATAAAGGCTTAATTGAGGTAGTCTTCAATTTTAAAATTATTATTATTACTATTATTACTATTAGTTATTGTTATTATTACTAGTATTATAGTTATTACTATTATGATTACTAATATAAGTATTAGTTACCACTTTAGTATTATTATTATTATTATTATTATGAAAACAAAACAACTTATTAATATTTTCATAAATATTAGTATTAGTATGATTTCCTAAATATTAAGATTATTATTATTATCATAAATACTAATATTAATATTATCACTATTAATATTAGTATGATTATTACTATTATTAAAAAGTATTATCATTATTATCATTTTTACATAATTATCATTTTTTCTATCATTAAAACTATAGTATTATTTTTACTACTAGTATTGTTATTATTAAAATTATTATCGTTATTATCATTTTTATAAAAATTAACATTTTTGCTATCATCAAAACTATATTATTATTATTATTATTTTTAAAACTTTATTATGATTATTATCATTTTTACTACTAGTATTATTATTGTTATTACAAAACAATACAACTCTTTATTCATTATCATTATTTAAAATCATTTTTATCAAACAAATACTTATATATATATATATATATATATATATATATATATATATATATATATATATATATATATATATATATATATATATATATATATATATATATTTACATAGAAATATGTGATGACCCGGAAATTTCTGACCAAATTTAAACTTGATCTTTATTTGATTTCGACACGATAAGCAAAGTCTATTTAATTGAATCTCAAAATTTCTGAACTATTTCATGAAATCAATTACCCTTTGACTGTGCTCGACGATTCACGAACAATTGTGTGTAGATAAATATGTAAATATATATGTATAAACAAATGCTATACATAAGTAATATTATATATATTGTAATTTATAAATATTAAAGATTCAATAAGTTATATAATTGATAGTAATATATTTATAATATTAATAGTATTACCATTAATTTCACTATTATTATAAATATTGGTATCATTAATATTATTATATAAAGTATATATGAAATTTGACATGTACAAGTATTATTATTAACATTAGTTTTATTATCATCATTAAATCCATTGTTATTATTATTATTATCTGTTTCATTAATATTAAATATTAAAATTTGTATAATTAATATTTTTATATATACAAAAATGAATATATGAAACATATATATACTATTAATATAAAAAGGATATAACTTATAAGTTTATATGTATATGTGTTCGATTACAATTATGTATATTAATAAATATACAAATGATATAGGTTCGTGAATCCGAGGCCAACCCTGCATTTTTCAGTATCGTCGTATGCACATTTTTACTATAAAATATCGTATCGTGAGTTTTCATTACTCCCTTTTTAAATGCTTTTGAAATATATATTTTTGGAACTGAGAATACATGCGCTGCTTTTATAAATGCTTTACGAAATAGACACAAGTAATCGAAACTACATTCTATGGTTGGATTATCGAACCGAATATGCCCCTTTTTAGCTTGGTAGCCTAAGAATTGGTGTTTATTATAATTGCCACCAATTGACACGAAATCTAAAGATAGATCTATCGGCACTAACAAGCCCCAGTCAGAGAATTTGAACTGCTTTAGTACTTCGATTTATCATGTCCGATGAGAGTTCTGGAATGATGGAGATATTCTATATGCATCCTGTTAAGGTCGGTTACCAGGTGTTCAATCCATATGAATGATTTTTATGCAGATGCATGATGTTTATGAGAAATGAAATGAAAATCTTGTAGTCTATTAAATTAATGGAAATGATTGTTTATGATAAACTAATGAACTCACCAACATTTTGGTTGACACTTTAAAGCATGTTTATTCTCAGGCATGAAAGAAATCTTCCGCTGTGCATTTGCTCATTTTAGAGATATTACTTGGAGTCATTCATGACATATTTCAAAAGACGTTGCATTCGAGTCGTTGAGTTCATCAAGAATATTATTAAGTCGTTTATAGTTGGATATATTATGAAATGGTATGCATGCCTGTCAACTTTCGATGAAATGAAAGTTTGTCTTTTAAAAACGAATGCAATGTTTGTAAAATGTATCATATAGAGGTCAAATACCTCGCGATGTAACCAAATGTAATGTATTCGTCCAGATGGATTAGGACGGTCGCTTCATGTGGTATCAGAGCGGTTGATAATGCTAAAAACGAACATATATTTCATAGCATTATCATTTCAGAAAGACAAACTTTTAGTTGCAATTGTCCTATTTTCAAGTAATATTCGTTTAAATAATAAAAGGTGAAGACAAAAGACAGATTCGACGATTTGAAGACGCAAACGACCAAAAAGCTAAAAAGTACAAAGTACAATCCAAGTGGTTCAAATTATTATTGAGAAACGTCTAGAAATTACAAGAGTACAAGCCGCAAATCGCAAAGTACAAGATATTAAATTATACAAAAAGGCGTTCAAAAATCCGGAACCGAGACATGAACCAACTATCAACGTGCGATTCAACGGAGCTAAAAATACAAGTCAACTATGCACAAGAATATAATATAATATATAATTAATTATATATAATATTATATATTATAAATAATCAGCAGCCCACGTTTAATTCATTTGGTGAGCTGTAATCCAAAGCTCTGCGACTGCGGAGCTGTGAAGAAGAAAAATACCGCAGTCGCGGAGCTAGCCTCTTAAATTATACCGCAGTCACGGATCAGTCTCAGACTGCAACTTTTGACAGCATTAATTACACGATTAGGGTTTTTAATTTAATTATTATTATTTAAATTAGGGTTTATTCTTAATTACTAGGTTTTATTTATTTAACATATTATTAATTGTAGTTTTAGTATATAATTTGTATTTTGAAGTATTTATATAAAATAATAATATAAAAATAATATTTTTATAAAAATAAGTAATTTTATCATTTTTTGTCTCTTTTTATAAATTGTATATTTTAATTATATAATTCGTAATTTGTATATTTATCGTTCGAAATTAGTTTTAAACTTAGTTTTTGCCGTAGTTATTTTATATTTCTAGATTTTTAGGCTTTGCCGTAAAATCCCTTAAGTGCTTTTTCTTTAGATTAAGATTTAGGCGCTTTAGAATTTTACGACATCGCTTATCGCTTTAATATTTAATAAATTTTAGTGCCTAATTAAGTTATTGACGTTTTGGATATAGAATTCGTTTTAAGCCTTAATACCTTTAGACGCAAGTATTAATATTTAGTTTTTAGACTTTTAAGTTTCGACGCTTTCCATTCTTACCCTTTTATTTTTGGACATTTTTCGACGCACTCTTCTTCTTTCTCATTTCTACGCTCTAGTTTTTAGGACATAGAATTTTCTATATCTTCTTCAAAATTTCGAAAAAAAATAAAATTATTTTAAGCGGTTAAATTGATAGACATCCAAAATTTTCTGGTTCGTAGCAATAGTTGGATTTGTTAGTGGCGAGTTGTGGGCTTCCGATTTAAAGGGTCCTGGCTACCTGCTACATCTATTGGCTATTCGAAACGTGAGCAAAATCAGAAAAGTCTATTAATTTGATAACTTATATAATTTTTATTTTTATAACTAATAGGATATTCAGTAAATGCACCGAGCAAAACGTTCACCACCTTTCATACGTTCACCACCTGTAACTCGATCAAGACATCTTGCCAACATTGTCGCCGTTGATTTTTCTTTAGAATCATCATCAAGTCGACCAAGTACTCCGATTCAAATTTCCGATAATCCATTTTTTGAACCCGACCTCACAATTGAGAACCCGGAGGATATTCAAGGATAATTCAGAGATCCTGAACCACTAATCATTCCTTCTGAACCACAAATTACTCAACCAGAGATTGTCGAGGAAAAAACCATTAAATCAGAATCCTCTAGTGATTCAGATTCAACAATTTCAATCATGGAAAATCATGAACCTCTAAGTATGGAAGATCGAATGAGAGTTACACGCACTGTCCAAGGTCACGCAATTACTCAACCAGACATTAATGCGTCAGATTATGAAATCAAAGGACAAATCCTACACATGGTAACTAATCAGTGCCAATTTAGTGGTACGCCGAAGGAAGATCCAAATGAACATCTTCGTACCTTTAATATGATCTGTACTCTATTCAAAATTAGAGAAGTTGAGGATGAACAGATCTATCTTATGTTATTTCCCTGGACTATAAAGGGAGAAGCCAAAGATTGGTTAGAATCGTTACCTGAAGGGGCGATTGATACATGGGATGTTTTAGTTGAGAAATTTCTTAAAAGATTCTTTCTGGCATCTAAAGCCGTGAAACTTCAAGGAGAAATTGTTACGTTCACACAAAAGCCAAAATGAAACTTTATATGAAGCGTAGACAAGATTCGGAAAATTGTTGAGAGGATGTCCTCAACATGGTTTTGGCACTTATCAAATAGTACAAATATTCTACCAAGGATGCGACATTACTACACAAAAAGACATCGACATAGCAGCTGGTGGTTCCATTATGAAGAAAACCGCAACTGAAGCTTACAAAATTATTGATAACACAGCCTCCCACTCACATGAGTTGCTTCAAGAAAAAGACATCATTAGATCATCTAAAGCGGCTAGAGCCGATTCTAGCCATGACTTTGATTCCATTTCCGCAAAGTTAGATGCTTTCGAGAGACGAATGGAAAAGATGACTAAAGATATTCACGCAATACACATTAGTTGTGAGCAGTGTGGAGGACCATATTTGACAAAAGATTGTCTCAGTATTGAACAAACAATGGAACAAATAGAGAATGTTTCATACATGAACCAAAGGCCTGGAAATAATTATCAAAATAATTATCAACCGCCAAGACTAAACTACAATCAAAATCAGAATTATAACCGAAATGTTCCATACAATAACCAACAAGGTCTTAGCAATCAACAAGTATCTAATAATACTTACAACCAGCAAAGACCTATTTTTCCAAATAAACCACCACAAACCGATGATAAAAAGCCAAATTTAGAAGACATGATGTCGAAGCTAGTTGAATCTCAAACGCGGTTTTTCATATCTTAGAAACAAACTAATGAACAAAATGCTCAAGCATTTAGAAATCAACAAGCTTCTATTCAAAATCTGGAACAAGAAGTGAGCAACCTAGCAAGGTTGATAGGTGAAAGAAAACCGGGAAGAGTACCTAGCGATACAAATACCAACCCCCGAAATGAAACAGCTAAAGCCATTACCACGAGAAGTGGTATTACACTTAAACCACCTAAAATACCTGTAATTTCTGATGACTCTATTCCTGCTACACAGGCACCACAGCCAGAGCAAGAGAAGGAAACAGAGCCGGTAGTTGAAAAGGTTAATGAAGATAACACAGTTAACGCTAAGCCTTATGTTAAACCATACAAACCACCGCTTTCTTACCCAAGTAAAATGAGAAAAGAAAGACTTGAAGCCGAACAATCCAAATTCTTGGATATGTTTAAACAAATAAATGTCAACCTTTCTTTCATTGATTTGATTTCAGGAATGCCAAGATATGCTAAATTCCTGAAAGATCTAATCACAAATAGAAAGAAAATGGAAGAACTCTCGGCTGTTACTATGAATGCTAATTGTTCTGCAGTGCTATTGAATAAACTACCAGAAAAATTATCAGATCCAGGAAGTTTCACAATTCCATGTTTTTTGGGTAGTCTTTGTTCAATAGAAGTATTGGCAGACTTAGGTGCTAGTATAAATTTAATGCCGTATTCACTATACGCTAAACTAGACCTTAGAGAATTGAAACCAACACGAATAAGCATACAACTAGCCGATCGATCAGTAAAATATCCTAGAGGGATAATGGAGAACATGCTAGTTAAAGTTGGTACTTTAGTATTTCCAGTAGACTTTGTTATTCTAGACATGGAAGAAGATTCTAGAGTTCCTCTCATATTAGGAAGACCATTCTTAAACACAGCTAAAGCAATAATAGACGTGTTCGGTAAGAAACTGACCCTAAGTATAGAGGACAAGAGTGTTACCTTTTCGGTTGATAGAGCCACGCAACAACCGCAATCTGCAGATGATACATGTTATTACATTCAAACTATAGATTCACATGCAGAATTGTTAGAAGAATTTTCAGAATTACAAGGAACAGGAGAATGTTCTTTAGGAGAAGGAACTGAACCAATTGATGAAGCTGAAATGTTAGCTACACTCATGGCTAATGATTATGAACCAACAACAAAAGAACTTCAAATGTTAAAAGAGGAAGACAGATATCGATATAAATCATCGATAGAAGAACCATCGATATTAGAGTTAAAGCCACTTCCAACCCATTTAGAATACGCTTATTTACATGGTGAATCTGAATTACCTGTAATAATATCGTCTTCTCTTACGGAAAATGAAAAATCTCGACTCATTTCTGTGCTAAAAGCTCATAAACCAGCTATTGCATGAAAAATTCATGACATTAAAGGTATAAGTCCTTCGTATTGCACACATAAAATCCTTATGGAAGAAGGTCATAAAACATATGTGCAACGCCAACGAAGACTAAATCCTAATATGCAAGATGTTGTTAAGAAAGAAATTATTAAACTGCTAGATGCAGGTTTAATTTATCCAATCTCTGATAGTCCATGGGTAAGCCCAGTTCAATGTGTACCTAAGAAGGGTGGCATGACTATCATCACAAATGAAAAAGATGAGCTTATTCCTACTAGGACTGTAACGGGATGGCGTGTTTGTATTGATTATAGAAAATTAAATGACGCCACCAGAAAAGATCACTTTCCCTTACCTTTCATTGATCAAATGTTGGAAAGGTTAGCTGGGAATAGTTACTATTGTTTTCTTAACGGTTTCTCTGGATACTTTCAAATTCCAATCGCACCCGAGGACCAAGAGAAAACCACATTCACGTGCCCTTATGGTACTTTTGCTTACAAACGCATGCCATTTGGACTTTGCAACGCCCCTGCAACCTTTCAAAGGTGCATGATGGTGATTTTTCACGACATGATAGAAGAATGCATGGAAATTTTCATGGATGACTTTTCAGTCTTCGGTGATACTTTTGAAACATGTCTAGTTAATCTTGAACGAATGCTTATTAGATGCGAGAAATCAAATCTAGTTCTTAATTGGGAGAAATGTCATTTCATGGTTAAAGAAGGCATCGTTCTTGGTCATAAAATTTCAAAGGAAGGAATTAAAGTGGATAGAGCTAAAGTAGATGTAATTGCTAAGCTTCCACATCCCACTAATGTTAGAGGAGTTAGGAGTTTTCTAGGGCATGCCAGTTTTTACCGACGTTTCATAAAAGATTTTTCTAAAATTGCCACTCCTATGAATAAACTCCTTGAAAAAGATGATCCATTCATCTTTTCGAATGAATGCATCAAATCTTTTAATATTCTTAAAGAAAAACTCACTAATGTGCCGATCATGATAACTCCAAAGTGGAATCTACCATTTGAACTCATGTGCGATGCAATTGATTTTGCAATGGGAGCCGTTTTAGGACATAGGATTGAAAAACGATTTCAACCTATTTATTATGCTAGTAAGACGTTACAAGGAGCACAAACGAATTACACAACTACTGAAAAAGAACTCCTTGCTATTGTCTTTGCTTTTGCCAAATTTCGTTCATATCTCGTTCTAGCAAAAACGGTGGTCTATACCGACCATTCTGCTCTTAGATACCTATTTTCAAAACAAGATGCCAAACCACGATTAATCCGTTGGATCTTACTCTTACAAGGGTTCGATATTGAGATCCGAGACAAAAAGGGAGCATAAAATCTCGCCGCTGATCAACTTTCTCGCCTTGAAAATCCTGAATTAGAAGTTCTAAATGAATCGGCCATACAAGACAACTTTCCTGATGAATATCTTTTGAAATTCGATTATAATGAAATTCCATGGTTTGCAGACTATGCAAACTACTTAGTATGTGGATTCCTTGAAAAAGGGTTATCGTACCAAAAACGAAATAAATTCTTTAGTGATATAAAACACTATTTCTGGAAAGATCCACATTTATTCAAAAGTTGTCCCGATGGAATAATACGCCGATGCGTACTCGGAGATAAAGCTACTCAAATCTTAAACCATTGTCATACAGGACCAACAAGAGGGCATTATGGGCCTCAACTCACAGCAAGAAAAGTTTACGACGCTGGATTCTATTGGCCTACAATTTTCAAAGAAGCACACCTTCTTTGTAAATCTTGTGATGCTTGTCAAAGGGCCGAAAAAATAAGTCAACGTGATGAAATACCACAAAATGTTATTCAAGTATATGAAGTATTTGACGTTTAGGGTATTGAATTTATGGGTCCATTTCCAAAATCTCATAATAATCTCTACATTCTCGTTGCCATTGATTATGTATCTAAATGGGCGGAAGCACAAGCTCTCCCAACTAACGATGCACGAGTTGTAGTCAACTTCTTAAAACGTCTTTTTTGAAGCGACCCGTCCTAATCCATAAGGACGAATATAATAACATATGGATACATTGCGAGGTATTTGACCTCTATATGATACTTTTTACAAACATTGCATTCGTTTTTAAAAGACAAACTTTCATTACATCGAAAGTTAACAAGCATGCATACCATTTCATAATATCCAACCTATAAATGACCTAATCTGTAATTTACTTAATAATAATCTCTATTGAACTCAACGACTTGAATGCAACGTCTTTTGAAATATGCCATGAATGACTCCAAGTAATATCTCTAAAATGAGCAAATGCACAGCGGAAGATTTCTTTCATACCTGAGAATAAACATGCTTTAAAGTGTCAACCAAAAGGTTGGTGAGTTCATTAGTTTATCATAATCGATCATTTTCATCATTTTAATAGACCACAAGATTTCCAGATATTTAATTGTATACGTAACCCGAGTACAAAATAACACGCGTAGCCCGCGAATTAAAAATACATCTCATATCAGGCATTTCGTATAAACTGCATAGAGATAAAAATCATTCATATGGTGAACACCTGGTAACCGACATTAACAGAATGCGTCTAGAATATCCCCATCATTCCGGGACTCTCATCGGACATGATAAAATCGAAGTACTAAAGCATCCGTAACCCGGATGGGGTTTGTTAGGCCCAATAGATCTATCTTTAGGATTCACTACAATTAGGGTTTCTGTTCCCTAATTCTTAGATTACCAGACTAAAAGGGGTGATATTCGATTTCGATAATCCAACCATAGAATGTAGTTTTAAGTACTTGTGTCTATTTCGTAAAACATTTATAAAAGCAACGCATATATTCTCAGTTCCAAAAATATATATTGCAAAAGCATTTAAAAAGGGAGCAAATGAAACTCACAAAACTGTATTTCGTAGCAATAATGCATATGACGGCACTGAACAAGTGCAAGGTTGGCCTTGGATTCACGAACTTATATTAAGTATATATTTATACGTTGGTCAATATCTGTCTAACAATTTAGGTTAAGTCATAATGTACCACAATCCTAATGCTCGAGACTACTATGCAAAAGTCAACAAAAGTCAATTTGACTCAAAATGATTTCCCAAAATTTATATATGATTATTATATAGTCGTTTTATATTTTTAAATATTTTTAACAGATTTTATTAGAGTAAATAGTATAATTCATTTATTAATAAATAAAATTTTATATTAAAATTTATGTAATAAAATATACTTTTATATATCTTAAGTAATAAAATTTATAAAATTCATTTAATATCATAAAAATATTATGATAATTTTTATTAATGTAATTATATTACACGTAGTAAAATATCTTTGTATCGTATACTTATTTGATAAAATAATATCGATAATAACAATAGTACGTAAAAATTGTATTATTTTGTAATAATAATAATTATTATTATATTAGTAATAATAATAATATTTATATTTACTAAAAATGATATTATGATAAAATGATAATAATAATAATGATATTTTATATTAACAATGATATTTTTATAAATAATAATTTTTGTAAAAAAATAGTTTTAATATTAATAATGCTTTTAATAATAATAATGATAAAATTAATGAAAACGATATTTTTATCTAAATCAATACATTTCAATATTTTAATTTCATCAATTATACTCATTATTTCTCAATCAATTTGTTAATAGCTTTTAGTCGACTTTTATATCGCGTTCATAATAATGATAACAATAGTAATCAAAATAATTAGATGTTATTAATATTAGTTTTAATTACAATAATACTAATAATAATAAATACTATGATAATATTAACGATAATACTAATAACTATTTTAATGATAATAATAATAATAATAATAATAATAACAATAATTTTTTTTAAATAATGATACATATATTAATAATGATAATAATAATAATAATAATAATAATAATAATAATAATAATAATAATAATAATAATAATAATAATAATAATAATAATTAGGTAATAATAATAATAACGACGATAATAACGACGATAGTAATAATCATTTTAATACAAAAATTCAATTGACTATAACTTCTAATCCGTTCATCGAAACCATTCGATATCTAAATGAAAAGTTCTTAATTTTTCGCTAGCTTTCCAACGACATGCATATCATATACCTTATCTCAACCGCATATGTAGCTAATTCAGGATTCAACATATCCTATCTAATGACCATAACAAAAGTACGAGCATACATGATCCTATATACTCGAGCACTAGTCAGGGATACACTAATAATATATAAAAGTTAAGTTATGAGTGCTCACGTATCAATATTGAGATTCAATATTGCAGGAAAGGTACGTAGACGCAACAGAGATGATAAACACTAGATTGACCTCACGAGCATACCCATGAACCATATCCATCACCTCCATAGCTATAACCCATAATTTTCTTAGCCCTATCCTACTCGCAACCCAGTTTCAAAAATTACTCGAACAGCACTCCGTCGTAGTATTTTATGTATAAATACTACTAATAATAATACTCCTAACTATAATATTAATCTTAATAATAATAATAATAATAATAATAATAATAATAATAATAATAATAATAATAATAATAATAATAATAATAATAATAATAATAATAATAATAATAATAATAATATTAGTAATAATTAATATATATATATATATATAAGTTTACGAAGTGTTTGATGAAAATATGAATCACAAGTGCATTTCGTTCGGTTTATAAACAAGTTTCACCTCACCTACTCCTCCATGCAATCGCATGGGATTGTGAGGGAGGCCTCATGCAATTGCATGAGGTCGTGTTGCCAGCCATATTCAATTATCAAACGCTGCCGACACCATTTCATTTCATGTACACATATATATATTATTTATTATATAATATATTTAATTTTTAGAATTAATTAAATATTATATTATATTCTCGTGCATAGTTGATTTGTAATTTTCATTCCGATGACTCGTACGTTGTCACTCGACTTATGTTCCGGTTTCGGTTCCTCGAACGCATTCTCGTACGCTTAGAAAACTAGCACTTTACGTTTCGCGACGTGTACCTTTATTAATAATTAGACTTAAATTAATGAAAAACTAACCCACTCAAAGTGTAACTTAATTTTTTGAGTGTTTTGGTCATTTGCTTCTATAAATCGTCTTCTTATTATTTAATATTATATACAATCTTTAATTAAGAAAATATTTTATATTTAAGTTAATATTTTTCAATAATATGTTTTATTTCGTTGTAACTATAATAATGATATCGTTTGAAAATATGTATGTCTTATACATTTTGAAATCATTTAAATAATAGAAAGTATTCTTTCGTAACGTTTGTATTTTAAAATTTAATAACGATATAACTCATTTTTACACCAACGTTTATAAAAACATTATACTACATTCAAAAATCATTTTTATTGAAAAGGTTATAATAGTAGAGATTGTTATAAAATGTTAATAATAATAGAAGTCTATTATATCGAAAAACGTTTTTGTTTAAGAAAGTAAAATAATATATAAATCATAACAGGTTTCAAGTTATTAACTTACAGTTTATTCATGAGTTGTAGGGTTAAGTCTAATGGATAATTGTACGTATGAAATCATCTTAATATGACAAATGGTTTTACCTTGTCGACGAACATTATCCCAATTATTTACTTTATGATAAAATATTATTAAAGCCTAGTAATTTACCTATCAATAGTCACGAGAAAATTATTGTAAGGCATGTATTGAAAATCAAACAGGAGTCTCCACTAATCCTTGTCTAGTTCCCGTTAATTGACACCTTATTCTTATATGTAATTTACTTAGCAATTATTCCGAATACCATTAAAAAGAAAAGGTTTCCTAATTCAAAGTGGACCTCTCAACAGAGACACGCAAATCATATCTCAATGAATCTTGATAACTCAACCATTTGATATTATCTTATAATCTCGTCGATAGATATATTAAACTTATATCGAAACAAATAATGTCATGTAAAGTATTATTCATTCACTACTTTATTAACGTTTCCAAGTCGTAAATAGATCTCATAACTTATATTCATATCAACTAAACCGTTAAATGTTTTATAAATATAACTCAATTTAATAATCATACATATGCATATATATATATATATATATATATATATATATATATATATATATATATATATATATATATATATATATATATATATATATATCTATATATATATCTATTTACACATAATTGTTCGTGAATCGTCAAGAGCAGTCGAAGGGTAATTGGTCATATGAACCTAATTCAAAGTTTTTGAGATTTCAACATTACAGACTTTGCTTATTGTGTCGAAAACATATAAAGATCAAGTTTAAATTTGTTCGGAAATTTCCGGGTCGTCACATTTTTGCTAGGTTTGGAACACCGAAAGCTTTAATAAGTGATCGGGGTACTCATTTTTGTAATAATCAACTTGAGAAAGTTCTCAAAAGATATGGAGTAACTCATAAAATCTCAACCGCTTATCATCCACAAACAAGTGGACAAGTTGAAAATACTAACCGAGTATTAAAATGTATTCTAGAGAAAACTGTAGGATCAAATTTTAAAGGAATGGTCCATGAAATTGGAGGATGCACTCTGGGCTTTTAGAACAGCCTACAAAACTCCAATTGGAACCACACCTTTTAAACTTATTTACGGAAAAGCATGTCACCTTCCAGTAGAAATTGAGCACAAAACATTTTGCGCTTTGAAGACATGTAATCTTAATTTACATAAAGCCGGACGTCTACGGTTAAGTCAACTAAATGAATTAGAAGAATTAAGACATGATGCATATGAAAATTCGTTAATCTATAAAGAAAGAACGAAGAAATGGCATGATAAAAGAATCAGAAGTTCAAAAGAATTTAAGGAAGGAGACAGAGTTCTTCTTTTCAATTCACGATTCAAGCTATTTCCTGGAAAATTGAAATCAAGATGGTCTAGACCATTCATAGTCAAAAGAGTATTCCCATACGGAACAATATAGTTAATAAATTCAAACGGGATTGAATTTAAAGTTAATGGTCACAGAGTTAAACATTACATACATGGTCCGATGGAAGTTGACAATGAAGTTAATCATAATTTCACCACCAAAGAAAACCTCAGAATGAAAACATAAATATGTTGTCAACAATATATGAAAAACTAAAATTGGAAGATGGAGAAGCTTCAAATTAGAGTGATGAAGAAGAATTTCTATATAAACTTCTCATTCCAAGAAACGAAGAAAAATGTGAACAAGAATGATATTGCTTTAAACATACATATATTTCGACGCAATATCATTTATATTTCATCAGCTTTTACCGTTTACGAAGACATTCAAATGCATAATTCACGAGAAAAACGACAAAAGTAAACACGAGCTTGAAGTTTGAAGAAACGACGATAAAATGACGGATTTAAACCAAATATATATCGAGATAACGTTACTCGAATGCAAGTTAAAGATGATCGAAGTAAAAGAGTTCAAATGAAAGTTCCAAGTCAATATACGTCAACATGGGATCAACAAAGAACAAACGCAAAAATAAAAATAAGAAAATTTCTGTTTCAACTTACGCGGATCGTGTAAGTATTCACGTAAAACGCGTAAGTTATGTTATAAATGCAGATTCAAACTTGCTCTTACGCGTATCGTGTGGCATACTACGCGGAACGCGTAATGTTATTGCTCTTACGCGGAACGTGTACTCCTCTACGCGGATCGCGTAATGTTGAGACCAGATTCAGATCTAAATTGCAAATGGGACGGTGGCTTTTATGTTTAATATCATTTCTTTTTCAGTGTTACAGCAAAAAGTATGCTAGTCTCTACCTACTACTTCAAGGGATAGAATTTAAATACGAGTACTATTATTAGTTGAGTACACAAAAATATAGAGAGCAGAGAGAATCATCATTTTAGTTTTAATTACTAGTATCTTTGTACTCCGTATAAATTTTATTTCAGTTCCAATTAATTTTAAGATTCAATATTTAGGATAGTTTCAATATTAAGGGTGTACTGTTCGTGATTAAGGGTATTATTGTGCGAGTGAAAGGGTGTTGTTATTGTAATTTTTCTACCACTTGAAGTTAATGAAAGTGAAGATTTTCGCAAGTTTATTCTATTAAAATTATCGTTATCAATTTTTATCGTTATTATTATGTTTGTATATTTATATTTTTATGTTTACCCTAGTATAATGAGTAGCTAAGTTCCATAGTGTTTACCTAAATGTAGAGCCCTAGTGAAATGGATTGTTATCATTTGTAATTATTAAAATGTAACTTAAGTATTTTTAACATTGTGCCTAGCTAAAAGAACCATTATTATGTAATTAGATATTTAATCCTTATCACTTAATTTGTTAGATATAAATAGTAAAGGTTATTTCTATTAATATAAATTAAGCTTCAACACTAAAAGTGATTTAGACGAACTTATGGATAAGTTATTAACATTAATTTAGAAATAAAGTTCGGTGGTTTGGGTAATATCATTAGTTATATAATCGTGAAATTGTAAAAAGGGGAACCGTTACGATTTAGGTTTTGGCAAAAGTCAAAACTAGGATAGGTCTCTATTTAAATACTTGGGGATAGTTAACTATCTAAATAAGATCCGATGAAAATTAGATTTAATTTGGTTAGTTGAAACTTTATATATTCGAGAGAAAATATAAAGTTTAATATATAAACATTTTAGTAGAGCTTAATCTCAAAACAATCCATGGATCTAGAGGTGAAACATTTAAGTGAACACTCCCATATATATATTGCAAATAATAATTATTATTATTTATTTACGTATTATTATACAGATGAAATAAAAATATAATCAATATACATCAGTTTAATAGTTACTGTTTTGTCACATCGAATATACCATACGCGGACCGTGTAAATATTCACACGAAACGCGTATCTTCAAAAATATACGCGGAACGCGTATAAATACACGCGAAATGCGTATGTACTAATACAGTACCGGTACGAATACTATTTAAAATCCAAGTTTTAATTAAATCTTTTATTATTACTTTTAAAGTATTTAATTTATAATTAGTATAATTATTATAATTATCTTTAATTCATCTTTAATTTAATCAAAACTTATTAATTAGTTAATTTAAGTAAATGTGTATTTTATTTTGTTGTTTAAAACAAATTCCTAATCATTTAGTTTTATTAAAAATTATTGTTGTACTTATTACCATTTAGTAATAAAATTGTTCTATCATAAATAATATAGTTTCAATTAGTTCACTTTTTGATTATAAATCATGTAATCTTGTAATTTTAATTAATAAGTAGTTCAATTAAATTAAGATTAAGTTATATTTTATTATTATTATGCGAAATATAAATTCCTAATCTAAAACCCCCTTTAAATTAGTTTAACTTCAAAGACTATTAAAAACCATTAAACACTCCATCTCCCTGTGGAACGAATCGGATTCACCTATAAAACTAAACTACGCAGATAGAACTAGTTGCCTATATATGTGTGAAATCAATCCGAATTCATTAAAACACCATATATATAATAAAACAATTCGTGTAACAAAATCGCTCAAATCCGTTCATAAATAAAGGTATAGTTTCACCACATCAAAGAAGTTCAAGTAGAAGTGAAAGAACCGAGAAAAGATCACCTAGAAAAGGTTAACAAACTAACTCTACTTACTAAAGTAGGAGACCCAGGTAAATTTATCATTTCTTGCTTGCTTAATGTTGGTGCTATGTATAATGGGCTCGCAGATTTAGGAGCAAGTGCAAACGTTATGCCTCTATCCTTATACAAAAGATTAGGTGTGGGTAAATTAAGACCAACCAGAATAGGTGTTCAATTATTTGATCAAACCATTAAACACCCGGTTGGAATAGCCAATAATTTACTTGTTAAAGTGGGAAGTTTGACCTTCGCTGCAAATTTCATAGTTATTAATATGGAGGAAGACCTTGATATTCCTCTAATTTTAGGTCGCCCATTTTTAGCAACCACTGAAGCATTCTTTGATGTAAGAGAAGGTAGAATGACACTTAGGGATGGTGATAAATCGGTCACCTTTGTGAATCGAAAGCTTAGATCTCCACCATCCAAAACTGTTGAACCAATAAAAACGCCTAAGTGTGGGGAAGATGAAGAAACACCTAATGATGACCCGATAACAAAGAACCCCATTGTTGATACGAAATTAGATGAATCCGTTTTTAACAGTTCAACGAAGAAACTTTATAAACGGATTCAAGATGCTAGGATTAAAGGGAACTATAAGTTTTGTAACAGATTAGTATCCAATTTTTCGCCTAAAGAAAAGGTGATGTTAATTGAATTTGTGAATGTTACAGAGGAAATCAACAAATGGCTTGAAGCAAAAGTCAGAGATATGCAAGTTGTTGATGTTCCAATTGAAGTTAATAATGAAGTTAATCACAATTTCGATACCACAGCTAACTAAGTGTGGGGAGATTCAAATGTTTTAAAGGATAATATAATGCTGTCTAGAGTTAGATTTTCTGTTTTCGTGTAGTTCTCGAAAATGGAATCCGAATGGTCTTTCCCTAGCAGACCCTAAAAAACTAGTCTTCTCCCTCCATTCTGAATTTTTATGTTTTTAGGTTTTACGAGATGAAGAATTCCTTTGATCTGACCCATGGTCTACTACTACATGCTATGATTACTAAACGTAATAATAACACCTTCTCGAGTGAACTGGTATCATTCATAAGAGGCAAAATGGACGAAGTGAGGAAAGAACTCAGGAACAATCATAATAAGATACATTTTGGTAAAGGAAAATCAAAATCCGCAACAAAAAGAAGAGCACGACACCTTAAAAGATGTCATAAATGCGGAAAATGGTCACACGAAGGTAAATGTTTGAACAATCAAACACATTCCAATACCGAGTTCGTTACTCTATGCAGAGAAGGACCGTTCATATGTTTAGAAGAAAAGTTATTGAAAAATCGAGGTTACGCCTATGTAGCTATGGAAAACCAAAACGAACGACTCTCCTATGAGTCGGCTAAAGCAGGTCTCTGAGAATTCTATCTCGCAGGTAAGTATGTACAGTTTAAATTTTATTTTTATTTATTTCTTTTAACCTTTTGATAATAAACGCTGAATCGTTCGCAATAAAGTATTAAATTGATATTAAATAAAATTAGGTATGTGAAACCGAAATTATTAATATCATACACAAATTTAATTCATCACTGCGAAATTTACCGTTTATTCATAAGGTATAAATATCTTTAATCAATCAATCCAAAATATTTCATAAATTCGTCAGGAGTAAAACTAGGTAATTTAGCCGAAATTACTTTACCCAAAAGAGGGACGTATATTTTTGATAATATTTGATTGATTAAAGTGGGATAAAAGACCAAAAAAAATTTAATTTGATTTTTACCTTGTTTTTTAAAATTAATAAATATTAATTTAATATTATTGTAAATTTTTAAAAACCAATATATAATTATAATATTTTAAATGAAAGTTTGTAAACTAATGTATATAAATAATATTTATATGAAATTTTAAATTTTAAATTTAAGTTTGGTGTGAATTTAAAAACAAAATTTACTTTATTTCATTAAGTTAAAAAATTGATTTCTAAAATTCGTCGTGAGTTTAAGACTAGGTCGTTAAATCAAAATTGCTTTACCCGAGGGCGAGACGAGAAATTTTATTATCATTATTTTTAATTTTATTGATCTAAAGTATACCAAAAATATTAAAAAAAACCCTAAAATCTTTGCTTTTAAAATAATCGCTTTAAAATGACAAATTTTAAAATTTTGTCGAGGGACGGACTAGGTAAACGTACCAAAACGCCCTCAATCTAAGGAAACAAAATTTTAAAAATTAATTAATTAATTATTTTAATAGTTAAAGGATTTATAAAAAAAGAAGCCGCACTCGCGGAGCTTTTTGAGGTCCCCACATCCGCACTCGCGGAGCAATGAAAACCCAGACCAGATAAACTGGTCGACAGACCAGTCTCCACACACATACCACAATTTTCTGCGAAGATACCCACAAAAACCCTCTCAAAATCACGATTTTTCACCGTTAATCATCAAATTTTTTGCTAAAATCATGTTGAGAAGAATCCTACCAAGAAGTTTTTCAAGGAGATCGGTAATTTCTACATCTAAACACTCTTTAATCCAGATTTTAAGTGTTCTTGAGTATATTTTAACCTAATTTAATTTTGATGAATTCTAGCTTAATTGTGCTTAAATTGTTTGTATATTATGTTTGTATAACCTAGATTGATGCTATTTAACATGATTAGAAGCCTTAAACTTCAAATTTTTAACAATCTAGGGTTTGTGTTCTTGAGCAAAATTGGGGCTTTTTGATATAAACGGGTTATGGCCGAATTTTGTTGTTAGTTCATGCTTAATTAAGTAATGTAACATATTTAGGTTGCTAAATGATCAAAACTTTGATCCTAAACATGATTTTTAGGCATTAAAGTAGACTTTTTAAGTCAAAAATGCACGAACGAGGTTATGTTGATATGAATGCCATTTGAAACTTGTTTAATTGCTAGTAATGGTTATTTTGACATGTTATTTGAGTTGAATGCTTAGAAACATTGTATACATTTTCATATATATTTATTTGTAAAAGTGTAGAATTGTTAATTTTATAAAATTATGTATAAGTTTAATATTGTTTAAACATGTCATTATGATTGTTTTGATTTATAATTTTGCTAACACTAATGCATATTTGGATACACAAAAATTGTGTTTAATGTGTTTTGCAGACTGAAAGGGGTGAATCTTCATCCGCTTCCCAGGCTCACAATTCTCCTCCTGAGAATGCAGACAAACAGGAGATTAACGACCAATACAGACAAAATCTACCACATCAATTCATTTCATATTCAAATATAAAATTGGCAGATTTACACCCTAATTTAAGATTTGACAGACATTGGATAGATTATCCAAAATATCAGAGGAACTTACACACCCTTCAGTCAAATAATGTTGAAGTACCCAGGGTAATAGATTGGGAGCCATTAGAAACAGTGGGATTGGCCGAGCCAATCAGAGAATTACTTACACAAAGGTATGGTAATTCTACTTTTAATGATTGGGAACGATTATTCAATATACGTAGGCCTGAATATAGAGAATGGTGTGTGGAATTATTATGTAGTGTTGAAATAAAAGATCGGGTAGCTACCTTAACCGATCGGAGCTTTATTAGATTTTTTTTAGGAGGTGTGATGCGCAATATGTCTCTATTAGATATGACTCAGGCTTTGTGTATATATACGCCTGAGGAACTAGCATCTACTGATTATCAAAGGTTGATAATTAATGGTAGGAGGGTTGATGGAAATTTTGATATGAATGGAATATGGAGTAGAATGACTAGCCATAACCAATTTCGTGGGGGATATTACTCTTATACTGATATTAATAGAGCTGAGCTAAGAGTGATCCATAGGTTTTTAGCAAACTCGATTACACGGCGAGGTAGGAACAAAGAGAAGGTAAATGAAAATGATTTATTTTACCTCATGTGTATTCGAGACCCACAGAGCGTTGTGAGTATACCTTATTGTGTGGGTTATTATTTATCGGTAATGGTTAGGGGTATGCGGCCTAATAGTATAATAGGAGGTGGTATCTTTATTACTTTAATTACTGAGTATCTCGGTGTGGATAGAAGCCACGGGGGATTATTAGTTGCAATACCAGAACCCCGTGATAGAATTAGTTTGCAAGTATATCATGGTGCAAAGGTTTTAAAGAAATGACATAACGCTGCAGTACCATATGATGGTGCGCATCCACAGGTAGAACGAGATCAGGAGCAAGATAATGCAGGTGGAGGAAATCAGATGAAAGAAATGCAAATTTTATTGGCCCAACATGAGTATGAAATAGCTAGACAACGAGCATTTACAGATTGGCAATATCATCAAAGCCAAATCATAAGCCATTGTGCCTACATAAACACAAACTACATTCCTACTCAACCGGCCATATTTCTTCCCTGGACTATACAGACCCGACCACCGTTCCCTACATATAACCCAGCTCAAGCATTCTACAGCACTTACGGCTATGAATGGAATCCCTACTGGAACCATCCTCATCAACCGTAATTTTCTTTTATTCCTATTTTTATTTATTTTGTAACTTGTAATTTTATACTTTTAATACTTCTTTTGATACTGTAATAGTTTCTATAATTTTCTAACTTTTATTATTAGATTTTAATAATTTTTAAATGTGGGGTAATATACCCAACTTCAAAAATATGTATATATATGTTTGTAGTTTATCTCATGTACACAACAGGGTAAAACAGCGCACTTTCAAAGACTGGCATTAAGTTTAGCAAAAGCAACTAATTTTGACGACAAGATGCAAAATAAATGTGATATAACAACTGCAGGAATGAACAAATGATGTGCACCATTTATCATTCAAACAAACAACAATATGTTTGGAAACTTTGGTAAAATTTAATCATTTTTCTACGCTAATCACCCTCAATAATTTAAATTGTTACTGATTTCTTGCAAATGAGGGCATTGCAAGATCTTAAGTATGGGAAGGGATTAAATTCTTTCGGTTTTAAAAATTTGACTTATACACTTGGTTTAATAGCCACCGTTAAACTTTACTAGCAATGCAGTAGTTGTATTATAATCTAGTGCTCTCTGATAATAAAGAACATCCCTAGTCTTATATACTGACTACCCACTTCTAGTAAAATTTTTAAAAAAATTTCAACTAAATGAACTCAAAATCATGTTTATACATATTTATGAACGATAAAACTAGGTGTTAACACCGAAATTATTGTTACCTCGGAAAGGACATAAATTGATAAACAACCCAAAACGCTTGAATTCATTTAAAATGGAATAGAAGAGAATAAAAAGGCAAAGAAAGAAAAATAAAAGTCAAGTGTGGGAAAAATTTACCAAGTTATTTAGAACATATATCACATATTTTTGTACAAATAATTGAAGATACTTTTGTTTTGGACGATATTAATCAGTTTTACCCAGTTTATTGGAATGAAAAAGGAAGTACAATCTTTCGAGAAAAAGACACGCGCTTCTTGATTTAGGTCAGGAAGTTGTCGTCCAGACCAGTTGTAGAGTCTACGAAAAACCTTGAAAAGTTTTCTCGAAAATTAGCTGGAAATCCACGGACCTCGGCATCAAACAGGGTCGCTAAGTGGTCAGACTTATCCTAACCATGAGAGGACCTGTCTCGTACAATGGGGGGCACCATGCAAATTAGCTTATAAGACTAATGAATCAGATCCCCCGAAAGGATAATCTCCTTAAAGATTAAAAATCAGCTTTTAAGCCTGATATTACTCAATCCTTGAGATTGACTTTTAAAGATTGAGAATTACAAACTCATGGAATTCGATGATATCTAAACTCAAGCTTGAATGAGAAAATATTTTGATCAAATTACAAACCGATTTGTTTTTTGAAAACCCATTTTCAATGCATTCATTACCATTGAACGTAAAATCCTAAGAATTCACCTAGAATTCAGTAGGTCACCTGAACCAAATCGGGTGTCAACTGTAAGAACGGTGGTTTCATAGCATGGTCGAAGACAGGATCTTGTGCTAGACCGAAAAACTATAGGGTGATCTTTATTATTGCTCCTACAAAGTATAGTAATTGCATCCGACACAATATAGACCATAATCAAAAGCATGTCATTAGACATTGCCTTAACAGTTGCTTGTTCAACGCTTTTCTTTACAACCGGATGGTAGTTTACCAAAAGGTAATATACGGAGCAAGTATACTGGACGTGTTGCTTTCCTAATACAAGGTTAGCAAGTGGGTGACACAAAACAGCAAGTTTTGAGCTAAAATTTTTAAATCTGAAACCCACAAAAATATTTTGCAAACACCGGTGAAGGGATATTCTGGAAAACCTATCTAGGGTAAAAACTAGAATAAATTTTCAAAAGATCAGATGTTTTCATAAAGATCTAATTTCCTTAAAGGATCTAAATTTTCAAAGTCATGTGGGACTGTAAACCACATCGTTACTATCATTGTTTATACTGCCGTATCAAAAATCACTGATGTACAAAGTGTGAAGAATAAAGAAGTGATTCTAGTAAAGTTATATTCAAGTTCTATATTGCTTGAGGATAAGCAATGCTCAAGTGTGGAAATATTTGATAATGCTAAAAATGAACATATATTTCATAGCATTATCCTTCCAGAAAGACAAGCTTTTAGTTGCAATTGTTCTATTTCCAAGTAATATTCGTTTAAATAATAAAAGGTGAAGACAAAAGACAGATTCGATGATTTGAAGACGCAAACGACCAAAAAGCTAAAAAGTACAAAGTACAATCCAAGTGATTCAAATTATTGATGAGAAATGTCTAGAAATTACAAGAGTACAAGCCGCAAAACACAAAGTAAAAGATATTAAATTATACAAAAAGGCGTTCAAAAATCCGGAATCGAGACATGAACCAACTATCAACTGCGACTCAACGGAGCTAAAAATACAAGTCAACTATGCACAAGAATATAATATAATATATAATTAATTATATATAATATTATATATGATAAATAATCAACAGCCCAAGTTTAATTCATTTGGTGAGATGGAATCCAAAGCTCCGCGACTGCGGAGCTGTGAAGAAGAAAAATACCTCACTCGCAGAGCTGTACATTTCAAAGTGGGCCTATAAAAGGCCGCGCATTCTGCTCGATTCAACACACCTTTTTCTACTTCAATCTCTCAATCTATATTTATATTTATAATTTTAATTTTAATATTTAAGTTAATAATAATAATAAGGTTATAGTGGCGAATGTTTTAAGTTTGTAAGTCGAAATTCTGTCCGCGTAACACTACGCGATTAATACTCATTGTAAGTTATGTTCAACCTTTTTAAATTAATGTCTCGTAGCTAAATCATTATTATGCATATTTAAGCCGAAGTAATCGTGATGTTGGACTAAATATTAAGACGTGGTTATTGTGTGACGACCCGGAAATTTCCGACCAAATTTAAACTTGATCTTTATATGTTTCTGACACGATAAGCAAAGTCTGGAAAGTTGAGTCTCAAAAAGTTTGAACTATTTTCATATATTCATGTGACTTTCGCCTGTCCCCGATGATTCACGAACCATTGCTTGTAAATATGTGGATATATATAAATATGTGTATATATAAATATATGTATAATATATATAATAACATAAACATTAATAAACTATTATATACATTTATTGTTATAAATAAATATGTAAAATAAAATACATTGTAATAAAAACTATTATTTTATATGTATAATTCTTGTATATATATATATTGTTATATTTAATTTAATTATTTAATATATATTTATTTGCGTAGTAAATTTTATTATTTAACACTATTTATATATATACACAGTGTATATTAAATATAATAAATTTTGAGCTTAAATGGTAAATGTCTGTAACTTTCGGTTGACGTTTAATTTTTTTAAAATAGGTCTAATATATATATATACGAAGTTTTAAAATAAAAGTTATTCCAAAATTTGATTAAAAAGATAGTAGTTTTAATAAATATTTTCTTTACCTTTTCAATCTAAGTTTTTGTACTCCGTACATATAAATTGGAACAGAAAAGAAATAATTATTGAATCTTTTTTATCAGGTTTCAAATAGGTAATGAGTGAAATAATTAAATATGTTTAATGTAAAATTTTGGGATTTTTAGGAACACTTTTGTATTTTAACTGTTTAGCAATGGACACGATATAGCCATCCGGGATAAACTGTCGGTAGAATAGGACATAAGTGTCACTGGTGAACGAAATTATCATTTGAATTACTGTAGAACCTGTGACTCTCATTTCATTACTTTATTATTTATTTATATATTAATTATTATTAAGATTATATTTACATAAATATTATAGATTATATCACCCTCCATCATTGAGAACCCACTTATGTTTCTCTGATCACTTACACAAACCTTTCTTCTTTTTCTTGGTATTCAACCAACCGAGAATTCCTTAAACTCCATCATTAAACCGCAACACCCATTGAAACCCATGTCCACCTTCAACCCACGAACCATTAATCTCCAAACACCATCACCATAGTATATCAATCGGCCACCAGCAATCACCTCATCACCATGACACCAAAACCCATCACTTTTGGTCGTTTTCTATCAACACCACCATCATTGACAATTATTGAACCGCCATTAACCACACGCCACCCTCCTTCACCTCGTCACCACCATTTAACAACCATAAGTCACCTGCTACTGTTTCTATGTCTGTTACGAGAACCATCATCAACAACCTTGACCTTCCACTTCTCTCTCCCTATCGTCTACTCTATCTCTCTCTTGCTATTTACAGCCGGAATAACCTTGTGAAGAACACCACCACACGACTACAGTTGCTCGTTGTTGTCTATTACAAACTGTTTCGATCAAAGGACTGTTACTACTACAACTAAGTTGCTACATCTATCGGTTAAAGAAAAAATAAATAAATAAATAATGATGATGAATAATATAATACGTGAAGGTGATAAACTAACGAAAGTGATAACAAAATCACGATGGTACGTTGATAAGATAATATGTTGTTGATGATGTATCATGAAGATACATGATGATGCTCGTTAATGATGATTCGATGAGAATGATGTATGATTGTGATGAAGAATTGTTATGACGAAGGAAGGGATAATAATCGATGTTACATGAAATAACAAAGATAGGGATGAATATAGAAGATGATGAGATGATGGAAACTTGAAGAAGAAGAAGAAGAAGAAGAAGAAGAAGAAGAAGAAGAAGAAGAAGAAGAAGAAGAAGAAGAAGAAGAAGAAGAAGAAGAAGAAGAGCAGGAGAAATAAGATATATAGTTATAATACGGGTTTAAAACAGAAATGAGACGGCAGAGGGATGGTTGGGCGTGTAGTGTTTAACCGAGTGGTCGCGAGTTCAATCCAAGCTTCCAGCAAAATATTTTTTTAAAAGAACAAACTGCTCCAGGCTTTAGTAAATGGGTTTTAAAAACAGGTTAGTGGACTAAACCTTTGTTGGGCTGTGAATTTAAAGTTGGGCCGAGAGCCTTTAGATGTTTGTTGGGCCATGATTAAACTGGGACAAGATAGATAATAGGTAAAAACAATACGGGTTACGAATTATAATAGAAAAATAAGAACGGTGGAATGGTTTAAGGTGTTGTTGGGTTTCAAGAGGTTGCGGGTTCAATCCCTGCTGGTGACATCTTATTTTTTTTTAAAGCTTGTTTTGAGGTAGTTGCTCATTACCAAAAATTATTATTATTATTATTATTATTATTATTATTATTATTATTATTATTATTATTATTATTATTATTATTATGATTGTTATTATTAGTACTAGTATTAATTATTGTTGTTATAATTGTTATTGTTACTAATATTACTATCATTACTTAGTTATTATTATTACTAATATTAATTTATGTATTATTATTATCATTATCATTATGATCATTATTATTATTATTAACATTATTATTGAACATAATACAAAATTATTATTATAAATATTATTATAATATTAATTTATAAATGGTTAGTATTAAAATTGTTACAATTATTATTGTTATGAAGTATTATGAATTGATATCAAAATTTTAATTTTATTACCATTATTATTAAATTATCAATCTTATTAAAACTACTAATGTTATCATTATATTTAATATTATTATTTTCATTATATTACTTCAAATATTATCTTAGCATTATTAAAATACTGTTTTAACAAACAAAATGATTTACATATATATAAATATATAAATATATTTAATATATATATAAAACATAACAAACTTAATATCTTATTTAGTTAAAATATATATAATAAATACACAGA
The DNA here is from genome assembly GCF_046630445.1 of Rutidosis leptorrhynchoides. Taxonomy (NCBI): domain Eukaryota; kingdom Viridiplantae; phylum Streptophyta; class Magnoliopsida; order Asterales; family Asteraceae; genus Rutidosis; species Rutidosis leptorrhynchoides. The sequence continues at coordinate 393,452,315 of NC_092337.1, forward strand.
ACATATAAGTTATTAACATAAAAATGATATAACTAAGGAAGTTATATATATTTATTCGATTACGATTATGTGTATTAATATATATATACAAATGATATAGGTTCGTGAATCCGAGGCCAACCCTGCATTGTTCAGTTGTTTAATGTCGTCACATGCATTTTTACTACAAAATACATTAGGTGAGTTTCATTTGCTCCCTTTTTAAATGCTTTTGCAATATATATATTTTTGGGACTGAGAATACATGCGCTGTTTTTATAAATGCTTTATGAAATAGACACAAGTGATCGAAACTACATTCTATGGTTGGATTATTAAACCGAATATGCCCCTTATTAGTCTGGTAATCTAAGAATTAGGGAACAGACACCCTAATTGATGCGAACTCTAAAGATAGATCTATCAGGCCCAACAAGCCCCATCCAAAGTACCGGATGCTTTAGTACTTCGAAATTTATATCATGTCTGAAGGAGGACCCCGGAATGATAGAGATATTCTTATATGCATCTTGTGAATCGGTTACCAGGTGTTCAATCCATATGAATGATATTTTTGTCTCTATGCATGGGACGTATGTTTATGAGAAATAGAAATATGAAATCTTGTGGTCTATTAAAATTATGAAATGATTATTTATGTTAAACTAATGAACTCACCAACCTTTTGGTTGACACTTTAAAGCATGTTTATTCTCAGGTACGAAAGAAATCTTAGATATTACTTGGAGTCATTCATGACATATTTCAAAAAACGTTACATTCGAGTCGTTAAGTTCATCAAGATAATTATTAAGTCAATTATAGTAAGATATATTACGAAATGGTATGCATGTTGTCAACTTTCGATGTAATGAAAGATTATCTTTTCAAAAACGAATGCAATTTTTGTAAAATGTATCATATAGAGGTCAAGTACCTCGCGATGTATTCAACTGTTGTGAATCATTTATAGTCGATATGGACTTCGTCCGGATGGATTAGGATGGGTCTCTACATATTGGGCTTTGGACCATAATTGGGGTTTGGACAAAAGACCGACACTTGTGGAAATTGGACTATGGGCAATTAATGGGCTTTATATTAATTAAATGATATCTCGTTGATTTAATATAGAGATTTATAATTTGACGTGTTTATACATAACCACATACGCTTGACTGGGTACGGTGGGCGGGATATTTATAAATACTAATAATTATTCATTTAACCAGACACGGGGATGGATTAATAGTCACTGGACTCATTAAAACATGGGTGGATTACATTTAAGGGTAATTGGTGTAATTGTTAATAGAGTATTAAAACCTTGGATTACACGCAGTCGATAACCTGGTGTATTCATTAAATAAAGTATTAAGACCTTGTTACAGTTCGAATCCCCAATTAGTTGGAATATTTGACTTCGGGTATAAGGTTAATTTGGCGAAGACTCTCGCAATTTATAATTATGACCGTTGGACTATTATGGACAAAACCAGATGGACATATCGACCAGGACAAAGGACAATTAACCCATGGTAATAAATTAAAATCAACACGTCAAACATCATGATTACGGAAAATTCCTTTATTTTATATCTCATCGCATTTTATTTATTGCACTTTTAATTATCATACTTTTAATTATAGCACTTTTATTTATCGTCATTTACTTTACGCTTTAAATTAAGTTGTATTTATATTTAATATTTTACATTAGGTTTTAATTGTGACTTAAGACATAAAATCGACAAACCGGTCATTAAACGGTAAAACCCCCTTTTATAACAATCATAATATTACTTATATATATATTTTTATACAAATATAGTTTAAAATAAATATAGCGTTAAACTCAGCTAGCTCCCTGTGGAACGAACCGGACTTACTAAAAACTACACTACTCTACGATTAGGTACACTGCCTATAAGTGTTGTAGCAGGATTTAGGTATATCCATTCAATAAATAAATAAATAACTTGTGTAAAATTATATCGTATTTAATAGTATTTCGTAGTAAAATATAATCTATTTCGTACTACACCTCACACAAATCAGCGATGGTCTTAGCGAACCAGGTCTTGCATTAGTGTGTCTAACTGATAGTTGTTTAGATGCATTAGTGGGTCTGGACTTCGACCGTGTCTGCATGTCAAAAGTTTAGCTTATCATTTCATGTCGGAAATTACCTGCTTATCATTCTTAGGGAATCATCTGCTTATCATTCTTAGTCTAGACACATCTTACTGCATTGATTGCATGAATAGTGTACAGATAAAATTCATATCATAGCGTATCTGCTAATTCATATCTTAGCGTATCTGTTACTGTAAACTTTGCCTGACATATTCCGTAAATACCTCCGTAATCTACGGGATCTTCTGTACTATGTACATATATTCTATGTAATTAGAATATCATCTGATATCCGAAAATCATTTCATATCGAAAAATTCTCTATTCAATCGTACGAAATGGAACTCGTCACTAGTTCAAGTTCTTCGGAATTCGACAGCTATTCCGATATGGAGTTTCACTCGAGCTCCGAAAGCAGCGTCACCGAAATAAATCAACCAATCAGCCATCCCCAATTCATCTGATGGGTTCGTATTCGACTTAATCAATGGAGACGAGAAGAAGGCGATCCTTTCCACCAACCGAATTCACCTCTTGACGATGAACCTGAAACACTTACCGGTGAACCTAGCTGAAACACCATTTTCAGCCTCATTTCTAGAGTAGCTCGACACGATTATATTCTATCTAAAATTCTAAACCTTATTCATCTGTTCGTTCTGACCGACAATCATCCCGTAATAATAGAAGAAGTAAACGAACTTCATGCTCGAGTAATAAACTTGGAGAATATGGTGCAAAACTTACCAGCTTCAGCATCATCATCGGCACCAACAGTACCATAAGTAACAGCACCAGTACCATCAACAATCCATGCCTCAGCATCTTATTCTGTACCTCGAGTATAATCATTGTTCTATGTATCGTTCTACATCATTTATCTTCGTTTGACATGGCGATTATGTAATCTCTAATGTTTTAGAGATTATATATTCTTGTTTCAACGGAAAAGCAAATGAGATTAATATCATATTAACTCACTAAATCCATGATTACATCTGAAGAAAACATATATGTATATATATTTTCATAAAGATTGTAATTAAAAATTCTTTCGTACAAACTGTTAATGCTGAAAATATTTTAACGGGTAGGTAATACCCAAGAAATATTTAGATTTCACATTAATAAGTACACTGTACATTCTTTCAAATCTAATTCAACAGTCATTTACTATCCTATTTATAACCACAGATATACATATCCGTTCACCGCAGAATAACCATTTTCATTCAATTTCATATTTGGATTTTGACCTAACAGAATCCAATAAGTGGCATAATGAAGAAAACATTGGACAAAAATAAAATTTGTTAGAAACAAACAATTTAACTATGAGAAGAATTTTGATAAGAATCCACGCTAACTGTTCCTAGCTAACTGATTAATTCCGTATTACATTTTATTTATCGCAATTTATTTATCGCAATTTAATTATCGCAATTTATTTATCGCAATTTAAATTCTCGCAATTTTATTTATCATCATTTAATTTCTGTTATTTATTTTACGCACTTTAAATATCGGGACACGTATACAAGGTTTTGACATATCATGTCGACGCATCTATATATATTATTTGGAATTACCATAGACACTCTATATGCAGTAATGCTTGAGTTAGCTATACATGGTTGAGGTTGATTCTACAATAATATATATACTTTGAGTTGTGATCGAGTCTGAGACATGTATACAATGGGTCACGAATACGTACCAATTAATTCGAATATTATATATTAAACTATATATGAATTGTTGAACTACTAATTGTGGACTACCAAGTGGACTAATAACATTGGATAATTAAAATAAATTAAAATATTGATTATAACATATGAAACTAAACATTTCTTCAAGTTTGCCACTTGATTTCATCTTAAACCTCATTTGTATCTTGACGATTACAATCTGCGTTCAAACCTTTCATGATTCTTGAAAACACCTCAATCGAGAGGATGAACCAACCACACGTTATCTACGAGAAGAAAAGATTTATGAACATAGTTATACACCTGAAAACACTCGGAACTTGAATAAACGTTTAACACGCACCTGTGCTAGCTCCTTTGGCGTTGTTATTACCGAAAATAATTTTGCAATTCCTTTTCAAAATAGCCAATTTTGTCACAGCTTCAGCAAAACAATTTCGACTTTCTTTCGAATAAACCTTATTATAACCGTAATATATAAGTTGCCTTTGGTCATCATTACCAGAGAACCGTTTATATCACACCCCATTAGCAGTAAACTTACCAGCAACTTCATTGATCTTTGACTTTTCGAAAAATCATTTTATTCATTGAAATCCTAGCATGTACTCATCTACATCTTGTAACAATAATTGCCATACCAATTACCGGGAATCAGCAAATCAGTATTTTGAAATCTCGCAGCATGTCTACATCAACAGTTATATGTATACATATAACCTTTATCTTTTAGAATTATGATCTTCCATTCGGAAATTTTGAAAAGCACCCAATCTACGAATCAATACTCTGAATTTTTGGAAAATGCGGATGAAGCAGCAAAAACTGTAAACGACTTTAACAGTCGGATGTTTGATGATAAAGAATAGTATGTTGGCAAAGCAGAAAAGTTGGAACTGGAAAACGGATTAAGCCAACCATGAAGGAGGCTGTGAACAAATCACAAAGTCTAAACCTGCCTTCAAAGAATCCAAATGATTCAGTATCTGTTGGAGTCATTAAAGAATATATTGCTTCTGACTCTACACTTTTACAGACAAATCTTCCTCATCATCCTTCGATATTAGAAATTCTAAGATATCATCGTATCTTTCATTATAAATATCCTCGATAATTCTAAAGATATTTTCATAACTATTCTTATCTGAAATCATGTATCTCTTTGCTATATCAGTGTTACATCAGAAAGGAAACTGTTTCAGTTTCTAAATTCTGAAGAAAAAAAATCAAATTTAAAATATGAATGTTTTTGAAGTAGTGTTGGGAACTGAAGCATGAGTTAGTATAATATAATGACACTTGATCAACGTGATTATATTACAGTAAGTCATGCTGAGTTTCTAATGAAACGTGGTGATTCACAGACCCTACCGTCATCATGTGCCATGTTACATGACTCTTACATTCTATCTATTATATAAACATATCAAGAACATAATTTCTTGATAGTTCTATCCTTTCTCTTGAATTCTGGTAATTTAACCAATCAAGATTGTGCTAATACAATCTCTCTCTTAGAACATTAGTCATGTTTATTCGAAACTCCATATCTATGAATTCTGGACCATTATTCGCTTTATTTAAAGTCGGGAAGAGAAAACAAAAGTATGGAACTCCAAAATATAAAGGAAACGAAAGGAGTAGATTTATAGTGAAATATCCGACAGAGCAATCGAAATAGATTATTGTATTTAATCAATGGAGATCCTAATTTCCTTAATTATCGGAGAATCAAATCTTATTACGAAGATTTTCTCTAAATCCCTTGAATCACCGGTTAAGTCAAATCTTCATTTACTCATTTTCACTCTTTTGTGATAACTTCATTCGTACCCTTCGATTAATCGAATTATTTTATCCTTATTACTCAATGGTAATAAAACTCTATTTATCAACTTATATGAGTCATGAAAACATACTTATTGTCAGTCATGACCATCTCGATCAAATTTCGGGGACGAAATTTCTTTAACGGGTAGGTACTGTGATGACCCAGAAATTTCCGACCAAATTTAAACTTGATCTTTATTTGATTACGACACGATAAGCAAAGTCTATTTAATTGAATCTCAAAATTTTTGAACTATTTCATGAAATCAATTACCCTTTGACTGTGCTCGACGATTCACGAACAATTCTGTGCAGATAAATATGTAAATATATATGTATAAACAAATGCTATACATAAGTAATATTATATATATTGTAATTTATAAATATTAAAGATTCAATAAGTTATATAATTGATAGTAATATATTTGTAATATTAATAGTATTACCATTAATTTCACTATTATTATCAATATTGGTATCATTAATATTATTATATAAAGTATATATGAAATTTGACATATACAAGTATTATTATCAACATTAGTTTTATTATCATCATTAATTCCATTGTTATTATTATTATTATTATTATTATCTGTTTCATTAATATTAAATATTAAAATTTATATAATTAATATTTTTATATATACAAAAATGAATATATGAAACATATATGTACTATTAATATAGAAAGTATATAACTTATAAGTTTATATGTATATGTGTTCGATTACAATTATGTATATTAATAAATATACAAATGATGTAGGTTCGTGAATCCGAGGCCAACCCTGCATTGTTCAGTATCGTCGTATGCACATTTTTACTACAAAATACCGTATCGTGAGTTTTCATTACTCCCTTTTAAATGCTTTTGCAATATATATTTTTGGGACTGAGAATACACGCGCTGCTTTTATAAATGCTTTACGAAATAGACACAAGTAATCGAAACTACATTCTATGGTTGGATTATCGAACCGAATATGCCCCTTTTTAGCTTGGTAGCCTAAGAATTGGTGTTTATTATAATTGTCGTCAATTGACGCGAATCCTAAATATAGATCTATGGGCACTAACAAGCCCCAGTCAGAGAATTTGAACTGCTTTAGTACTTCGATTTATCATGTCCGATGAGAGTCCCAGAATGATGGGAATATTCTATATGCATCCTGTTAAGGTCGGTTACTAGGTGTTCAATCCATATGAATGATTTTTATGCAGATGCATGATGTTTATGAGAAATGAAATGAAAATCTAGTGGTCTATTAAATTAATGGAAATGATTGTTTATGATAAACTAATGAACTCACCAACCTTTTGGTTGATACTTTAAAGCATGTTTATTCTCAGGTATGAAAGAAATCTTCCATCATGCATTTGCTTATTTTAGAGATATTACTTGGAGTCATTCATGACATATTTCAAAAGACGTTGCATTCGAGTCGTTGAGTTCATCAAGAATATTATTAAGTCGTTTATAGTTGGATATATTATGAAATGGTATGCATGCCTGTCAACTTTCGATGAAATGAAAGTTTGTCTTTTAAAAACGAATGCAATGTTTGTAAAATGTATCATATAGAGGTCAAATACCTCATGATGTAACCAAATGTAATGTATTCGTCCAGATGGATTAGGACGGGTCGCTTTAAAATAATATATATAAACTTATTCGATTACAAGTATATGTGTTAATATATACATACTTGATATAGTTTTGTGAATCCGAGGTTAACTCTGTACTTGTTCAGTGCCATCCTATGCATATTTACTACAAATTATCGTATCGTATCGTGAGTTTCATTTGCTCTCTTTTTATCTATATTTTTGAGCTGAGAATACATACACTATTTTATAACTGTTTGATAAAATAGACACAAGTACTAAACTTTGTTCTACGTGGGTTTGAATCAAAAATCCCCTAGCTTGGTAACTTTAAACTTTGGTCTTTGTACCACTGGCGCGAATCCTAAAGATAGATCTATCAGGTTTAACACCCCCACCTAGTATGTTGTACTAGTCAAGGATTTATATTAGCTTAGAATAACGGGTGTTTAGTACTTCGAGGTTAACTTCACGCACTTGATTCGGTGTGCTTATTATAACATGGGGTAAAAACATTGTTAAGGCTAGTTACCTGGTGCTCACAACTTATAGAATGCTTTTTATACACTACGGTGTATGTATATATTTATTGAAACTAAATCTTGTGGTCTGCTATATATATATACTGAAATCATGGTTTATGATAAACTTATGAACTCACCAACCTTTTGGTTGACATTTTTTAGCATGTTTATTCTCAGGTACTTATATATTATGCTTCCGTTATGCATTTGCTAATTGCAAACAACATTACAACGAGTCATTCATGGATAGTTTGAAAGACTTGCATTCAAAATCAACTCTGTGCATCATATAGACGTCAATACCTCGCAATGGGACCAGATGATGACGTACCGCGTCAATGACGATTTTAGCGGGGTGTCACAATATAGAAATTGATCCTGCAAGTATCAAACTAGAGAATCAGAATACTGAAGAAACCCGTTCATCAGACGCATCCTTAGAAGAACAATACACCGATGATGACGAGGTAGAGCAACATGAAGGCATTCTGAATAACTCACACTCTCCGACCGAACCAGATCAAGGGGAGCCGGACTCTTCTTCAGATCGGATTCCGATTATATCTACACACGCAGACATGATAACCCTCATCAATGACACCATTGAATTTGAAGATATTCTCGAAGCCATTCAAAGAACAACCATTGATTTTTCGCTACGCTTAACAGAACGAATTATGGTTATCCGAGAAGAACACAACCTCTATCTCCAAAGAGAAGACAATGATGTTGAAATTCTAGAAGAACGCATTCAAGACTTTATCAATTCTCTTCACGATCATATCTACCAGGAAGAAAGGCAACGAGAGCACAATTCAGTGGTTCGTACTATTCTTGAGACAAGATTCTATCGAGATCAGAAGATCAACCCTAAGGTTTATAACGCCTTAGCCGGATCTGCACTTCCGTTCTCACGAAACTAATAAGTACTACTGACTCTTATCCAGAAGCATATGGATCTTTCCACTGGACGCCAGACTTATCACTCTGATTTGCAAATGATCGAGGATATTCACAGCCTTTTCGCTCTCTTGGAAAGAGATAATTTCGAAAGCACACCAGACAGACTAGTGATTTACGTAACAATTGATCACCATGCTGATATGATTATCAAAGAGTTATGAGACGCTGTTACGGAGGAAGTAAGGCGAAACAATCTGTTCTCTCATCTTGAACCAGATCGAGTCAACATTGCCACCTATGTTACGAAGCAAATATCACGTATCTTCCACGAATCCACAGATCCTAGTTTCACATTTAAAGCTGGATGTCGGGAGATATACTCAAAGATGGTGACATTAAGGCTCGGGTCAGGATTGCTGTTCACTTCTTTCCAGCTTCGCCTTTTAACAAATCTGTGCAAAGCTACAGACTCTTACTGTGGAGATCACCGTTCCGAAGACTTCGAGATTCTAAAGATACAGTTTCTAACATTGTTTGAAGACCTCTGAAATGAGCATCCCATTAGAGAAACAATAACCACCAGCACTGCTTCTATGATTGACATTCATGGGTCAACCAGCAGAGCCGTGGATCATATTCTCATCGGACTTCAAGACTTATCAAGAGCCGAAACTGCGCACTACTTATCATTCGGAAGATTTTCAAGAGAAGTACAGGATCTTCTACAACTATTGGTCCGGCACTTTCTCGGGATTTACCCGCCAAGACTCACATTTCCTCGAGAAGACCAAGATCACAACCATCAGCGAGGAATGTTTGATTTTTAAAGCATCACTACGGTCGAGCCAACAACCTTAAACAAAAGCACTTCTCGGGAGGCAACCCATGCAATAAAGTAGAGTAGAAGAATAAAGGATGACAAATAAGCCGATAAAAGATGCAAGGATTGGAAGCCAGCCGCATCTTCTAGGGGTATTTCTTTCTTTTCGCTACTGGCTCAAGATTCAAACTATGCCACATCCTAGCTTATCACTAAGTGTGGGGTAACACCCAATTGAAAAACTAGATAAATATTCCCAAATCTTCAACTAAAACTCCTAAGTGTGGGATACACTAGGAACATTGAGGACAATGTTCGTCTAAGTGTGGGATGTTGGTATAATCTTTTTATGTTGTATTAAAATAACCCATTACGAAGATTCCAAGTCCTTAAGCCAAATTTCAAAATTTTTGCTAAAGAAAGCCTTTTCGAAAAAGTATTTTTGAAAACCTAAAACGTTTGTCAATAAAAATAAGGCTTAAGTTAGGTGGAAATCTTGTTAGGTTGAACCAAATCTCTAATAGAGCATTGCATGCCGTTCTCACATTAGCAGCAAGGATTTGAGTCTTTATCAAGCCTATGATGATGGGTGCAGCATGACTGGCTATGAGTGTGTTCATTTCTTAGATCTATAGAGAACCTTAAACACTTGAGTGATTTGAGTGACCCGTGAAAGCTAGCCTATGTCATGTAACCTCCTCGCATGCTTGCAGAGATAATTTCAATCATAACATAAATGACTCACCTTATCTTTTTGCTCTTATACTAATAGCAAACCACTTAGGCTATTAGAAAAGAAACACCGAAAATATTCTTAAGGAAATGAGAGTTTGCTTGAGGACAAGCAAAGTCTAAGTGTGGGATATTTGATATCGGCTAAAAGTTACGTTTTCACCCCGGTATTAAGGCCCAAAAACAAGAAAGATTCGAACTTTGTCGGCAAAATACCCACCTCGTTGGTTAGAATTGAAGAACAAGTAATTACGAAGATGGTACAAAAAGAATCAAGAGAATCGGAGCTAAAACGAAGATTCTAGAGCAAAAACGATGAAAGACAAGAAATCAAGTTACGATCCAGGAAAAATCAGGCTGACCAGGCCAGCAAACGGCCTGCCATACGGCTTGCCAAACGGCCATCCAGTATGCCAAACAGCCTGCCAAACGTCCTGACAAACGGTCAGATCAAACGGGCTCAATAAACGGCTTGCCTTAGCAAACGGCCTCCAAAAATGGCCTGCCAGTCATTTGCAGGCAAAAATCTTGTTTATTTAAAGGGTCTTTGTCATTCAATCCAACACACACTTCAATTCACTTCTTTCTCTCTCTTGTACAATATTAGTCATACTCTCAAGGCCTTCGACTCTGTGCGAAAAACCTAGTACCCGGAGAAGAATGCCGAAGATTGTATTAGGAGCGGTCTGGAGTCTTGAAGTTGTCACTTTTGTATTCGGAACTCATTTAATTTACTGGTACTTCTATCCCTTATCTTTATGTCTTCTATCATTATGTTATGTGATATTGTTGCCATGATTAGCGAGTAGTTATCTTTAGTGTATGCTATGATGTAAGCAGTTATAATGCCAAAATAATATTATGGTCTGTGTATGATGTTGAAATGCTTTCCGATTATGCTTTAAACTCAATCGCTTTTCCAACTAATAGAACGTAGTTATTGGCTCTGTTATTGGGAAGTCGCGAACCCCGATTCAGAGTACACTATCTGTGTCACCCCTTGGTAAGAGAAGTTTATCGGATACAACATAAGATCGACTGAGGCACACCGGTTATAGTAAGTCTATCAAGCTTTGGATTCCGACTGAGGAATCTTTCTGTCACGACCCTACTTTTTCCGTTATCTTTTTCAGTTAATTATTTAACGACCGTTAATTATTAGTGTGCCACGTCATTTCTATGACCTATATTATTATTATTTGTAATAATATATATATATTAATTATTATGTGCTATGTGAATATTTGTATTCATATTTTAATTTATACTTTTCTACTTCTCGCGGATTTCCATCCGGCGAATCTTTTTGGTTTTCAAACCAACGGTCGAGTTTTTGGGACATTTAAATCCTAACTATTTTAAATATGATATTTTAAGATCATATTACTATATAGTGTATTTATATTTATTTTTCGTCGCGCGTTTGTTATCTCTCCGGATTTTTAATCGCGTAAGTACGTTTTCGCGTTTCGGGACTTGTTCGGGCTTTCGGGCCACAAGGATTATGCATTTAAGTGAGATGGCCCACCATTGGGCCCACCCCATGCCTCATTCGGCCGAAGCCACAAGGGAGGGGGGTAACACTCCCTTGTTTTTCCCATTTTGTGATTTAATTTCTTTTTCATCAATTTTTATCAAAACCTAAACTTATTATTTGCTCTCCTCCTCTTTCTCCCTCTCTTGGCCGTTTCCCTACACCTCCCTAACACCATCAATCTTCAACAATTTTATAGCTTGGATCATCAATTATTTAGCACCAACGCGTTCCTCTCGTTCTTCTCTACGCGATTACATAAATCGTTTCTTGATTAGGGTATAAACCCTAACCCTAGAACTTTTAATTTTTCATTTATTTTCTGTATTTTGATGATTATTTAGTAGTATGATGTTTGTGGATTATTGTAATGATGTTTGTATGCATAGATGTACTCATAATTGCATGTTTTCGGTTTGTTAAATTCTGGACAGCAGCTTTATCGTGTATTCTGGGTTTGTGACTGAGATAAAAGTTAAAATAAAGTATGTAAATGAGTTCCTCTCATCAATACATTAATTTTAGACTCCGGATTTATGTCGTTTCGATTCCCGGAGCCCTAGTTATGATCAAATTACTATTTTGTTAAAATTGTATTGTGATATTGACATGAACCAGGTTTGGTCCGACTTTGTGACCTTCCTTGGTGTCTTTAGGGTGTGTTAGTGTGTTAGGGCTGATGGAGGTACGAACTTTCATGTTCGGGTCACCTAAATCCGAGCCACGGTTCACCCGTTACGACTAAAACACGGTTTTGAGTAAATTGAAGGTCCAAGTTGTGTCATGGCTGATTACCATGACTTGTGGACTGTTCTTAGTGTGTTCTTGAGTGCACCTTTGTGTCGTGTGGTTTGAATAGGCGGAGATGCATATAAGGCTCGCCAGAAATCGACACCCGGGGCTCAAGATACAACCCGATGAACTTTTGAATTAAAACTTATGTTTAATTCTAAAACTTATGATAAAAATAATGAAACTCATTATTAATTAATTTCTTATGGTAAAAGAAGTAATTATTATTATTTAAGACTTATGATATAAATATTTATTATATCATTTAATTATTATTTATGATTTAATTAACATTTTAATTTAACTTACGATTAATAATACTTTTATTATTATTGGAAAATACTTATGATAAGTATTAAATTTATTTTATGAGAATATTATTATAAGACTTATAATAAAGATTAAATAATTATTTAATTATTATAAGACTTAATTATTATTTAATTATGATTTAATTATTAAATACTTATGATTTAATAATTATATTTAGAAACTTATGATATCATTAATAATTCATTATTAATTAATAATACTTATGATATGATTTAAAATTTATTATTAATTAATAATATTTATATTATGACTAATATTTAATTAATTAATTAACTACTTATGTTATATTAATTATATCATTTCAACTTATGTTAACTTTAATAATTCATTTTATTTAATTAAACTTATGTTATGACATAATTATACACTTTTAACTTTAATAAACATTATAACTTATGTTATAATTATAACTTACACTTTTCAAATTAACGTTGACTATGTTTGACCAAGTTTGACTTTTGAGTTGACTTTCGATTGACTTTGACTTTCAGTTGATTTTTGTTGACTTTCTAAATAAGGAAACTTTCCTAACTTAAAAACTTTCTAAAAATAGAACTTTCTAAATTTGGAAACTTTCCAAAAATAGAAACTTTCCAAAAATAGAAACTTTCCTAAAATAGAAACTTTCCAAAAATAGAAACTTTTCAAAAATGGAAACCTGCTAAAAATAGAAACTTTCTAAAAATAGAAAGTATGTGTCCGTACGCTATTCCAGTCAAACCGATGCTTGCCGAGTATTGTTCTATATCTACTTGCAACATGTACAATAGCTATCATACTAAGACTTGACCTAAGTTAGTTATTTATATCGACCTGCTTTATTTATAGGTCGGCGTTGTGATCGTTCCTGATCACTTTATTCTTTTTGCTGTTCGCTTGTTTGTGTGGTTTCTTCAGTTGCTTTTAAGGTGAGTTATAGTCCCGTTTTTACATACTTTTCAAAGTATATTTTTAGGATGTGATTACATGCATTTTTATTTACGTTTAGACACAAGTAACAGTTAAATTCAATTATTCATTGTGAGTTGGACAAAAATATTCCCTAGTCTAGTAACTGTAATCATTGGTTTCTACCGGTGAACGCGAATCCTACGGATAGATCTATCGGGTTTGACAACCCCATTTCGAGCTAGTCGCGCTAGCAATTTATAATCGGAATGTTTAGTACTTCGTAATTTGTTGTAGATACACTATCCAAGTGTATATTTTTATTGTGTTTGGCAAGGGTAAATAAAGGGTTAAGTGGTTACCAGGTGGCTCATTGATAATGGAATAATGTTTAATGTTTTCTAACATTTTTAAATCTTGTGGTCTAAAGTTTACTTATTATTTAAACCTATAATTCACTCAACCTTTGTGTTGACAGTTTACTTGCAAGTTTTCACAGGTACTTGAGTTTTGTGATGCTTCCGCTGTGTTTAGAAGAGTCTGCATGCATTTGGGCAGATTTTATGAAACATTTTATGAAACTTAAGCTTGCATTCTATTTTTGGATAATTTAAACTTGTGGGTTTGTTGGCAAGGTTTTGTGTCAACTTTTGGTTTATTACTATGGTTGGTTGTTTTGAAACTACTTATTTTGGTTTGTTTCCTTTTTGGGAAACTTTTGAAATAAAAGAATGCAACTTTGTTTATTTAATTCATTTAAGTCCGATCAAGCTGTGAGACCAACTGACGGATCCATTAAGTGTTTTGACGGGGTCGCCACATGTGGTATCAGAGCCAGGTTGTAGGGAACTAGGCGGTCTTAATGTGGTCAACCCGTGGTTATTAGGGTGCATTAGAGTCTAGTCTACAGCCCGACCTTTTTGCTATAGCATTATTATGCATTTCATTTCGTATAAGTTATATTATTAGCTTTCATATCTTTTTGGTATGTGGTTTGCGGTTTTGCTGTTTGCAGATGTCGACTTCGAGCGATAACTCCGTTGCTGCTCCTGCTCTACCGTCTCCTGCTAGACGTCGTGCTAATTAACCAGAGATCGATGATCCTGTTCATTACTATTTTTCTACCATTACTCATATGAACCGGGCTTATAATGAGGTGACACGTATTAACGCCCTTAGTGATTGTTTGCGCACCTTGCCACATAATGAAGTTATGGACGAGATCCGTGCCGACATGGGTAACTTTATCACTTTCAAGCATAGGATTGAGGATGAGAACCGTAAGCGTGATCGAGAAGTTAATGCTAAGTTCGAGGCTCTCGAGAGCACTGTTCGTGTGTTGAAGGAAGAGTTAGACATTGTGAAAGGGAAGTTGCGTAAGTATGAGGATCCGACCGAGACTCATGCTGGACCAGCTTATCACACCCGCTCTAAGCGAATGTGATGTGATTATTCATATTGATTATCTATTTCATCAGACTTAATGTCCTTTTTATACATACATTTTGGGTTATGCAAGGCGTTTTGCCGAGGATTTTATTAAGATTTTGTTATGGGATATTTTTCATTATGTATGGATGGTTATTTTTATGACATCTATTATCATTATCATGTTTTATTTCTGATGTTGTGGCTCTTGGCATGTTATATTATGCGTAATATATGTTCATGTATGTTAGGTGCTATGTATGTTGTATGATGTTATCATAAGATATGTATGCATGTGATGGTTATTTCTATAACAATCATAACTGTCATGTTATTACTCATAGTGTTTATTAACTATTATTTATGATGGTTAATCTTTTCGTGTTTTGATCTATTCCTTTATGACACTAGTATTATTCTTGGTACTAACGGATGTGTTATTCTATTTTGAAGATCATGCCTCCAAGAGAGTCCACTGAAGCGCGTATGCAACGCCTGATCAATGAAGGAATTGCTGCTGCTATGGCAGCAAATGCTAATGTTAACGCCAATGAACAACAACCAGGTGGGATGCTCCCACAAGACTTTTATGGCTGGTCGACCCCAAGAATTCAGTGGTACGGAAGGACCAATAGGGCTTACTCGTTGGTTCGAGAAAATCGAATCTATTTTCAGGGTCAGTCGGGTCCGTGAAGAGGACAAAGTTAGTTTCGCTAGTTGCACTCTCAAGGATAGTGCCTTGACATGGTGGAACAATCTGGTTAGTAGTTTGGGGAACGATGTAGCTTATGGTTTGGCCTGGAATGATTTTATGGAAAGATTGATCACCCGCTATAGACCTCGAGGTGAGCTTAAGAAGCTAGAGGTTGAGCTCAAGAATTTGAAAATGAATGGCACCGAGTTAGATGCCTATGAACGAAGGTTTTTCGAGTTAACTTTGCTGTGTCCTAGGGTTTATGCGGATGAGGACCGCAAAATTGAGGCTTACATTGATGGTTTGTCGGAGAAGATTGAACACGGGGTTGAGTCAAGTGAACCCCAGACTATTGAGGCGGCTATGTCTATGGCCCACAAACTTAATGACAAGGTGTTGAGAAGAAGCAAGACTACAGTTGTTGAAAGTAGTGAGGAGGTTGTCAAGAAGGCTGATAATGGGAAACGAAAGTGGGATAACAACCGCAATCAAAACCAAAATCAGCAGAAGAAACAGGATACCTCAGGTGCTAATAACAGAAATCAGCGTGTGTGTCCTCGTTGCTATAAAGCTCATGATGGTTACTGCACAGTTACTTGTAAGAGGTGCTCTAAGCAAGGGCACATTGCTAAAGATTGTACAGTGCTTTTGCCGGGGTCTGCTACTCCCGCGGCTGGTGGTAATAATAATAATGTTGGTAATAGAGGTGGTAACGGTAATGGTAATGTGAAACCGAATAATGGAAGTAATCAAAGGGTTTGTTATGAGTGTGGGAAGCCGGGGCATTTCCGAGATGCTTGTCCCAATAAGAAGACTGCTGAAACTGCACGCGGCCGAGCGTTCAACATTAATGCTAAGGATGCGGAGGAAGATCCTAAGCTTGTTACTGGTACGTTCTCAGTCAACGATTTATCAGTTTATGTACTATTTGATTCAGGGGCTGATTTAAGTTTCGTGTCGGGTAAATTAAGTCCGAGAATCAAAACGCCGTTAACTCCCTTAGACAATACTTATGTTGTTGAAGTAGCTAATGGTAAAGAACTTACTGCTAAGACTGTACATCGTAAGTGTAACATTAATCTGGGTGGTAGGGATTTTGAGATAGATTTGATACCGATTGAACTTGGTAGTTTTGATATTGTTATTGGTATGGATTGGTTGTCTGCGAACCGTGCTGAAATCGTGTGTTATGATAAGGCTATTCGTATTACTGATGTGATTGGAGAGCCACTGATGGTCTTTGGAGATAAGAAATGCACACAGTTAAACCTTATTAGCTGTATGAAAGTTCGTAAACATCTCCGCAAAGGCTGTCATGCTATTCTTGCTCATGTTGTTGATCCTAGTAAGGAAGTAAAGAACGTTGATGACGTTCACATTGTTAGGGATTTTCCCGAGGTGTTTCCCGATGACTTACCTGGCCTTCTGCCGCAACGCGCGGTAGAATTTCAAATTGATTTTGTTCCCGGCGCTGCTCCTGTAGCACGTGCTCCTTATCGTCTTGCGCCTTCCGAACTTCAAGAATTTTCGAGTCAACTCCATGAGTTGTTAGACAAAGGTTTTATTCGTCCTAGTTCGTCCCCTTGGGGAGCTCCCGTTCTGTTTGTTAAGAAGAAAGATGGTTCTTTTCGTTTATGCATTGATTATCGTGAACTGAATAAGCTCACTGTTAAAAATCGTTATCCTCTACCGAGAATTGATGATCTGTTCGATCAGCTTCAGGGTTCTTCTGTTTATTCAAAAATTAATCTTCGTTCTGGCTATCATCAGTTGCGTGTTAAAGAATCTGATGTTTCAAAAACTGCTTTTCGCACCCGTTACGGTCACTTTGAATTTCTTGTTATGCCGTTCGGATTGACAAATGCACCTGCTGTGTTCATGGACCTCATGAACCGTGTGTGTAGACCCTATCTGGACAAATCCGTTATTGTTTTCATCGACGACATCCTTATCTATTCTAAGAGTGATGAAGAGCACGAAGAACACTTGAGGTTAGTGCTTGATTTGTTAAAGAAAGAAGAGTTGTACGCTAAGTTCTCTAAGTGTGCATTTTGGTTAAGAGAAGTTCAGTTCCTAAGTCATATTGTTAATAAACAGGGAATACAAGTTGATCCTGCTAAAATTGAGGCGATTGAAAAGTGGGAAACTCCGAAAACTCCTACTCAGATTCGTCAGTTCTTAGGGTTGGCAGGTTACTATCGAAGGTTCATCTAGTATTGCGAAACCTCTGACTGCTTTAATGCATAAGGGGAAGAAGTATGAGTGGAAGGATGAACAAGAGAATGCTTTTCAGATTTTGAAGAAGAAGTTTTCTACCGCTCCGATTTTGTCACTACCAGAGGGTAATGACGATTTTGTTGTTTATTGTGATGCATCGCGACAAGGCTATGGTTGCGTTTTGATGCAACAAAAGAAGGTTATTACGTATGCATCACGACAGTTGAAGATTCACGAACAGAACTATACAACTCATGATTTAGAGTTGGGGGCTGTTGTTTTTGTGCTTAAGATTTGGAGACACTATCATTATGGTGTTAAGAGTACTGTGTACACCGATCACAAGAGTCTTCAACATATCCTCGATCAGAAACATTTGAACATGAGACAACGAAGATCGATTGAGACGTTGAATGATTATAATTGTGACTTTTTGTATCACCCGGGTAAGGCTAATGTTGTGGCTGATGCATTGAGTCGTAAAAAAGGACTGAACCTCGCAGGGTTAGGGCCTTGAATATGACAGTTAGATCAAACCTCGCAAGGCAGATTCTTGAGGCACAACAAGAAGCCTTAAAGGAGGAGAATTTCATGAAGGAGAATGTAGAAAAGGTAGCTAAGAAGTTTGAAGTACGAGCTGATGGTACTAGGTATTTTGCGGGACATCTTTGGGTTCCGAAATTTGGAGGTCTTCGACAACTTGTTTTGGATGAGGCTCATAAGTCTAGATACTCTATTCATCCTGGTTCAGGAAAGATGTATCAGGATCTTAAGGAGCTGTATTGGTGGCATAATTTGAAAGGTGATGTGGCTACGTATGTGGCTAAGTGTTTGACCTGTGCTAAGGTCAAAGCTGAACATCAAAAACCGTCTGGACTTTTGGTGCAACCAGAAATTCCCGAGTGGAAGTGGGAAGGTATCACTATGGATTTTATTACTAAGTTACCAAGAGTTTCGGGTGACTATGATGCGATTTGGGTGATTGAAGATCGACTCACTAAGTCGGCTCACTTTTTGCCGATTAGGGAAACGGATTTGATGGAGAAACTCACCCGTTTGTATTTGAAAGAGATTGTTTCTAGGCATGGTGTTCCCGTGTCCATTATTTCCGACCGAGACAGTCGATTTGTGTCGAGGTTTTGGCGATCTTTACAGGAAGCCTTGGGTACTAGGTTGGATATGAGCACCGCTTATCATCCTTAAACGGATGGTCAAAGTGAAAGGACCATTCAGACATTAGAAGATATGTTGCGAGCGTGCGTCATTGATTTTGGAAATGGGTGGGATAAATATTTGCCTCTAGCTGAGTTTTCTTATAACAACAGTTACCACGCAAGTATTAAAGCCGCACCGTTTGAAGCTTTGTACGGTAGGAAATGTAGGTCTCCTATTTGTTGGAATGAGGTTAGGGATGCTCAACTTACAGGTCCAGAGATTATTCACGAGACTACTGAGAAGATTGTACAAATTAAAGAAAGGTTGAGAACTGCTAGAAGTCGGCAAAAGAGTTATACCGATAAGGGAAGGAAAGATGTTGAATTTCAAGTTGGTGATCGTGTTATGTTAAAGGTTTCGCCTTGGAAGGGCGTAATCCGTTTTGGTAAAAGAGGGAAGTTAAGTCCTCGCTTCGTGGGACCTTTTGAGATCATTGAAAGAGTTGGACCGGTGGCTTATCGTTTGAAATTGCCACAAGAACTCAGTGCTGTTCACGATGTTTTCCATATTTCAAATTTAAAGAAGTGCTTGGCTGAATTTGATCAGACTATTCCTTTGGAGGAACTTCAAGTTGATAAGCAATTGCATTTTATTGAGGAGCCTGTTGAAATCATGGACCGAGAGGTTAAGACTCTTAAACAGAGCAGAATTCCTATTGTTCGGGTCAGATGGAACGCTAGACGCGGTCCCGAGTTCACTTGGGAGCGTGAAGACCAGATGAAGCAGAAATACCCGCATTTGTTCTCAGATGCCGAGTCAACCCCTGTGCCTGCTTAAATTTCGGGACGAAATTTCCGTAACGGGAAGGTACTGTCACGACCCTACTTTTTCCGTTATCTTTTTCAGTTAATTATTTAACGACCATTAACTGTTAGTGTGCCACGTCATTTCTATGACCTATATTATTATTATTATTTGTAATAATATATATATATATATATATATATATATATATATATATATATATATACATATATATATATATATATATATACATATATATATATATATACATATATATATATACATATATATATAGATATACATATACATATATATATATATATATATATATATATATATATATATATATATATATATATTAATTATTATGTGCTATGTGAATATTTGTATTCATATTTTAATTTATACGTTTCTACGTCTCGCGGATTTCCATCCGGCGAATCTTTTTGGTTTTCAAACCAACGGTCGAGTTTTTGGGACATTTAAATCCTAACTATTTTAAATATGATATTTTAAGATCATATTACTATATAGTGTATTTATATTTATTTTTCGTCGCGCGTTTGTTATCTCTCCGGATTTTTAATCGCGTAAGTGCGTTTTCGCGTTTCGGGACTCGTTCGGGCTTTCGGGCCACAAGGATTATGCATTTAAGTGAGATGGCCCACCATGGGGCCCACCCCATGCCTCATTCGGCCGAAGCCACAAGGGAGGGGGGTAACACTCCCTTGTTTTTCCCATTTTGTGATTTAATTTCTTTTTCATCAATTTTTATCAAAACCTAAACTTATTATTTTCTCTCCTCCTCTTTCTCCCTCTCTTGGACATCACCCTACACCTCCCCAACACCATCAATCTTCAACAATTTTATAGCTTGGATCATCAATTATTTAGCACCAACGCGTTCCTCTCGTTCTTCTCTACGCGATTACATAAATCGTTTCTTGATTAGGGTATAAACCCTAACCCTAGAACTTTTAATTTTTCATTTATTTTCTGTATTTTGATGATTATTTAGTAGTATGATGTTTGTGGATTATTGTAATGATGTTTGTATGCATAGATGTACTCATAATTGCATGTTTTCGGTTTGTTAAATTCTGGACAGCAGCTTTATCGTGTATTCTGGGTTTTTGACTGAGATAAAAGTTAAAATAAAGTATGTAAATGAGTTCCTCTCATCAATACATTAATTTTAGACTCCGGATTCATGTCGTTTCGATTCCCGGAGCCCTAGTTATGATCAAATTACTATTTTGTTAAAATTGTATTGTGATATTGACATGAACCAGGTTTGGTCCGACTTTGTGACCTTCCTTGGTGTCTTTAGGGTGTGTTAGTGTGTTAGGGCTGATGGAGGTACGAACTTTCATGTTCGGGTCACCTAAATCCGAGCCACGGTTCACCCGTTACGACTAAAACACGGTTTTGAGTAAATTGAAGGTCCAAGTTGTGTCATGGCTGATTACCATGACTTGTGGACTGTTCTTAGTGTGTTCTTGAGTGCACCTTTGTGTCATGTGGTTTGAATAGGCGGAGATGCATATAAGGCTCGCCAGAAATCGACACCCGGGGCTCAAGATACAACCCGATGAACTTTTGAATTAAAACTTATGTTTAATTCTAAAACTTATGATAAAAATAATGAAAATCATTATTAATTAATTTCTTATGGTAAAAGAAGTAATTATTATTATTTAAGACTTATGATATAAATATTTATTATATCATTTAATTATTATTTATGATTTAATTAACATTTTAATTTAACTTACGATTAATAATACTTTTATTATTATTGGAAAATACTTATGATAAGTATTAAATTTATTTTATGAGAATATTATTATAAGACTTATAATAAAGATTAAATAATTATTTAATTATTATAAGACTTAATTATTATTTAATTATGATTTAATTATTAAATACTTATGATTTAATAATTATATTTAGAAACTTATGATATGATTAATAATTCATTATTAATTAATAATACTTATGATATGATTTAAAATTTATTATTAATTAATAATATTTATATTATGACTAATATTTAATTAATTAATTAACTACTTATGTTATATTAATTATATCATTTCAACTTATATTAACTTTAATAATTCATTTTATTTAATTAAACTTATGTTATGACATAATTATACACTTTTAACTTTAATAAACATTATAACTTATGTTATTATTATAACTTACACTTTTCAAATTAACGTTGACTATGTTTGACCAAGTTTGACTTTTGAGTTGACTTTCGGTTGACTTTGACTTTCAGTTGACTTTTGTTGACTTTCTAAATAAGGAAACTTTCCTAACTTAAAAACTTTCTAAAAATAGAACTTTCTAAATTTGAAAACTTTCCAAAAATAGAAACTTTTCAAAAATAGAAACTTTCGTAAAATAGAAACTTTCCAAAAATAGAAACTTTCCAAAAATGGAAACCTGCTAAAAATAGAAACTTTCTAAAAATAGAAAGTATGTGTTCGTACGCTGTTCCAGTCAAACCGATGCTTGCCGAGTATTGTTCTATGTCTACTTGCAACATGTACAATAGCTATCATACTAAGACTTGACCTAAGTTAGTTATTTATATCGACCTGCTTTATTTATAGGTCGGCGTTGTGATCGTTCCTGATCACTTTATTCTATTTGCTGTTCGCTTGTTTGTGTGGTTTTTTCAGTTGCTTTTAAGGTGAGTTATAGTCCCGTTTTTACATACTTTTCAAAGTATATTTTTGGGATGTGATTACATGCATTTTTATTTACGTTTAGACACAAGTAACAGTTAAATTTAATTATTCATTGTGAGTTGGACAAAAATATTCCCTAGTCTGGTAACTGTAATCATTGGTTTCTACCGGTGAACGCGAATCCTACGGATAGATCTATCGGGTTTGACAACCCCATTTCGAGCTAGTCGCGCTAGCAATTTATAATCGGAATGTTTAGTACTTCGTAATTTGTTGTAGATACACTGTCCAAGTGTATATTTTTATTGTGTTTGGCAAGGGTAAATAAAGAGTTAAGTGGTTACCAGGTGGCTCATTGATAATGGAATAATGTTTAATGTTTTCTAACATTTTTAAATCTTGTGGTCTAAAGTTTACTTATTATTTAAACCTATAATTCACTCAACCTTTGTGTTGACAGTTTACTTGCATGTTTTCACAGGTACTTGAGTTTTGTGATGCTTCCGCTGTGTTTAGAAGAGTCTGCATGCATTTGAGCAGATTTTATGAAACATTTTATGAAACTTAAGCTTGCATTCTATTTTTGGATAATTTAAACTTGTGGGTTTGTTGGCAAGGTTTTGTGTCAACTTTTGGTTTATTACTATGGTTGGTTGTTTTGAAACTACTTATTTTGGTTTGTTTCCTTTTTGGGAAACTTTTGAAATAAAAGAATGCAACTTTGTTTATTTAATTCATTTACGTCCGATCAAGCTGTGGGACCAACTGACGGATCCCTTAAGTGTTTTGACGGGGTCGTCACACTTTCGTAGTGAAACATCTAACTAGACCCTTAGTACATTGTCGGTCCCAGACCATGCTAGTGTAGTCACCAAGCATACAAACTTCGTACGTGCACGCTGAAGCACAACGGTAGTTGTAAGCTGTACCTCTGCTAAGTAAGGCCATGGAACCCGGTCAGTGTTGATTAGTACACTGCACGTCTGCACCATAACGCTGTCTCAAGCATTGCACCCCGCTTGAGAGATTCTTAGTTAATTAAGGAACTGTTTATTTAGACACATAAAGGATTGGACCGTTAGGATAACCGAACGTGTTCATGGAAGTTAGCTTGACTTGGCCATGGTGTTCTTCATGGTTGAACTCTTTTTAAGGGCCTAACTATCTTTTAAACCCAATCATTAACGAAAGCATTGAAACACATCACGTCTCTCGGATATGGTAAACCATGTGTTCTATTATACTTAAGAAAGTTTAGACCATTGTTGAATGTTAATACGTCACCCAACCGAGTCGCTCAATTGGATGAGCCGTCTGAACGTGTATGCATGTAGTAAGACTGCACGGGCGTCGGGGGTAAGGGACGTTGCTGTCTATTCAGAATCTTCAAGCCTAACGCAGTACCCAGTGACATGTCTTATGACTGGAGCGTTTAGGACCAGTGTAATGAATACAAGGCTTCTGCCTATTCATGAGCCAGCATTCCATAATCTCGGCAGAATAACTGATGAAGTCATAGTATGCACTCACTTTAACCTTATCTGAATTACGAATTTTATCGCATTTACTTTATCTGTCTTATAAATTAGAAAATCCCAAAATTAAGTAACCACTACTCATTCCTAACTATCTTAGGCTTAAATATAGGTTCGATTCTACTGATATCTCAAAAATACGACTCTAGGTCATACTTCCCTTACTCATACTAAGGAGTAGTACGATTTAGGCCCCGCTAAATATAAATTTAAAACAGTACCTCCCCCTTGGGTGGCTGATCCTGGCGCGCTGCAGCCCGACGACACTGCACGAATAAAATCGTCTGTTTCGGCCATATCACTCCACAACCGTAGCACCAAATCCTAAAATGCCCGCTTCTAGTAACAATCAATATCGAGGGAATTCTTCCTGTGATGGTCGTGGATATCATCGAGGTTCATACAATCGTGGTTGCGGGAATTTTGGTCGCGGCAGAGGCAGAAAAATTTCAGCTATTCTTCTGGGTAAACTCAATACTCTGGGTTGCCTAATTATCCACAACAGAATATGGGGTACGGCCCATGGGCTTGGCAAAACCCTTCATGGACTCAGCCACCTTGTCCCTTTCCAACTTCTAATTGGACTCGGCCCAACATGCCCACTGGAAAACCTGGTATATTAGGCCCACGACCAGTGCATGCCTATGCTCAGTCAGTATCATAGAACACGCCCACTGCTACGGACATTGAAGCTGCACTTCATACCATGACATTGAATCCACCGGAAGAAAACTGGTACATGGATACTGGAGCCACCTCACACATGACAGGTAACCAAGGTAATCTCATGTCTTATTATCATTCGAGCTTTCCACAAAACATTATAGTCGGTAATGGCAACGGGATTCCAATTAAAGGTCATGGTCACACTTACTTACCATTCTCTCTAAATCGTCCACTTTATCTCTCTAATGTTCTTCACTCTCCTAATTTAAATAAAAATCTTATATCCGTAAGTCATCTTTCTATTGATAATAACATTTCTCTTTAATTTGACCCTTTTGGTTTTACTGTGAAGGACTTTTCGAAGGGGACCCCTCTCATGCAGTGTAATAGTACTGGCAACCTTTATCCACTCGATCCATCCAAGCTACAACAATTCAACTCACAATCTGCTTTTATTGTTTCTTCATCTGAATTATGGCATCAAAGGCTCGGTCACCCCGAACCCAACATCATAAATTCACTTAGGAATAAAGATTACATTACTTGTAATCCCATTAATAAACATAATTTATGTCAAGCTTGCGTTTTTGGCAAGCATATTCGTTTACCTTTTCATGCTTATAATACACCTATTTATGCACCGTTTGATATCATTCATAGCGATTGGTGGACATCTCCCGTTCTTAGTAATGGTGGACATAAATATTACTCCCTCCGTGTGACGATCGCTCCAAATCCATATGGACGAACACATCATTCATTGATTTCATTGCGAGGTATTTGACCTCTATATGATACGTTTTGTAAACATTGCATTCTTTTGAAAAGGCACACCATATATGAATATTTAAATTAAAGATTTTCGACATCTGATGATTTCTACATATAAACAATCACCGTAAATAATAGTTTACAATAGTATTTCCGTTGACAATGCAGTCAAATAAGATGGATGGTGATGATTTTGTGAATGCAACGTTTTCTTGAATAAATCATGTATGACTCCATGCACATGGCTTGTATAACATATAAGCAAACAGCGGAAGACTTCTAGGAAACCTGAGAATAAACATGCTAACAAGTGTCAACACAAAGGTTGGTGAGTTCATAGTTTTAGTGTTATGCATAATCTGTTTATAAAGGTGAATCACAAGTTTTCAGTTGTTTCATCCAGAAACGTTTATCAAAATATTCTACGAAATTGAGCACCCTGGTAACTAAACTTAACGTATATATATTTTATACCCTTTGTATTATCATCTTAATAATACACGCAAACCAACGTGTACGCTTCTCAAATAGCATACGTCCGTTAAAAGGCTAGCGCTCTAGCTCGGACGGGGATATCAAGCCCTATGGATCCATATACTACTACTCGCGCCCACCAGTTCTTATAACTGGCAGTTACCAGTTACCAAAGCTAAGGGATTTTCGGTTCAAACTCAGTGTAGAATTAAGTATGTACTTGTATCCATTGCGTTTAAAATAAATTGCATGTATTCTCAGCCCAAAAATATAGATTGCAAAAGCAATTAAAAAGGGGGCAAATGAAACTCACGCATATAAATATTGTAAATCAGTTAATAAAGCATTTGTATGTATTCTCAGCCCAAAAATGTAGAGAGTAAAAAGGGATCATATGAAACTCACGCATATAAATATTGTAAATCAGTTAATAAAGCATTTGTATGTATTTTCAGCCCAAAAATGTAAAGAGTAAAAGGGATCATATGAAACTCACGCATATAATTATTGCAAAACAGTTAATAAAACATTTGCATGTATTCTCATCCCAAAATATTTAGAGTTTAAAAGGGACTATATACTCACGCAAAATCAGTTTTAGTGTTTGTATTCATTTCATAAAATATTTATAAAACAGCGCATGTATTCTCAGTCCCAAAAATATAAAGGGTAAAAAGGTAAATGAAACTCACCTTAGCAGCATATAAAGTTGTTCATCGTAATGTGACCGAAACTCGGATTATCAAATAATCGTAGATCTCAACATATCAATATTGAGATTCAATATTGTAGGAAAGTACGTAGACGTAACGGAGATGATAAACACTAGGTTTGATTCATAAATATATCCCCGAATATTACCCATAACCTCCTTGGCAATAATCCATAGTTTCCTTAGTTATAATCGGTTTGTAACCCAAATTAAAATACCCATGTATCACTTGTTACAGTACCATACTACTAATTTAAAATTTTAAGCTAGAAAATATACAGAGTGATTTATTTATGTGAGAGTGTGAGTGTTTTTTTTTAGTTCCTAATAAGTACTTCGTTCATATATATATATATATATGTAAAATAATAATATAATAATATAATATATAATATAATAATAATAAAAAGGTAAGCCGCCATCACTTTTTATGTCGACAAACTTTTTATATCGACAAACATTACGCGTTTCGCGTAGATAGGCACGCTGTCCGCATATGGTGTCTTCACGAAAGTTGTAGATTTTTGAGTTACGGACGTCTGGACACCGGAATTACCCTTTTTCGAGTCAGTATGATTTAGTTATGATTTTTCTCGTGCAAGTGCACAGGTTTAGTGATTTCCATCATTTTAACTTGAAATCTTGAGATGAAATGTTGTAGTATTTTAGTGCTCATTAGAAATCTTTATTTTATATTTATTTTCATTTTCATATCATTGAAAATCCACAAAAACATTTTAAAAATCAAATTCTATTATATCGAAAAACGTGCCCATACTAAATCGAATAACTATAGTTCTCTAAAACTAATTACATTCACATCTTTTTATCGAAGCGTTATAATAATTAAAAATCTATTATTTCGAAGAACGCTTTCATATATTTGACCTAAATCGAATAAATATAATTTAGTTTTCCGGAATTAGTTATATTCAAAATCATTCTTTAAAAGGTTTCATCTATGTCGTAAAAAGTTTTCAATATTAAGAAAACTAAATAATTAACTTTATCAAGAGACACGAGACAATCATTGTGTTGAAAGTTAATCTCTACTAACCTTTGTCCAGTAATCGTTAATTGACATATTTGTTCACTTTACCATTTATTTCGAATATCGTTAAAAAGGAAAGGTTTCCTAAATCAAAGTGGACCTCTCAATAGAGACTCACGATCATACAATGTATCTGATAAATCAATCATTTGATATTATCTTTTAATTTTGTTGATAATTATATTAAACCTATATCGAAACAAATACATTCGTGTAAAGTATTATACGTTTAATACTTTGTTAACGTTTTCAAGTTATAATATATTCACATATACATATATAATCATGTCCGTTCATATAATGGTTCGTGAATTATTGGAATTTGGTCGCGGTTAAATGAATGTATAAACATAGTTTAAAATTCTTGAGATTCAACTTAACAAACTTTGCTTATCGTGTCGGAATAATATAAAGATTAAATTTGTTCGAAAATTTCCAGGTCATCACAGTACCTACCTGTTAAAGAAATTTCGTCCCGAAATTTGAGTGAGGTTGTCATGGCTAACAATAAAAATGTTTTTATGATGAATATGAGTCGATAAATAAAGTTTTATCACTGTTGAATAATATGGATAAAACAATCCAATTACTCGAAGCGTATGAGAGAAGTTATCGTAAAAGAGTGAAATGAAAGAATAGAGATTCGTCTTAACTTTTGACGTAGTTACGATTGATTTTCGGAATTTAAGGAATAAAAAATCTTCATAATCTAAATAAAATTTGATTCTTCGGAATTTGCGGAAATTAGGATTTTCTTTGATTAAATGCGTAATCTGCGTCGATTGCTATGTCTGATATTTCGCTATAAATTGACCTCTTCCGTTTCATTTATTTTCACCACTCCTATAATCTTCTTTCTTATTTCATACATCCCAATAGATTGTGAAAATGCTTAATCCAGTTCTGATTCTTGATATTTTCCTGGCTATCGTATCCTTCATTCTTCTTTTTCATCTGCCACCAGAGGAAGTTATTTTCTTCTACTATTACCTTGGGGTTATAGTATTTTTCATTCTCCCGTGTCTTTATATTGCTATACGCATTGATATACACGGTTTGTAATTTCGGGGTTGTTATCGGACTTTATATTCTTCATTATATTTCGGAGCTTCATGCTTTCGTTTTCTCTTCCCGACCTTAAGTCAAGCGGATAATGGTCCAGAATTAGTAGGTATGGATTTTGAAATGAACATAGTTAATGTTCTAAGAAGGGAATTGTAATGGCACGATCTTGATTTATCAAATTACCATAATATCCGGAAAAGACCGAATCATCAAGAAATATATTTTCTTGATATATTTAGAGATTATATAGAATGAAAGAGTTATGTAACATGGTTCATGATGAGGGTGGGATCTGTGAACCTTTATCACGTTCCATTAGAAACTCAGCATGACTTACTGTAATATAATCACGTTGATCAAGTGTCATTATATTATACTAATTCATGTTTCAGTTCCCAACAATACTTCAAAACATTCATATTTTAAACTTGAAGGTTTCAGAATTTAGAAACTAAAATAGTTTCTTTTATGATGTAATAAAGATAGCGTGAAGAGATGAATGATTTCAGATAAGAATAGTTATGAAGATATCTCCAGAAATATCGAGGATATTTATAATAAAATATACGATGATATCTTAGAATTTTTAATATCAGAGGATGATGTGGAAAATCTGTCTGTGAAGGTTTAGAATGAGGAGTAAGGTTCTTACTAATGGTTTCAGCAGACACTGAATCATTTGGATTCTTTGAAGGTAGATTTCATCTTTGTGATTTGTCCACAGCCTCCTTCATGGTCTGCTCAATTCGTTTTCCAGTTCCAAACCTTCTCTTTTTCTCAGCTTTACCACCATACTATTCTTTATCATCAAACTTTTAACTGTTAAGGTCGTTTACAGTTTTTGCTGCTTCATCAACATTTTTCCAAAATTCGGAGAACTAGTTTCGTAGTTTGGGGTGTTTTTTTGGAAATTTCACATTTGAAGTATGTAAGTCCAGGAGGTAGACGTTATATGTACACATATAACTGTTGGCGTAGACGTGCTACAAGATTTCAAAATACTGATTGCTAATTCCCGATAGTTGGTATGTCAATTGCCGTTACAAGATGTGGATGAGTACATGATACGGTTTCAATGAGTATAAGGATTTTTCGGAAGGTCAAAGATCAATGAAGTTGTTGGTAAATTTACTGCTAATGTGGTGGAACATGAAAGGTTCCCCAGTAACAAAAACGTATATATCAAGGTTATAATAAGGCTAATCTGAAAAGTAGAAGTTGACTGGTTAGAAGTGTGGTAAAACTGGATACTTTAAACAGGGATTGCAAGATTATTTTCGGTAATAACAATGCTAAAGGATCTTTCGCCATTTTGAAGTCAAAGTATAGCTTTAAAAGATGTAGAGATCTAAGAATGATGTCACCCATTAAATCTTGGCTTGGATTCTGATCCGTCAATATCAGAATATGTAATTGAATTTGTATGGAAACGATTGTATATCGCTGTGAGCATAATTTTTGAATCAAAGTTAAAGAATGTACAGTATAACATATTAATTGTGAACTTATATATTTCCCGAGTATTACCTACCCGTTAAAGATTTCACAATTAATACTTTGTACAAAAGAATTTTTATTACCGTTTTTATGAAAATATATGTATGTATATTTTCTTCAGATGTAATACAGATTTAATGAGTTAATATCATATTAAGCTCATTTGATTTTTGGCTGGAATTAGAAATGAATAATCTCTAAAATATTAAAGATTACTTAATCTTTGCGGAGTATTTCGCTAATGAAATCAATACTTCATTATTTATTCTTATTGATATTCATTGGTGAAGGATGTTAATGCTCGTGAAATTCTTGTGAACCTTACAAGGCACATATGATGTTTTCTGGATAGTTTCGAGTACATCAAAAATGAAAATGTAAAATCAATTATGTAATTGAATAATACACTTGGTTTATTATGAAATGAAATTCATTAGATTGAAACAGAGATTGTAGTTAACGATGGTTAAGGTGTTAAGGAAGGATGTACATCATTGCATATTAGTAATATGAACTAACCGGGTAGTACCTACCAGTTAAGATTCACACGTAATAGCTTAGTACGAAAAAATTTATTTTGATTTCAAAATTCATATATATTAAATATACATAAAATTTCTTCAAGGGAAATGAGTTAATACTTCATCGGTTATTGTTGCTGGTATTTCTTGGTAACTACGGTGCGTATGACGTTGATGCTCGTGGAACAGATTGTAAAGTTGAGGTTTGCGATACGGATGTTGTTGGTGGTGATAATGGTACTGTTGGTGTTGTTGTCGGTGGTACTGTTAATGCCGGTGATGCTGCTAGTGCTTATAACCTTTGCACCGTATTCTCCAAAGCCACTACCCGAGCGCGAAGCTCGCTGACTTCTTCTACTACACCGGGATGATTGGCAGTTCGGACGAGAGGATGAATAAGATCCAGAATTTGAGATAGTATATTTTCGTGACGAGATACTCTGGAAATGAGAGAGAAAATAGTGTCTCGAACAGGTTCGCCGGTAAGTGCTTCAGGTTCTTCGCCAAGAGGACAATGTGGTGGATGGAAGGGATCACCTTCTTCTTGCCTCCAATGATTAAGTAGACTACGAACCCATCCCCAATTCATCCAGAATAGATGATGGCTAATTGGTTGATCCATTCCGGTTACACTATCTTCAGAATTCAGGTGAATATCTATATCGGAATAGCTGTCAGAGTTTAAGGAATTTGAACTAGATAGGGATCCATCTTGTATAATTAGGGAGATGATTTTTGATATGAATTAGATTATAGAATTTAGTTTGGTATTCTTCATTACATAATTTACATATGTATATATAATACCAAATTCCATAAATCACGGAGAAATTTTCGGAAGATGTCAGGAAAAGTTTACAGTAACAGATACTCTAAGATATGAATTTTTGTCTATACACTATTTATGCAATAAATGCAGTAAGACGTGTCTAGACTAGGAATGATAAGCAGGTAATTTACGACAAGAAATGATAAGCAAAACTTTTGACATGCAAACACAGTCGAAGTCCAGACTTACGAATGCATCTTAACAACTATCAGTTAGACACATTCATGCAAGACCTGGTTCGCTAGGACCAACGCTCTGATACCAACTGTGACGATCGCTCCAAATCCATATGGACGAACACATCATTCATTGATTTCATTGCGAGGTATTTGACCTCTATATGATACGTTTTGTAAACATTGCATTCTTTTGAAAAGGCACACCATATATGAATATTTAAATTAAAGGTTTTCGACATCTGATGATTTCTACATATAAACAATCACCGTAAATAATAGTTTACAATAGTATTTCCGTTGACAATGCAGTCAAAATAAGATGGATGGTGATGATTTTGTGAATGCAACGTTTTCTTGAATAAATCATGTATGACTCCATGCACATGGCTTGTATAACATATAAGCAAACAGCGGAAGACTTCTAGGAAACCTGAGAATAAACATGCTAACAAGTGTCAACACAAAGGTTGGTGAGTTCATAGTTTTAGTGTTATGCATAATCTGTTTATAAAGGTGAATCACAAGTTTTCAGTTGTTTCATCCAGAAACGTTTATCAAAATATTCTACAAAATTGAGCACCCTGGTAACTAAACTTAACGTATATATATTTTATACCCTTTGTATAATCATCTTAATAATACACGCAAACCAACGTGTACGCTTCTCAAATAGCATATGTCCGTTAAAAGGCTAGCGCTCTAGCTCGGACAGGGATATCAAGCCCTATGGATCCATATACTACTACTCGCGCCCACCAGTTCTTATAACTGGCAGTTACTAGTTACCAAAGCTAAGGGATTTTCGGTTCAAACTCAGTGTAGAATTAAGTATGTACTTGTATCCATTGCGTTTAAAATAAATTGCATGTATTCTCAGCCCAAAAATATAGATTGCAAAAGCAATTAAAAAGGGAGCAAATGAAACTCACGCATATAAATATTGTAAATCAGTTAATAAAGCATTTGTATGTATTCTCAGCCCAAAAATGTAGAGAGTAAAAAGGGATCATATGAAACTCACGCATATAAATATTGTAAATCAGTTAATAAAGCATTTGTATGTATTTTCAGCCCAAAAATGTAAAGAGTAAAAGGGATCATATGAAACTCACGCATATAATTATTGTAAAACAGTTAATAAAACATTTGCATGTATTCTCATCCCAAAATATTTAGAGTTTAAAAGGGACTATATACTCACGCAAAATCAGTTTTAGTGTTTGTATTCATTTCATAAAATATTTATAAAACAGCGCATGTATTCTCAGTTCCAAAAATATAAAGGGTAAAAAGGTAAATGAAACTCACCTTAGCAGCATATAAAGTTGTTCATCGTAATGTGACCGAAACTCGGATTATCAAATAATCGTAGATCTCAACATATCAATATTGAGATTCAATATTGTAGGAAAGTACGTAGACGTAACGGAGATGATAAACACTAGGTTTGATTCATAAATATATCCCCGAATATTACCCATAACCTCCTTGGCAATAACCCATAGTTTCCTTAGTTATAATCGGTTTGTAACCCAAATTAAAATACCCATGTATCACTTGTTACAGTACCATACTACTAATTTAAAATTTTAAGCTAGAAAATATACAGAGTGATTTATTTATGTGAGAGTGTGAGTGTTTTTTTTAGTTCCTAATAAGTACTTCGTTCATATATATATATATGTAAAATAATAATATAATAATAATAAAAAGGTAAGCCGCCATCACTTTTTATGTCGACAAACTTTTTATGTCGACAAACATTACGCGTTTCGCGTAGATAGGTACGTTGTCCGCGTATGGTGTCTTCACGAAAGTTGTAGATTTTTGAGTTACGGATGTCTGGACACCGGAATCACCCTTTTTCGAGTTAGTATGATTTAGTTATGATTTTTCTCGTGCAAGTGCACAGGTTTAGTGATTTCCATCATTTTAACTTGAAATCTTGAGAAGAAATGTTGTAGTATTTTAGTGCTCATTAGAAATCTTTATTTTATCTTTATTTTAATTTTCATATCATTGAAAATCCATAAAAACATTTTAACAATCAAATTCTATTATATCGAAAAACGTGCCCATACTAAATCGAATAACTATAGTTCTCTAAAACTAATTACATTCACATCTTTTTATCGAAGCGTTATAATAATTAAAAATCTATTATTTCGAAGAACGCTTTCATATATTTGACCTAAATCGAATAAATATAATTTAGGTTTCCAGAATTAGTTATATTCAAAATCATTCTTTAAAAGGTTTCATCTATGTCGTAAAAAGTTTTCAATATTAAGAAAACTAAATAATTAACTTTATCAAGAGACACGAGACAATCATTGTGTTGAAAGTTAATCTCTATTAACCTTTGTCCAGTAATCGTTAATTGACATATTTGTTCACTTTACCATTTATTTCGAATATCGTTAAAAAGGAAAGGTTTCCTAAATCAAAGTGGACCTCTCAATAGAGACTCACGATCATACAATGTATCTGATAAATCAATCATTTGATATTATCTTTTAATTTTGTTGATAATTATATTAAACCTATATCGAAACAAATACATTCGTGTAAAGTATTATACATCTAATACTTTGTTAACGTTTTCAAGTTATAATATATTCACATATACATATATAATCATGTCCGTTCATATAATGGTTCGTGAATTATTGGAAATTGGTCGCGGTTAAATGAATGTATAAACATAGTTTAAAATTCTTGAGATTCAACTTAACAAACTTTGCTTATCGTGTCGGAATAATATAAAGATTAAAGTTTAAATTTGTTCGAAAATTTCCGGGTCATCACACTCCGTCCCAATTAGATAGTCCTGTTTTTCCATTTTGGGATGTCCCAAATTAATAGTCCACTTCCATAAATAGAAAGGAAAGGAGATATTTGATTGATGGATCTGGAGAGAGAAGATATTTTATTGGTGGAGAAATGAGGTTAGTGGGATTTTCTAAAACTATGTGCCCTTTTGTCTGGGGACTATTAAATTGGGACGGAGAGAGTATATGTTATTTCTAGATGTTTACACTAATTTTTTGTGGACTTTTCCTCTACACTCTAAATCTCAAGTCTATAATATATTTGTTCAATTTCACACATACGTAAAAACACAATTCGTACAATCCATCAAAACCTTTCAATGTGATAACGGTACCAAATATAATAACCATGCCTTTCACAATTTTTGTGCTCAAAATGGTATACTATTTCATTTTTCTTGTCCATACACTTCCTCTCAAAATGGCAAAGCCGAAAGAAAAATCCGTGCAATTAACAATGTAATGCGCACAATTTTATCTCATTCTAGTGTACCCCACCGGTTATGGACACACGCATTAGATATGGCTACTTATATGATCAACATAATTCCAAGTAAAATACTTCACAACCTTACACCTCCTCACCTTCTATACAATCGATCTCCTTCGTACAAACACATACGTGTGTTTGGTTGCTTATGCTACCCTCTCATTCCCTCCACCGCTATCCATAAACTTCAAAACCGATCCGTTCCTTGCGTCTTTCTTGGTTACCCACAAAATCATCGGGGATACAAATGTTACAACTTGTCAACCAATCAAATTATACTTTCAAGACATGTTCTTTTTGATGAACATAAATTTCCTTTTGCAACTAATGCCCCTTCAGCCTCTAAGTCATACGAGTTTCTATCTTCTGGACTACACCCATTATTCTATCTACACACAACTTCCCATGATTAACCTAATTTAGTTGATGACTTACCACAGCTTACCAACGAGTTTGATGAATCAAACACGCCACCAACTGGGCCTCTAACATCTCCTAACTCCGAAAGCCCACTAGCCAGCCCACAAACAAATAGTCCACCATCTTCTACATCACCTCAGCCTGCAAAATCCAGCCCAATACACTCAAACACATCCGCCAGTCCAGTTCAAGTTGTTCCACCATCTAATCAGCGTACCATCATCACTCGCAGCATGTAAGGTATTTTCAAACCTAAAATGCAATTTAATCTTTCTAGTTCACTTGACAAATCTGTTTCACCTCTCCCGTCTAATCCCAAAGTTGCTCTCTCCGACCATAAATGGAATCATGCCATGTCCGATGAATATCAAGCTCTTATTGCTAATAAAATATGGGTCCTTGTTCCTCGTCATGCAAATATGAATGTCATACGATCAATGTGGATACTTAGACATAAAACGAAATTCGACGGGTCATTCGAAAGATACAAGGCACGGTTAGTTGCCGATGGTAGATCACAACAACAAGGTATCGATTGTTATGAGACATTTAGTCCGGTTGTCAAGCCCGCAACTATACGAACGATTCTTAGCATTGTCGTTTCCAAATCATGGCCTATACACCAACTAGACGTAAAAAATGCTTTTCTCCACGGGAAATCATTGCCTCGTATTCTCTTTCAGGAGTTCCGTAACAGCTTATGTATATGTAACCCGAGAGTTTCGACTGTGGGGGAGTAATAGAAGTTAACCCACATCAACCGTATTTTAGGAGGATATAGACTTATTTTTAGCATAGATCACCATTGTAATTATCCTACCATGTATATAGGGTATCCAGTTATATTGTTACTAAACTAAGAGATATACTTGGTTGTACACCGTATTATATATACGGATTATTGAATGAATGCAAGACACATAATTCACAAAAACTTTCAATTATAATAATAATAATAGTAATAATAATAGTAATAATAATAATAATAATAATAATAATAATTATTATTATTATTATTATTATTATTATTATTATTATTAGTATTATTATTATTAGTAATAGTAATAATAATAGAAATAATAATAATAATAATAATAATAATAATAATAATAATAATTATTATTATTATTATTATTATTATTATTATTATTATTATTATTATTATTATTATTATTATTATTATTATTATTATTATTATTATTATTATTATTATAACTAGCTTAAGGCCCGCGACTTCGCGGGACTTTTTTATAGGGTCCATCGAAATTGTATTTGTTGAAATAATAGGATTTTATATAGCATTTGATCGATTGATTAGAAAGCAGAAAAACTATATAATAATGATGATCTATTAAAGTTGCAAAAACCAAATAAAAAAAAATGTAAACCATAATAACACTAAAAGCTATACTTTCATCTTAAACATTATATTTGGTTTCTCACAGCATATTCCATGATTATAATAAAGTCAGTTTTTACAAAGCACTAAAACTCACCGCGTAAGTGTACTTGAATCGTAGATGAAAATTCATTAAAAATACTCATCATCATATTATCTTTAATCACTACATTGCACTAACTTCAACTCATGACATCAAAAATTTTGTTCTTCATGGTTGCTTCACAAAATCATATTCGGGTACATCTCTAACATAAGCGTTCTAGTTAGCCACTTGTGGGTCACATATGACCCAATTGTTCTTGCTTGGTGGATCTTAATTTAATGGATGTCGCTCTTTAATGAAAAGACATGTCTTTCATGAAATGGTCACTACGTCCCTCTGAAATAGTCAGTTATAGAACTGCATCAAACACCACTAAATTTCAAATCAATGTACAAAAAGTGATGGTGGTTAAGTGTACCCAACCTGTTTAAACACACTTGATATCTTATCACTACTGGTTAGATACTTTCAACGTGAAAATAGCATGTAAAAAAGATGAACGATAAGAACCTTTATATAGAGAGCTTTTGACGGTCCATTTATGTAATTGCACACACTATAACTGATTCCATTTGTGGTTACAAACCCCTGATTATCATGAGTTGTTTAGCAAAGTCAGGTTATAAGACACCTTTATCAGCATCACATATATGAGATAGTAATTTATAAGGTTATCTAATTAGATAAAAAGGAAGTCGTACAAAATTTTTACCATTAGATACTGATAACTCCTTTTCCATCCACTTCCAGTGGCATTCCAAAATCCAACCCTCCAAATGGCTGCGAAAGAGAATTATTTCAACCCAAAGACGAATACAAATGACCCATATTGACCATTATACCCAACCATTAGTCATTAAACTACAAATTTTAGCACATATTGCAAACTTAAATAGTTAAAGAGAACATTACACTGGTGTAGAGAGTGTAAAACTTCCTCCATTTAGTTCAGCCCGTATATTTGTATTCGGTATGGTTCTCGTACGATCAAGCTTCTGCATTAGAAGTGCCCCTGAAAATTCAGTTCAAAATTTACAATCACAATGCAATAGTAAAAGGATATTTAGAAATCTACATCAGTAACTAAAGAATCTAGAACTTCTTCGTAACCACCCTGCTTGAGAAGAATGTTATTATCAAAGTTAAATAAGAACTATACTTGATATATAATAAAGTGTAGTTAAATAATAACTTCTTTGTAACCTCTGTGTAGTTACATAAGAACTACACATTGAATACTATTATCTGTAGTTGAGGAACTATATCAGATATGTCTATTTTTTTAAACAGCAAAAATAGTGACAAGTTGACAAATCTAGCTTCACAATTTTCAAGCTGTGAAATCCTTTTCCATGTTAGAGAGGATCTTGTAATATCTCAGACTTTGCTAGAATAGCTATGTGCAAACAGATGTACAAACTAAGGATAAAATGTGTGCATAAACTCAAGATATAAGCGAAATTATAACACACATAACCATCAGTCATTAGCACTAAACCCTATATACATACAAATATACACATACGAAACAATAGTTACAGATGAAAGATAAAAAAATTCGAACAAGTAGGACCGGAGCTAAAATCTATACTTTCATTAGAGTCCCAACCAGTGCCACCATTATCAAACTGTTATGGATCATTTGCGACGGCACGTGCGAGACACATGCCAAGCTTAACCATTTTCCCGCCCAAGTATAAATAGCACCAAAAGGTTGTTTGCTAAAAACATACTAATAAAACATGAACCTTTGAACCAAATAAGTACCAATATAATCGACATGAGCATGAAGCATGTACATACACAGTTAAATCAAAAGGCAAGATAAGTGTGAAATTAATCCACATGACCATGAAACATGTACCAACCAAATAAGTATCAAACCATTCCACATGATAACGATTAATACCAAATACATTTAATGGTTACAAGTTTGAACAATGGAGTTAAATCGTTCAATTTTAGCGTTAGAAACAAAAAACAATTATGAAATACAGAGTGTATAGGTTTTACCTGAGACATTTCAATGGAAGATTCGAGGCACTGTATCACTCTTTACCAATTTTGCTTCTGAATTGACAATAGATATGTATGCTACAATATTCCAATAAAAAAATCAACTCAAATTATGATACATAATCATTAGAAAGAATAAAAATTATAAAACCCTAATGTGTATATAATTAATGACAAGGAAAAATCCTTAATTTGAATAAGTTGACAAAATTGCATACCATAAATATGTGAAATCGTCATCTTCTTAGTCGAGTTCCCATATGGTTTCAAAAATATGAGAATTTGGTTCCAGTTTTTGATCAGGCAAAAGAAGTGCTGATAGTCGTGGCGAGGGATAATTGTAGATCACGATTAAAGGATTCAAAGGGTGAAAAGTAATCCGAGATGATTTTGGATGAAAAAAGAAACGTTAGAGGAAGATTGGGACTTCTGGACTCCGCAACAATCAAATTATTACTATTAGGGTTTTTAGATGAAGCGATTCGCAAGTAGTAGGCGTGCTAAAATATCAAATCCAAAAAACCCAGGTATACCTGCAAAAACACTACATACTTGTAATAGTTGTCATTCCTTGATAGAGAAGCTGATAATGCTATAGAAGGTTTAAAATATTTGATAATTTAACTTGTAGTAGATGCTAGTCATGATGTACAATGTCTTAAAGCAAATTAGTTAACCAATCATAGAATTTATATGGATGATGGATCAAGTGTTACAAATGTCTATGATAATCTTCTTAAAAATCAACCTACAACAATAGGAAAATATATATTAATAAGCAAACATACTTCCTCTTCCATGAGTTATGTAACCTGATCAACCCAAAGTCTAAACCACTTAACTAAATGACTTATTAGTTTGAATTACTAAATGGGAAGAGGACGTACAATGACAGCATCCATATTATTAATGACTCTCAACCAATGCTTTGAATTTTTTAGACTTTACATTATTAAGAAATATCCAAAATCAGATTCAAAGCATCTGCAAATTAAAATTGGCTGAGATAATACCAGGGTTGGTCTCCACCATACTTTGCATCTGATATGTGCAGTACCATTTACAGGTAAAGTAGTGCTACATCAATTGAATAATAGTGCACTGTCTTTAATGCCCCTTGAGTCATTATGGGAGTAGAGGCACTCTAACATAGAAAATGAAGTAAAACTGCTAAGGATGATCATAAATCAAATAAAGACGAAGTAAACAAAACTTATTTTTTATACATTTAGAGGCATGAAAAGCAAAACAAAACTGCAAATATAAACTTATTTTTTATAACTTCAGTGTAATAACATGAAAGAAAATAAATACACATAGTTCTCAGATCAAAACAAACAGACACTTACAAACAAAGTCAAATTAAACAAAAGAAAAATTCTGATTAAATGAATGTGAACCCTAAATTAATGTGTTACCTTAAATCAATTGAAGTGCTAGCATAGTTTGAACTGGTTATCAACGACGAAGCCTATTTCGCATCCCAATATTATATCTAAGAACATCCATCCCGTTGAAGATTTCTGATTTGCAAACCCCTATTTTACGAATTTGATAGTCGCCTGAAGGAAGAATTCATTAGC
Organism: Rutidosis leptorrhynchoides; assembly: GCF_046630445.1. NCBI lineage: Eukaryota > Viridiplantae > Streptophyta > Magnoliopsida > Asterales > Asteraceae > Rutidosis > Rutidosis leptorrhynchoides. Next base: position 393,493,197 of record NC_092337.1, read on the forward strand.
GATTTTGATGGTTGTCGTGAGCTGTTTTGAGAGGTATTTAGGGGTTTTTTTTTTTTGTTTTTTTGTTTTTTTTTTTTTTTTTGTGGTTTCATATTAAATGTTATCAGTAAAACTCAAGCTGAAACTAGAAGAAGTTATTTTTGATGTTGATGATTGCTATGTGTTTTTATAGAGAAAATTAGGGTTTTCAACGAAAGAGAAAATTAGGGTTTTCAACGTAAAATTAGCAGCGACGGCGAGTATTATAGAAACAAAAGGAATCGGAAACTCCTATTTTCATATTTCTTGATAAAAATTGTTGTTCAATTGAATTCTACAGCAGATAGATGTTGTTGTGTTTGATTTTGAGGATTGGATGTATTTGAATGAATGATATTTGGTCGATGGAGGTTTTTTTGAGAGATCAAATAGGGTGTTTCTGTTGTATTTTCTTTGTAAATGAAAAGCTTTCTCAAGAACCTTATTTTTTTGAAGTTAGTCCCGTGCTTATTTTAAGATGAAGGGTATTTTAGTCTCTTTAATTCTAAACATTGAGATTATGAGGTCATAATCATGACATGGAGATTTTAAGGGTCTAGATTAGAGAGATGCTTGTTAATGGATGGCTTGAATTAGGTGTTTTATTTTTTGATGACATATTTTTATGTTTGTTATTATATATAGTATAGATATAGATAGATATAGATATAGATATAGATATAGATATGAGTAAATAAAAAGAGTAAAAGCAATATACGAGTATACTTCTAGAATTCTTCGATTCAGGTCACATATGTATGCTGATTTACGGAGAAGTTAACATTAACAATATAAATTACACTACAAAGTTATTAGATATATTTAATACCTAATACAAATAAATATAAAAATAACAGTAAATAGGTTAAGTACGTAGAAAGGTTATTCATTGTATTTAAACAGAACCGATACGATGTTTCCTCAATAGGACTTGATTTGTTGGTTAACACAAAGCACTTGTGAGTTATTTTTACTATTTAAGTGTAATGAGTATCTGGCAGTAAAACAGTTATGTATTTTTTTTTTACAGTGACTTTGGCAAGAACAATTTATCAGGTGAAATACCAGATCAGCTCTTCAACTCTGAAATGACTCTTAAACATGTGTATGTTTTTTGCAAACTTGATCCCGTAACTAGCTTTAGATGTGATTCGTTATTTTTGGTTAATATGCGTTAATTGAGCATGCTATTTGAAGATAACCAATTTTCAGGCACCATTCCATTCACACTGGGGTCGGTTCAGACTCTTGAGGTGTTGTACGTACACAAATTTAGAGGTGGCACAATGGGCAGGTCGCGCATGTGGGTAAGAACGGGTTTAGCTGGTTGAGTCAAACTAGGTAAAATTGTTCATTTCAAACTAACAATCTAATTTTTCAAATCAATGATTTAGAGTATACGCGGTGTTTTAGTTACGCTTTTGGCAACTCTTGACCTATTTCTTATTGAGTAATTCTTTTTGGATTTGACCAAATTTGATCGGTAAAGGATCAAGTTTGCCACCTGTACTCAAAAGAAGTTATGTGTACATTGTACTGACTATCACCTTCGACTTTCGATGCATGAGATAGACGTCTAAACAGGAATTCATTGAGCGGGAATGTCCCTTCAAACGTCAACAATCTTACCTTGATCAACCAGCTGTAAGTTGGACAACATAAAACTTACAGAAAACATGAATTTTTATTTTCATCCAGAAAGTTGACTTTTTCTGTTGTATGTTTCTAGCCAACAACAAGTTGAATGGAACAATGCCCGATTTAACTAGGATGACAATCCTAAATTATTTGTAAGACTTTATATCATGATCGTCTCCCGTTTACCTTGTAGTTAGACTTTTTAATATATCGGTTAAGGCACACAATTTAACGTAAAATTTTACAAAATTGTTAAACCTGCTCAAAAATCATATCAAAGATTAGATAGTGCAAAAAATTACCTTCCATAGTAATCGCCTCCATAGCCTCCCTGGTTTTTAATTGGTAACAAAGTTCAGCATAAATCTTCTACAAAGCGATACACCTACCCACCTTCCTCAATTTATCGACTCCGTTTAAAGTAGAATTTTTTTTCAAAATGGTAACGTTTTTTACAAACTTTACAGAACTAGAAATTAGAAACCAAAGTTTACAAATCTAGTATAACCGGTGTTTCAAACGCCGGGTTTACATGTGTCACTTCCAAGCCGGTGTTTCAAACACCGGTTTCGACCTTTTTCTGCCACATCTTCACATGAACGAGCACTATTTGCCACCAGAGCCCTAAACCGGTGTTTAAAACACCGGTTTGCAGAGGAATCTTCACCTTTTCTGAAACCGGTCTTTGAAAGGCCGGTTTCGCTTTTTCTGTATATTTTCCCTTATCACTTTGATGTATCACTGTATGCTTACTATATCCTTACTGTATCACATTGAAGTATCAAGCAAACGTAGGATTTTTTTTCTCTATTTATACTATCATAATCTTCAATCAAATAACATCACAAAAACAACACAACTGCAATTCAAAAACAACAAAATGTCTAATTCCGAAAATGATGGATGAGAATACCTTCTTGATATCGATGATTCCGACATAACCTATATTGGTTCGCAACGAACTCAACCTGTACCCCTTACTAGTCGCGCTCAAACCACTTTGGTGTCGACCCCGTTGCCGACTGGTTCGGCGACCCGGTCGCCACCTTCACCCCAACCTACTCGTAAAAAACAAAAGCAACCAGAACCTTTTACACCACCACGACCTATGTTGCGCGGTTCTGGGTCTAACAAAACGAACCAACTATCGTACCGTATTCCCGGACCCGCTGGTGTTTTCCAAGATGCGTACGAACTTCGCAATAATGAGAATAACGTTGTGGATGAGAAGTCCACGCAAGATTTTATAAGGGAAGTGATAAACAAAGCTGAATTTGATGATTCCTTTACAAAAGCTCCGTGGATTAACGCCATGGAGTTTGCATATCCATACGGAGGTAAACAATAATATTGTGTTTTGTTATATAAAAAACCTAGAAAAATCTGTGACATTTTATTTAATTTTTGTGACTGCAGGGAGGTCTAATATAGCAGACATTCTGTCACAACGTAAGTGTTACTGGGTCGATCAGGTTGTTGGTGTTATCAAGACTTGTGCTCCAAATGTTGTAGGCGATCTATCTATAACGCTAAAAGTGAGTTTAAACGATCCATTTATATTTTTTCAAAAATTGTATGGGTTTCACTAGAATGTACTAATGTAAGCGTTTATCATTTATTAATAGGACTCTACTGGTACAATCAAGGCATCAATTAGTAGCAAGATCATTGATGGTTTGCAAGGAAAGTATGAAGGTGTTAAAGGCATACGCGAGGGATCTGTTTTGGTGATACAAAATTGTAGCATTTTTTGTCCATCGAGTTATGTCCACTACCTTAACATTACGCGAAGGAGTTTAGTGAAAGTGTACCTGAGAGACGGCGGATCTGCGTAGAAATTTGTTATCTTTATGTTTATGTTGTTGTTAAAAATAAAGCTTTTAGCTGTGTTTTGTGGTTTGAAATTTGTCGTTTAAAATAAAATTAAGTTGTTGTATTAGTTGTTAATAATATAATTAATTGTGTACTTTAATAATATAATTAATACGATTTTAGAACTTTATATAAGACATATGAATTTAAAATACATTTTCAAACATAAAAATTACATAGTTTCTGGAAATTAAAATTAAAATACAAACAATCAGTGCCCATGACGTCCTCGTCCCCGTCCAGGTGGAACGCGTAGGTGTCCACCGGTTCCACACAATGTTAGTCTTCTATTCCTCTCACCCCTCCGGACTTATTGTTCTGGGGTGGTATCGTCATCAGCTCCTATATCCGCTATGTGGTCATCGTCAACTCCTACCTGTGATGTACCTCCAAAATCTCGCGGTATGATCGGACTATGACTACGGGTACCAATGTTGTAGTTGAAAAATTCATCCATGTTCAAATTATGAGGGGAATTACCTTGATTTGTTTGGTGAAGGTTATACTGAGAGGATTCACCCTGATTTGTTTGGTAAGGGGTATTTTGAGTTTGCGAAGGATAATAGTTAACATTATCCGGAAAATTGAAGTTTTGTGATGAATAAAAATGATAGGGATGTTACGGGTCATTAAATTATGTGTAGTTGAAAATTTGATTTGGAATGTCAAGAAATGGTTGTGGGTTTGGTTGACTGTCCGGTTGCATTTGAGTTAATGCGTGTCTCCGTATCCTCATAAGCCCCTCCTCCTGCATATTAGTTAAAAGTAATTGAATATTAGAACCAATATAGTTAATTTAAATATTACAATTTAGTTACTTACATAAACATTAGTAGTTCCTGCCCATCTAGGATATGTGTTGGCTGGTGGTACGTTTCCAGGATTTGTAATGTGTGTAACCGTGCGCGCATTATACCACTGAAAGTAGTCAGCAACCGTGCCCAACCCGTCCACACCACGATGCAGATGCTGATGTCGGTCCCTCCAATGGGGAAGGAAATTGACTTGTGGGAAACTTTTCGTCAAATCGGCATTCTGTTTGGACTTTAGGCTTGTGTTGTGAACTATACGATGCATCTCCTGAGTGAACATGTCCGAATTTGGAATATCTTGAATCCAACCGAACCGTCTGTTGACCCTATCTGGTAGATGCAACTCAATAGTAGACCAAAATATAATTGGGCTACGGTATGACCACAACTCCCTATCAGCTAGACATTCATCGGGAAGTCGGCTCTGTAAGTTATCATCATACGGACACCAGCAAAACTGCAAAAACATTCCACATACTATAAAAATCAACTAATTTATAGAATATATATATATATATATATATATATATATATATATATATATATATATATATATATATATATATACCTCTCTGCCTCTTAATGCCGTAAGTGCCGACCGACACGTTCCTAATACATGTGCGGGCGTAACTCTGTGTGTCCTTTTTCCATGCCACCTACATACCAATTATAGTTATTGATATATGTATATATATAACTATATTATAGTTGTTGATATATTAAGAGAATAGTGTATATTTAATATACCTCGAACCATACGTTCCTTCAATGGTGGCTGTCCCATACCGTTTGGTAGCGGGGGCTCCAAGAGTACATCGTGTCTGAGTTTTGGCGCGAGGGTTTGTATTCTTTCATACGCCCAATGTTGTAGTAAAAGCGTCGCACCATTGATGCTCTTTGCATCTTCAGATTGAGCGGCACGACACAAATTTCTATAAAGGTGTGCTAGAACCGCACTACCCCAACTCAAACGAGGCTCGGGACTCAAGTCTATGATGTTCCAAATATAGTTCAACGGGACATCGTGGGCATTAGCGTAAGAGAATAGGACGCCACCCATTAGTGCCAACATGTAGACTCTAGCCCGTTGTTGGATACGTTCCTCAATCTCTACAACTTCTCTATTCAATTCATTGATTAAACAAGATATTTTGATCTTTCCTGTCTGTATATCCGCTTCAGCAATATGGTTATCGGCAATCCCTAAATATTGAGTAACTAATTGTCGCCATTGGGCATCTTCCATAGAATGCCATATTCCGGTAACAGGGGGGCCGTCTATGGGTAAACCCCATAGAATTTGAACATCTTGCAACGTTATAGTTGCTTCTCCTACGTAAGTTAAATAAATAATACGTATACATTTATGTAATATATAAAAACCTAATACATAATATAGAAATGATTATTATCTAAATTTTTATCTACTACGTAACATTTTATCTAACTTTTTATTTAACAATATAAAATCCAAATGATTATTATCTAACAATTATATTCAACATTTTATCAATAACATTTTATCTAACAATTATATATCCAAATGATTATTATATAACAATTATATTCAACATTTTATCAATAACATTTTATCTAAAAATTATGTATCCAAATGATTATTATCTAACAATTATATTCAACATTTTATCAATAACATTTTATCTAACAATATTATATCCAAATGATTATTATCTAACAATTATATTCAACATTTTATCAATAACAATATTATAATGCTTAACGTTTTATAATCACAATTTATCTAACAATATTATATTCAAATGATTTATCTAACAATTATATTCATATGATTTTTCTAACAATTATATCCATAATTTATCTAGCAATATTATATCTAACAATTTATCTAACATTATAATCATAATTATATCTAACAAAATATATGAAACATATTATATCTATAATTAACTCTAACAATATAAACATAATTAAAAACATCAAAAAATATCTATCGGGAAATGGAAAGTATGCGTCTCCGGGCGCCATCTTTCAACCAAAGCTGTAATTAGAGCGTGATCCAATCTTTGTTTACCGAGTTTGCACACTAAACCCAAACCCTTTGCATTAAGATAACCTTCAACCCGTGCATTTATTCGTTCATTTGGAAGATCACTAATATGTTGCCAAAATGTTAAATCACATCTTCTTGGCTTTATAAGTGCATCACTAGAAATCTTTTCGGTAAATATCGAATACGATCTATGTGAGTTTAGTGATTGTAAAAATAATAGATCCGGATTAAGAGGGATAGATCTACCACGCACTTGATTATCCATATTTATTTGTATTTAGGAACACAAATTTTAATGAAATTGAATAGAAAATCGTTTGAAAATTGTTTAAGTGGAGTAGTTTATGCAGACCGATGGTTGGTTGATCGGTTATTTAAAATCTTCGAAACTGGTGTTTTAAACATCGGCTTGCTACGTGTCATTAAACCAATACGTCTGTAAAAAGTTGGCAGGTCATTGAAGTTAATGGAGCATTTACTGTTTTTTATTGAAACCGGTGTTTCAAACACCGGTTTGGTTGGTACATGTTTTTTTTTTTTTTTATATATACTTATTTGCTATTTTTCCTATAAATATTAGTAAGTGTATGATCATCATTCATTATAAACTACAAATCTATCATGACTTCAAATATGGTGTCAATTGAAGTTCATCACGGCTGTGATCTTGATTACGAAAATGATGAAATTCGTTTAACAGAAGGGGAGATATCTACGTTTGAAAACGTAGATATATGTGGCTTTGGTATGGAGAAGTTGGAAGAGTTTCTTCGAAGTAAGTTACCGGAAGATGAACGTTCGATGGACATCTACTATTATAAAGAAGGAATTACTGAACCCGAGGCAATGATGTCTGATGAAGAATGGTATACAATAGCGGGGAAAGAATGTATACGCCGTGAAAAAATTGTTTTGTATATTGTATTTGGAGTTTTTGAAGACGCCATTGAATTCGACACGCTCTATGATCGTGATGGTGAATACTATCACGCAACTAGGCCGTATTGCATTTAAGATAATTGTTTTATATAAGTAGTTCGTGTGGTGTTCATTAATAAATGTCTAAATGGTATCAGTTGGTACGAATTGCTTAAGTCGATTTGGGTTCTAAATATTTTTGTGTACTATCATTGTGGTAACTACTAACACTTGCCTTTGGTCGTTTGTTAAACAGACACTCACATATTTTTCTATAAAATGGCGAAGTGGACAGTTTAGTCATTTAATAAATGTTGTATTAGTTTTGTTTATTATTTCCTAGATTTATAATAAATAATACTTAAGTTGAATAATAATTTTTGAACAACACTTTTATTCATAGACATAAACACGGTTACATTTTTTTGGTAACAAAATACATAATTAAAAACGTAATCAAATCACACATAACATAAAATAAACTAAACAAACCATTACGTGAAATAACTATGGAAACCTAGTAGGACATGTATTTCTGTTGTGGCCTTCTTCTCTGCAGATACCACACTTTAGTTTCTGCTTTTCACGTTCATCCATCTGGCCCGGAAAACGTTTCGATTTCTTCCTTCCCCTGTGCTTGATCAATCTTGTTGGATCAGCCTTAATTTTCCTGTCAACCGTTGCCCAATAACTCATGTCTCTGAGTGGATTAAAGAAATGGCTATATTGTTGTCTCCATACAGTAGTTGTGTACTTTTTACTACCCAACACGGTTGCATCTTCATGTAGATGGCTACAAACAGAAATAGCATGAGAGCAAGGTAATCTTTGGTGTTGCCATCTTTCACATGAACACTTTCTAGCAGCAAACCTTACGGTGTAATCGGTGCCACCTTCACCGCTTCTTTGATAAGTTGACTGGACCTTGTACACACGTCTCTGGTAATCGTAACATGTTGTTTTGTATGTTTGGGATCTTATTTCTCGTTCGCGATAGATTTTCCAAATGTTCTTGGAAAGTGGTGAATTCCATTGAAAAGATTCTCGATATTGATCGTAAAAGTGTTGCCTAGTGTAGTCAAACGTATATTCAATACACGCTCTAATCGGCATCATTCGGGCATGACGCAACACGTTATTGAGGGATTCAGCAATGTTTGTCGTTGTGTTACCCCAACGACTCTTTTCACTATCCCTATAGACAGTCCACATTCCTAAATCCGCATCTACCAAATAATCCCAAGCCTCTTGACTAACCCCCCTAAGTGCTGATACAGCATTCTTGAACAGTATATGATTGGCTGTCGAACCGACTGTCCAACACAACTTTTTGATCGCTTGAATTTTATAGTGTTTCATTACGTTGCTACGAATATGGCGCAAACAATACCTATGTTCCCAACCATATGTCTGTAAACTCATGGCATGTAGGATACCCTGGTGGCGATCAGATATAACACACAGCTTCCTATTGCCAACAACATGGAGTTGCAACAAACCCAAAAACCAAGTCCAACTCTCGTTACTTTCATTGTCAACAATTGCGAAAGCAACTGGCAGAATTTGATTGTTAGCATTTTTGCCAACTGCGGTAAGCACCTTACCATTGTAAGCCCCTTTCAAATGGGTTCCGTCAATGCAAATTATCGGAATACACTGGCTATATGCTCTAATAGCTGGACTAAAGGCCCAAAATACATACTTGAATGTGTCTACACCGTTCTCAACTCGAGGGCCATATAAGAATTCTACAATTGTATTGGGATTGGTATGTTGTAATTCATTTACATACCTTGGCAGATCTGCAAAATTTCTTTCTCAAGTTCCATACATTCATTCAATGGCAATACGCCTAGCATTCCATGCCTTAGCATAATTAACATCCACCCGCCATATGTGTTTTATGTATGCTTGGATGTTCTGAACCGGAAAAGCAATGTCTTTACTCACTTGATGAGCAATGTCAGTAGCAATCAAGCTAGACGTTAAACAACGATTGTTGTTTTCCTGGACATTTCCATAACAATTATGTTGATCTTTCCATTTAACAATTCTCCATACCTTGTATCTATTATGAACTGAACCACTTATAGACCACGAACAATGTCTTCTTTCTTGTGGACCCTTGTAATTTGAGCTAGTTGTATAGCAATTTGCTTTGAAATAACCCGGTCTACTATCTTGAACAATGAGCTCCCTATTATTTCGTATATTCCATCTACGAACAGCATACAAAAGTTCAGCTTTGTTCTTGAACATCATTCCTTTTGTAATAACATCGGGTTGATCACAATTCCAAACAACCCATGATTCCTCGTCGTCATCATCGAATGCAATAGGATTACTAGCCTCACCTTCCTTAACACAATGGAAACGTGAAACAGGTGCAATTTGTTGAACTTGCACTTCATCCTCTCTACCGGAGTCATCTGAAACATTTTCTTCAACACTATAGTGATCAACTGTATTGTCAGTGTCGGTTGACATACCATCACCAGCGTCTTCATGTTCTTCTTGAACTTCATCATCAACTACTGATGGACCAGCTTCCATTTCTGCAATCAGATTCATAAAACCTGAATCTTGTGCGTTTGAAAAGACTTGCTCATACTGAATTTCAATTTGAGCCTGATATTCCGGATCATTCAGTGAGAAAAAATAAATACTTTCCAAAGTATGATCGTCAGTGAGTTCATTTCTACAAACATTTCCATTGAAAACAAACCACAAGAACATTCTCAACTAATGTGTTCTTTGATTGGCCCCTACATAGTTGTATGCCATTTGGTTTAACTGCATACAGTTAATCTTCTTAGACAACACAAAAGTCCTTCTAACTGTTGCTTGATCACCGCTTAGCCAACTATTTTCGAAAGTAAGTTGGCCACCCCAAACAAAATGAATCATAAACGGACGAATTGTAGTCATTTTTTGGTGTGAGATAAGCGTTTTTAGTAGTTTTCAAGCTGTGATTTTATGATGAAAAAAAGCTCATTTTGATGTGTTTGGTTTTGTATTCACTAGTTTGTGATGTTGTTAATAAATTGCAGATGATGGTGATTTAAATAAACATACAAAGCTCTGAATACTGATCACGAAAAGATAGGGTTTCATGGTGATACAGTAAAAGGGAAACACGAAAAGATAGGGTTTGATGGAGTTACAGTAGAAGGAAAACCGGTCTTTGGAAGGCCGGTTTCAGAAAAGGTGTCAGATTCCCTGCAACCCGGTGTTTCAAACACCGGTTTAGGGCACGGGTGGCTACCATTGCTCGGTCATGTGAAGATGTGGCAGAAAAAGGTAGAAACCGGTGTTTGAAACACCGGCTTCGAAGTGACACATGGAAACCCGATGTTTAAAACACCGGTTATACTAGATATGTAAACTCCGGTTTCTGATTTCTAGTTCTGTAAACTTTGTAAAAAAGGTTACTATTTTGAAAAAAAATTCAATAATAATAATAATAATAATAATAATAATAATAATAATAATAATAATAATAATAATAATAATAATAATAATAATAATAGTAATAGTAATAATAATAATAATAATACTAGTATAATAATAATAATAATAATAATAATAATAATAATAATAATAATAATAATAATAAGAATAATAATAAGAATAATAATAATAATAATAATAATAATAATAATAATAATAATATTATTATTATTATTATTATTATTATTATTATTATCCCTATCTACTAAATGTCATGGAGAATTTGGTCGTTTCAGTTATAACGCGATGTCGTTTTGAGTTTGCGCTCACACTACAAAGAGCCCCCAACTTTCGCACAAATTACACATCACCCCCTCAATATTATTATCCCTATATACTAAGGGCCTGTTTACTTTTTTTTCATTAAGTCATGTTATGGATATAAATGATTGTATGGATACAGATGACTATATGCAGTAATCCGAAAATGATAAATTGATGTTTACTTTATTTACTGAATGAAATAACTTAATAATAAAAATGACTATTTTACCCTTCATATGATTTTTAATTATTTATTCTAGGTAATTTGTCCATAATCATAAACCATATAAAAGTTCAATTACAGTATATTTGACCTTGTATCTGTTTTGACTATTCTACGATCTCGATAATACAGATCAAAAATGTAACCAGATATCATGAAATCATGAAACTCGTTTATATTCAAAACAAAACCCACCAACAATACTCTTATTTTTTTTTTATCCATCTAAAAATTACTCCTTTCAAATAACCCACCAACAATACAAAACTCTTGTTTTCCAACAAAAGCAACTTCATATCACATGATTTGCCAACATAAACCTGTGTAGATGTGTGCGACCAATTTCATTGAACCCATCACCAATTTTATTAAACCCCATCGGCAATTTGTTTTATAAATCTCCTATTTTATCTCGATTAAGTCCTACTGAGATTCGAGTTACACATATAAGAACTTCAATCGATGTAAAGGATAATAAGGATAGCGATATCAAGTATGACTTATATGTTTTACTTTCTAACAAAGAAGATGAGAGAAAGAACAAAATAAAAGAGAAGGTGTAGGGTAGGTTTGGAATAAAGTGAGAAAAAAGCAGCTACATGGGGACTACACCTTGTTTTGAGGTGAGCCAAACAGTCAACCAGGCAGTTTTGGTTAATCATTAATCCAAAAGTAAACAGCAAAAGGTGATGACCGAATAAGTTATTGGCTCAATTAAGTTCAATAATGCAAAAAGAAACAGGCCCTAAATGTCATGGAGGATTTGGTCGTTTTAAGTTTACGTTCACACTACAAAGAGCCCCCCAACTTTCGCACAATTTACACATCACCCCCTCAACTTTACACTTTCTCAGGGGTAAAAAATGTAAATATATAATTTTATTAAAATAAAAAAAACTTACTCCACCCAAATTTATAACGAGCCCCATCTTCTCACTCGTTGCGAGTTAAATTTTTTCAAGGCCACCGTTCAACTCGAAAAAATCTCACGAACCCAACGGGACTAACTATATGCAAAACGGACATCGTTAAAAAAACACTAAATAACGGGCCCTATATTCACGCTCAGTGCGAGTTAAATTTTTCCGATACCACCTTTCAACTCGAATAAATTTTACGAACACAACGTGACTAACTATACGCGAAACGGATATCGTTAAAAAAATTAAATATTTCGGGCTAAATTACATACATATACATACACGTCCAACAAACAACCCAACCTATTAGATATATTAGGTACCAAACAAGGTATATCCAAATTCGACCGCGCGCCGAATACAACCGCAGCAACGCGCGGTCAAATTTTTTCTAGTTGGTAAATAAAAACAGTAAAAGCAATATACGAGTATTCTTCTAGTATTCTTCGATTCAAGTCACATATGTATGCTGATTTACGGAGAAGTTAACATTAACATTAACATTAACAATATAAATTACATTACAAAGTTATTAGATATATTTAATACCTAATACAATTAAATATAAAAATAACAGTAAATAGGTTAAGTACGTAGAAAGGTTATTCATTGTATTTAAACAGAACCGATAAAGATGTTTCCTTTAATTCTTTAAAATATTATTTAATTTTAATTTTATTATATCGACCAAAAACCTAAAAAATAAAATAAAATAAATAATAAATAATCGTTTCTCTAGAAGCACTTTTTGTTTTCCTCACATTCCACGTGTAAGGTTAATTTGCTACGTAGTTTTATTTGTCTCTCAGTTACGATGGCAACCTTTTTAGATTTATGGATGGATGTCGTATTATCATTGTGTTGCGTGTTATAATTGAATTTTTGCTACACATTAAATTACCAACTTATTAGTCCCCGAACTTTAGATCAACATACATATTTGGCTTATTAAACATTTTTTTTTCTCAGGGTCGACTAATATATTGACTTTTGTGCCAATGAGGCCTTGCTTCATTGGTATCCATGTTTCATGGATTCGAGAGTGACCCAGGTTCGAGTCTAACAATTAACAACTAACAACTAACAACTAACTTTGCCTTTCAAAAAAAAAAAAAAAAAAAAAAAAAAAAAAAAATATATTGACTTTTGGTATTAGAGATAGATCTTAACTTAATTTGATCAAGAACATGTAATTCATATACGTTTAAATACCATTTTTTTATAATTTAATGGTAATAGCGAATAAAACGTATAGTTGTATGCATTTTTTTTCTATTTCTAGTATAAGATAGTTTGCATTGATTAAAACATATATAATATCAAATAAATTAACGTATTTACTATGAAATAAGTTAATGCATTTAGGTTTCCGATTATCACTCTATGGGTTGAAGGTAGAGGGGGGGTTGCATCGATTTTGTGTTACATTCTCGAGTTTCAATTGAGTTGAAATTAGATTCACATCCACTTAAATTATAATATAAGACATTATTTTATTATAAGTTCTCTAGATGAATAAACAGTTTAAAGTGAAAATGTCTATTAATTGATAGACGTAAGACATAATAATGTATGTATAATAAATAAATAAATATGCGACATCTTTGTGATTTGTTTGTAGAAAAATTGCTCACCATAGAATTTTTAGGGGCAGTTAAAGCTATGAACCAAAACCAGAAAAACTCAAATTTGAGGGACTTAAAAGTGAAATATATTATCCTTAAATAGACCAAGCTTCCATTTGTCAACCTCAGGCCAAAACACTTTCTAACCTCAATTATTTCACAGAGGTTGAAATCAATGGAGCAAGTTAGCTTAGTAGCGAATGGAGTGATCATTGTGTGTTGTGTAGTAGCAGTTATATATGCATGGAGATTATTCAATTGGGTTTGGTTAAAGCCAAAATCAATGGAAAAGCATCTTAGAGATCAAGGTTTTAATGGTAATCCATATAAGTTTTTATATGGAGATGTTAAAGAAATGGTAAAGATGACGTCACAAGCTAGACTCGAGCCCATCAAACTCACCGATAGTATACTTCCACGTGTCATGCCGTTTATCTATACATCTGCTAAGATTCATGGTACGTGCGTCTTTTTTTTTTTTTTTTTTTTTTTTTTTTTTTTTTTTTTTGTATCTATATTGAGCTTGGATGAAAAGAATAGATCAAGAAAACCAACGGATCTTCGGTCCAGCGGTACGCGGTTACACTTGTGTACTCGCAGGGCTAGAGGTCTCGGGTTCGAACCTCGTCACCCGCTCTAGGAATTGAAATATATTCCTTGAAGGTGGCCCAAAGGGAAGGTTTTACCGACCCGCTCCGGGACTAAAAGGTCCGGCCCGCCTGCCCCTGGATGGTTTAAGGGTCGGATCCTCAAAGTGTGGTTCGGGTTTCCTGCCCGAAAGCGCGTGTGTGTGCAAATGATGACTAGGCTTCGGTCCGGACTGATGCAAGCTTGCCTTTCAAAAAAAAAAAAAAAAAATAGATCAAGAAAAGGGATAAGATGAAACTGACTTTAATTTTTCAATTGTCTTTTATTTTATTTACTAGTGAAATGAACCGTGAAAATACGGGTTTGTTTAAACGAAACGGGTTAATAATATGTTTTACATATTAAGTGGATGTAAATCTTAAAGTCATTTGATTTATTACCCCGTGGAATCACAGTTTCCGACTAAGAAACTTGTCGTTAATTTTATAAACTCAAAGTTCGCTTAAAGTAATGGTAATGGTAATGGTAATGGTAATGGTAATGGTAATGGTAATGGTAATGGTAATGGTAATGGTAATGGTAATGGTAATGGTAATGGTAATGGTAATGGTAATGGTAATGGTAATGGTAATGGTAAAATGTCTTTAATTTTTTTTTTTAGAAAAATAAAATTACAATTTAGGAGAGATTAATATTTCATTTTATAAAAGATTTCGTATTATTTTTTAAATTAAATTAATATATAAATATAATTATGAAATCATCATTATAAAAATTAAGCTTAATGATGAAATCATCATTTTAGAGGTTTATTAGATTATATAGATAGATTTTATTTATTTTTTTATTTATTTATAAATAGGAAATTACGTTAGCTTTGAGATTCAAATAGAATTAGAATTCAATTTCATATTTTGTTCTAGTTGGTAACGTGTAAGTAAGGTAAAGAAATTCAAGTTTCTTGTAGTTTTATATAAAATATTTGAAGTTCCATTGATGGTGATAAACATAAATAAAAGAAGTAAAATCGTCCTTTTTTTTTTTTAAAAAAACGGAAGTATTGTCTTCATGATAATATGCCAGTCACTCACACGTTAGAAGAAAACTCCCCAAACACCATCGCACAAAACGTACCCAATGTGCTTTGGGTTCAAATCGTCCCTTTTGAACCTCATATATGCCGGTTTCACGATTCAATGAGGCCGTATAATTGTGTAACTCATAGTTAAAGAAACATGGGATACGCTGAGTTTGAACCCATAGCCTCCGTTTTATGTTGCACGTCCACAACTACTACACTAAGACTTGATGGTGATAAACAAGTCATGGTAGTTGGTGGGCAAACTATTTTTGACACCCGCTACTGGTTGTCTAAGGTGAAACAAATGACCTCTGTTTCATGTATTTATAATTTCGGTTTAGGAGGTTTCAGGTGAGTGGGTTGATGGATTTAAATCTCAACCCTAACCCATTTATTTTTGGCTTAAATTTGAGGCGGGTTTTTGGTTGTCCCAAGAACTTTCCACCCCTAGTCTTATCCATCCGTCCCGCAATGTTAACTTAAAGTTGGGTACGTGCAACATAAAGCAGAGGTCGTGTGTTCAATCTCAGCCCTATGTCTCATTGGGTTACACGATTTTCCCTCTCACATGTTGGTTGTGGAACCGGTCGATGTACGGCTGCCAGAGGATCGGTTTTACCTCCTTTTCTTTAACTTACCAATTTGCCCTAATTTCATTAAATCATGAGCTACACGATACTATACCAAGTCGTCGAACTGGTTTTTGGGCAGAGGCTGATTTTACCCCTTTTTACTCATATTCAGGGGCAGTACATAGTGGAGACAGGTAGGGACATCCGTCCAAACTAGATTTAAAAAAATTGCATTAAAAATAAGATTTAGGGTGTGTTTGGATGAGGAGCTTGTCGGAGCTTATAGGAGCTTGAGCTTATGATTATAATAAGCTCTAAGTCGTAAGCTTCGTTTGGTAGACAAAAAAAGTAGAGCTTATGAAAATCATAAGCTCTGGAAAAATAAGCTACTTTTAGTAGCTTATGAAAAAAAGTAGAGCTTATGAACTGGAAAATATGCTCAAGCTAGTTTACCAAACACTTATAAAAAATAATAAGCTCCAGCTACCGGCTTAAAAAATAAGCTCCAGCTCCAGCTCTATCTCATAAGCTCCAGCTACAGCTACAAGCTCCAGTTCCAGCTATTTTCATCCAAACATACCCTTATATTAGTGTTTACCCCGCTGTCAATGAATTTTTTTAAGTTTTTGCACGTCTCATCCGTGTTCAGTTTCAAGTTCCGTCACTGCTCATATCCATCCACACATGACGTGTGTTACGTTTCATTCCCATAGATGTTTGTCAATGATGCCACCATTTTTGTAAAGAGCATATTTACATTTTGGATTCCAAGTTAATACGACTAAAATCTTTATTATTATTTTTTTGAGACGACAACTAAAATGTTTATTGAAACGTGCAGGCGATAATTTCTTTACATGGTTGGGGCCAAGACCTGTGGTACATGTAACGGAGCCAACATTAATACGAGAGGTTTTGGGTAATTATTATCAATTTCAAAAGCCAAGAGGAGGGAACCCGTTAACGAAGTTGCTAGGAACAGGTGTTGCCGATGCTGATGGCGATATATGGGCAAAACATAGAAAAATCATCAATCCTGCATTCCATGCTGAAAAACTCAAAGTGTGTTCATGAAACTTTTATTTGTAACTTTATCTATCTATAATGCTAATTTAACTCTAATGGACCAAATTCCAAGCTGAGAAACATGATTTCATTGTTTCTTTTACAGCACATGTTACCAGCCTTTTATGTTAGTTGTAGTGAGATGATATGCAAATGGGAAGGACTAACGAAAGGCAGATCAAGTGAAGTTGACGTTTATCCCGATCTTCAAACATTTACCAGTGATGTAATTTCACGCACGGCATTCGGTAGCAGTTATGAGGAAGGAAAGAGGATATTTGAACTTCAAAAAGAACAAGAAAAACTCGTTGTAAAGGCTGCTCAATCGCTGTATATTCCAGGATCTAGGTGAGTGTATTTATTATTACACTTGGTACATTTGATTACCTCTTAATGAAATGGTTCATCGTTGAATGCTAAATCATTTAGCATTCAACCCGTTTATTTTTGACCTCTGAATGACATTTGGTGCCTGGTTCAACATTTAGTGTTGAACCATTCAGGGCTGAAATAATCTCTTAACCATTAAGAAGTTAAATTTTATATGTAAAATGATATATTAAGATTACTTATTAAACAACTTATTGTTGTTTTATTCTTTATTCTTGCAAAATATAAATAAAGTATTTTTACATCATCATTCATATTGTTTGTTCAAATGATTATTAAACATGTTATTTTCATTCAAACTTTTGAATCATTCAGATTATGAATTATTCAACGCTAAATCATTCAGTTTATTAAACGCAACTTTTATAATTTTGCTATATAATATCAACAATGAAGAAGAGGCGTGTAAGAACAATTATGTGTAATTAACGAATATGATTTTTCAGATTTTTGCCTACAAAGAGCAACAAAAGAATGATGGAGATTGACCGAGAAGTAAAGGGCTCAATAAAGAAAATTATTGATAAGCGTTTAAAGGCAATGCTAAATGGAGAAAGTAGTAAAGAGGATTTGTTGGGAATATTGTTAGATTCAAATAATAAAGAAATCAAACAACAAGGGAATACCAATTTCGGACTCAACCACGATGAAGTCATTGAAAATTGCAAAATTTTCTACTTTGCGGGCCAAGAAACTACTGCAAATCTGCTTGTTTGGACGATGATTACGTTGAGTCACCACACGAATTGGCAAGATCGTGCTAGAGATGAAGTTCTAAGAGTGTTCAAAGAAAGAAAACCGGATGTTGATGGACTAAACCATCTAAAGATTGTAAGTTTTAGATGCTCATGTTTACTAAACCATAAACTAACCCGAAACATGTACATAATACATCTGATTTAACTAACATTAATTTTTACTTGCAGATCAATATGATCTTGCATGAGGTACTTAGGTTATACCCGGCGGGTATAGCTTTGGGTCGAACGATACATGAAGAAACTAAATTAGGGAACACAACGTTACCAGCCGGCTCCCACTTACAGTTGCACATGATGATTTTGCATCGTGACCCAAATATTTGGGGCAATGATGTGGATGAGTTCAATCCGGAGCGATTTGCTGAAGGTGTCTCAAAGGCAACCAAGCACCAACTTTCGTACTTACCATTTGGAGGTGGCCCACGTATATGCATCGGACAAAATTTCGCAATGTTAGAAGCGAAAATGGCGCTTGTTATGATTCTACGACGCTTCTCCTTTGAGCTTTCGCCATCATACTCTCATGCTCCATATACAATTGTGACTTTGCAACCTCAGTTTGGTGCTCAATTGATTTTGACTGAACTTTAATCTTTAGTAAAACTTACTTTTATGTATCTGTACTCTTGCTTATGTGCTTTACTTTTCTTAGTGTATAAAGCATCAGTATGTGCTGTGTAGAATGTATGTCCAAAGTTTGTATTAAAACGTTTTAGGTGTTTCACTTTGATATTGTTGAGAGAATCAGCTTCATGGAATAACTACATGTTATGGAAATAGTAATAAATTAGAAAGCTATGGCAATCATTCTTCGTGAAGCTTATGCAATCTAATCTGACCCTCTTTAAAGTTACTCTTATCAAAAGGTTTGTGTAATCGATCGACAAAATTACGCGGGCAATTTTGTGATTTGTCCCAGATTACTAGCTGAGTGCTTGAATTTTTTTCTTATAGTTTGTAAATCTTGCATGGACTGCCCCTGCAATTAGGAGCTCAAAAAATCGTTAACTCCCCTCACGTGCTATATATGCAAGTGAAGGTAAATCCATCAGTCGCATGTGAGGGTAGTTAAAGATGTTAGAACCAATTGCATTATTGCGTGCTTTATAAACAAATCATTTGTTTATGTTTATGATGTGGTTTAACCGGGGAAACTTACCGAGGAAGTGTTAATGTGTTATGTTCTGACAACTCGAAGATGAACAACTCAACCTGAAAATTCAATGATAGAATGAGTAATGAAGTTGAATTGATTAGGATCAAATGATCACACGTTTCGAGATATAGGGAAAGGGTGGGGGTGAGGGGGAGTGTTAGACACACACAAATTCATAAGCTCAGTATTATTACGTTCAAACTAGTACTTATAGCAACTACTTCAGTTGTAGTGTCATAGTGTCATAGCTACTAATGTTATTTCTGTTATATGAAATCACATGCCTTGCACGTGCTCACTTGAACGGACTCATAACAGAAAATCTGTTCAATTGTCATTTAAAGTTTACTCGGGTATATTTTAAACATGAAAGTAGTAAGAACCATTTTTTCTCGACAAGGGAAGTAAGACCAAGCTCATGAGCTTATTATCTTAGGTCGGAACAAGTTGACATGATTCCTCTTGTTACGTCCCCATGTACCATGCGTGGAGACATGAAGGCGAAAAAAGGAAAGATAGGGATGACGTTTCTCTTGCTTTTGGCATAGCGGGCCCCTAGTGGGGCAAAAAGAGAGGCTGACATCTTTTCTTATCTATTTATTTTCGCAAATGAAGAAAATAAGTGAGATCTTACTAAATGCATCTTTTAAGAAGGGCTTAGAATAAGAAATAGAAGCTCCTTTCTTTTTCGAGAAAAGGTCCCATCCAATGATAACATGATTGGGTCAACCATGCCACATCATGAGTGAAATATCATGCATATGTTTTTGGGCTTAAAACAGGCCTTAGAGTTTAGATCCAAACACCTATCCCATCATATAAGAAAGGGTGATGATATATACACAACCAATTTTTACAAATACACAACCAAACATGCATTACAGTGTTGTACAGTACAACACTGTAAAACATGTTTGGTTGTGTATTTGTAAAATTTGGTTGTGTATATATCACTACCCTATAAGAAATTGCATAGTTTTGGTTGGTCACCAGTGAAAACTAAATTCTTGATATAAGACCCATTTTAACACATCGTGACACCACCGTAACGCCACCATCATGCTACTAATGTGGCGTGATGGAGAAAAACTCTGGCGGTGTAATGGTTTCCATCACAGGAAGGAAAATTGGCATGAGGATGGCTTCGACCAATCACAAACCTTGGAACCAAATATGTAGTTGGAAAAATGAAAAAAAAAAAAAAAAAAAAAAAAAAAATCACACTCCATCAGCACTAGAAACCTTTCGTCCATCACATTTACCACATCATCACTAACACTATACCCCGCAACCACCTGTTATTCAAGTAGACATTATAATCTATCTATACTATATACAATTTCAAAATAGTTCCACTAGGTGCATTAAAAATCACCCACAACAGTTTTTTGAATCGTTGACCACCCAAAAAAAGAAAGCAGCCAACAAAAGTTAAAACCATCAGCTACTGAAAACACTTAGACAAAGTCATGACTTCAGTTAAAGAATCAAGATATGCATTTAATATATACGAGAGTCTTCAATTCGGTTCATTAGGTGCAGATGAGTCTACGATTTTAATTAGAGAATCGGGTTCGATTTTGTTAGATGGTGCGACCCGTTTTAATTTGAATCTGGCTCCGATTTCGGACAAGGAAGATGCTACTCTTGGTAATAAGGATGATGATAATGTTGTTGGTAATAAGGATGATGATAATATTGTTAGTAATAAGGATGATGCTCATGTTGTCGAGGAGGATATACCTCATGTTGTGCCTGCCGTTTCAAAACACCGTTTTAAAAAAAGGATAAAATATAGCGAAGTCTTCAAAGGTTGTTACTAAGGTGCGGGATGAGCAAGTGGCGGATTCGTCGGCCTCTAATCATAAAGGTTTTTTTAAAATTTGGCAGATCAATGATTGATTCCCAACAATAGGGTACTCTTATTAGCGAAAAATGCACTAACTTTTTAACTTATTCCTTTCTAAATTGTAATGGTAAAGGTGTTCGTATTTATAAGATCGACGGGATGACGTCACGGCCGGATGAAAGGAACCAAAATGGTGCTTCTAATGCCGGCTAATGTGGTTTCTTTGGTTGTTTATTTTCACTTTCTTGTTGATTGTTTTGTTGCTTTTTGTTTAGATGTTTAGGTTGTGTTTTGTGGTATGGTTCACTTGGTTTTTTCTTTCGGGTTAGGTGGTATTTCCGTTCTGGCTCGGTTAAAGATAGTTAGGTCTAGGTTTACTTTTCGTTCTAGCATGTTTACTTATAGCGAGCCGTTTTGTTCGGATTGATTGTACCGGTTTTAAGGTTCCTTCATTTATTGATGAAGGTTTCCTAATTTTAATAGTAATCGTTATTTTAGCCAAAAAAAAATACGAGTAATTGTTTTTTTTTTCTTTTTGGCAAAAAACTGAACTTAAATTGAAATATACTAGCAATTATTGATGTAAAGAAGCAAGATAATTGTTGATGTCAAAGGATATACATACTGGGATAGCCACATACTCAGTATGGTACGGACCCAAGAGCGATAAAAAGAGTTGTTTTTGTTGCTGAAGTGAAATGTGTTGCCTGCTTAAAATGTGCCTTACATGCCGAAAAGAATTTTGTAATACACCATCACCATTTACTCCCAGAATCACCATATAAAGAAACCAACCCCGAAGCTTCATCCACTAAAATCGGCAAGAAACTAAAAATGGACTCATACATTTAATGCAAGGTTTGTTGCTTCGAAAAAGATCAGATGATTAGTTCGTATCAATGTATTGTTCGGTGTTCCTATTGGGATGGTAGTTGTCCCGGTAGTCATAGTACGATTACAACTTGGAGATACTATTGTTGTTGCTGGTAGAATTGAATCACATGTGTTGGTTCTTTGTTAGTGGATGTTGTTACTTGTTAACAACTCGTGGCTTAAAGTCATTCTGGTTCGTGTTACGTGGTATCTCATTGGTATGCCTGGGGTCGAACTAGTAGCAGCCCTTCAGATAAAATCACACGATATCGAAGAGTGAACAAATGATGTATCATTTTAGTATATATAAAGAGTGATGATATTTACACCACTCTTTTAGATAAAATCACCAAATCTATGCATTAAAAGTTTGTACTATAGACACAAGTGTTGGATTTATAAAAATTATGGTGAATATATTACTACCCATACATCAATAGACGAATCTTCAGAGCATGTTCAAAGTGTACAATCGAGAACATGCCTAAGTTGTAGCTACTATTACCAAACAATTAACCTCATCCATCCTGACCAAACAAAAGTAACCTGATCAACTCATGTCTCAAGCATTTCACACTTTTTGACTTTTTAGTTTGAATTACTAAATGGAAAGAGGACTTTAATAACTCCATCTTTATTATTTATAACACATGAACTATGCTTCTAGTCATTTATTATTGTTATATCGTATATTGTGGAATAGCCAAAATCAGAATTAAAAGCATCTGCAAATTAAAATTTGAGTGAGAGAATACATGGGTTGCTCTTCACCATACTCTGCATCTCGTTGTTACACCCCTCTCTAATCTCTTTAACAAAGCTCGTTACTAAATAAAGCCCATAGATCAAAACTTCTAACAGGTGACCTTATCTCCGAATTCCTTGACTAACTGAGCTTGAAGCGAGTTTGGTACTAATCAGTACTAGTAAATAGAGTGCTAAGAGAGAAGTCATGAATACTTTAATCGCTTAACCCGGATGGTATCATTTCAGTTTGACTTCTATGCCTAAAAGAAAGGCGCTATTCTCGATAGTTCTTCGTGCTTTAGTTCCCAATTGAACATAGCTTCTTGCTACATAGAAATGCCCTACAAGCCCTACAAGACAGAGTAATGGGAACAGTATCATTTACGGGTGGTGTAGTGATATTAGTATATTTCTAGTAGTGCATTATTCATTAAAAATGGCTAAGTATATAGTGAATCTAAGTTTTCAATTGAGACATATAGAATAGCAAGCAAATACAACCATACAAGATTACAAGATACACAGTTGTAATATATTGTAACTATTGACACCTTTATTAATGAAATTATTATATCCTGAATCCCAATATTCTAAGTTTCTTGGTAGATGATCATCCTCGAGAAGTTGATATGCTCAAATGTCACAATACGAATCATATAAATAAACAAATTCACAAACTTGACAGTTCTATCGTGCATATATTAAAATGTTTGATAGTGTTATGGACTTATGGAACCAACTTACTGACAGATTCACAAACATAAAAGATAAATCTGTCAATTTAGATGTTTCAAAGTTTGATCAAATAGTTCAATTAAAATCACTTTTTAATACAAAAACTAGTTTATAATCCGAGCATTCGCGGATATTTTTTTATATAAGAATCTAAAAATATATTACTAATAAGTTATTTATGTTAATGATATGGTACAAAAGAAAATGTAAAATGATGAGAGAGAGAGAGAGAGAGAGAGAGAGTCACAACTTTCAGACATTTTTCTTATAGCATTTTTACCTGATCCATTTCAAATCCAGACGGAGATCTTCGAGCCTTGTTACAAACTAAAGTTCTAAATAAAAGCGACCCTAATCCCTCCTCAGCCCAGGTCAAAGGTCTCCCCGCACTTTTTAGGGGGTTCGTTACGCTCAGCAAATAAGCCCCGCATCATATCGATAGCAATTCAGATTACCTTGTCAGTTGTCCCGATTTTGGTTTTATAGGTCCACTTGCAAGAAGTTGCACATTGATTGCACAAATCATGTAGAATCTATTCCACCCACCAAAGTCATTATCAAATATACTAAACCTCATGAGGAGTTATTGTTCACAGGGGTATAACGTTATTTTACCCCTGTAGCTTTGACCCAAAAATACATTAATGCCCCTACAACAGCTTCCTTCCTACCTTTGTTCACAGGGGTATTTTTGTAATTCTAATTTCTTTCTACATTTCAGGTTTTTTCTCAGCCCACCAATACCATATACTAGCCAACTTCCACCACTCTCCTCCGGCCACCGTCACCATTAAAATCCGGCTACCATCCCGTCGATCACCACCACCGACCTGCACGACACCGGCAAAAGTACCACCACGCCAACTCCACCATCGTCGTTCCTAATAGGTATGGAATAAAGATGAGGCACAAACACCACTGAACATATCTGGGACCGGGTTTCTGTTGGACACCACGTACACCAGCCGGATTTGACGAAAAATTCATATCTACGTTGGTATGTTGGACGCAATGGCGGTTTATTGGTGGTGATGGCGACAGTGGTGTACGTGGTTTCAACAGAGGGAGTAATGATTTAATGGAGACTATGGCGATTTGCTGATGTTGATGACGGCGGATTATTGGTGGAGATTGCAGCGGTTATTGATGGTGGTGACCAGAGGCAGAATGGGAGAGAAGAAGAGACGGTGTCGGCCGGTAGTGGCCAGATTATAGGTGGGTGCACGGTGTGGAGGATTTTTATGGCCTTAAAGTCATTAGCAAAGGTAAAAATGTATTCAAAACTGAGCTGCTAGAGGAAAAGTAAACGGGGGCGATGATTATAGCAAATATACGCCTGTCAGTTGAAGTGGTATAAACATATTCTAATACCCTAACCCAAACTAAAGTGATTGGGCTCCTGGATGTTGAGTCCCCAAAGTAATTAAGGATTTAATTATGACAAAACATCAAATATGTACACTATAGTGTTATGTGCAGCCAGCACAAGTTTGTTTATGTATGGATAGCAAATATTGCTGTGTCGAGTGTTTAGTATGCTTTCTGGTCTACCAGCACAAGGTATATAGTATTCTTCAATTAGCACATGATGTGTGCCCAGCAAATCAAGAATATCAAGTGACTCAGCATAGAAGAACCATCATTGCTGGTAAGCAGCTTACTACACAAGAAAACTATGCTCCATTACAAGCATAGTGGTTTCCTGAGTGGTCTACATCAATTGTACTATTCAACATAACTCGAAGACAAAGTTGAACAGAAAAGGACACGCGTCAGCGGCTGACAAGTGACCTTACAAGACCACGTGGGAATGCAGAAGTTTAACGCATGTGCAGACATGTGTTATTCTTTGTCAACGCCTAGGAAACACAACATTCTATTTGTTTAATTAAATAGTGGTGCCAAATCGAATTGGGGTGTTCCTGAAAATAGCTACCAAAGAGGAAAGAAGAGAGCACGCTCTCTGATGAAGTTGTCCCCACAAGTACAGACATCCT
This sequence comes from Rutidosis leptorrhynchoides, assembly GCF_046630445.1. Lineage (NCBI taxonomy): Eukaryota > Viridiplantae > Streptophyta > Magnoliopsida > Asterales > Asteraceae > Rutidosis > Rutidosis leptorrhynchoides. Next base: position 393,518,843 of record NC_092337.1, read on the forward strand.
ATATACCAGTGGACAATAGAACAATTACATGGTTAACAGGACTACTATAAATAGAAGTATTCACTATTGTAATAACTAGTGGGGTGAGTTTATTTATTTAGAGTCCAAACTTGTAATAGCTTTAAGATATCCTCGATAGCTATAACTTAGGTATAATCTGTATCAACCAACAATCATTCCGCCAAGGATAGTTGTAATTCTTTGTGATTCAATCAATAAAAAAACCCGCTGAAAATTACCTTAGACTCTATTTAAATTACTTGCTTGAACACTAAGTTGTTTTAACTGTTAAGTTAATTGAAAAGAATTGTATTCACCCCCCTCCCCTTCTACAGTACTCATGTTGTTAATCAAGGGGCCAACAACTTGTATCAGAGCTTCAGTCTTGATAACTTAATATCTTGGATCTGAATTCTCTCATGGCTGCATACACAAACTCAGCTTACCTTGAAAATGGGTCATCCAATAGACCACCTTAGTTTGATGAAGATGAGTATGAAACCTGGAAGGCTAGGTTTCTACTTCATCTTGAGTCTATTGATCCACTCATGTCTGGAATTGCTACTGATGGTCAATTCATCCTACTGAAACAATTAATAGTGTTCCTGCTACATCAGACACTCCTGATGTTCCTGGCAGAGAGGTTGTTCTTCCCCCATCTAGATGGGTGGATGAGGACAAACGTCGTGTTGGACTTGACCCTAAGATCAGAACCTTGATAGCTATCACATTACCTAACCATTTATTTAAACTGGTTAAGGGAAATTAAATGCTAAAGCTATGTTAGACTATCTTGATGTTATATATGAGGGTATGGATGAAGTTAGGCAAAATAAGATTATAGCTTTAAAAAGAGAATATAAAATGTTCTTTGCCTACAAAAGTGAGACCCTTAAGAAAACCTTCATTAGGTTTAACTCTTTAGTTGCTGACTTGCTCACCTTGAAAATCACATATACTGACTTTGAACAAGTTAACAAATTTATTGACTCACAGCCTGCAAAATGGAAACCTGTTACTGACCCATTAATAACCACTCAGACTTTAAAGAATTTTAACATATCTTCTCTGTATGGTACACTTTGGAACTATAAGAAGGCAGAGGCCAAACTTGAGCTTAATTTGAAAGAACACTTTAAGTCTGCCTCCACCACTTCAAAATCTACAAAGTCAGAGACAGCTGAAAAAGCTCAAAAGGCTATACTGGTTCAAAAGCTGATGGTTGAAGAAGAGACAGCAGAAGAGGAGGATATTGGTACTGGGTTTGAGGAAAGCAGTGATGATGATGATGTTGAAGGGTTTACTGAAGGTATGGCATTGCTGGCTAGACAGTTCAAAAAGTTCAATCGTAGTAGAACCAACAAGCTATACAAAGTGAGTAAGAAGCCAAGTGCTAGGTATGGTAGTAAGTCAGTCAAGGGCCCAAAGCCTGAGTGTTATAATTATGGGAAGGTAGGACACTTTGCAGTTGAGCGCATGTCCAGAAAACCTTCCTCACATGCTAACACATTTTCAAAAGCTGAAAAGTACAAGAACAAGTACAAAGCTATGAAGGCCTAAATGAAAGAAAGTTCAAAGGCTGAAAAGAAGGAGAAGAAACCAGAATGGTGCTAGTTGCTAAACATCATGATTGGGATGAAACCAGCTCATCTTCATCTTCTGATAGTGAAACTGATGAGGATTATACTGGTTATGCTTCTGTTAAAAAGTTGTGTTTAATGGCCAGAGAAGTAGAGGAGTTGGTAGAGGAAGAAAGTGGTAGTACATTTGTTGCTGACATGAGGGAAGCTGATCAGAAAAGAGCCTCACCTCAATGGAAATCTGAAATGCTGTATAAGGTTGATAATTTTTAAACTTATAATAATGATGAAAAAGCTGAAATGTTTGACTACCTGAGAATTGACTTATACAGAGGCAGCAAACGTGAAGAAGTTTTCAAAACTGAAATTAAATCTTTAAATGAAAAACTAAAATGCAGATCTGATGAAATTAAGATTTTAAAAGATGAAATTTCTAAACTTGAAAAACAATATTATGCTTTAAAATCTCTTCACTCAGATGTAGTAGTAGTAGTCCAAAACCAGCTTACTGACCTTAAAAAGGTGGTAGCCTCTTGGTGTTTATCTGCTCAACGCACAGCCAAGTGCATTAATGAGCAGATACCTACCCAGGTTGAGGAATTCTTTGTTGATGACTATGCTAGTGCTGCTGATCATGCCGAAGTCACTTTCATGAACCCTGTGCTTGAAACTGATTCTGATGATGTCTGCCAAATACTTTTGCCAAGATAGTTAATGTTAACAAGGTCTTCACAAATAAATTTGTAAAACCTGCTGCTAACCCACGACCTTCCATGAAAGAGATAATGGAGGATGAAGAAAGAGCTAGAGAAGCTAGTACCTCAACTGATGAGACTACTGACCCCTCTAGCATCTACTACATGACTTCGAAAGAAAGACATATTAACAGGGAAATCACTGAAAACAATCAAAGAAAGTTAATATCAATTGATTCCCCTTCATGTTCAAATTCCACCAATGCTGAGCCAGCTGATGAAAATCGTACTGGTCAACCAGTAGTTGCAGACAAGCCAGCAAAACGCAATACTAGCAAGTCCAAGGCAGCAATCAAAATTCATACTGGTCAACCAGTATCAGCTGACAAGCCAGTAACTTCCCACACTGGCTCGTCAAATGACAAAGGCAAAGCAGTATACCATGATTATGATACTGGTTCCAAGAAGAAAGCTGCCCTTAAGGAAGAAGCTAAAGTGAACCAAATTGTGGAATCGAGTGTTGGGTCATCTATCACTGAGATAATGATTGTTAAGCTTGACCAGCTCATAGCTACTATAGCTGAAAGCAGACCTGATCTTACTACCCTGATTAAGTCTGTGTATGATCAGTCACCAAGACTAAAAGTGAGAAAATGCTACAAGTGTGGCATCAAGTTTCACTTGGCCAATCAGTGTACTCGAACCCAACCCCCATCTACTGTTTTCTCATTAAGCAAACCAGCAGAAAGGAAGAGATCATCAAAGATAACCCTTCCAGAACCCATCCTCGGATGGGTTCCTAAAAAGAACTAATCTCTTAGCTACTGTGCAGGGCATTCAAAACAAGCAAATATGGTATCTCGACAGTGGATGTTCGAGACATATGACCAGACGTAAGTCCCTGCTAATGGACTATCAAGAAAAGGATGGTCCAGTTGTTTCATATGGAGATAATTCTGTAAGTAACTATAGGGGGGTGAATAGTTACTTAATACTTTTTTTTACCATTTTTTCGATTGATCACCAAATTCGATTAATTATGATCAACCGATTCAACTCAAACTTGATGTGTGTAGTGTATATGTTCAAAATGATGAATAAAGTAATGTAAAGAACATAGACACAAAGATTTATAGCGGTTCGGGTGGATGTTAACTAATCTACCTTAATCCACTTCCCGATTACACTAATTGGGATTTGTTGCTTCACTTAGCACTTTTCTCCAAACCCGGTGGATATCCGATTTACAAGTCTTCAACTTCTTTGGTAGACAACAAACCTAATCTTTATATCCCTTTGAAAGATCAACTCCAACCTAGATCAACTTGTCTTCACCTTGGACAAGTATTAATCTTCAAATAAGATTAATCAACTCTCTAAGTCCCTTTAAGGGAGTAGATCACTAAGCTAGCCTATGCTTCCACTAATTGAAGTTACAAGACTTATACACTTTACAATGATGATCTTAAGACAATACTAGGACATACATTACACTAAGTAAACTCACAAGATTAATGATTTGGATTAGTAAGTTTACAACAACCAAATTCTATATCTATAAGATTATAGAATATTCCCTTGCTTGATCACATTTGAGTAGTAATTAGAGCCATTGTGATCTCTAGAAATAAGCCTTTGAAATATGCAAGAGGGTCAGCTTCAAATGCTCTTTAATGCTTGCCTTTTATAGTGGGATTTAAAAAATAGCCGTTGACACACGGTTGCCAGCACGGTCGACTGTGGTTCGACCATGTGTACTCCAGTCCAAAATTGATATCCGTTGTATAGCCATTTGACTCTAATTTGAACACCACATTTTGGCACCTTTACTCCTTCTAGCACCTGCAAAAGAAATCAAACATCCTATACAAGTACTATATGCATTAAGTGTGTGAGATTTGGTCTTATTGTGTGAAAGTGACTTATCATTCCAATAGTGGTAAACCCAACATTCTTGGAGAAGTGTCTTGATTGATATTTTGGGAAATATCAGTTTGGTCAAGACTTAGTTAGTCACATTAATGCATTTGGTTTAATTCTAAAGACTAGTCAATATGTCATTAACTTCCTAGTTTTAATTAATCTCAAGTCATGTTCTATTTGAGTTTAGGTAGAGATTAATTGAATGATGTCTTTCTAAGATAATCATTAAGCATGTAGAGACATCAAAGTTAAGTCATACTTGAATAAGCAATCATACTTAGTTACTTAGACTAGACCAAATAGACAATTGACCATAATTTCATTGTGAACCATTTACACTTAATTTATTCGAGTAGGTTAGTTACTTGAATCCTAACTAGTAAGCACATAGCAAACATACTAATCAAGTTGACAAATTTATGAGTATTTAGCATATTGGCAAGTAGCAAGTAATACTCACACATAGTAAGAGATAGTTATTCTAGGATCAATCATATAGATATTTGCACAACTTATAATTCAAACTTTTAACAAGTTTAATTGCAATATAACATATTGCTTGATTAATGTGTAAGCACACATTAATGTCCCAACACATGCACAAGGGAAGAGCAATCTCTAGTTGGGACTTGGTGACCATCCTAAATGTATCTAAGTGTATTTTCGGATTACAAGTCTTTACTAGTTACACTTGAGAGCATTGTTCCTCATTTAGCCTTAATTAATCACCAAGTCATTTTAATAACAATTATTGTTCAAGTGATATTGGCTTAAGTGTGTTGGTACTTGATGATCATACTAAGGATGTATAGATAAGATTTAAGATCACAAGTTATTGTTTAACACTTATGTGTTATGCCTAATCTTGGTTAAATTGTCATTAAGACGTCATTAGGTGTAATTAACCACAAAGTGTTTTTATGACCAAAACTCGATTGAGTATGGAGAGGGCATCTATTCTAAGCATGTTGGGAAAGGTTTCATGAATTATAGATGTCGGGAACTAGTCAAACTTAATTTGATCAAAATTAGTGACAGAAAAAACTGCGGTCGCACTGCGGTTGACCGTAGTGGCTACCGTGAAACTTGTTTTCATAAAACTGCGTTGCAATTCAGTTTAGGGTTTCACGGCTGGATATACGGTCGACCGTACCTTGACCGTGTATTTAGCTGATCTTTAATTTCATTCTAAGCTATGTTTGACTTGGTCATTTGCAAGATAAAGTATGGATTAGTGACCTTGCGTGTTTTATGTTAAGATGTCAGTCATCACATATGCATATGTATGTGTCATCTTCAAAACTGTTGGTCCCTTGATAAACAACAGGAGTTTTGTAGAGGGGGGGCTGAATACAATTTTTTTAATTAACTTAATAGTTAAACACGATTAAGTATTCAAGCATGTAAATTAAATAAAGTCACAGGTAACTTTTCAACGATTTATTATTTATTGATTGAATCACAAAGAATTACAACTATCCTTGGCGGAATGATAGTTGGTTGATACAGATTTACCTAGATTATAGCTATGAGGATAACTTAAAGCTATTACACGTTTTGGACTCTAAATAATAAAACCCACACCACTAGTTTTTACAATAATGGATACATCAATTTATAGTAGTCCTATTATCCGTTTAATTGTTCCATTATCCACTGGTACATAGGATGTCTATACTTATGGGGACAATTGTGTCAGAGAGCGTGCTCCATTCTTTCCTCTTTGGTAGCTATTTACAGGAACACCCCAATTCGGTTTGGCACCACTATTTGTTTAAACAAATAGAATGTTGTGTTCCCTAGGCGTTGACAATGGATAACCCACGTCTGCACATGCGTTAAACTTCTGCATTCTCACGTGGTCTTGTAAGGTTACTTGTCAGCCGCCGACGCGTGTCCTTTTCTGTTCAACTTTGTCTCCGACTTCTGTTGAATAGTACAATTGATGTAGACCATTCAAGAAACCACCATGCTTGTAATGGAGCATGGCTGTCTTGTGTTATATGCTGATTACCAGATATACTGGTTCTTCTCATGCTGAGTCACTTGATATTCTTGAATTGCTGGGTACTCATCATGTGCTGATTCAAAGAATACTCTCTACCTTGTGCTGGTAGACTAGGCAACATACTAAACACTTGCATAGCAATATTTGCTGTCTATACATTAACAAACTTTTGCTGGCTGCACATAACATTTTAGTGCAAATAAATTCTATTTTGTCATAATTAAATCCTTAATTATTTTGGAGACTCAACAATCTCCCCCTATTTGATGATGACAAAACCTATGACATATAGAGAAAACACTAAAGCCAGCACTAAGGGACCTAATGAAAAATAGGCAGTAAATTTGTCCCTTTTAAGTTTGTTTTGGGATCTTTTGCTGAGTTATCTATATCTTATAATTTGATATGAATTTGACGATGAACTCATTTTATTTTCATTACAACAGAGTATATACAGTAATTACAAAACATCATAATGAGAAATGAAATAACAAAAGATACAATTTGAGCATTAGAAGGCTATCTGTCTCTATCTTTATCTTTCTCTAGTTCATCACCAGATAGCTCTTCTTCCTTCACTTTCCAGGTAGCCCAGGCTTCAGGAAATAGGATAGGTAGCTCAGCAGGGTCATATACTGGAACATAAGGAGGTAGAATGATGGGATCTCTTCTGTATGTGCCTTCACCAGTAGATTTCTTTCCTTTAAGCCTTTGAGAAAGTACTTCTTCTACATTCACTACTGGTGCATTCCCATATTTTGCTGCTTTGTTGAAGAGCTCTTGAAGATCAGGTTTCAGTGTATCTTTAATACCACTTTTACCCTTACCAATAAAGTACTCCAATATCTCCATCCATTCACTGAATCCTAAGGTTCTTAATTCAGTGTAATCTATCCTCTCCTGAATGTTATTTTCCCTGCTGATACTGAAAGCTCTTTTTGTGCCTCTGTGCACTTTGATGATCTTGCTGGGATTTGATCTCCTGGTCAGCACATCACCATACTTGCTCCTATAATAATGATCAGATAGCTCTATTGTTCGTTTAGTTTCTATAGGGGTAGTAGCAGGTGCTTTCTCATCAGCTTCCAGTTCATCAAAAGCTTTATCCTATTCCTTAACAATAGTTTTGGCTAACTTGAGGGACTCAGCCTCTTGCTTTCTATCAGCAGCCAATTTAGCTTCTTCTTCCTAAAGCCTTAGCCTCTCAGCAAATTCGGCATCAGCATCCTCCCTTCTTTTCCTTTAAACTTGTAGACCCAAAAGATAGTCATTGGCAGTAATGTAGGGATTTTGCTGTTTTAATCATTTTCATGCCCTCAACAGTTCTAAGGGCATCACGATATTACCTTAGATCCATACCCAGTTGCCGAGCCTCATGAAATTGAGCTTTCTCTTCATCAGTATGTAGCCTTTGACCACTGTTATTTAGATACACACCAATTTCAATGCCATAAGTCAAGGTAGTGATATAGAATTGCTGATCAAATGGATGATGCAGCAATCTAATTTGGTGTATCCGTTCAGAAATAGCTGCCTGTCTTTGCTCAAGCAATTCAGGTACATTGATCTCTAGCCTGTAAGTCTCTCTTTCGTCTGGATTCATCCTTCTTAGATCTGGCTCACCTTGTGCAACTGGATCATCTTCCCAAGTTGTGTGTTTATCATGACGTTTTGGGGAAGATGGATGATACATGAGTTATTCTGCTATGCCAGAAGAACTTACAGAATACTGATCAATACGTTCATCCTGTGTTCTGTCAAAATAAGCAAGAGTCTGGGCAGAGATAGGTGATTGAACAAATAAGTGATCTCCTCTACCCCAGACTGTGAAGTCAGCAGGATCAATAGTATCATCATCTTGGTTAGCACTCAGCTCATCCACTTTTGCTGGGTCTTCAACACTTGTTACACCCAACAACACACTACTGGCTGGGTCTTCATTCACAGCACTCCTTGTTGTGTCTTCAGTACCAGCTGACTGATTAGTATCAGCTGGCACAACTGCCACAGTATCTTCACCAGCCGCCTCAAATAAGGGCTCTTTCCTTAGGGGTTGATTATCCCTAGGGGAAGATTTTACCCTTTGTTTATCGATAGGCCTGGGTTCAGCTGGTGGTTCTTGTGGAGGCAAATAGGGAGTAATAGCAAGAAACTTCCCCTGAACATCATCATCATCATCATCATCATCATCATCATCAAGGTTTATGATTTCTGCTGGCTGTTGTTGTGTAGCTAGCTGAGCAGAAGATGCTGGTCGAGAGGATTGGCTGGTTTCTAGCATTGCATCTAGCCATTTCATGAATACATCAGCTCTAACCCCTCCTGACGCAGTAGTTTGTAGATAATCTTGCATCTCTTCAGGAGTCATTCGTTTAATCCTGTCTGCTCGCTCAGCATACAGCTTTTCCTTTTTCTTGTCATATTTAACCATGAACTTAACATTTCTTTTTCGAGCATCTCTTTTGTACTTGTTAATGCTGATTAGTTCATCATTAATATCCAACTTTTCTGGGACAATGCTTCTTCTATGCTCAATTCTATGTCGTTTAAGAGCAACATAGGCCTCCCATTTGGCATTAAAGGCATCATTCAAATCCTGATGTCTCTTCTGATGTCTCTCCATCTTTCTTTTCATTTTTCTTTCAATGGTTTGAGAAACAACAAAAGATTCAGCAACAACCAGTTCAGAAACATCACTGGGCTTACTGCCAGAACCAATATCATCCGCAGATGTGGCAGATACACTGGGTTGAGATTCACCAGCTGCCTGGACACCTGCTTCAGTATGAGCGTTGCTGGGCTTAGTGCCGGAACCTTGACCAGTACCATCACCACCATCCCTCCTTTGCTGTTTTGGAGCCTTTTCATGCTCATGCTCTCCCTCAGATTGTTTTCTCTTTTTAGACTTCTTCTCCCCTTTTTTGTCATCAGCAGGGGCAGAAGGATGATCAGGGGAAACCTGTGCATCAAGGTCACTGTCTGACTCGGGAAATGAATACGCAAAGTTATTCCAGTCAGCATCAGCAGGAGATAGATGGGCACTGGGATCTACGCCATATTGCCTGAGGCATAGGTTTGAAGTTCCGACTTCATTCCTTGAAACACCAATGGCCATTTAATCAACAGTGGCCCTAACATTAGCTTGTAGGGCAGCCATTCGTTGCATAGTCTCCACCATTTGAATCTAAGCAGAGGCAGGAACCATTGTGGCCATTTGCTGTTCCTGTGAATCCAATCTCTCTTCTAACACCCTATTCTCCTCATTTAGAAAGAGAATCCTTTTATTAGCAGCATCAAGATCAGCTTGAAGACGGGCAATATGTTCAGTATACTCATTGTAAGAGATGATTCGCCTTTTTAGGTCCTCCTCTTCTTCATGGTGTTGGACAATGGCATCCACCGCAAGATCTGCAAAAGCACATACTTATTTGAGCTAGGCTTCAATAGTGGAAGTTGTAACATCCCCAGCTCTGCGTATGGCCTCAGTCATTCGATCAACAAGAGTAGTACGGATGGTTCTTTGTAGATCTGGTGTGATTCTGGCTACAGTACGATAAACAGCCAGTGTGGAAATGGCAGCCACCTCAGTAGGATCAAAGCTACTGGTTGAGGGGCGATCACTAGCAGCTAACACAGGAGTACCTCCGTGGGGTGCGAAGGTGGAAGGTCAGAATCTGACTCGTCACCAAGATCACCATCATTTTTACCTTCACCTGAAGGTTTAGAACCACTGGTATCCCTGTCAGTATCATTATCAGCATCATCAGTGAGATTCACTGGTTTGTCTTTGGAACTAGTCACATTATCATGAGTGACTGGCTTGCCCTTACCAGTACCTTTATCAGCATCACCATCAGATGAAGAAGATGATGAGGAAGAAGCTGATGAATCAGAAGGTACTGGCGAATCAGGGACATTCTGCATGACACACTTACCAGTATTAGGATCAATGATGAATTTGATAGGCTTCCAAGTACCAGGCCATGGTGAAGTAGCTGGATCCATGCCAAACACATGATAATAACGGTGTTCATTGACTTGCTCCAGTGTGGCCAGACTCTCATATACTTCTTCACGTGCTGGTCGATCTAGCTGAGATAACAGTTCAGTCAGCTCCTCTGTAGGTAGTTTGCTGGCTGAAACAATAGCACTTTGAGGATCAATGGTCAGCTGATCCACCAGCAACGCAATGTTAGGGGAAATAGAAGCACCCTTGAAGATGAAGTTAGGCACAACTTCCTCTGGATCTGGTACCTTACAAACATATGGCTTTTTCTCAGCATAATCAGAAGATTGAGTAGAATCACTAGTTGCAGTAGCAGAGGTATCAGCATCCAAAACAACATCCTGTTCACCAGAATCTGAACTAGGGATGACAATAACATTAGCTGCATTAGGTGGAATAGTTTGAAATTCCATATCAGAAGAATCAGCAGTATCAACAACTTTGTCAGATTCTAGCACAATGTCACCCTTGGGTTCAGTGACAGGATCATCAAGTAGAACCTCCTTAACAATATTATCGATAACCTTTTCAAGCATAGGAGGATCAACCATGATTTCATCTTCCACTTTTGGGATAGGAGTGGAGGCAGTAATACTGGGAATTGGAGGAGGAATATGAGTAGCAGTAACATCAGAAACCATCTCCTCAGTAGCAGTAACAATAGTTGAACCAGCAACAACTAAATCCCCAGTATCACCAGCAGTAGTAGAAGTAATAGTACCAGTATCAGCACCACTAATGTGAGAATCAGTAGCACCAACACCAGTAGTAGAAGCAGAGAGCTCATCAGTAGAAACAATTACATCTTTTTCTTTCTCCCTCTCTGCCTGTTCATCTACCTTGCTAAGAACTGAAACAAAAGAACATTTTATGTTAACAACTGTAGAACCAAATAAATTTGACTCAACAATTGCATCTGGTGTTGGTCTATGGGGACAGACTGGTGATTTGGTTAGCCCTTTGAATGAGATAGAATAAGGTGCCTGTAAGTGTAGTTGTGACTCTGCTGACTCATTGGCAACACATGTTGACCCAGATAGTGTAAGAGTTCTGGCCTGGTAATGATGTAGGAGTGTGACTCTTATCATGATCCAAGTAACATTTAGGTTGTACAGTAGCCTGAGCTGATTCAACACGATGAGGAGCTAGCTTAAGTCTGCTTTGGGGGTCAGTTATGTTCTCTACTGGTTGTACTATCAGTAGAGGATATTGCATGAATTTCAATTTAGAAAAATGTGGAAGTGCCTAGTTAGAAGAGTATGGGTTGCTACTCTTCTTAACACTAGTTTTAAAACCAGTCAGCTTGGGAGCCAAGGTTACACCTTTAACTCCACTTTCATTTTTTAAGTCAACAGTTAAAATATTTTCAATTAAGTTAGAGATTTCTGCTGTTTGGTCTAGAAACGCACCAGGTTCCATAGTTATATCCTTTGCAGGAGCAGCAGTTGAGACTGGTGCAATCTCCCATGTGGTTTGCTTGGAGCCAGCTTTTGCACGTTTGGATTTGCCTGTTACCAAGAAATAGATGAGCAACGAATTCCAATACTAGAATTGGGTAGTTAGTATATAAGAATAGGGCTGTTCTTTATTATCATAGAGCACTAGATTCTAATACAACTACTGCTTTACCAGTATGTGAGACGGTGCCTGTTCTAGTTGAGGTAGCTGGCTGCTTCCTACGCGTAGCTGGCTTACGCTGAGGTCCCTTCCCCTCAGCTGGTGCAGAACCAGAGGCAATTGATTGGTGAACTCCACCCCGAGCAGTAAGTTACTCGAGCATGCCTGGTGTTAAACCAGTATATGGAGCAGCAGGAGCATCTTTTAGCATTCCCCCTTGTTTAAGTGGCAAGTCAAACGATTCATCAGCAATTTACTGGTAAGCATCACCCAGCTCATTTTCAAATACCAGGCTCAAGAATCATGGAAAGGGGATTAGATGTGTTCTTTTGGGTGCTTGTACCATTTCCCTTAGCCTCAAGTAAATTTCCCCAGCATAATCAATATTACGATTAAACAGCAACCCGTGACCAATCTTTAGCTCAAAATCCGAGCATTGGTCAAAACTCCCTGACTTCTGGCTGATGCACTGAGTCAGTAATCCAAAGAAGTAATACCATAGAGGTGGCATATGCTTCCTTAATGGCGTATGAGCTACTGGTTGAGTGAACCCTATAATTTCCAGTACCTCCCTTCTAAACTCATCACTTGTAGGTGAAGCATCAAATAGTCCACGTGGCAGATGAAGAGCTCGTCGGATGGCATCAACGGTGATGGAGCAGGTTAGGGTTTCAATAACCATGCCACGAATACATGGAACGTTCTGTGGAGTGGTGGCCATGGTGGTAGTATACCAGAATCTGACTAAACAGGCTGGATATAAACGTGATGGTACACATGTAATTGCTCGAGCCAGAGGTGATTGCCTGATATAATCAATTAGCGTATCATAGCCCATGTTGGCTTTGGATTTGGGAATGGAAAGGGCATGAGCAACATTGCCTCTTGACAGGCGAATAGTAGTATGATCTAGTGCATTAGAAGCCCTGGCCAGATTTGGGTGAAGATTGAACAGTGGTCCCTGAACAATCGGTTCCTCCGGTGCCAGTTGAGGTTGTTGTTCTGGTTGTGGTGGTTCCACCGGTTGTTATTCCTCGGGTTGGTTCTCAATTGATGGTGATTGATGTTGGTCTGCCATTGATGATTTGAAAGTATGAAGATTTGAAGATATGAAGATTGGAAGATTTGGGAGAAAGGAGTGTGTGTTTTTGAATAATGAATAACCGAAGGTTATTATGGAAGGTGAATCACTCTTTTATCCGTTCTGATTGGTGAAAAAGTGCAAGAGAGAGAAAATTGGCAACTGTCATCTGCAGGCGCGTGGGCAAATGTGACAGACTGACATGTTTTCGAGGGGACACAGACTGTTGACATGATGTATAATCGGCTTGAACACTCATACCTCTCATTAAGCATTAAATGCAGCAGGTTTTAATTCAAAATTGAGTTAAAAACCACAAAATAAGTTTTGTATTAAATATAAAATACTTTGTCACATTTAATATGTCATGAATTTAATTTAAATCCTTGGAATTAAATGAGTTTTAGTTTTAAGGTATCATTAAAATTGTGAGCAATTTATCATTTCAATTAAAACATTGAATAACCATTGTATAAAAGACCTTGTTGTGTTGAGTGTTTGACATGTAGGCAGTAAGTAAATGAGTGTGACTTACTGGTTTGCCCTACATGTTGTAGAGCCAGCACACCAACAAAATTGTCTTTTATTTAGAGTTCAAGCATACCCAGCTCAGAGATGAGATAGTTAAAACGTTTCTCATCTAAGGGCTTTATGAAAAGATTTGCTAACTGCCGGTCTGTTGAAATAAAATGTAGCTCCACATCTCCTTTTTGAACATGATCCCTTCTGAAATGATAACAAACATCAATGTGCTTAGTCCTTGAATGCAACACAGTATTGTTGGTGACGGCAATTGCACTGGTGTTGTCATAATAAATTGGAGTTTTTGTAACATGAACACCATAGTCCTTCAGCTGGCTTTGCATCCATAGTACTTGAGCAGTACAACTACCAGCAGAGACATATTCTGCCTCGACAGTAGATGTGGACACAGTATTTTGCTTTTTGCTTGTCCAGCTGACTAGCCTACCACTCAGTAACTGGCAACCACCAGTAGTACTTTTCCTATCTATTTTACACCCTGCAAAGTCAGCATCTGAATACCCAATTAGCTTAAAATCCTGGTCTTTGGGATACCAAAGACCACGTTTAGCGGTACCTTTTAGGTACCTAAATATCCTTTTTACTGCTAGCAAGTGTGACTCTTTAGGATCAGCTTGATATCTGGCACAGCGACAAGTGGCAAACATAATATCTGGTCTGCTGGCTGTGAGATAAAGTAGTGATCCAATCATACCTCTATATTCAGTGATATTGACTGGTTCACCATTGGGATCAGCATCTATTTTAATGAATGCTGCCATTGGAGTCCCTATATCTGTTAAACAGGTCAGACCAAATTTCTTTAACATATCTTTGATATATTTATCTTGACTTATAAAAATCCCATCATCAATTTGTTTGATCTGTAATCCTAGAAAGTATTGCAGATCTCTTTGTAAACTCATTTCATATGTCTTTGACATAAGTTTTGAAAATTCTTGACAATGTGTTTCATTTTTAGAACCATAAATAATATCATCCACATATATCTGTACCAACAAGAGATTACCATCTATCTCTTTTGAGAACAGAGTGGTATTAATTGTTCCAACTTTAAAACCTAAACCAGTGAGATACATATGAAGTGTCTCATACCATGCTCTTGGAGCCTGTTTGAGGCCATAGAGAGCTTTGTCTAACTTGTAGACATGGTCTGGATATTTACTGCTTACAAAACCAGGTGGCTGCTTGACAAAGACTTCTTCTTGCAGCTTCCCATTCAGAAATGCAGATTTAACATCCATCTGGAATACCCTAAAGTTTATCTTAGCAGCATATGCCAAGAATAATCTGATAGCTTCCATCCTAGCCACTGGTGCATATGTTTCCCCATAATCCAATCCTTCTTCTTGTCTGAAACCTTGAGTTACCAATCTTGCTTTGTTTCTAATTACAATCCCATCTTCATCCATCTTGTTCTTAAACACCCACTTGGTACCAATGATTTTCTTTATCTTATCTTCTGGTTCAGGTACCAATTTCCATACTTTATTCCTATCAAACTGAGTAAGTTCATCTTGCATTGCTCCTACCTAGCTAGGATCTTTAAGTGCTTCTTCAGGACAGGTGGGTTCAATGGTAGACACAAAATTAGCGTGCATACAAAAATTGCGGGTTGCATGCCTTCTGGTTTTAACACCACTAGCAAGATTACCAATTACTTGCTCAATTGGATGCTCCTTTGTCCATCTAGTGTTATGAACAGGCGAGCTTGTTGTGGAACACACGGCATCTTGATCATTAGTTGGTTCAGCAGTTTGAGCAGCAACAGGAGACAACTCTTCAATATTAGTGGAACCAGTACCAACTTGTGATCTTTCAGAACCAGCAGACCTATGCTCAAGTTGTAGAACTTCAGTAGAGCCAGTAGGTCCACATGGTTTGGACACAGATGGAACAGAATGTTCCATCTCATCATCAGAGAACCCAGCAACATGGATTGGTGAGGGATTTACTGCTGGTTCTTCTTCATCAACTAGAGCTTGCTGAGTAGGCTCTTCAAACAGTAACTCCTCATCTTCTTGACCAGAAGATGAAGTGGGAGCAGTTTCATCAAATGTAACATTAATGGATTTTTCAAAACAACCCCTTCTTTTATTGTAGACCCTATACGCCTTTGACATGTTGGAATATCCAAGAAATATAACTTCATCAGCCTTAGCATCAAACTTGCCCAGCTGATCCCTATTGTTTAAGATGTAACAGGGAGTGCCAAATACATGAAGAAATGAAATTGAGGGTCTTCTACCTTTAAGAACTTCATAAGCAATTTTCTGATGTCTTTTCACTATTAAAGATCTATTCTGGGTAAAACAGGCAGTATTCACAGCTTCTGCCCAATATGAGTTTTTCAATCCAGACTCAGCCAACATAAATCTTGCTACTTCAATGAGAGTTATGTTTCTTCTTTCTGCAACACCATTCTGTTGAGGTGTTCTCACAGCAGAAAAGTTTTGTGAAATACCTTTGTCGGCACAAAATTCTTCTAATGTAGCATTTCTAAATTCTGTACCATGATCACTTCTTAGCTGTTTCACCAGTTGCCCATTCAAAAGTTCCATTCTTTTGATAAAATTAATAATTTCATCAGCAGCTTCATTCTTTTGCTTCAAAAAGAATACCCAAGTGTATCTGGAATATTCATCAACAATAACCAGTATATACTTCGTCCCACTATAGCTGGCTACATTAACAGGACCAAAAAG